>NW_024104473.1:499809-1099809 GCF_003945595.2 Pipra filicauda | reverse complement strand
CCTCGCCGTGGAAAAACAATCAAGATCTCTGCTCTGTTTCTACTCAGACCCTTCAGATCTCATGCTTGGCTGGACTAGTAACACACCCAGGGTGGCCACAGCAGCATCCCATGTCCGTGGATGTCAATGGGACAGGGGCTGCCCTGAATAAAGTCTGCAAAGTCACTAGCCAGGAAGCCAAAGGGGAAGGGGGACAGGCGAGGAGGAAGGAAGAGGGCACAAGAAAAGCGATGTGGTTCGTGTGATAATGTTGTAATTTGGAGCTTTCAAATTGCATCAGCATTGTATATAGTAACAAAATGGTACATTAAAAAAAAAAAAAAAAAAAAAAAAGAGTCTTCCACTCAAGCTACTCATCTCTCTCTGAAAACCTGGTTTTTCCTCTAAGTCCAAAAGTCTTGTGAAGACCTTGTTCAAGAGATCAAGGTCAAAAAGAGACGATTGAATTTAACTCCCTGTACACCAGGGTCATGGAGAGGCCAGGGAAAATTTCCACGGGCTATTCCCCAAGTCCTACAGAAGGAACAAGCACCTTGCTGTCACAGCAGTGAAAAAGGACATGGCCTTAAAACTGCTTTTTGTTCAGCCCTTCCAGATTTAAATTTCCTTGCAGAGAGTTATTAGAAGCCCAACCTAGGACTGGTTTTGCCAGGTTGTGGAAGGGCTCTCTCGGAAAAAAAAATGGTGGGGAAGGCAGCGATTCACCGGGAGAGATGACCAGTCACCTACACAAACTGCTACGGAAGCACAAAAGACCTCTCCAAATCTTTCTAGGCGGGAAAGGCGGAATCAACGTGGAGGCGGCGAGAAAGGAGGACTTGGCTGCCACACCAGGGTTTCTGAATCAGCCCTCTGGTTCTGATGGATGACTAACGGGCAGTTGAGGGGCACTGTGGTGTTCTGTCAGGAAGGAAAAGCCACAGTCGCTGCAGTGCCCCATGCTCCTACACACCAGTGGGAGTTTTGAAAAGGGAGAAGGGGGCTGAGGATCTGACCTGCCGCTATATTTAAGTTAACCGCTTCCTAGGTGCCAGGAATTCGGAAGAGGGGCCCTCACGTATCGATCTGTGGCCTCATCCAGGCCAGAACCAACTGAAACATGTACAAAACATCCTCACAGCTTCTCTATTTTCTGCAGCAGCTGCGCCTTTGCAGGCAAGACTTTTATTTCAGTCATTTTCTATCAAATTTTTTACACCTGCTGAATCCTTCCCCCGGCACCTAAATCACAGCCAGAATTTTTCAGCCCGCTCCTCCCTTCACCCAGGGCTCCTTGCAGGAGAAAAAAAAAAAAACAAACTATGGGGGTTTTGTGTTTTAAATTTCCCCCCCAAAAACCCCAACCGCAGTGAATCTTCACTGCTGCGGTTTGTGGTCCTGTACCTGCTTCAGAGATAAAGATGCCTCCTACCGAAACCTGAAACCCTCACCTATTTCAGGCTCAGTGTGAGAGCACCAGAATAAGCCAAAACCTAACGAAATCAGTCCAAAATTAGGTTGGTTGAGCGACCTGTAGAGCTTACTGTCACTTACTGTCTTCGAGCCAAGGCGAACAGACTTGCTAGTGATGCAGCGTGGGGACAAAAATCTCAGTTTGGGCTCATTTTTGGTGACAGCAGAGCAGTGACACCTCTGCAAGCAGGTGAGAAACCTGCTACGGGCATTTTTAAAACCATTTGGTCTGCTTGAGGGCCAGACCCAGGGAATACGGTACGAGGGAGCCTTTGAAAGAGACGGGATAAGGCAGAAGGAGAAAGGCTCCGAGCAGGAACCAGAGGAACTAAGGATAATTTTGAGAACTGTGAATGTGACATTCCTGCCTCCCCAGTCAATCCCGAGCCATAGGGCCTGTGTGGAGCAGCTTCCCGCGGCAGGGACAGCCGCAGTAGGTGTTGAGCAGCACGTCAGCACGAGCCCCGGAGCAGGGGCAGTTTTTGGGACATCCCGGCCACCCACCCCAGAGATGCAAATGGCACCGAGCGAGCCCAGGAGAAAAGCCCCGGAGTGCTGTGCCAACTCGCACTAGAAAAGCACCGTGGGGAGCACCCCGGCGCCCCACAGCCCTGCCGAGCTCTCGCTCTGTTTCTGCCCCGAGTCAACCCGAAACGCCGAGCCGAGGAGCGGCGTTATCCCTGCGGGGCACACCGGGAGAGCCGAAAGCACCGCGCCGCCTGGCACGGATGAGGCGAGGCAGGAGGGAGACCCGAGGGCTTTCCCAGAAAGTGCCACCGAGGCCGTGGGCCCTGGTTCCCTTCCCACACATTTGCATGTGGGCGCAGGAACCGGTCTAGACGCCGCAGGTGCCGCGGACCGCCCGGGCGCCGTTGGAGATTTGCATCGCGGTGACGGCGACGGCTCAACCCCTTGCCATGGGAGCAACGGGATGATGAGGGACACGGAGTCGGGCTGCGACAGGAGGGAGCCAATGGACACTGTAAGCCAGCAGTGCCTGTTGACGGGGCCTTGCTGCTCTCTCTGCACAGTCAGAGCCACTTCAACCTGGAGTTCTCTGCGTCTCCGGCAGCCGGGAGGAAGGGCTCCGGCTTTTAGCACTTCCTTCTCAGGGCAGTCAAGAAGCCATCCAGGTCTACTCACAATGGCTTAACACGCTCCTGCAAACTCCTCCAGCTAGATCTTGCTTCACAAGATGGGAAGTTGCCACCCCCAACAACCCCCAGCAGCACCTTTCCCTGGAATACCAAGAGGATGCAGCAAGCCTGCGACTAGAAAAAGGAATTAGACTCTGGGACTACCAGGATATGGAAGGAGTCACATGAGCTTTCACAGTCAGACCTCTCGGTGCATGACAAGGACCAAAGAGATACCCAAAGTGCCACAAATACAACAAGGATGGCCCGCAGGTCCATCTCCCCTCCACGCTCCAGAGGGAGCAGCCTCCTGAAGGCATGTTCTGATTTCTGGAGCCAAATCACATCCTATTTGGGCAACCTTCCCAAAAGTCCTTCCCAACCTTCCCAAACATTTCCCAAAAGTCCTAGCACCAATCTCCCAGGAGTGTTATGGCAGTTTCCTCCCCTTCTCCTTGGAGTCTGACATCTTGATAAATGCAGCTACAAGTTTGGTTAAACATTTTCTGTTTTTCCAGTTATTAGTGGTTTCCACTTTAGTTGAGCCCATAATTAAGCTGTCTCCACATTACTTGGCTTGCAGAATAACCCAGAGTCATTTTTTTCGCTCATGTCCACTTAATGCTTCAAGGCCTTTCCTTATCCTCTTTTTGCCAGGTGCCTCCCCACTTGTTTTTCCCTCGGGGAAGATGCTTTCCCCACATTTCACCCACAAGCCACCACAGGAGTAGCTGTACTTAGAAAAGCCCCAAGCCAAGAGCGACTGTTCTCCAGCAGCGAGTAGAAGTGCACATGGTAAGGAGGGGAAATCCAGGTCTGCACTGAGAAGGAAGCTGCAATACTAATGTCTTCTGGGGAAATGAGCAGCCCTCCCACCCCTTGGAAAGCCCCTTCTCAAGCTTTCCTCTTGAACCCAGCACCCCTTGAATCAGCACTTTGGACACCAGAGCCTTGTGCCCAGAGATGCTCTCAAAGGAGACAGAGAAACCTGAGCCCAGCTTCTGCTAAAGGACAGAAGTCTCAGCAGGAATTGATACTGAAAGGAGCTGTCTTGGGCTGAAATAACCCAGTTCACGTTTGGGGGGTATGAAAGGAAGGTGGGTCAAGCACACAAGTCATGCTTCATGATGGAAGGTCGGCAAGCTCTGGCCTGCCGGGTGGAAATGGGGAGGGAGATGAAAGGGCAGCGCTCAGAGAGAGAAGAAAGGCTTCACGGGAAAGTGAAACCAAGAAGCACAAAGCCATAAAACCCATGAAATCTGCTTTGATCTTTCCTCAGCTTTTATCTCGCTTGTCGCTCACGACGCACGCCCTGGAAACTAATAAGGCCTAAATTAGAGTCAAATCTGCCGCAGGGCACAGCCAGGGGCTGGATTCAGAATGTCCCTGCAGCGTTTCGGGCATCTCCCCTCCCTTCCGTACCCCCACCCTGCCAGCCCCTCACAGACACTCACTAGAGCATCTCCTGGCTTGAGGTTTTGTCGTGCGAGAAAAGTTTTCCATCCCAAACCCGAAGCTCCCCACCGCCGCTAATCCACCGAAATGGAAAAGGGGGGGGGGAAGCCTTTTTTACCTAACAGACTGATTTTTCAGGGGTGAGCAACAAGAAAGTTGACCCAGCGAGTGCAGCTCGGAGCGCAGGCCACTAGAGAGCAGCAGACACCAGCGTTGCTGACGGCAGCCGAGGAAGGGAAAACGGGGCGGGAAAGGAGACTTCCAGACGGCCCGGGATCTGCCCGAGTGTCCAGTTGGTCGGTAAAGGATCACAATCCGCGGTGAGTCAGTGCACAGGAAAAAAAGTTAAATCCTTGCAGGTGTTACACGTGTCTGCTCTCATCACAAAGGTGGTGGTGGGGGGTGTCCCTGAAAAGGCGGCTTCCAGAAGTATTTCTGAACCACCGGCTTCGAGGGTTTCCCCCAGCCCGTCATTTCTGCTCACGGCTTTGTGCCAGCGTGCACAGAGTGGAGTGCCCAAGGAACGGCCGTGGAGATGGGATGCAGCCAAGAAGGACCAAGTGGCTGCGTGTTGGGGTGGGAATGAACAGGGGAAACTCAGACCTGGGGAAGGAAAGGGAAGGGAAGGCAGGAGATGAGATGAAAGTAGGGCTTCCTCCTCTCCCAAAACGCACAGGTTGGTGCTCTTTGCTCAATTCCCAGGCAAGAGCAGCAGCAGAACTGGCTCGTCTTGATGTTCTGCAGCAAAGCAGAGTTCAGGGGAGGTTTTTGGGTGGGGAGAGGCACAGAGGCATCCTGGAAATCTAGAAATGCAGGTTAGACCCTGCAGACCCTGCAGCAATGTAAAGGGACCTTCGTCTGAGGGAGGATGGAGGAAGATGCCGCACAGATCACCCTGAAAAATGAGGAGGAGGAGGAGAGGGAGATGCCTTCTTTCTCCTGCACGGCTGGGGGACTGGATGAAGCCAGCACCACGCCCGTTTTTCCAACTCCAGAGATTGCCAGAGGCATGAAGATGCAATGCCTTTTTAGCATGTGTCCCCTGGCTCTATTCCCAGCTAGAAAGCTGGGAGGTTAAGTAATCTTAAGCTGAGACAGGAGCCTTACTGTTCAAGCTGCACACCTGGAAGCAGCTGGAAGCTGTTAGTGTCACTGGAAGCCAGCATGCCAGTCGGGAAACAAAACGGCTGGGGCTTCCCTCTGGGAGCAGCTGGAGAACTGGGGAGCAGGCTGCCTGCCTCCATCACTCCTGTGATCTCACAGTGTTCCTGGGAGAGCACACATTTGGGATCTCTTGAATCCCAAAGAGGAGCCATGGTGGGATCCAAGTTTAAGGGAGCTCAAGGCAAACATCTTCCCTAATTTCTCTTGGGTTTCTGCTTGTAAGGGATTTTTGCATCCCACAGAGATGCTTCCCCCAGGACACTGTTGGATGCTTATTTGCTGAAAGGCAACTCGGGGGCAGCCTGCAGTGTCACAATTCCAGAGAGGAAAGCTGAAGGAGGGAAAGGCTGTGGAATGGGGCAGCATTTTCCCCAGGGTTTGAGCAAACTGTTCCCCAGGAAGCATCCAGCCCTGGGGACTGATATAACTGTCAGACAGGCTGGTTATGACCGAGCCTGGCTTTTCCTGTCTGGTACAGCTGGTTATCATTCCAGCTGGAGGGCAGCGATACTGGGAAAGCCACCCCATGGGACTGGAGGGCATTCAGCTGCTCCCCCGGAGAGCTACTCCCCAGCTTTGCAGGGAGTGTGGGTAAAATGCATTTCCATGCCAAACATCTTCAGAAACTGGGATTTTCAATACTTGGGAAATATCAGCCAACACAAACTAATGCTTTAAGTCCACCCCACTGCTTCAACACTCACCCAGCGTTGGGAGGCAACTGCAAGGGACCCTCCCCAGTTTGCTTTGTCATGCTAAAGGAAACAATCTGCCCCAAACTCGCATGCATGGGACTGAGAGACTGACAGCAACGCAAGAACATGATTCACAGCACATTTTCATCGAGCCCTGCCTCACCCACAGTGTTTTCTGTGCTGTTGAATCATCCTGTGGAAGTGTTTAAAGGTCACAGTGCTAAATGCCATCAAAGTATTTTTGCTACTCCGACTGTATCTGCCCCAGGATTGTGCCTGCCCTGCTTCAGGCAAGGAGAGGAAAGCTGCTGCATCCTGCCTCTGGTGCCTCGGGATATCTGATGATGTGCAGGAGGTCACACAGTCCCTATCCCATCTCTCACACAGCTCCAAGGTGAGGCAGCCGTGTCCCAAGTCCAGTCACACCTCTCTGTCACCTCCCACCTCCTCACAGGTAATGCCGCAGCTATTTGCCCTACCCAGCTGATATTTCCTCAGTTTCTGAGCTATTTTCTGAATTGCTCGAGCTATCAGGGTGTTTGCATAAACAGCAGCACACTCACACCCTCCCTCCCCAGCCTCTCCTAAGGTTAGTCACCATCCTGCCTAACCCCAGACTAACCCGCGGGCAGGGAGCCCACGCTTCTACCACACCTACGGAAAAAACCTTCTTTGGAGGTGCACGTAACCACACACAGTAAGTTCCTGCATTTCAGGGGCACAACAGAAGCCCCACAGCAGCCATTTGCACACTGAATCACAGAATGGTTTGGGTTGGTAAGGGACCTTAAAGCTCATCCAGTCCCACCCCCTGCCATGGGCAGGGACACCTTCCAATAGACCGAGTTGCTCCAAGCCCCATCCAAGCTGGCCTTGGACGCTCCCAGGGATGGGGCAGCCACCAACTTCAACTTATAAGTACTTAAAATAGAAGTAAAAACACTGTCCTAACCCCAAACCTGTGTTCTGTAAACAGTGTTTTCACTGAGGAAGACAGGCTGGTTGAAAGACACAATGGGAAAGCTTTGTGTGGAAAAAGTAGAGTCCTGACTCTGCTCCTTCCTGCATTCATTCTCTCCTTATTCCTCTACTTTCAACATGACAAGACCGGTCAGGTAAACATAATCATACTCCTCTCTCCAGAAAGCACAAACAAGCAAAATCATACCCATCTCCCCAAAAAGAACAACCCAGAAGAAACAAGGCACAAGCAACCCAAAAGGCTGTTGCTGCAGGTTCACGACAGGGTAACAGCTGCTCTCCCCATTTCAACTCCATTAGAGAAAACAGGCTCTTCCCTTAAGATCATCTTTTCAACCACTTAAAAAAGTGCTGTGTTGGCACAGAACTCTCTAACAAGGAGTAAATTTCAACTCAGCTGCTTCCAAGACAAGTTGCACTGACACCAGGTATTATGACAACACCTAAACAAGAGAAAGGCTCCCCACTGTGCAGAGACTTCTACTTGCATCTGAAAGAAGGTGAGGACAAGGCATATTCCTGTGAGCAAACAAGTTCCTGTTCCAGTTCAATAGGAGCCACCAGCATAAACTACTAGTAAAACAACTGGAAAAGCTTTGTGTACTTACATATGGGAGTCTGACTGCTGGAGGAGCAGTGAAGTAAGAGCTCTGTCACCTCTGCAGCCAAACTGTGCTTCACAGTCTGCTGAGAGACGTGGCACTGGGTCTCCTACCATGAGCAGGAAGCTGCAAGGGAGTCTCTACACCTCGGCTCAGCTAGGAAATACCCAATTCCCTGTAAAGCATTCCCAGCTGGGAAGGCCGAGTGAGGGGGCAGCTTGTTTGGGTGCCTTCCTCAGCTGCCTCGTGACGGGCAGCAGGGGGAGATGGGAAGAAGAGAAATTAATGACATTTTACCCTCTGAGTCCTTTCCTAAAGGCTTCTGCCATGTCTTAGTAAAATCACCAAATCACTGCTGCTTGCACAGGCACAGGAGTTCCCTGTCATTCGTGTCCTGCTGCTCTCTCCCCACTTTGCAGCAAAGCTTTTTAGCACGTGCCAATCCCTCAAGTCAGAAAGTAGCTTAACATTAAATTTGTGCCCAAGGAGCCAAAAAATCCAGGATTAACAGGCTCTCCTCTCTCCTTTCATTCTGCTTACACACTTCCAGTGACCCATTTTACACAGCCCTGAGGGCTGGAGGGGCTCTGCAGCCAGACTTTTCCTGCTCGTTCGTATTTCCACACAGATGCAGGGCTGAGCTTGTTTTTCCCTAACCATGATGAAGAGGATGCAGGGTAGTTTCTGACTATTCCAGCTGCTTTGTGGCAGGTTACCTGGGACAGATGCAGTGAGAAACAGAGATAGGAGTTCAGAAAACTGATTAAAACCGACAGAAGGCGATGAAAAAATTCAAACTGCCCTTATTCACACCTAAAGAAAGCTGTAGCAAGATCTTGCTAGGGAAAGCCCTCCTACAGGATTAGCCCTGCTCACAGGCTCCCTCTCCAACAGGGGGGCTGCCAGACTCAGGTCACGTATCCTTCGTCCACAGTGCAATAAATACCCCAGTTAATGGTTTAAAACAATCCCCTGACAGGCTGCACGTAGAGGCTTGTCAAGCCTCGAGCACCCTGCAGGCTGCACTTGAAAACCTCTGTCCTGGACGATTTATCCATCTGGGAGGTTCTTTTCTTACCCCCACCCCGATCTCCTTGTTTGCAGGTTGTTTCCACCTGTGGAAGTTTCCTTTCTGCTGGTGCTGCTGAAGCAGAACCCCAGGAAGAGGCTGATTTCCATCCAGTCCACTGCAAAACCCTTTCTCTCCACATAGACTGTCTTCCTGCAATTTCTTCTCTACATGAGAGCATTTCCCTGCCAATTCCCATGAATTCCACACAACCCCCCCCCCATTTCCTCTAACCTTTCTCTTGCCTCTCTACGTTCCCACCCACACCTATCGTCCCCCTCCATTAAAAAATAACAGACAGCCACAGCCCCTTTATATTTCATAGCATATCTGTGATCTTTGTAAGGCACTTCAGGCATTTTGAGAGTTTCAAAGCACTTGCAGGGATAATAATTGTCCTGTGTTCTTACCCAGAAGGGCATGGAAATGCTATCACGAGGTTCGAATAAGTCAGCACACTTAGATACCTTTCCAAATGAGTTTGGAATTTAGTTTCAGGCCTTTAATGAGAAAATCATATCCACAGAGTCTGACTTCTTTTCTCTGGCCTTGGTGGGGCAGGGAAATGAGTTCTCCTAAACCCTCATTCCCTGGAAATTGTGCCCCAGCCTGGATCCTCCTCCCTGCACGTACAAGCAGCATCATTAGTGAGCTTTAAAATTGCTTGTGGTTAAAGATAAAACGGTCAGAGACTCTCCATCTTACACTTTGTGATTCTTCTTTCTATCTGTCTGCTCACAACTTGCTGTTAAGACACAAGGTCTGGCCACTTACTCCTGGCTCAATCTACTGCAGGGTATTTCCACTTCTGAAATGGAAATTAGGAGACTAGCCCAGGATCCAAGTGTGGATTTGAATTTCAGACTTCCTGAAGTTCAGGAGCATTCCGACTTGATTCGCTTTTAGCCCACAGTAAAACTTTGCCTTCTTGTTTCCAAAAACCTGTTACTAGAGATAAGAACTTGCTCAAGCAAACATTTGCAAAACTCAGGTGTTGATTAGATCTTTTACATCCAAAGTCTTCCCTCTGGGATAACCCTAAGGATGTACAAGACCTGAGTTTCGGAGCTCATAAATCTCCCCGACTCCTTCGGAAAGCAGAGGCAGATGGAAAAATCACCCTCTCTGCACACAGCAGGAAAAATGCTGCTCCAGTTTGGCATCCAAGTTGCCTCCCTAGATCACCTCTGCCTCCTGAGGTTGTGTTTGAGGCACGGGCAAGGGGAAGGACAGAGGGGCGTGTGCTGATGTCAGCTACCCAAAAAAGGACTTTGACCTGCAGGGCTGCCGACCGAACACCCCCGAGGAGCAAGGCATTCCACGGAGCCTTTTATGTGCCTCTTGTACATCCTTTGAGGGATGACAGGGCACTGTCATGTACTCTTGCTTACTAAAATCTGAGTCACTCCCTGCTCCCAGCTCAAGAAGTGATGCCAGGAGATATAAACTTGATCACAGAGCAACAATATCGAGCAATGGCCAGCGCTGGCTGACGGGCCCCACAGGGTGCAGAGTCTGAGAGATGGGCCTGGAAGGATCTAAAGGAGGCAATAACATAAAAGCTTTGACCCCAGTGAAGCAGAAAATGATTTCTGACCAGAGCCAGCATGGCTTTAACCCTCCGAGGACCCAAAGCGATATAGAAAGAGTCCAGCCCTGTGACTTCAGGTGGACCTTTTGTTAAAGAGGTGAACCCCAGGGGCATTCCAAAGGCAGGCTTCCATGGCAACTGTGGGAAAAACCCATTAAATACAGGTTTTTTTAGCAGCAGGAGAGTTGGTAAATTCTCCATTACACCAAGTCTCTTCCAACAACTGTGGCAGTACTGAAAACCTTTCAGATAAACCCCGATTAAAATGTACATCAGCACAGGCGGCACAGTGTAAATAGGAGTTTATTTAACAGTCAAGCCTTCAGCTGCTTCCTGCAGAAATCAGTCTGCAAGCCCTGGTTCCTCGCACATCCCACCTTTCCACAAGGGTTCAGCTGATTTATCCTTGACAACCGAGAACTTCAGCAAGGAGCTATTCCTGGCTTTGTTCTGCCCAGGGGGAGCAGAGGAAGCCAGAGGTTCAGGAACACACAGGAGGTCAGGGAGGAAGCGTGTGACAGAGGAAGGAGTTGCATTTGCCTTTCTAGGCCCAGGACAGAATTTCTCACCACACACTAATCCTTGACTTCACTGGGTGGGAAGGAAGCCAGAGCCAAGCGCTCTGGAAATCCCATCACAAGTGTTTCCTTCATTGAGATGTTTAGTAGTGCTCACATCCCTGATGAAGATGTACTTGCTACAGCCAAAGAAAACCCCACCAGCACTCTTTGAAGGAGAAATTAAATGCTTCATTAATTCAAAAATGGTTCAGATTGCAAATCAGAACCAGAACGTACAGGTCTAGAGGCAAGATTAGTAATAATTCATGAGCAAAATGCTATGTTTATGCAACACTAAGGATGAGATTTTAATTGCTTATTACTCTAATTGATTTCATTCAGTTGTTATGGCAACTTTCTCCTTTTAGTAGGTGCACTACTAAAAGCAGACACGGGCTCAGGCCACGAAGCACGGTAACGTGTGACGCTCCACAGCTGCACCACACTTTAAAATAAATAATTCTCATTGTCCACTGAGAATTTACTGACTCACATTTTGTTGGGCTTCAAAGGCCTGAGAGCCACGTGGGATCATAAGAATAACTCATCCCCCTGTTAGTGCAAGCACAGGAATGGCCCGAGATCGTGAGGCAGCGCTGATGTTCAGATCAGCTGTTCCCTTTACTCTGTGTTTCAGCCTTTCACGCTACAGTCAAGCACAGAGTGCTCCAAGCTCTGACAGGAACATCCTTCTTATTCCATCAGAGGAAAAGGGGGAGCTGTTAAGGACCAGGGTCTGAACACACTGACTGATTTATTCTGAATGGTTTATTGCTCCGTGTCACTTGTTATATGTCGTCAAGCAGTGGGGAAGTCAAGCTCCCTGTTTAAAAGGCCATTATCATTATTTAATTATGGAATGACAACTCACTGGGAACAGAAATGGCTCCACGACTGATCCCTTGTGGCCCAGTCCAGCCACAGGAGAGCAGAAACCCATGTGAACCTTCAGCATTACACTTCCAGTAGGTTTGGAAGCACAGGGAATCACATCCCAGAAAACCAGGATGCAGCTGGGAGCTGTCCCAGGGGATGGCTTCCCCACACAAGCATTCCCTCTCAGCCCCCTCCCACCTCAGTTATGAAAACGAGCACGTATTCCTACCCTGGAGCCTGCAAGCCTTCCAAGCCCCACCACGTGGTACCAGCAAGCCCCAAACAGCATTTAAAGCCGTGCACTCCTCTGCCATTAAAAAACAGGCAAAACAACCCCCAAAATTCCCGTTCTTTGAAGGGAGCCAGGCAAACCCCCTCGGAGGGATCCGCAGCCACCTGACCCGGCAAAATCAAAGTGGAGCCTAAATTATCAAACCACATTACGAAACCTGAATTATCACCACAGAAGTGAGCCTGACAACGCTCTTCCAAGCCAGGACGAACTTAAAAGGGGCTGAATGGCACACCTCGAGCTTCAGTAAATCTCCCAAGCTGTGTAAACCCAGGGATATTGCCCACGGCTTCCTACCTTCCTCGAGCCCACCTACGCCACACGCACGTTCCTGCCGGCTCCCGAGCGAGGCTGCACTGAGGTGACCCAAGTGGGCACCTTTGAAGTGGAAGCTGAACATCTCTTTTCATGTTCAAAGCAGCCAGAACACCAGACAGCAAGCAACCGGCGCTCTGAAAACTTGGGAGCAAGCAGTGGCAGGAGGCACAGTTCCATTCTGAGATCAGCTCTCAGTTCTTTATTAGCCAGAAGGGGCTTTCACACGCAGCTCCCCGTGCCAAGTGTCCATCCCTCACCTGTTCCACGTGGGAAGTGAGAACTCCTGTAGTGTGTTCCTGTGTTTAAAAAAAAAAATAAATAAAAGTAGTAGCTATGAAGGCCATGAAGAAACATCCAGGGCAGGATTTCCCTTGGCAGACGGGCTCCCCTGGCACAGGCGATTCCCATCCGGTACTGCAGTCTCTCCCTTTTCTTTCCAGCTGCTCACCAGCACTCCTGGAATCCAGCTGCAGGATCATAACACCCTGTGCAGTGGGGAAAAAAAGTGACCGACCACCACTCCCAGCAGTTAACAAATACAGCACTTGGTTTATTTTTGTTGTCAACTGAAACAAGACTCAGTAGGTTCCTCACCCAAGGACTCCTGAAGGGAGCAGAGACTTGCAGCAAGAAGTCTTCAGAGGTACAGTATTTGTATCATACAGAGTACACAATAAATTACTATCTACATGCCACAGACCTACAAAAAGTTACATACAATGTAAAAAAATACAGTATTTTCTGCTCGGTTTTTTAATTTTAAATTTTTTTTTTTCTGTACATTTTTTTAATTTACATTTTCATATACATTTTTTGTAAACTTTTTTTTTTTGTGTGTTTTTAGAAAACTGAAATCACATAACAGTTATGGACTTGAACAGCATCACTCTTACCTTCCTAAAGCAACGCTTGCACCTACGGAACAGCTTTTAAGCTTGTTTGCTCCTTCATTTCTACTTTGGCACCACCACAACCTCACACCGTGATTCTGAGCTCGTTTAATCTGCTTTAGCTGTGTTCTCACCACGGAGAGACACCATCATACTTCAATTTGTGCTTTGATAACACAGTTCAGAGGAAAAACCGTTACATCAACTACTTCACCGTCACATTTACCTGATATTACTGCATAATACCAACTTCTCCTGCACTAACTGCTTCACATCAGCATGCAAACAAGTCTGATTATGACTCAATCAATAACATGAATATACTGAAAAACAACTACAGGGGTTAAATATTCAAAGGAATGTAGACTTAGCAGGGTTTACCATGTTAAGAAGTCTAAGCTAATAGCATGGATTGACATGTTAGGATTGGAAAGACACGGAAGTATACAAGGTGGATTTCGGGGTAAAAACAGCCGTATTAAAGGAAACATGAAATTACTCCTGGCCACGCACTTTGTACTGTCTCAGTGAAAACTAGATTGACTAGAAAACTCCTGCTGACCACACACACTCCTGGTGTGAAATAGGGATCCCTGAAGTTAATAAAAGCCAAGCTTCAAAAAATTGCTACTTGGAGTACACAACTCAAGACCCTGCTGAAAAGGAAAAGCAGTTTGTGTTTGGCCCATCGGAGAGTAAATCATTCCAGCCTGGCACTACGTCCACACACCATTCCACACAACCTACTCAGCCTGCTGGATCTAATCCCACCGCAGCAGGGAGTGGAGCTGCCCTCCAGAGGGGCTCCAGGCCAACCTCCTGCTCAAAGCAGGGTCAAAGCTGAATTCAAGCCAAGCCCGGGTGTTTGTCATGCTGAAACCCAAAACATCCCAGGACAAGGACTGCACAGCTCCTCCTGGGCCAATCCCATGCTTGACTGTCCCCATGGAGCACATTTAAATTCCAGGAAAGCCTCTCACTCTTGGTCCATGCTTCTCAGTCAAGACCCTGAAATCAGCTCAGGTGTTGAGCTGCTGAGGGGTTTGGACCACCAGGTACAGGGCTACATTCATGGCTGCTGACAACAGAGCTATACAAGAACTTTCTTTTTTGCTGATCTGGGGACCTGAAAGTGTTTTGTTTTTAATTCCTTAAAATTACAACAACAAGAAAAATCAAGGCAGGCATTCAAAGCACTGATATACCACAGCAAGTCTTTGCCTTAATACGGTTTACGGATTACCACCTTATTTATTATTGCCAAAAGACTCTATGGTGCATTAGAGATCTCAACCTAATACAGTCCAGATGTAATGCTAAGACCCACAGCTGAGAGTTGGCCACTTGGGTTTGGGTTTGAGTTCAAAGAAGAAGGTGCCTTCCAGGTCACTGGGAGGAGAACTGCTCAGGCTTTCCTCTCCGCTGCTCATGTCTTCACAGGAGTCTTCACTGGAAGGAACAGTGGGAAAGGTCATTTTAACAAAGCCTAGTGACAGGGAGCTGCCATGAACACTACAGGAAAAGGAGAATTCCCAACAAATGAACCAGGTGGTGGCAGTTTTACCGACCTCTCGCTCCCGTTGAAACATCCCCCCTCCGGAATCGTTGGCAACTCGGGAACGCTGTAGTAGCTGTTCTGGAGGTTCTGGGCTGTTCGTCTGGAAACAATCCAAACCAGCTTCTTGTGGTCAGGCTTGCAGCACTCAGGGGAGGAATACTCTGCCAGGCATTTCGAGACCAGCTCCCTCCAGTAAAGTAGGTCACCGTCACTTATCTGAAAAGAAACAAAGCCCAAAGAACTTATTTAGTCTGTTCCACACGGGCTCTAAAGATAACCCCTCCATCTCAGCCCCCTGGAAAAAACATCACTCAAGAGAGAAGTGAGTCATGACCGTGATACCTTTGGCAAAGTTGCTTTTGAAGGTGAACTCCCACCAACTCCTACACACCTCCCAGACAAGGCCATGTTCAAGTCTGAGTTGACAAGTTTGCCTGTCAAGTTGTTAACGTTTTCATTATCACTTCCCGAGGATAAATGAAACAAAGGTTATTCCATTTTCAAATGGAATGAAAAAATTTAAAATTCCTTTTTAAAACAGAATAATACTGTCCTTTAAGGAACTACTTTCACCCCTCAAGAAACTGGGGTTGTACAATCGCTGTCTTTCACACCTGGCCACCCTCTGGGTGAAGAACCTTTCCCTAATATCCATCCTAAACCTCCCCTGACACAGCTCCATGCTGTTTCCTTGGGTCCAGTTATTCAGGAAAAAAAAAAAAAGAATAACCAGCCGAGCAGTCCCACGAACAGACTGGAAGTTTCTCCAGAACACACAGCCAGAGCTGCACAAGTTCAATCAGCTGCCTGTTAAAGCGTGCACTGCACGGGCACCAGCTCAGCAGTTCTCCTGATTTTACACGTTTTTTAATTGCTTCCTTCAGCTGATGCCAAACTGAGCCTCTAAAAACATACTCAGGGACCCAGCTAAGGGGTCCCTTAAATGTAACATCTTCCATCACTAACAGTGTCAGCCTCAGCAACTGGACAAACAATCCACTGACAATATTTACCTTTGAATGCTTCTGAACACGCAGAAGGATCTCCAGCAGCTCAACGGATTTCAACATCTGAACTTCCAGAGTGAGAAGGCACAAGGCCAAGACAGATGGCTAAAAGGACAAGGAAACAGCACTCAATATAAAGAGAATCATAACCCTACCCAGAAGTTAAAGAAAACTACTTCTACTTACTTTTGCTTTAGAGAAGACCAGACGGCAGTTGCAAGCTTTCAGCTGTGCTTCCAACTTGTCCAGATTCAATACTTCTTTCCTGTGAGACACCCAAGAGGAGAAGAAGGTGGATCAACAAGCATTCCATTGTCAGGAAGTAAAAAAATTGAGGAGCTGCCTCCTCTACAGCCAACGCTGTGACCCTTTGGGAGGGAATCAGGGGGGCAAAAAGGGCTCACTCACCTTTCTGAGGTATGACAGAGTACAATAGTATGGTACAAGTGCAAGAAGGTTAAGGCAGTAGTAGCTTTAAATTCAAAGTGCAACTTTTCTGAAATGATCTTTTCCATCCGTTTCAGGTCGGACACAGTGCATTTACATTGGCTGATCCGGATGATCTCGGGAGCAGCGGGGATGTTGCATTCCTCCTCCACGACACGGGCGGCCAGCTGGATGCAGCAAACTCCAATGCAGGACAAGTGCTTTGGCTTCACCTGAAAAAGTACAGGGAGCACTGTGAGTACTTCCCTCCCCACGAGCGCCCTGATTGCACGGCAACAGTGCCCGGAATATTCCCAGTTCAGCAGCCAAGGCCTTGCTTATCTCAACTAAACCTGCTGTCAGCCAGCTCCTCCACCGCCCCCAGTCAAAACCAGTTGCAGCAGTGCAGCTGGAGCACAACCCAGCTGGCAGAGCCCACCAAGCAGCATCGATCTGCCAGGGCAGAGGAAGTGAAGCTGGAGAGCTGAGCAGCCTCTGTTCGGGCTGTTCCACATCACTACACAAATCCACTGCAGTGAGAGCTGTAATTCCTCACTTCCCCGAGCGGCAGTGCTCACCTTCCCTCACTGACAGCCCACACAGATCCAGTCTGAGCCTGTTCCAGGCAGCCCCATCCCTCCACAACTTGCTCCTGCCTCTGCTCTTCTCTCCCACCCGTTTTGTGCCACCTCAAGGACAGTCAGACCACAAACCTGATGCAACTTCAGTTTTTCTGCTGATTTAATAACAGGGAACTGCTTTAGGTTCAGATTTCCTGCCTTAAACCAGCACAAACACGATAAAAACAACCAGGAAATTTATCATTTGGTATCAGCTCCAGAGCTAAGTTAAGCTTTAACACGGTACCCAGAGACAGTCTGGAAGACAAACAGGTTTGTTTTTCTTAATTCCTCCTTTCTTAAACATCTACATGGCAAAGGCTACAGACTTATTAGAGAAATAAATCAACCTGCTACTTGTCTTTAGAGGTAAAAGAACTGTGCTCCAGGTTTCCAAAGGAGACTCCAGATCTGTTGCTAGCACAGAATGAATCAACAGCCACACTTGTACCTTCATAAGGGCCAAGAATCTGTCCAGGATGTTGACAGCCAAAACAAACGTTTCGGTTGCAAATCCAAAGAAGTTGGTCAGGCTCCAAAGATCTTCCACCTTGGCATTCCTTTGTCTTGGACACAGAGTGTTTTCATTCTATGGCAAGACAGACAAAGTCAGGATTATTCTGTGGCAGCAGCAGCAGTGACCGGGACCACTCACTCCCTAAATCATCTTTTATTTATATCAAACAGAAGCAATTTTTTTCCTCAGATACTTTTATTTCACTTAACTTTAAAAAAACATTTGGACACTTGAGATTCCAATCACACCCAAGGTACAGAGGTTACAGCCAGATCCTGAGTCTCACCAGAGCAACACCCAGCACAGCCACATTTCCAATTCTTATGTAAAGGCATATTTCAGACTTATTTACCAAGTGCAGGCATACACGGTGGCTCCTGACCTTAGAGATGACCACACAGCTGTCTGCCTGCGCGTCAATATTTAAGGAACAACAGCTCTGCTTTCACAACAAACAGGCAGCCTCGTTTCAGGGACTTGTTTTTGTTAAACATTAGGGCCCTTCCCCCCCAAAAAAACCCCTCCCAGGCACCCGATAGAACGCAGCCCTCCCTGAACTCCGAGGAACTTTGGTCTTTTACGTGGAGATGTTCACGGTCAATTTACATTTTGCTGTCGAAGCACTGAGCGCTTCTGGGTTCGTTTCCCCAGACCTCGCTAATGAAAAGCCGCTTGACATCCCACCTTCCCTGCGGTGGCAGGAGGCTCCCCTGATGAAAACAATACAGAACCGCTTGCTCCTGTGCTCACTCTAAACCTAAACAATAAATACTAAACGCCTAAATATTTTGCTTGCCCTGCAGGTCGCAGCTCTTGGATAACGCGACGCTAACACCTACGAATTAAGGCAGAGTTAAAACAAAAGGCAAGCGGCGCATAAGGAGGAAAGAATTAACTTTTCGCAGGTAACGCACGTCCACTATTACCTCGAATTTTCTTTAAAACCACGCATTTTCTGCCCCCACCCCCCTTCCCAGCCCAGCGGCCCGGGCCCTCCTCACCCACCTCGGCGGCGGCCTCGATGAGGCTGAGCCCCTTCTCGCGGGGCTGGAACCGTCCCTCCAGCTCCAGGTGGAGGTTCAGCTGCTTGAAAAGCCACAGCGCCTCGCTGCCCATCTTCCCCTTCCTCCTCCTCCTCCTTCCCCTCCGCACCTGGGAAACAAAGGGGCCCCGCAGGCCGGGGACGAGGGGGCGCCGGGCCCCCCCCGCGGCCCTTCAGCGCTCGGGGAGGGGGAGGCGAGCCCGGCTCCCGTCACCGCGCGGACGGGGGTGGGCTCGGCCGCTGGCCCCGCATCCAGGCAGGGCGGCCTGGACTCCCGCGGGGAGTCACGGCACCGTCACGGCACCATCACAACACCGCCCCCGGCCGCCGCTGCTGCAGCCCCCACCCCGGCCCCGCTCCAAGATGGCGGCCCCGCGGCCCCGCCCACGCCTTTTGTTGTCCCTCGCGGAGCGATTCCCGCTGGTGAGGCGGCGCGCGGAAGACAAATAGTCCGCTCACACCCGCGCGGCCCGGCGGCGCTCCGAGAGCGCCCGGAGGTCTGAGAAAGGCGCGGCGGCCCGGCGGCGCTCCGGCTCGGTGGGGAGCGGGGCGGCACCGCGCCGCTCCGGATGGACGGCGAGGCCGCGCGGAGGGACACGCCGAAGGGCCGCATCGCGCCTTTAAAGGGCCGCGAGCGGCGCCTCGGCCGTTTTGAAAAGACCGCCCAAATCTCCCGCGTCCTGATTGGTCCGCCCCGCCCCGCGGGGGGGGGCGTGTTGTTTACTGGCGCCGATTGGCCGCCGGCCGTGGCCGGGTCTCTCCTGATTGGTCGGGCCAGTTCTGCCTCTGCCTCGCCCACAGCTCCGGGCCCCGGCAACCGCGAGGGGCCCGCGCGCGCCCCCTCAGGCCGCGGCGGGTCCCGGCGGGCACCGTGTGCCACAGCGCTCCTCTGCCCCCGCACCGCCCGTCCGGCCTTATCCCGTGTCCCCAGGCAGGGTAAGGACGAGTGCTCAGCCCCCGCGGGTTTAATGTGTATCTCTGTGGGACCCTCCTCCTCGTGCTGTTCCTTGAGGGTTCCAAACACCCGCCTGGATTTTAAAACCCCTCCTCGTCCTGCTTCAGATCGACAGGTTTACGTACAGCCTGGTGTGGCAGAGTTTTTTGGGATGTGCACTTCCAAGCTTCCCATCCCGTGGAGTGAATCCAAGGCTCGGTTTGTCAGGAAGGAGATGGTGGGTCGGCCCCCAAGTCAGAGGCTGCATCAAAGACCTTCTCAGCCTGCAGCTTGACCAGATAAAACAAAAACCCCATCGTCTGGAGGATTTGTGGGGCTGCCCCAACGTGCTCGTGGTCAAACACAAAGGGATAAATGTCCTAGGACGGGCCCAAACCACAGCGACTGGCTGTGTGTACACACTGGAGACAAAAGCCTGTGGAGGCGGCTCCAGCAGATTAGGACTGGGTTTGATCTAGTGAGGTTCCACAGCTCCAACAAACAGAAACTGTTTATGAAATGTCTCGGTCTGGAAAAGCAAATCCGCCTTCTCCACCGAGCCGTCAGCAGCGTTCCTCTGCCAAGCGCTATTTCGAGGCACAGTCCCTGTCTGCTCTGCCAGCGATGACGGCCAACGCTTCCTTCGAGTTTATTTGGATGCCAAGTGCTCCAAGATTCCCGTAAACACGCACGACTTTTCCTCAGGGTGATTCCTGACGGGGGCCAGCGCTCCTGTAGGTACCACCAGCTACACCTGAGCATCCGTCCCATCACACGGTGAATGAACCGGCGCACCGGCTGATTTTTGGGGGGGGGGCAAAAGCCTTTGTAGCTTCTGAAGTGGGAACTGTGGATCTGCTCCAGTTTGAAAAATTAATTGTTAACAATTGTGAGTGGAAGAAACAACTTCCAGCTGGTTCCATGCAGTGACAACATCCAGGTGACATTTACAGGATGAGGCTCTCGGCTCCAGTCTCTGTTCTCCAAAAGCCCTGGGCGGTCACTCCTTTTATTTCTCCCCACATTCTGAAGTGTATTTTGCCACCACAGATATGGAACGTGGCTGTTCGTCCTCCTCCAACATAGTGGAACATAAGTTCCAGTTTACCTAAAGGACAGAAAATGTTCATTTTGCAAGCACAGAGCATGACAGCTCTAAAAATACCAATTCAGACACCTACTTGAACACATACATTCCTTTCCCTTTACTAATTTAAACCTAATAGAACACACTGAAAAATTATCCTTCAATACATCACGTAACCTGAGGGGGGAAATCTCTTATCAGAGCATGGCTCACTTCCCAAGCTGGGAGAGAAGGATCCCTGCCTCATCTTTGTTCCTCGGCAATTAACTCATTTGTTGCAAACAGCTGAGTAGGATCGAGAAAAAAACCCACCAAACCCCAAGGATCCTTATTGTAAGTGATGGACTCCAGCTTTGGGATTAAAAACAGGGAAAACGAGTCTGCTCCCTGTGCTGTCTGGACCTGGCAGAACAATGGAGCGTTGTGGGAAAAGGAGGAGTCGTGGCGAGGTCAGGAAACAAAATCTGTTGTTGTTTTATTTTTTTTCACTTATGCAAGGAATAATTTTCTTTCAATGTGGCATTTATTTGGGATCCAGGGAAGTGCGAATGTGGGGGGGAGGGGATGAGAAGTGTTTTCAGTATTCTGAGGAAACACAGTTTATCTGTTCTGTAACATGCTGTGCTTTAGAGAGCAGCAAGTCCTGCCTGACATTCTTTGGGAACCCAAAGATTCATGTCCCATTAAACTGGGATGATTTTAACCAGCCTTGCTAAACTGTCTTCCAGCGTGGCTTGGCAAAACTTGTCCTGGCATGTCTGCACAGCAGTTCCTCGGGAATAGTTCAGGATGGCTAATGGCTGTGTATTGACTGGCAGGGGATGATATCAGGGGTGCTGACTGGGCCCTGTGGCATGTGGATTTCCACACCGAAATAGGATTACAACCTTCCTGATTAAGGGACCCAGAGTAATTAACACTCCAGACACAAGCAGTCTGCCCACTCTGCCCACCCACGGAAGGAAAACAAGGGTCACTTGGAACAAGAGTTCCCTTGAACCACTCAACCAAAGAGCTCCACACCATTTATGGCCACTAATTAATCCAAGTGCTCCACTGCTGCCCCATTACCCCAGTATGGAGGACAAGCAGCAGTGCTGGCAACTGGAAGGCAGAAGTCACAGAGTTGCATTTCTGTACCAAAATGCACTTACTAGAAAACAGATACAGAGGCTCCACAGCTTTGTACATGTACACACAAGTATGTATATGTATCTGAGAAATGTTTTGCAGATTCTGTTGCTTTTAGAAGCAGTGGGACCGGTGCCTGGGGATACAAGCTATCAAAAGCCTTTGCACGGGCTTCCCCTCACCAGGCCCTTTGGGAGGAAACATTCAAAGAGATGAAATGATTCATATGTCTGTCAGAACTTAAAACCTTGTTCCCCAGACAGCAGCCCCCGAAGGGAAGTGGCATTTGATCCTCCAGTAGCCATAGGAGCAATGTCCCCACCGGTGCAGCTCCTGTCTGTCCAGAGGAGTGTAATTCCACACCCCTCACCTCGTGCCCATGGAAGTCAGGCTCAGCATTCATAAATAAATGAATTTATTCAGATTTATTACATGCTGCCCACAAGAAAAAAGGAGAGACAGGCTTCCCAATAAAGGAATAATGTAAACAGGAGGTTGGTGTTGGGGAAGAGGTTCACCGGCCACACGGACAAATCCAGAGTCTGTTAGTCCCAGAGACCACACCCCAAGTTCCAAACAGCTCTTGGAATAAGGAAGGGAGAGGGCAGAAAAAAGAAACCCAGATTGTTTGCTCAGGAAACTTAGAGCAGAAAGTATTTTGAGCTGGCAGGACCCAAACACAAATCAATGGAAACAATAAGTTTAGGATGGACTGTAAGTTTTCATTTACATAAATCTGCCATGTACTGATACCACATACTCTGCTTACCTAAAGTAAAAGCTGCCTTATTTATATAAATACCTCCATACCAGCACAGCTGCACCACAGTCCTGGGACAAGGCTCCCAAGATGAGATTACTAGAGGAGAGAAATCCAAAAATGTACTAGAAAATGTCCTTATTCCCAGTAGCTGGCAGAAAACCTGTGAAACGCAGCTAAAAAATTCAATTGCTTGTAGTGCTAAAATCCCGAATCGTGAAGGAAATTCCAAGCCTTCACTGGCACAAAAGGATTCTGTTCCAGAAATAACACCAGGGACGGGCCCCTGTCTATTATTTCACAGCGTCGAGCGAGCCCATGTAGGGTATGCTGGGAAGCACAGAATTCCATGATCCCTGGTACTGACAGAGAGCGAGGAAAAGTCTGGAGAGTGTGAGCTGGCTCTTTGGCGAGCCTGTGTTGTCACAAAGGCCTCTCTACACAGAGCTGGAAAGATCTGGAGCAAAGAGCCAACAGTCCAGTGCAACCTACATTTTTAACATCATCCAGTCTCATTTTGGAGGCTTTGAAAAGGGCTCTGGCATGGGAAGAGGAAGGGGGAACGTCACCCCCAGAGCAGTGCAAACCCTCACGTACAGCCAGCACCGAGGGGAAGGGACTCGTGGTGACTTCACCAGGGCCATGGCAAGAATATCTGCAGTTCTGTTGCTCATGGGTTGTTGTTGTTGCCCCACCTTGTTGAAACTCTGCTCTCTGGGCACTGAGAAAAAGGGAGGAAGCAGGAAAGACTCCAAATGTGTGACACACTTCAGAGCTTACCCAGTGACTGCAATTATTATTCATGACTTCTGTAGGGGGTGGGTTTAGGCACCCTTTGTCTTAGTCCTCCCTGGTTCCCATTCCAGCTATTGCCAGAACCCCATACTGCTTCTCCAAGCCTATTAAAATATCTGTCCTTGCCTTTTTTCAGCTCATACTACCAGATGCACAAGCCTGTTTTCTGCAGGAGGACGTTGCAGGCAGCATTTGATGGGCAGCTGGAGCTGCAGCCCCAGTCCTGCTCCCCCGACACTGTTGAGCAGCGAAGGGAACCTCTGAGAAGCCAAGAGAATGACATCAAATGGCGATAATTTGCCTTCAGTGCAAGTTAAATTGTCTGAAAGGCAGCTGTGTGTTTCAATAGCCTTGTGCTTGTCCAAGCATGACCACGGAACCAGCACTTTGCTCAGAGGTCTCCTTTAATAACCATTTGTTACTGGAAGGTGCGTTTAATTCACTGTGTATTTCTGTCACTTATTTTAAGTGGGTTCTTTTATTTAATTGACAGGATAATTCTAGGCAGTGTTGTACTTATGGCTTTGGAAAGTTGGGGTTTTTTTTTGGTTTTTTTTTTGGAAAGGTAGTCGTGCATAATTTCAGGAGGCGTTTTCAAAATCATAGGGATTCTGCGTAAATGGAATTTAAATTAGTCATTAAAAGTTAACCCATGGAAAAAAAAAAAAAAAAAAAAAAAAGAAGCAGTCACCTTTCTGCCTGTAGAACCAGGCAGCTGCTGAGTAAAATGATTTGGTAGGAAGCACTCAGTTATGAAGGCTGGGAATGGACATTGTAAATTTATTTTATGATTTAACACTTATTTTCTAATTTAACATTTCATTTTCTATAACTGAGATTAAACTCTAAGAGGCATGAGGTCCCTTTGCACAAAGAGTCCACGAGACAATATGCTTACAAAACAAAATACTCCTTTCTTTCCTTTACCACAGTTACTTAAATTCTTGTTTGTCATTTGCTAACACTGACTTCTTTGGGACAACGTCCTTTTCACTTTGCATAGGGATAATCACTAATTATAAATACAAAATAACGTCAACCTGTATATTCTTCCCTTTATCAGACAATACAAACACAGACTGTCACAGATGGAAGGTTTTTTCCAACTGTAAATGTAAGTAATCGAGCCTGGAGAAGTGGTTATTCCTACTCAAACACTAGAAGCTGGAGTACTGGAATTCTTGTGGAGTCTGCTTATATTATTCCTGTGCCAGTAAGGAATATTCCATTTCCCCCCCTTGCTTTCCAGATGACTACCTTTAGTCATTTCATGTCCATCGGTGCATAATGTCCTTATTTCCCAATAATTTATACTTTGTTGCACCAGAGGAAAATTGCTCTGTGCTGGTGTGAACGGAGATGTACAAATTTCCACGCCCAGACCCACAGATGTTTTCCAAGGAACAGCTGCAAGAGCATTTCCAACATAGTTGTGTCCTAAGCTACCGTATCCAGGCACATTTCACTAACATCCCCTTGACACTTGCCAGAAGAGAGAATTCAGATACACTTTCTCAGATGTACCCTCAGTGAACATGATCCTGATCCACGTGGAAAAGTGAAAATCACTGTTACGGGGCGGCAAAGGACCCCTGGGGAAAGGCACGGCCACAAGTGGCACAGCACCACCACACACTGGGCAAGGTTATGAGCTCCTGCAGTGCTGATAGCAACTCCCCAGGACATAAACTACCCACTTATTAACGATGATGTCTACAGTGGAGTACAACCACAGTCAGCTGATTAAAAGCAACGGAGAAAAGGAAGGAATTTTGATGTTCTGGAAGGGAAAAATGGAAGAAAACCTGTGTATTAATTGACACCCCCCGTGTCATTCACGCTGCCAATACTAAAAGGTAAAATTGGGAATGCTGTTGAGGAGGAGGCACATTCCTATCTGCTGTTGGTGCTCCTGCGTGCTGTGACAGCCATTTCTGACTACTCATCTATTTTCTAGGAAGAACGCTGGATTTACAGGTGTGATCCCTAGGGAAAAGGGACACAGTCTGAAGGTATTACTGTTACCGAGTGAAATGAAATAGATTCGGGATGGAACACGTTCCAAATAGGAAAGCAAACCGCAGGAAATAGCTGTTCTGGTTGAGAAAATTACATTATGGGGCTGTTTATTTAGTAAAACTAAATCAGGTAAAAAGGTTAATTTAGTGCCTGCAGTTCTCCTCTCTGAATTAATCACTGAATGAGGTGAAAGAGGTGCTTCATTTGCTAAATGTGAGCACGTATTTCACAGCTCCGGTGGAAAGCAGAACCGTGTCTCGGTGTTTCGAGAAGCTCCGTGCTGGGAACAGATAGGAAAGGGAATCTTGTGCAGCTCGGATACAAGGGTTTGTTTACCTAGTAAATAATTTAGATTCCTGCTGGTAGGACGAGCAGGGTGGGAACAGCTACGAAGTCCTCAGAGGCCGTGGGGATGTTCCACTGGAGGTGACACTCCTGTAATTCTGCTGCTGATGGTTTCTGGGGTCAACAGCCTTTAACAGCTGCGGTGCAAATCTACATTTGAGCTCAGAGAAACGAAGGAGCCTGCATCTAGTTTCCTTTTGTCCTTTGCCACATATTCTCCAGGAAGAGAGGATTATGTTTTTTTAAAAGGGCAGCTAATTATTGCCTGTAGGAACAAGCACGGCCGATGTACTTATAAGGCAGAGCAGCCCAATAATTCGTATGTTCTGATTTCCACACGATTTACTGGGAAAATCAGCATTCCATTGGTTCATTCATTGCACAAAAAAGGGTAAGATTTTTCAAAACTAACTAACGATTTTGGATAGTTCAGTTCTCACAGAGATCAGACAGTTCAGTGCTCAAACCCATTTCATTCCTCTGGGAAAGTTCCTATGTGCCAATGATTTTTCTTTGACGAGCACTTCCTCCCTGGAAGCTGAGCAAAGCCTTGCCAGGTCATTTCACCATAAACTATGTTTTTAGGATTCTCCTTGTTACCTTCTGCTGCTTTTCCCAACATTCCACACTTGCAAACTGTGCCTCTCACAAAGAAAATGGAGTTTAACTTTCTTTGCAGCTTTTGGAAAACCAAGAAATCCTGAGAGTCTGTTTCCATTATTTTTTTTAAAGATTCTGTTCTTTAAACCAACATCAATATTGCCTCCTCTGGGCTGCTCCAAGCCTGCTTGGATCACAGGCTAGCAATAAATATAGATAAGTTATGTAATGACTGGAGCCAAAGCACAAACACAAGGAAAACCACAGGGATAACTCTGTCACAGAGCGAACCTGACCAGCTAAACCCAAACAGCAGTTGTTTTTGCAAGTTTGCATGTTTCCAGCCCCTCGGGATATTCAAATTCTTGACAAACTATTTGAATATAGCCTCCCAGCCTGCCCAACACGAGGGTGAATCTATCCTTGCTCTGCAGCTGCTGTCTGCACACAGGTTTGAACTCCTCGAGCTCTGCGAGCCTTTGCTGAACTTTGAGTGCACCCAAGTTGGGTGGGTATGAAAATGAGCCTTAACCTTTGCATCCCTGCGTTTAACTGGCTGGTCAAAAGTCAGGCAGGGAGCAGCACTTGGGTCTCCACAGCACCACACAGAGCCAAACCACAAGACCATCCATTTTTTTCTCCGAAGGGTGTTTAAAAATAGACAGAAATGTCTGCTGCAAGGATACACAGAATCGTAGAATGGTTTGGGTTGGAAGGGACCTTAAAGCTCACCCAGTTCCACTTCCCTGCCGTGGGCAGGGACACCTTCCACTAGCCCAGGTTGCTCCAAGCCCCGTCCAAGCTGTCCTTGGACACCTCCAGGGATGGGGCAGCCGCAGCTTCTCTGGGCAACCTGTGCCAGGGCCTCCCCACCCTCACAGGGAAGGATTTCTTCCCAATATCCAATCCAAACCTAATATCTTTCAGTTTGGAGCCATTCCCCCTTGGTCTGTCACTCCGGGCCCTTGTAAATAGTCTCTCTCCATCTTTCTTACAGGCTCTGCTCCAGCACTGGAAAGCCACAATTAGGTCACCCTAAAGCCTTCTCTTTTCCAGGCTGAACAATCCCAATGCACATGGACACCTCCTGTCCAGCCTCTCATCCCCCAGCACCCCCAGGTCCTCCTTATCGGGGCGAGATCCCTTTTCCACATTTCAGTGTTTGGCTGTGAACCCCTGCAACCAAAGTGTTCTTCCTTGGCTGACATGGCCCTTGGGAGTCTTTCCACCACTCCAAGACATCCAGCTTTTTTCCAGGCCATCAAGTCCAACGTAAAACACCTGCCTGCCGTTGGACAGTGGCCGTGCTCCAGGTGCACCTCATTGCAATCACCAAGGTCGTTTCTTTTCTCTAGGTTTAATATTGCCTCTTTCCCTGGACAAACACACGGAATTCTTGCTGGCTGCCTCTCTCTCTTTCCCAGCAGTGTCTCTCTAAATCCCTTGGTTGTGGTGACTGCCACAAACTACCAGTGGGATCTTGGAAAACTGCCACAGCTTTACAGACTTCTGAAACGCCGACTCTTAAGCAACGAGTCCCAGAAGAATTAGAATGGAATTGTGAAAGCGGGATAAAATTCCAGCGGGACTTGCCCTTCTCTGCACCTTCTCAGTTTGAAAAGTCAAGGTGAAAATGAATAGAAATGAAAAGGAGCAGCACACGGCAGGCTTGGATTCCAAGAGCAGTTCACCCCATGCATAGAGGGGTTGCTGCAGCAAAAATAGCCTTTCATTTCAGTCTTATAAGCTACTAGGGAAAGGGTTAAAAAAAGCCTGTGACAGATGAATTTTTAGCAAACCGATTCAGAGTTAATTTGTCAGGAAATAAATTGAAAAAAAAAAAACCAAAAACAACCTATGCTCTCCCCGTGCTTGATTTATGTCACTGTGCTTACTATCTCTAGAGGAAATCCTCCTTTGTGTGCTGTCAGAACAGCCAATAATTACAGATACTGGAAGGAGTTTAAAGAAAACGAGTTGCCTTTGCTCTGAACTTCTTGCTTTTATCTGTTCATTTCAACCTCTGGTGGTGTGGCAAGATTCTGACACTCCTCACCATGCCAGGATTTGCATGCCAAGTATTTATTCTGTTCCTGGTCTCTGCTATACTGTATTGTAACACAGTCCCAAACCCATTTAAAAAAAAAGAAAATTAGGTTACAAAAAAATTGGGACATTCACAGGTTTAGTTGTCCAGTTCTTAAAGAAGGGAGGTGTAAGACAACATCTCAGCTTCCCTGGCACTCATGCAGTCAGCGGGAATGCCAGACATAGCCTGGATACGAGAAGGAAAAGTGCAGTGACACCCTTTGTGCTGGGGAAAGGCCTAAGGAAGCAAATAAAGTCCAGGGCAAATTCCTGTTTACATTCTGCAGGGCGGGCAGCAAATAAAGGATCTACACGGAATAAACAAGGAGGTCTGTCCCAGCACACCCAGGCTGGGAGACACGGGATGGGCACAGAACAGGCAAGAACTCGGCGCTTTTGCTGAGGGTCCACACGAGAAGGGGTTTAACTACAAACAGGCGCCTTTTCCAATCGCTTCGCGAGTGTTTTAAACGCAACTTTAAACACCGGCCGCGGGCCGGCTCCGAGGTCCCCTCCGCGCTCTCGCGAAGCCGCGCGCGCGCGCACGCGCCGCGGATGCCTTCGCGAAGCGACCGAGACGCGCGATTCTTCCGCCAGAGAAAAGAGTCCCTGCTCCCCTCCCCGACTCCCCCTCACAGCCGCCCGCCGGCGGGACCCTCGCCGGGCGGCGGGGGGAGAACCGGGAGGGGAGAACCGCCTCCAGCCGCCGGCGGCCTCCGCCCCTCCTCACACGGGGCTTTGTCCCCTGGCGGCGGCGCTGAGGGGAGGCGGTGAGGCGGCTCCGCGCTGAGGGGCGCTCGCGCCGCCTCGCCGGCGCTTCTTCCCCTCCTACCCCCCCTCCCCGATCCCCCCGGGAAGCGCCTGGCTGCGGGCTGCCTCTCGCTCCCCCCCCCTCCCTTTTCATTTTTATTTTATTTTATTTTATTTTAACCCCCTCCCTCCCTCCCGGGCGGCGGCGGCCCGCCTACCTTTCCCCCCCCCCCTCCACCCCCAACCTCCCCTCAGCCTTCCCTCGCCCGTCATGGCGACATGAGGAGCCCGCCGGCCGCCGCCGCCGCCCCGGGCATGGGCCCCGCACGGTGCTGAAGCGCCGCGGAGGAGCCCCGGCGCCGCCGCCCCGTCATGGGGTGCTGATGGCCGGGCCCCGCCGGGCACCCCGCCGCCGCGCAGGGGAGGTGAGAGCCGGGCGGGGACGGGGGGAGCGGGCGGTGCGAGGGCTGCGCGCACGGCATCGCTGTGCAGCGCTGGCGGTATAAACGTTTTAACTTGTGATTGCGAACGCGCAAAGCATCCCGCGAGCGGTGCTTTGTGTGTCCGTGCGGGTGCGGTGCCGGTGCTGGTCCCCGATCTGTGCCCCAACTGTGACTTTCTGGTCATAGTGAAGATTTAGAATCACACAATGTTACGTGGTTGGAATAGACCTTAAAGATCTAGTCCCAAACCCCCCTGCCATGGGCAGGACACCTCCACTAGACCAGATTGCTCCGAGCCCCGTCCAACCCGGCTTTGAACAGTGCCAGGGATGGAGCAGCCGCAACCTGCCCTGGACAACCTGTTCCGGCGTCTCACCACCCTGACAGGGAAAAATTTCTTCCCGATAACCAACCTGAATTTCCCCTCTTTCAGTCTGTACCTATTACTCCTTGTCCTGTCACTACAGTACCTGATGAAGTCTCTCTCCGGCTTCCCTGTAGGCCCCCCGGTTTTGTTCTGTTCTCTTCACGTACTTCATTTGCAGAGATTAAGTTTCCTTGAAGGAAGAGCAACTTTGCCTTCTGCAAATCCATCTTCAAAGGGGTGTTCCATAAATTCATTTCAGGGGTCAGCTCAAAGGGACGAGATTGCCGTGGGTTGTTTCATGCCTGTGGTAAAAAGAAAGCAGACTGGCAAAAAAAAAAAATCCTCCTGAAAACTGAACGCAGGAAAACCTGTTCCCATATCCTCCCCTTTTGACCCTGTGAAGGAGGGAAAAAGGAACAATCCCTCATTTTCCTGCTCTTAAAAATAAGGGTGTTAAAAGGCAGACTGTTTCAAGCCTGAATTTAAAAATGCTTTTCAGCATCAGCCTTTGTCTGCTCCCAAACATTCTTTCCATAGTGCGCTGCAACAGCCTGTGCATGGCACAGCCCCTTTTTGAGACAGAAGGGTGAGATTTTTTTATTAACCAAAATACTAAAACTGACCAAGATGCACGTGGTGGTCCCGACACACTCTGGAAAGGGGAGCGTCTCCCCTTTTCCATGCAGAGGTGACAGCTTTGATTGTGCCCCCCAGCTCTGCCCCACTGCAGGTACATCTGGAGCCCGGGTTAGCCAAGGTGAGGCTGGGGAGGAGTTTGTCTTCCAGAAAGCAAATCACGGCATCTTTTCCTTGTCTCGAGGGTTTGATTTTGGATCCCTGCAAATGAATCAGTTTTGTTTTTCAAGTAGCCTGGCTGGCTCTCCTCTGTGCCTACACAGACCTTGGTGTGGGGTGTGGGAAGCTGGTGTTTTGGCTTCTCCCCAGCAGGAACCGAACTTTCACATGGCGTACATATACATATACTTTTAATTATCCTTCACCCCGATGCAGAGCTCGCGTATGGTTTGATGTGGCAGAACTGACCTTAGATGCTCCTTTTACTGTGTCCAATCTGTACCTCCAAATCCTGTGCTTTGTTTGCTCTGCGACCCTACTTAAAAATACTGATGTGAACTGGTAAGAGCCTTGCTGTGGTGGGACCATCTCCTTGGTGGATGCTAGGCTAGAATGCCCTGGGGCTGCAGCCCACGGACGTACATTTATCAGTTTAAATAGAGGTCAGTCCAGGCGCCAGGCTGTTCGATGCCACTGCCTTTGCTCGTGTTGCTGCCCCAGGAGAAGCTTTTTGGTGGACAAAGTGCTGAGAGCCTTTTAAAGCTTGGAGCATGTCCCCTGTAATTACAGTCCCTTACCTTTTCCATTCCAACTCTTCTGTGCTGACCTGCTTCTCAGCAGCGCTCGTGCAGGGACTGAAGCGAGGCCTGGAGCAGCGTCCGTGTGGTGGAAGGTGCCCTCCCTCAGGGCCTGGTGGAAGATGCTTCCCCTTGCACACCTGCAACCATTCAGTGGTTAAAGCATTAATTACTTTTGACCTCCTGCTGAACTGGATTTTTGGGAGCACTTACATTCACAGGTCTAATCTTTGTGTTTTTATGAGATGAGGTTCAGCACATCTGTCACGCTGATGGAAATGAGCCATCTGAACCGGGTGATGGAAGGGATAGATAAGCAGCCTGCAGTTTGTTTCAAACAGATTTTAAAAAGGCTGGGCAGGACCTCAAGAAAATTAGACATCATATTTTGACTGCCAAATTATATAACCCTTAGGACTCCACTGCCCGAGCAGGGAGCAAACTGTGAGTGAAGAAGACCTGTATCTCCAGATGGTGTGAAATGTGGGATGTGAATTCCTCCCCTGCAGGAGGTAGAATGGGTGTCTAGAGCTGACCTGCCCAGGAAGCTGCCAATTTGTGCCTTTTTTACTTTGCTCCCGTGACTCTGGGTGCAGGGGAGGTACTGACCGAAGAACCACCAGGGCACTCCAATGAAGCAGCAGGAAATCCAGGCTTGCCATCAAGGAGGTGGATTTCAAGGGGGATTCTGGTTCACTGAGAATAGTTTCTTTGAGATTTCAGCACAATAATAGCTGTTTTCAAAGGCCAAACAAGCACAGTGAAGTCATTGAGGTGGAAGGAAATGTCAGGTGTCTCCTGTCTCAGTATGGAGCAGATGTGGTCTGACATTTTCCCTTCCTGTGTGTTTGCTAACTGCAAATATTACCGAGACTGATTTATTAACCATAATGGCTATTTGCACTTGCTATGCCATAAACTCATGTAAAAGCTCACTCAGGAATGACATGTTACTGCAGATAGTCTGTACTGCTCATCAGCCCGGACATCAAACATTTTCCTTACCGGGGTGATGGGAGGTGCTGGATGAACCCGTCTGCCAGAGGCTTTTGTGCCTTTTTGGTGGTATTTTGCTGTATACCTCAAGGTCCTGTTTCTTGGCTGGGGTAGCCCTTGACTACAGCGGTCTGTCAGACAAGAACTTGGCTCCTAAAAGCTTCAGCCCTTACTTTTTTAACAATCTGCACTGCAAATCTTCAGTTTAAGCACTCCTAACTGTGGCCATGCAACTACAGAGCCTGCAACTGCTGTAGTAATACCCTGAGCATCAGAGCCAGCTTAGTCTGCATTTGTGAGAGCCCTGCAAGTGCGTGTGTGTGCAGTGACAGGAGCGAGGCGGGATTCACCCAGCTCCCCTGTGGCTGAGCAGCGGGAACACTCCGGCTGCCGTGTCACACTGCCGCAGACACACCGCTCCCTTCCTCTTTATCCGGACCCCCACCTCCCGGAGTTCCCTGCCTTCATTTATTTTAGGCTGGGGACTGTTTTTAGGCTGTCCAGAACCACGGATATCAAAGCTGTTACCTTCATACTCAGAAGGCAGGAGAGATAAATACATAGGGAAGAGCCGGGACTGTGCCTGTGCCATCCTATTTTTGCGGACAATTGGAATTATATCCTTTTCTGTATTGTCTCAACAAGAGACTAATTAGTCAGCAAGCTTGAGCTCCTGGAGGATAATTAAGCTTTATAACTGTGGGTTCTCTTTGGTTGATGAGAAAGAGAAGACAGTACCCTCAGAGCCCAAGAATGCTGCTCTGCAGCTACTGTGCTGTACCTCATAATTGATCTATTGTTTCAACAGCAGATAATTCCTCATTTCCTCATAATTATCTCTTTTTACTGCCTCACACTGTATCCTGATATTAGCTGTAATCACTGATAATTTACCCCGAAGCCAATCAGAATCTGCAAAGCAAAATATTGGCCTTGGTGAGCACTTAGGCTTTCAGACAAAATTCCCTTTTGTTGTTGTCAAGAGGAATCAAGCCATTGTAGTCAGACATTTTTTGGAAGTGGGTGTTGAACTGGGTATAAACTTGTTTGGTTTTATTGCTGTTCATTGATGTTAACGACCGACTACTGCCGAAAGACAAAAAGAGCTGCTGCTGAGTCCTGTCTCTGTGTTTTTGCCCACAGAGGCATTGTATTTATTTGGTTTCAGGGGATTATATTACTCAAAAGGTGGTGCATGATGCTTTCAGTTCCGAATGCCTGTTGGCCCTCGCCTGTAGAGAGTTGGCTTTTATGAGCTTGAAAGCCTCTGGCCCTATTTTATGAAATTACTGCTCACTCTCATACTTTGTGAGCTTGCTTTTCCTTGGAGTGACTTCCTTCAAGTTACTGTTGATTTCTACCTAGTTATATTGGTGGTGGGAGAAGTGAATCATGCTCTGCCTGTGTTGCTTTTAGGAGACTGGCAGTGAGACATTACATAATGCCAGGTTTGGTTTGCCCCTTTTTTTTCTTTCCTTTTAAAGCCTTCCTGCTCTGCTTTCAGCAGTTGCTGCCTGAAGAACAGCGAGCTGCTCTCAGTATACGTGTCACCCCAAGTCCTTTGTTCACCAGCCCCATCACTCCCATAGTACCTGCACTGCCATACCTGCTTTGAAGCCCTCTGTAAAATTTTGGTCAGGCATTCCAATGGCAGGGATACCTTTGCCTGGCTTGGCAGGGCGGATCCTGTCGCTCCCAAGCAGGTGCTGCACCACAAGCAGGATTCTGTGGTTGTAGAACCTCAAACCCTTTCACCGAGACTGGTTCTGCAGCCAACTGCTGGCCAGCACTGAGGAGAACATCACTAGGGCCTAAGAAGCCTTTGTCTGCCTCCCCTGGATCTCCATAGTCATTTGAATCACTGCTGCAATCACACACCATCTTCCTAGAGGTCTGGCCTGGTTTAGGGGCAGGTAGCCCATACTTTTTGCCCAAATGCACAGGTGGCTCCCCTTTAACAAGAGTGGTGAGCCTCTTTTGTTGTTAAAAGCCTTTAGGTGGGGCACGAACTTTCCTTTTAGTGCCAGAAATCACCTGCTTCCACCCTTTCCCTTCTCCAGACACTTACGTGCTCCTTGAGGATGGAAGTGGACACTGCCTGCTTCTGTATTGCAAAGGGGGGCTGAGGCTCTCCCGGCTGCTGAGTCCCAGACAAGGTCCCATCCATCTCCCATAAAGCTCCTCTGCTGTTCTTGTGCAGCCTGCTTGCTTGCTTCCTCCTAAAAACTCTTCACTCGGCGCCACGGCTCCTGCAAGACAAAAAATCCTCTGCAAGGGAGAGGCCAAACTGCCCCACGGTGTGCCACACCAAACCTGAGACTGGTTATACTGGAACAGGCCTACCTGAGTCCCTCCTTCCTTCGTCACAACCTGCAAAAAGCAGTGGTGCCTCGAGTTGCCCCTTATATAGCCCTTGCCCAGGTGCTGCTGCCAGGGTGCCTCACCCTCCCTGATTAGGGGGCAGCTGGTGATACTCTTTAGGAGCTGCTATGGCTCCCTCAGGCCCATGGCCTGGTGGCTCTTCAACAGCAGCACCCTCAAGTTTCTCAGAGGGGTTCCCAGGTGTTCCCTTCTAATCCTGGATGTTGTCCCCAAAAGAGCCAGAGGGTCCCAAAGCAGAACCCAGAGGCTGCTATGTAAACCTTGGTCGGTCATCACTGGGAGCTGTGCTCGTGGTGTACAGACAGCTTGGTACAGGGCCAGCCATGGCTTTCTTGGATTTATTTAGGTTGAAAAAAACCCATAACAATGGGGATCATTTCAGCAAACGCTCATGTTTCTTTGCTTTATTCCTGTCTGGTGCTTCAGTTCTGGACAAGGAGGTGGCACCACCTGTTCAGCATGTGACCACTAATTGTCCCCGCCCTTGATGTGACACCCCAGTGCACACAGTAAAGGCTCACATTCCTGACCTGGCAGCAGGGCTGTTCCCAAGCCTTGGGATCTGCTGCCGAACAATAGCAGGGCCCATTCCTACCAAAATCAGTCTTTTGGCTGATTTTAATAAGCATTGTGAAGAGTTTACATTTTCCTTTGATTTTTTGGTTCAAATAAACCAAAATCTCGCAGCAGAACTCATTAAAATGTATTGAGTTTCAGCCCCTCTTTGCATCAAACACATCCGTTGTGCAGCTGGAGCTGCTCTCCCAGGGCTGCATTCCGGCTTTACCTTTTATCCACAGTGTGCTCGATGTGTTTCCACACGCTGCCCCAGAAGGGAGGGAGCTGTGATTCAAACAGCTTGTTTGCATCACTCCGGAGCTGTGGCACGGAGCATTTAAGCCATTACTGACCAAAGGCCTTTCTGGGCAAAGGCTGCTTGAATGGACTCATCTTGGCAGTTGTTAGGCAAAAAGCAAATGCAGACCTCCTCCCCCTCCCCTGGCATTTCCAAACAGAGCCGTTAGAACAGGGAGTAGTTCGGGCATGGGTCTGGAATCGTGCCCATCCTGCCAGGAGGGAAGAATGGTGACATTGTCTGAAAGTTCAGTCAGGAGTTCATCTTCTACCTTGTTTTTTAAAAGGCCCTACTTTGGAAAATACCATTTTAGCTTCCCTTAAACAGCAAACCCCTGGTGTCAGTCACGAGGCTGGTGGAACAAAGTAAAGCAAAGGTTTGTTAAAACTGGTCCAGTTTGTGGTGGAGCCCTTTCCAGAGAGCTCCTGCTCCTCCTTCCTTGCTGCTAAATGGACCCTGGGATTTCTCTTTCAAAATAGACTTAAAACTCCTCCCTTCCCTCCCATCAAAACATTGCTCTGCCTTCTCTTTTTGCTGTTGCCGACCCGTGGTTTTAGCTGGCAGGTTCCTTTAAGATGTTTGGAAAAAATCATCCGTTTGGAAAACCAGCACTAAAATGAGGTCAGCTTTATTTGCACTCCCAGGAAAAATCTGGTTGGAGGAAAAGAAGTGGCGAGCATATGATGTACGTGAGCGACGCTGCCAAACTATCTCACAGGCTTGCCTTTGTAGCAGGCTGTGGGAGTGAGCTCGGGGTGAGTCACACAGACAAGTGGCAAGGGCCCTCTCCAGCTCCCAGCCTCCATGAAATTACCTCTTCCCGAATTTAGGCTTAGGCACAGCTCAGCCGTGCTGCTGGCTGAAGGTGCAGTATCCCCCGCGGGCTCCTTTAGGTCTGACACTGACACATTCCAGGCTGCTTCACTGCAGGGCGAGGAAAGAGTTAAGCTGAGAGAAAGCCCCGGGTACTAAAATTAACATCCATCCCAGCCCCCCGCCCACAGCTTTGAAATTTCTAATCACAACTTGCAGTTAGAGGATTTCTTCTAGCAGTAGGTTTGGATCCTTTGAAATCACAGATGGCTGGCTGGAGCTCCGAGGAATTCAGTCTCCTCCTCTCTTCCTTCTGCTTTGCCTTCCCCCCCGCCGCCCAGAAAAATCTGTTTGCAGGTCATCTGTAAGATTTTATTGTTGCTTGCTGCAGCTGAAGCAGATTTGGCTGCTCGTCCTGACAAAGGTCTGCAGAAATCGGTGGTTGAGCTCTACTGGAATTACCCCTCCTGTTCAAAATGCCCACCTGGACCGAGGTTGTTAATGTTTCCAAACTGAGCTGTGTTAAAAAAGCAAACAAACAACCTCCCCAAACAAACAAAACACAACCCACAATCAAGCCCAAAGAGGTTTCCCTTACTGCCCTGGATGTATTGGCACAGCTGAATTGCAGCTGAAGGCAGGAAGATCAGGAACTGTGTTAGGAGCTTGTTCTGCCAGTGAATGTTCCTGTGACTGCATCCTTTGTCTGCAGGAGGCACTTTTTATTGTCAGTGCAAGTGATTACAAAGCCTAAAAATAAAAAAAAACCTCCTATTTTGCATCCTACACAAATGCATCCCCAAAACCATGAAGTGTTTCTGTCCAGAGAGCCGTCTGCCCCAATTCCCCCAGAAACTGCTTTTGAAACCATAGCCTGCAGAACTTTGCAGCCTAAAATTTCTCCTGGGGAAACTGAAAAGTGTTTCTTTTAGTAAAGTTAGCTATAAACGTGGACCAAAGAGAGATCTTTATGAGGTGGGTCACATTCTATGGACCAAGTCGGGCTGTTTTTAATGGATAAGCAGGTGATTTTTAATGGCTCTCACAAGTTAAAACCTCACACCAAAGTTTTGACTCTCAAATTTCAGTGCAAGATCTGACCTGCAGCTTGTGACTTCTCAGGAGACGTCAAAGCCGGTGCCTTGCCTTGGCTCACTTCTCCTTTATTTACTTCCAAACTGCTCTTTAAGGGGTTTCAGCGGAGCCACTTGACCTTCCAGTGAAGATTAAGAAACCATAGGCACTGTGTGAGCAGTGGTTTAAAAACTCCCAAAGTGACCAAAGGAGAAAAAAAAAAAGGCCAAACAAAAAGCCACCACCGTGGAGCTAAAGTTTAATTTTGAATCAGTGAAACAGAAGCAGAAAGCTGGGGTGAGTTAGTTCATGGTGGCTGTCCCAGCTTGGGCAGCTCCTCCAGCTGTGGGCTCAGAAAAACGAGGGAAGCTTTTGGCTGGAGCACCCTCCTGCTGTTCTCTGAGAGGTGCTGCCGCACTGACAGGGATCTGTGCTGCTGGTGTTGCTTTTCTGCACTGCCCAGGTTTTATCATCCTGCCCTGAGCAGAGAGAAGAGACTCCTGTCCCTCTGTGATCTTCACACGACTTCCCTGTGCTGGATTTTGGGAAGCTGTGCCGGCCCTCCCATTTCTCATCCTCTGGGATCCCGCTCTGCCGTGCCTCCCTTGTGTTTTGGGAAGCCTGCATACATGTGCTGGCATTTTTTCCAAATGGCATGCATGTATCTGATGGAGAGCTGTGTAAATGGAGATGCAAACTGGATTCAGCCTGGGGGTGCTTGGCCGGTTGCCTGGCCCTGCTCTCTGTGCTGGAAAAGTCTGTGCACCGCTCTTGCTCCAAGGGAAACTTTCAAGCACGTCAGTCCTCTTCTTTTTTCCCTTACAAAGGTTATGAGGCCTCAGCCCTCAATTGAATTACGTCCCTAGTTCAGAAAGGAAAGGTTATTTTCCCCTCTCTTTTCCCCTCGGCAGCTCAAGAGGAGCTGGCAGCGCTGCTCACTGCTATGTCAGGGTGCTCCAGGAACACCCTGAGCTCTCTGCTGGGGCCACTGACTGGCCCAGGCAGCACAGGGACAACCTCCAGAGGGATCAGGATGACTAAAAGTGCTTTTCTGGGCTCAGAGGCCTCTGAAACCCGTTTGTGTTGTAAATACAGTGGGAATGTTTGCCAGTCACCGCAGAAAAAAGCAGTGCCTGAGGATGCTCACTTTGGCCTGAAATTTTTCCTGTTTTCTCCAGTGGTGGCTAATTACTCTCTTCCTGCAAAACCAAGAAAAGACTATCAATATTTTATATTAGGAGACATGGTTGGGCTAAATATAGCTCCTGCTTTTTTCCTAATGAGCGTGCAGCCAGGAGCTCCTGGTCTCCTCGCTCTCAGTGCTCAGCACTGGGCCCGGCTTTGGCCTCTGTGCTGGCTTGGCTGAGCTGTGGCTCTGGTCCTGACCTGGTCCTGTTTCTCCAGGCACATATTTCACCTGGTGCAGCTCTCGGCTCTTCTCCAGGTGTGTCCTGAGAGGCTGTAGCTGACTGGTGGATGTGACCCAGGTAGCGTTACCGGGGATGTAGCAGCTGGCGACCTGCAGGCTCAGTTAAATAATAAATAAATAGGTAAATCACCCATCTTCTTCCCTGCACAGGCCTGGAGAAACCCCTTTTTGGGGCTCTGGACTTGAAAGGTGGGAAGGGTCCCCCAGCTCCGCCCCTCTCTGCCGAAGGGAACAACATATTTCACCTGTTCCTTGTAATTTGAACTGCTCTTTTCCATCAGTGCCATGCTCATTTCCCAAGGCTTTACCCCTCCTTTGGAAGTGCTGGTGGCTTTGGAGGCAGTGGGGGATCTGGCCTTTGGGAACCTGCCCAGCTCACAGGAAAACCTGTGGTGTCTGATGGGAGGATAATGAGATGCTCATGAAGCCCCGGAGGGAAGGAGCTGAGGGAGGCTGTGAATGTGCAGCCCTGTTTCCCCTTGGCCCCATTTACAGTGAGTGTCCTCGGGATCAGCCCCAGGTTTAAAAAAAAAATGCAGAAATGACTAAATGCGCATAAATAACGTGAGGTTGGAGGTTCTGGAGTTTCGCTTCCCCAGGCAGAGTATCCCCCTGGGCAAGGGAGGAACTTCTAATAGGGATTTTTCAGCCCACACTGGCCCTTTGGGGGTTGGTGGGAGGTGATTGTGAGACACACTGCAGACCTTCTGGAGCCCTGCTCAGGAATCCTGGATTCAAGGTGTTCCCTCTAGCTGGAAAACCTTGTGTCGTTCAATTGATGCCTGGAAACCTTGTGTAGGGGTATGGCTACCCAGTACAGCCTCTCCCTTGTTCATGGAGAAGCATTTGTTTTATAAAAATCTAAAATAAAAGGAGTTGTTTTTCAGGACTGAGGGCCTTGACGTTTATTTGCCACTTAAAACCTGATGGGCTTTAAGTGGTACTGGATGTGGTTTTATACCTGGTGCAGGATATGTGAATGAAGAACAATATTTGTTCCTTATCAGTCTTTAAGGTTTCCCTTAGCTCTGGGAAAGCACCTTGAATCTTCATTTGTACAGAGCTTGCTGAAATCCCCTCTGTATTTGCTGTGCAGCTCCTCCCTCTCTCATGGATTTGCCAGCAGCCTCTCCCACCTCTCAGTGCTGAGGTGGGAGAGCTCTTGCAGAAAACCTCAGTGTGACAGGAATCTGCAGCCCACAGAGGGATTGGAGACCTGTGGGTGATTTTGGCCCAGCTTTGTCCAAATCTGAGCCACCTGGGTTGGGTTTCCGTGGGCAGGTTTGCCAAGCAGCGATCCCTGCGTGTCCCAGATGAGCCTGTTCTGTTTCCTGCAGCTGTAGTCCCCTTTGTGCTGCCTTTGGCTCAGTGTTTCATCAGGCTGTCTTTGGTTTTGCAGGTAGCTGTATCCAGCTGGGTGGCAGGTGGATCCAAGGGTTACCATGAAGTTTTCAGGACCCCTGGAGAGCCAGAGGTTGTCTCTCCTTCTGGAGACGGCAATCTCTAGGGAAGCTCAAATGTGGAAAGCACATGTGCCGAAAATTCAGCCCAATCAGGTAATATCTCTTCTTCACATCATTGATCTCAGCAAAGGCAGGAGGCTGTCCTGGGTGTGTTGGTATGGGAACAACTGGAGGTGTTTTCAGGAGGGGTTACCTTTACCTGGGGAATTGGTCTCTCCAGGGAGGGATTCCCCCTTTATTTGAGGGGCACACCTGCCCCCGGGGGTGCAGAACACCCTGCGCAGCACACAGTGGTACACCTCTGAAAGCACATACAGACATTATCTTAATTGTCTCAATTAAATTAATTTTACAAAGTGTGTGGTTTATTAGTGCCCATTTCTACTGGGCACCAACTTCGCAACAGTTCTTAAAAGCAGCTCCATTTCTTGGACTAGTTCATTAATAACAGTGTTGATCTGACTTGGGAAAGGCACGGCTCCAGGAAGAACCCCACTGACTCCAGCAGGGCTATTTATGGAGCAGGGTCTAAGCTCGTGTCAAGGGAACCAGAGCCAGGCGCTGGCCTGTTCCAGTTAGGAATGTTCTCATAGGACTGGAGGAAAATTCGGAGTGGAAGGGACCGCAGGGGCTCCGTAGTCCAAGCCCCTGCTCGACTTGTGCAGCAGGGAGGTTGGAGCAGGCTGCTCACGGCCTCACCCAGCCTGAGCTGGGCCTGTGCTCCTTTGGAAGGAGGTGCGTGTCTCACATGTGCACCCAGAAGCAGCTCTGCGCTCCACAGAGTTCTGTTCAAAACAAACTGTGAAATGTGAGGATGGTTCTCACAGGGTTTCTGCTCCTTCGGTGCTGGGTTGGGCTGAAATAACCACACTAAGGACTCGGATCCCGTCTTGCTGTTGTTACGCCACAGGAAACGTTCATACAGGTAGGTCAGCTGTTGTCAGAGCTAATCCCTGTGCTGTTTGTTTTTTCTGTCTGGCAAACAAGAAACTGCTGCTGTTGGGTAGGAGCATATACATTTTTAAGGGCCTCAGTATTAGTTTTGTTTAATCCACATTGTGGTTTCCAAATGAGTGACGTGGTTGTCAGAGGTGTGAAGCATATGTAGCTGTGGCTGTCTTGGGGCACATACAGTTTAAGCCTCTGGCTTATGGTAAACCAGGCTGTCACTCCCTGCTGGCAGTATTCCTGGGGTGATTATAATGTAGGGAGATAAGATTAGAGGATAAGAGAGTGTAACCACACCAGAGTCATGGGGGAAGATTTCACAGGGACAAGGCACTTGGTGAAGGTGGCTCAGAAACCACCACCTACCTGCCTTAGGCAGACCTCGCAGCAATCCCTGTTCTGTGCTTGTCCCCAAGGGTTTCTGCTCCTGGAATTGCCACCCCCAAAACTCTGTTGTCTTAGTGTCACCTTTTTCTTCCTGTTTTCCCCCGTGTCCGTTCAGACATGGACATAAGTGCTGTGCTACTGAATGTTTTCTGGCAGCGAGGAATCACTAAATTGGAGCGAGAGCTCCGTGTGTGTGAGCTGTAGGAAGGTCAGATGGAGAGGAAGCACAGGCACTGCTGCTGCTGGGGGGGAATCCAGACTTGCGAGGCCACGGGGCAGCTGAGAACACTGGGGGGAATCACAGGATTCTCTCTGTTCCTGTGGTTCACGACACCCAGCTTTTCCAACTGTCCCGTGTGCCCCCGGCGTTCATTTTGGCGATGGTGCTCAGTGTGAATTACCCCATTTTCTGTAAGGTCTGGAAGGTGGTCAGATTCCCTGACAGCCACTGCCTTCTGAAAGCAGCTGCAGCAGCCTAAAACCTCACTTGCACGACACTTGTTTATTTGCCGTGACGGTCGGGAAATGTGCAGTCTTCTGTGGATCAGATCTGGCCCCCCGCAGCGTGTGGAACTTTCCATTCCCTGCTGCGAGGGTGGGCTGGCTGCACAAAGGTTTAATGAGCTCACCTGGTTTGCCAGGGACAGACGTGAGTGCGTCTGCAGAGATCTGAACAGCCTGACTGGAGACACACCGGGGGGATTTTGCAGGAGGAAACTTTCAGTTTTGACTCTTGAGGAGACATTTTCGGTTCTAATGTTTAAAACCGGAACAAATGCAGTTTCTAAATATGTGTCAGTTGAGACCTTTGAAAGGAAGAAACAAACCCATAGTTACAGAAACAGGAAGACTTTCCATTTTTAGGACAGGGTGCAGAGTCTTTTGGGGACTTTGTTCCTGGTAGTTTAATATATGTGATTTTGTGTTTCCTTTGTACTTTTTGTCTGAAAACTCCCATCCCCTACTTTAAATGCAGGCCAGTGCTCCGGGTATGTGCAACATAGCAAAGCCAGGTCTCACAAGGGCTTTTCAGCCTGAAAAAACAGATGGGCTGAGTCTGGAACCTCCTCATGCTTCTGAATGGATTTGGTCTTTTTCTTCTTTTTTCCCTTCTGGTTTCCCCCACCACTTGAGTTATACAAGATGCAGGTGACATTCCAAAATTTTCATGGGATTAAGGCTAGAAATCAAGCTGTAAAGCCTGGTCAGAGGTTGATTTTTGCATGTTACCGAGTAACTTCGCAGCACAGGGATGCGTGAGCCAAGAGTTTTGGGGCTTTTTTTAATAGAAACAGTGTCACTTGTGTCATGCCTGCTTTCTTTCCTGTTCTGGCTCATTCCTCCTGTCTTCTCACTTCTTCTCTGGACCTCTTGAGGAGTCAGAATATCTCAGTTTATTTCCAGTCCTAATAAAGGTCACCTGCTCACTCCCCAGGAGGCCACACAGGAACAAACAGGGGAAAGGGCAAAACACCTGTCTGGGACAGCAGACATGAAGGAAAACAGTATCAGGTGAGGTGTTTTTCCTAGACAGAGCAGCAATAAAACTGAGTCATGTTTGAGTTCACAGATAATGTTTATTTTAGCCTGCATATTCCAAAAGTCTCGGGGCATTCCTAGAGGTGATCTGCACCCACGTCGTGTCCCCTGACCCTCCTATCTGGTGCAGAAGGGACACACACAGAAAGTACCTCTGCACCAGGCAAGAACTCTGGGCTTTCCAGCCCAGAGGGACTTCCTCACTTTCAGCCACCGAGTGTCTCATTGCTGCTTTTAGTTTCAATTAACTAAGGAACAGTGACCTCGCTGCTTAATTAATGTTACTGTGCTGCATTTTCTTACTTTTATTCTGAGGGTGGCACAGGGACACCTCCAAGGGAGGGGAGTAGAGCCCGATACTTCGTGTGGAAGCAGGAGCAGCAGCAGGGCTTGTGGGTGCAGGGGGGACCAGGTCCCACTGCTGTCTGTCTCTTTTACACTGGGCTCGCTCAACCTTCCCTGCTCTGTCTGTGTGTGCGAGGGAATTCCCCCCTGCCTCCTGCTCCCTCATTTGGAGTAGACCCTTTCTGTAGGATGATGTTGAAAAGAGCTGGAGACTCACCTCCTTTCCTTTGCTTCTTCAGGTAGTTCTTAAGGAGTCAGTTTAATTTTGGAGCCTTCCTTGTGCTGCACATACACCGAGCTGAGGGTGTTTGCAGTTGTTCCTTCCCATCACAGGGCTATGGGGCTTTAGGGTCATTTGGTTTAATTTTACATCTTACACACGCTTAGGGTTTGGGTCAAGAACCATTTCCCTTCCAGGGAAGCACAGCACAGGCCTTACAGGCACCGAGTGTGTAGTTTGTGTTACTGCCTTGCTGGTAAAGATCACTCTGGGGCTGAACTGGGGCCTTTTGGCCTCAGGGCAGATCTCAGGAGGGCTGAGGATGAGAGGCATTCTTACCCTTCCCACCCGTGCTGTTTTTAGGAGAAGGCCTAACCTTTTGCTTTGGCAGGCACAGGGAAAACAGCGCCGAGCCAGGGCAGACACTGCCAGGAGCCGTGGAAGCCGATGCCCGTTTCTGCCGGATCTAGCAGGAATGGGATTTTCCAGGGATGGAAGGGGCAGGGCTGTGGTGGTGTTGAAATGCCCCCATGCTGCTGAGGCAGGGCCCTCCCTCCCCAGGCGGAAGCGCCACAGGTGCCATTTTCACCCCCTCCTCAGCCCATTTTTCTCCACAGGTACACCCTCAGTCCCTGTTCTGTGTCCAGAACAGCTTTAGCGGAGCATTTAATAAACTCTCCTGCTGTGTGGTGTGTTCATTGTGCTCCCAGCACACCCCTTGAAGTGGCATTCCTGGGAGGAGTGCAGGGCACTGCTGGCAGCGAGTGTCCTGCCCCTGGGGGGGCTCACGTTTCACCCTGAAACTGCATCAACAGTTTTAGAAACAACCATATTTCTTGGAATTGAGAAAATGGCAGGTACTTTTTATTGAAGTGTTGAGTGGCAGCTGAGAGCAGAGGCCCATCTCGATCACCAGACAGTTCTGGTGACACCAGGGCACCATCAGGGCTTGGGACAGAATGGTAGGCAGGCCCTTGTTCTCCTCAGGGCACCCCTGGTACAGCAGCACTGGGACTGGTGTACTTTTCCCAAGGGAACTGGGGGACACGTGTGAGCAGCAGTCACCAGCTGTGCCCCTGCTGTCCCACAGCCCAGAATCCAGCCCTGTGGCTGGAGCCCTGCCACCTTCCCCACCCCTTCTGTGCCACCAGGAAGGGAGCTCAGTGCAGAGTAAAGATGTCACACTGCCAGTAACATGGCAAGGGGTGACACGTGTTCCCAGGGAGGCCCCTCTGCGATTACAGCTCTGCCTTCACCTGGGCTGGACTCCAAGGCAGGAGGGGCAGCAAGCCCTGGTAGAAAGCAAGTTACTCTCCGTGGAAGGTACACAGTAGGTGTTTGGGTGGTAGACAGAGCCTGAAGTATTGGGTTTGCATCTCTGTGGGGTGGTTTTATTTTAAATTTCTGCTGCTTCACTCTCCTGGTGTTGCTGGGAGGGCAGTAGCAACCCAGCTGTTTGTGCTTCTGGATACATCCTTGCTAATCGTCCCCAATAATCCCCACTGGAGTGAGACCAGACAGTTCCTTGGATGATGTGAAAGGCTCTGGAAAAACTGTAAATATTTCTGAACTCGGTCACACAGAAGGATTTGATGTCAATGGCTGAGCTGTACATGTGGTTGAAATTTAGCTGTTGTCCAAACAGATCAATGGGGAGGACAGGGGCCAAAAACTTAAACCGAACACCAAAGCCAAAGCGCAGGTGAAACTGTACCTGCTCCACCCCAGTTCCCAGTTAACTGAGCCACTAAAAGCTTTTTGTACACTCTTGGCAATTTTCTTTATTTTAACATACATTGAGCTAAAAAATCTCCAGAATTTGAAGAAAAAAATAAACCTTTCCTCTCAAAACTCCAACTGGGTCCCTCCCCTCTGGGCTGGTTTTGTTCCAGCGGGGCATTCCTGTGCATCCACATGGTTCTGAGGAGGTTAAAAAAATAATAAACCTCTGGGAGCTAAGCTGGAGCTGAGCCTGTCAGTGTATGAGAAACTACAAGACATCCTTCTTCTTATCCCCACTGTACAGTGACACTGGAGGGAGGTTTGGGGTTGCTATAAGGAAAGCTTGCTCTTCCAGGGCAGGTTTTTGGGATGAGGTAAGTAATGTGGGAACAAAGTGGTGATTGAGGCTGGCTCGAGGCTCCTCTTGCCAAAGAAGGCTTTGTTCCCGTGCAGAGAGACTCCTGCAGAGGTAAAACCTTTGGTGTTTTGGGACTTGCTCAGCCCGTGTATAGGAACAGTTTGTTTTTCTCTCCCCCAGGATGTAGCCATTTCTCCAAGGCAGAGGGATGAGGTCATCCAGTGGCTGGCCAAGCTCAAGTACCAGTTCCACCTTTACCCAGAAACGCTCGCCCTGGCCATCAGCCTCCTGGACAGGTTTTTAGCTGCAGTAAAGGTAAATATTTGTGGATTCTTAAACTGGAATAGATTCCTACCCCCCACTCAGCTGTTGGTGTGTGCAGTCCGACGGAAACTCTTCCTTCCCCCCTGGTGCTCACACCCCTTCCTTGCTCCCCGTGGATAGGCTGGCACCTGCTGCTCCCGAGCCTCATCTGGGGTGGGCTCTGAGATACCAAGAGCCCAGTCTCACCCTGAACAGACTCAGAAGGTAAAGGCAGTGCCCACGAACTGTTAAAACAGCTACAACCCGAGGCGCAGCGCCCTCGGACACAAGTGTTGGGAAGGTCTCTGCTCACCTCGATTTCACAGGTGTTTTAACTACATTCACCTCATGTGTTCCACTCGGATTGCCAGGAGCACCTACTAGCAGGGAACCAGCTGGGAGAAAAAGTCTGAGATTTGGGCCTGGCAAGTAGGCTGGTGCAGGGAAATGAGAAAAAAAAAGGAGGGGAAAGAATATAGAGCCAGAGGCCACTGTTGTTCTGGGAGCAGTTCCCTGCCTGCCTGCTCTACAGCTGGGCTGATGGACTTGCAGCTTTTGGCTGATGTCCAGTGGGTGTGAAGGAGACAGGGAAGCACACACAGGTGCAGGCTTCTGTGTGACACGTGTCCCCTCCTGTGGTGCTGAACCCACAGCCTATTCCCCAACAGGAGAACAGAGGAACCCCCTTGTTTTTAAGGCTGTTCCACCATAGAAACTGCTTAAAAAGGGGGTAAAAAACAGCACTTGGGCTCCTTGCAAGTGAGACCTGCTGTTCCTCTGGCCCTTTGAGTTACCTGGGCTGTGGCTTTGTACCTGCCCAGTGACTGAACAAACTCTGCTCCAGCCTGGAATCCCTGGCCTGGAGCTGTGAGGTCAGGCTTTGGGAAGTTCATTTCTTACCGTGTTTGCTCAGCTACCATTCTGTGCTTGGCAAATCCCTCTCTTACCTGCACGTGTCTCATCTCACCATGAGCACGTTGGGTAGGCTGTATCCCTTAGGAAAGGGAAGCAGGAACATGCATTCCCAGCCTGTGCCCTTGCACTCCAACGTGACTGAGTTTGGTAGAACACAAGTGACATCATTCATTAACCCACTCTTTAAACATTAATAAATATTGCTCATGTTTTCATACGAGCCACGGAAGGTCTTATTTTTAAGGAGATCCCAAAGTAACTGATTTACTGAAATGCTGAGATGGGAAAGATTTAAGTCCCTCAGCAGCCAATGCCCTCGAGGACAGTTTTTCTTTCAATAAGTTGGAGCAGCCAAGGAGCGTGTACAGAAAGCATGGGAATACAAGTCAGGAGCCCTCTGTGTGCTTGAGGCAGCGAGCAGGGATTGGGAAAGGGGCTTAGCCTGCATGAGCATCAGGGCTCTGTGCTCCTTCCCCCAGCTCTCCTCTCCCATAAAGCTCTCATTCCTCTGATGCAGCTCAACTCCTGTTTATCAGGTGCTTTCCCATCCCCAGGAACACAGTCTGGGATTGCTGGGACTGGCTGTGACCCACAGCCAGCAGTCTTGGTGTGTGTCACTGCACAGCACTCGTTAGCCCTCAGCGGGGCCCAGTTCTGGTCCTGCCCTAAGGGATTTCATTCTCTTGGACACCTGAGTGCACAAGTACAGATTGTGAGTGGATTTTCAGGTTTGCTGCAGGATTTTCACTTACCTTTGCTTTCAGCATCTCCAGCTGTGCCAAGGTTTAGGAACAGACTCTGCCTTTCCCCGCCCCTGGCCACTGTGGAGGAGGGGACCATGTCCAGTGGTTGTTACACTGAGGGTGGGAGTGAAGCCCTTTGTAAAGACAGTCACACGGACAGAGCCCACAGACAGAACCCTCTCCCACCCAAATTTCATTTACCTTGCCTAAACCATCTCCCATGGAAGGGACTGGCTCTCCTCCACTAATCCCTGGGCCACAGGTTTGGAAGCTGTAGTGCAAAACAACTGAGTGGTGTTTTTCCAAGTTACACTTCCCTAGGCAAGACAGTCCTTCCCATTTCTGCTGCAGTGCCTGAGCCCGAGCTCTTTCCACTCCAGCGCTGCCCATTCCGATCACGGGGCTGCCAGATCAGATCTCTGCTCAGCTGATGTCACGGAGCATGGATTTGTGCTTGGCACAGCCTGCCACCGCCAGGGCACAGTTAGAGGTCAGCCTGCTGATCCACAGGGAGACCCTGGGGCTTGGGATGTCCAACCAGAAGGATCAGGGCATCGTTTCTGCATCATGCTGACACGGAGACTTCTCTGCTCTTCTGTCCTGCAGGCCCGTCCAAAGTACCTCAACTGTATTGCAATCAGCTGCTTCTTCCTCGCTGCAAAGACCATTGAGGAAGATGAGGTAACTCTGTTCTTCCTACCTTGCCATTGTCAGAGTATCTGTCCTTCCAGTCCTGCCTTTGCTTGCACACAGTGGCTGACACTTGCCAGGACAGGAATGAAGCATTTGGTAGGATTTCTATTACAATCCAATCAGTTCTTTATTTGTGTTGGCTTTTGCAGAGGATTCCAGTACTGAAGGTGTTGGCTCGGGATAGCTTCTGTGGTTGTTCTCCAGCTGAAATCCGCAGAATGGAGAAGATCATCCTGGATAAACTGAACTGGGATCTTCACATGGCAACGCCATTGGATTTCCTTCATATTGTAAGTAAGGGGCTACTGATGGTCTTTCAGGTGTCTGCCAGCGCAAATAATGTGTTGAGAAGCACCTCAACAAAAATTCTACCTGTGGGGAACAAAGACCTTGGGATGTTTGTAATTCCTCTGTACAAGCACTTTCTGAATGAAAAAGCCTTGCCAAAGAAGCCAGGCAGGTCCCACTGGAAGGGCTGCACCAAGCTTCAATGTGCTGGGTTTTTCCCCCTGGTGTGGAAATCCCTCCGAGGTTAAGCTGGAGGATGCCAGTGTGTCCGAGCCATCTCACAAGGTGTTCCTAAGGTCGGTGCCTCCAGCTGCCTCCTGTCCTTGTCTCCCCACAGTTCCATGCCATGGCAGTGTCCAGCAGGCCGCAGCTCCTGGCTCTGCTGCCCACGCTGAGCCCGTCACAGCACGTGGCAGCGCTCACCAAGCAGCTGCTGCACTGCATGGCCTGTTTCCAGCTGCTGCAGTTCAAGGGCTCCATGCTGGCACTGGCCATCGTCAGCCTGGAGCTGGAGAAGCTGCTCCCCGACTGGCTGGCTCTCATCATCGAGCTGCTCCAGAAGGCACAGGTGAGGGGCGGGGAGGGACTGCGGACACATCCTGCTCAGTGCTCCCGCCAGCCAGGGCTTTGGGATCCCTGGCTGCCAATGGCTGCCTGCTGGTACGCTTGTATGGGGATGGCTGGGCTTCTGCCTGGAGGAACAGTGTTCCATCCTGACCACATCCAGTGGGTGACAGAGGTGGGAGCCGTGTGCCCTCATGTACACAGAGTCCTGCTGCACCAGGGAGAAAATAACACACCAGCGCAAAATTCCTAGTCAGTGGTTCAGGCATTCGTTCCCAGCATACTGACAAGTACTGGAAAGGCTCTGGCAGTGAAACCCTTTAGTATCTTTTAAGCTTCTTCCTCACCACTATTCCCATGAGGTGTAAGAAGGAGCAGGGGCCTGTATCCCAGAAGGTCATCATGGTAGGGGTGCTGTATCACGTCCTGCTCCTGCATGGCTGGGTGGTGCTGTTGGAGCCCCTGCTCTCTCCCCACCATGGTGGCGATCCCACAAGGCCGGTACCTTTGCTTGTCTTCCCCCTCCAGATGGACAGCTCGCAGCTGATCCACTGCCGGGAGCTCGTGGCACATCACCTTTCCACTGTGCAGCCTTCTCTGCTGCCCAACTCTGTATATGTCTACAGTCCCCTCCAGCAGACCCTGGTGACCTGTAACAGAGGAGCGTTCCACCGCCAGCCCTCCTCTGTCCCAGGGCCGGGTCTCTCCAAGGACAACGGCCGGCCAGAAGCGCCAGTCACAGGTACAGCCGCGCTCTACCAGCGCCGTCCCGCCCCCGCCGGCGGCTGCAAACAGGCCTCCGCCAAGCGCAAGGTGGAAGAGATGGAAGTGGACGACTTCTACGACGGGATCAAGCGTCTCTACAACGAGGACCTCGCCCCGGAGGTCGTGGCCCTGGAGAACATGGGCTCTGTTTGCGGCGCCGACGTCTCGCGGCAGGAGGGCAGCGTGTCCCCTTGCCCGCCCCTGCAGCCGGTGTCTGTCATGTAGCTGCGAGTGCCACCACCCGCTCCAGGAGCCCCGCCGGACCCGGCAGCCCGTGTCCTCAGTGGGGGGAGAAAGGGCCATACCTTGTCAGGCTGAACTGAAGGGAGCCAAAAAAAAAAAAAAAAAAAAACAAAAACAAAAAAACCCCAGGAAAAAAAAATCCCAACCCCTTTTGAATTTTATTTCTTGTGCGGCTAATTATAGTTCCACTATTTAAGCACTTAAAACCACAAAAAAGTATAAAAATCTAAAAAAAGACCCAAAAACCAACCAAAAAAAAAAGTAGCAAAAACCTGTTCCTTTCTAGTGTTGTCAGTTCCACTGTTTTTCTGCTCCTGTGTGTTGTAACCCATTCTCCACATCTGAGAGCTCACATCAACCCTGCAGAGCTGTTCCAGGTTTCCCAGCCAACTAACACCTCTCTGATCCCATTCCGACCTGCTCCTCGCTCCCCTTCTGCTTGCTCTTTTTAATTCTCAGCCAGTCTTGTGCTTGACGTTCTGTCCTGCCCCACAGCTTTTTCTTTCACCCTTCTAAACAAAAAAAACCCTCTTTCCTTTTGTTAATACTTGGGTGTTTAAATGTGATAATACTGCAAAACTGGATTTAAACAAAAGGTTTTAAACAAAACCCCAAACCAGTTCTCGCAAGCTGCTCCACACTTCAGTAATGCCCACAGGAGTGTGAAGGTGCGCTGGAAGAACCCTAGGGCAGCTGGCCCTGGGGCTCTGCCTCCCACAGAGACTTCTCCAGTTACACCGGTTTGCTTCTCCCAACACAGAAAGCAGTTACTGCATTTCCTAGCACTAGAACCAAAACGGTATTTTTTTTCTTGTTTGCACCGAGAAATGTTGCACTCAGTGTAAACTTTCACCAATGCTTTACCCTCTCCATGAAGTGTAAGCTTTGAATTGTGCAGAGCCTGGTTTTGCCCACACTTTTCCCAGCACTGCTGGGTGAGGTGCCGGGGTGGCTGTGGATGCCTGAGGTTTGGAATGTGTGTCCCTGTCAGTCACAAAACCAAAACGAAAGACCCTGATCCTCGAGTTTTGTGTTCATGTAACTTCTAACCAAGAGTCAGACCTTTAAACCTGTCTCGTCCCTGTGACACCCCGTTCTCAGAACGCCCTGTCCCGACTGTACGCTCTCTCCACAGCCCTGAGGAAGGTATCGTATCTGGAGCCATTGTACTGATGAAAGCCTTCTGGTAGCAATAAAGAAAGTTGTCCTGGATTCCCAGTCTGGTGTTGTGCTTTTCATCCGAGACCTGGATCAGTTTTACCCAGATGCTGCCAGGGAGTTGCTCTGTGCCAGACAGCTGACAAAGTGCCTTAAAGTGCCTTTGGGGGTGCTGGGCAGCCCCTGGGGTGCCAGGGGAGTCACCGACATGAACTCGTTGCCTCCAGTGGTTCTGGCTTTAGCCCAGCTCTGGTGCTCCTCACTCCTGGCTCTTCCCTTTCCAGGCCAAGTGCATGGCTGGAACACTGCTCCGTCTCCCATCCTGGAGCCCATCCTGCCCTGTGCCTTCCAAGGTGCCATCTTCTCATCATGCACAGACCACCACAAGAGCCTTCCCACAGGTTCCAGCTCTTCCTGCTCGTGTCCTGAAAAACCCCTCCCCAGGCCATGTTTCTCAGAGGGGTGTGTGTCTTCCTTCCCTTCCAGCCCTTCCTGCCATCCTTATGCTATTTCCAGACCCTGACCTTCTCATCCAGTGGCTCGGTTTTCTCCAGCCAGACTGCTGTGCAGTCCTCTGGGGGTGTCAGCAGCACAGCCCCAGCAAGGCACCCTGTCAGTGCAGGAGAGCCCCAGCTCCAGTGCTCTCTGCTTCCAGCTCACCGTGTGTTGCACACCTTTTCCAGTTAACTTACGCTGGCTTCTCTCCCTCCATGTGCCGCTTCCCTCCCAGGTTGAAGGGCACGTTCCCCCCCCTTGCCCCACTGGCACATCAGCACACAGGCACTTGTGAGCATCACAGCCCAATCCCACCACAGGGTCACCGCCCAGAACCCTTCCCAGCCTCCCTGTGCTGCCTGGAGCCACACAAGCCACAGCACCGACTCAGCAAGCTCCCAGGAGGCAAAATCCTGCAGAAGCAGGACTCGGTCTCCCTCACTGCCAAGTGAGTGCTTTCCTGCTCCCAGCCCCAAACACAGGCACCCCCCAGCCCCAGTGAGTTGCAGAGAAACAGACACTTTATTTTGCTGGCACTATGCACAAACCCACGCCAATGATCTTGTGCCAGACAACTCCAAGAAAAAAGGCTCAGGCACAAACCCTGTCCCTGGTCTGTGTGATCCACCTCTGCAGTGTCCTGCTGTCCTGGCACAGGCCCTGAACATCTACGGGCAGCTCCCTGGCTGTGCTGCCTGCACTGGTATACACGTTTACAGTGCTCCGTGGCTAACGAGGTGACCTTCAGACACAGCCTTACCTTGGAAAATGAGTCATCCCAGCAAGAGCAGCTCCCCCATGTAGCAGGTCCAGCTGATTTGGAAACAACCCACAAGGCCAGAGACAAAAGCCATTTCCCACTTCCCACATTTCCTCCCCAAAAAATCCCCAGGCAACAACGTCTCCTCCAAGCTGCCCCCCCCCATCACCTTCAGTAGCTGGCTTGTACGCAGCTCTTGCTGTCGGAACACAGGGCTGGCCTGGAGTGCTGCCAGGGCTTCCCGTTTCCCACAGGAAAACCTTCCCTGATGTGCTCTTGTCTCCTCATGTTCCTGTGACCTTCCCACAAGCTTCACAGCATCCCAGTGCTCCCCACCACGGACCTGCCCAGGGTCTGCCTGCTCCAGCGGGGCCGGAAGCAGCGAGGGCAGGAGTCCAGCCCAGCACACTGGGCAGGTGAATGGTTGGCTGGAGAGGAAACCAATTCCCAGTTGCAGGCTCAGCTCCCTGTTGCCCCCTCTCCCTCATGAGCACTGGGATAACACCACTGCATTCACAAACCCCAGCATGTTACTGCTCAGTCCCCAAGCCCAGGGAGCTCCCCAGGGCACGGCAGGGACATCCCAGCAGAGCACTGCTGCTCCTTTCCAATGCCTTCAGCCCTAAACCCTCCCTTGCTGCACTGTTCCCTGCAGCCCCCCGGCTTCCCTCAGCCCCCTGAGGGTTTGCTCTGAGGATGTGAGAGCATAGATCCCCTCCAGCAGCCACACGAAAGAGTTCAGCCCAAAGCATGATTTTTAACTCAGATACCCACTCCCTCCAATGGAAGAAGTGGCTTTCCCAGCTCTGCTGGGGACACCTGGTGACAAATAACCTCTCTGAGCTGTCCTCAACAGGTTTCACGTTGCCATCCTCTCCCCACACTGGCACCTCTTCCCCAACAGCTGCAGCCACGGAGGCAGTAGCCCAAGGGCACATTGCCATCCCCTCCCCAGCCCCGGGGTGTGGGGAAACCTCCACCACCCTCTGCAGCTCAGTCTCACTGTGGACACCAGCAGGGCCTTCTGCTCCCTTCCCTCTGCCCCAGTATCCACCACCACTGGATTATGGCTGTCAGACATTTCACCTTGTTTTCCCTATGGATCTCTTCTCCCTGAGTTCGCCTTTAAAAAAAAAAACACCCCACCAATCAACCCCAAAACCTTCTGCTGACACCATCTGTCTCAACAACCTGAGGCAACAGATTCCACAAGTTTAGTACCTGCTCCTTAAAAGTTACTCCTCTGGTCTAGTTGTGACGACTTGCTGACTTAGCAGGTTGGCACCCAGCGCCATCATAACTTGGAGAGCTCTGCAACAAGAGTCACAAATAAATCTGGGCTGCAAGGGACCTCTAGAGGACATGTGCTGCCACCTCCTGCTCACAGCGGGGCTGATCCTCCCTCACACCTCTGCCTTTCCCTGGCCAAACTGAGCCATCTCACCTGGCAGCTGCTGCTCCATCCCATTTACCATTAGTGCCCTCCTCTAACTCCACTATGTCCTTCTGGAGACACGAAGTCCAGAGCTGCAAGCAGGACTCAAGGCACCAGCACAGCAAAACTCTTATAGAGCTGCAAAATAAAGGCAGTCTGTGTAAGTGTTGGTATTTGGTTTGTGCTTCTCTTCAGATTAAGCTTTAAAAAAAATCCCATCTGGAGTTCAGAAGCCACCAGGGAAAAAAGGGTTTTACCCCTCTTCTAACCTTCTTGCCGCAGCAGCACTACAGGTGGGTCACCCAGAGCTGAGCCCCTGCAGGGGATGAACCACCACCTCCCCCAGTCCAGCCCAGCACCTCCCAGGGGCAGAAGAAATGCCCCAGAAACCATGGTCTTGAGAGCAACTTGCAGACTCCTACTCCCACATAAGGCCATCCTACAGTTTTTAAATATAACAAAGAAGTCCAAGGAATGAGAGAAACATAACAGTTGGAGAGCTGCACAGCTTCCTAGATCTGGCCATCTCAAGGGAAGCACTGGTGGCAGGAGAGCAGGTACCACCTGAGACCTCTGCAGGCTCTGGGTTTGGTACTAATGCAAATGCTGTCCCAAGCTACGTTTGTGCAGATATTGATAGCCCTGCGCTCTGAGCAGTGCTCAGCAGGGCCAGTTACACACCAGGCAAATCAGCACACCACACACACGAGGCCAAACACTTCACAACCTTTCTGACTATCTATAAAGTCACTTGGCTGGTTGCAAAGATTTCCAGGACGAGCAGTTTTCCTTCCACCCAGCTGGAGGGAGTTGACCCTCGTCACTGGAAAGTGCTGCAAAATATTGTGCTTCTGAAAAAAACCCCCAGCAGATTTCAGCAGAGCCTCCCAGCAGCCTGCACATCACACAGGGGAGAGGCCAAACCTAGACCATTGCCCAGTTAAAGGAGGGGAATTCCTTGATTAAGGTTCACAGATGCAAAGACTCAGTCACTAGTATTCGGTTAAAAATAAAAGTGCATCACTCCACAGGAAAAAACATCCCAAGAAGCTCAGGCTGCCTCCTTCCCTCTGTGCCAAACCAGCTGGAGATCACTACACACCACGCTTACAGGCTTTGTTTTTACCTTCAACCAGTCCTTTGGCACTTCTCCAGCTTTTTGACTGAATTCAATTTCAAATAAACAAGGTACAAAGTTTAACAACTTGCCCACATTCAGGACCGCTAAAAAAATAATTGCTAACTAGGCTTCATGAAAACAAAGCGAAGCCCTCGATCTAAGTACAAGTCAGTGCAGTTCGGCTGTACAAGAAAACCCTACTTTGCTACATCAGCCAGAAAATAAGGCCTTGGCTGTCCAGAACAGGCTCCATCAGCACCACAGGGTGCGGCATCCACCATCCCCACTTCACACAGTGACACACGGAGAACATTCCCGGGTCCACAGACCGATTTCCAGCCGTGTCAGAGCAGCACAGGATGGCCCTGGGATGAAGCCGTGGTATCCAAAGCAGCCAGACTTGAGGCAGAAACGAAACCCTCCAGCTACGCACACTCACCCCCAGTCTGTCGCTATTTGTCATCAGCAACGTGTGCATATTATGGCAAAAGGTGAGTAAATGGGGAGGGAGGAAAGAAATCCAACCACCCCAGTGCAACGTGGGCCATTCTGGCCGTTACCTCTGGCAGCCCGGGAAGCCTGGACGCTGTCGGAGCCGCGCTGGGAGCGACAGATCCCGCACAGACACACAGCACAGCGCACGGGAGGGAACAAGAGGGGAGGAGAGGAGGGCGGACGAGATGGAGGAATGAGATGGCTCTTCTCCTGGCAGGGCTGCCCGTAGCCGCAGGCTCTTCCAGTGCCCGACAGCCCACCGGGAGAGGGGGTGTGGGGGCTTTGGCAAGGTGACGGTTACATAAAGAAGAAGCTACAGAAAAAGAGAAAAAACAGAAGAGAAAAGAAACAGAGGTTCAGAATTGAAATGAAGGGGTGAGAGAGGGGGGGATAAAGGAGGAACAACATTTTAAAGTAAGTCATGAAGGAGGGAGTGCGCTGGGGAGGTGCCACACACACCAACTCCACCGGGGATGCCTGAGCTCCCCAAGACACCGGCTGAGGCAGGGAACACCCACACAACACCACAAGAAGGGACTGACAAACACCAGCAAGAGCCCACAGAGGCACCTCAAAGGCACAGAACGACCTGCTGGGAAGGCAGAGGGTGACGGGTGACCCTCCTGTCACACTGTTACACAGCAAACGTCACAAAGGCCACGCAAAGACCAAAGCTTTGGGTAAAAATATATTTCCTCTCCCCACTTCAAGTGTTGGCACTATTTGGATCTGTAACCTGAAGCATATACAAGAAATAACTTGAGCTTATGCTCTAAGGTTATTATTCCATCTGTAATTCCAAAACTGAAATACTTTCACATCAAATAAAGTGACAATATCTAACAGATGCATACATATCACTTGCATTAACACTGTATGTCGGTTACACAATTATTTAGTTACAAACACGGGTTATTTTCCAATAGCAAGGTAATAAAGTCCTACATCTATGGTTTAAGGCAATCAGGATATTAAAAATGTATACAAATACAAGATTTCTACCGCTGTTCACAGCTTTATTTTCCGTGAATTAAAAAAACCCCTTCATATTTGTACAGCTCCTTGCTGGATATCACACACTGCAAATGCAACCTGGGCCCTCGGAGAAGGGACACCCCCCCCCTTCCAACACCTCCGAAGGGCAAAGGGAACTGGAGCCAAATGGACAGATCTGATGTGATCACACACAAAAAGACACTTCCATCTGCACTTGGACGGTTTAGGAGAAGCAGAACAAGAGCTGCCTGGATAAACACCGCTCGTGGTAAACACAGACAGGTTTCCAGAGAGACACTGATCTCCCTGGTGGGATTTCAGGCTGTGACAAGGAGCCCAGGGTGGGTGCCAGGCACTACTGTCCCTGCTCCCAGAGAGCCACGTGCCACAGGAGATGCAAGACAATGCATTTAATGACCACGAGCTCAAAGGGATCCTTCCCACTTAACTGCCCTCCCAGAAAGGAACTGTGCAAGCCCCGGATGGTTCAGGGGGAGCAAATCCTCATCCGCCTCCTCCTTTTCATCTGCCTGCCAGACCCAGGGGTGCCCAACCTGCACAGAGCAGCCACAGCCCCTCTCAGCAACCTGACTGTGTTTTTCCATCCCGGGGGTTTGTTTCATGCCCTGGGAACACCACCATCCCAGAAAAGGCACGTTTCAGTGTGCTTTCCTGCTCCTTTACATGAGACTGAGGTTCGAAACGCAGTCAGGAGCACGCAGCATCATCAGCTCGTTATCATGGCTGTCTAATCATGTTCCATGCAGCAGGGCCTCCCAAGCAAGGCTTTGCCCAACCATGTGTCCAGCTTCTGGCCTGCAGGGAAGCCGCCCAGGGTTGCTCTAGGCACCCAACAGGAGCTGGATGTTGTGCTCCCTACAGCTTCTCTACAACAGCTCAGCACGAGCAGCCTGCAGACAGTTTTAGGGGGTTTTAGCCATGCCACTTGTAAGGAAGTGGACTTAATCTCTCAGAAAAGCACAACTGGTTTCCTGTCAGGAGCGAGGCAGGAAGGTGAGTCTCTTGCTGCTGTACTTACATGCAAAGGTGAAAGCACATCCAGCCAGCCCTGAGTGTATCACTCACTCCATGCACACCAGGGGCTACTGTGAAAAAAGGCATCAGAAAGAAAAGAAGTGCAGCAGTGACAAGCTAAACATGGCCCAGGGTCTTAAGGTGAAAAAAAGAAGTCATTATCATCTCCTGTGGTGAAAACCAAAACAATACCTTGGACATCTGCAAGCTTGTGGTTTATTCCCAGCTTCTCCAACATAGCTTGCTTTTTGCTGGAGAAAGAAACTCAACCCAAAAGTCATTAATGCACTTGGCCACTGCTTTCTGTCAAAAAGCAAAAGCTCAACTCAGCTGATTTCCCCTGCTAAACATCCCTTGAAGGGCTGTTAAATGAAGCAGTACAAATAAATGTTAAAATTAAGTTTTCAACTTGGCACAAAACACTGGTAATTAAAAAGAGGACATGCACAGAGACAGCTGAAGTGAAGCATATTGCCATGAGCACTCGGTGATGGGCATGTGATTGGACTGTAAAAAACTCATGCAAACAACCCAAGCTTCTTCCTTCATAACTCCAGATTTTAAAGCTGGGTTTGCCAGAAGCCACAAGAATCAGAATTTCATTTTTTCCAAACAACCCTGCAGCAAACCTATTTAACATGGCAAAAAGTGCACTGTTGGCAAGACCAGAAGGTCAAAAAAATAAAACAAAAAAAAAAGAAAAGAAAGGGATAAAAGGGTCAACCATTTTATTTCCAGCTTACTTATCCACTTTTCTGTTTTGTCCAAGACACGGCATTTAGATATCCTCTTCCCAAAGCCATGTTTAAGCAGTGACGGTTAAAAGCAAGACAACCCATAAGCTAACCCCCCCAGCACACTTCTCAACAGCAACACTTGAGGAATAAGTAACAAAAACAAGTGATAATTCTGCCCTTTTTTTTCCCCTGGAGAAATTCCATCCAGAAACAAGCAAAGAGCTGCAGTGTGTGAGACTCGGGTGGGAGGAGTTATGTGGGAGGAGCTTTAAAGAAAGGAAAGGAGACTCCCCAGCCAGGAGCAGAGCAAGTGCTGGCTGTGCATCAGCAGGAGAGAAAGGAACCCAGGGGTCATAGGATAAGCATGGCTCGCCCCTTCTGGAGAAGGAAGGGAAAGACTCTGTCCAAAAGCAATGGCATAGAAAATACACATTAAACAGATCCCCTTCCACCCTGCACTGGCCCAGAGCAAGGCCTGGCTTATCCTACATGTCCTTGGCACGTTCAAGGGACACCTGAATGGGACACTGCCCCTGGTGCAGGAGGGCTGGTGGGGAGCACAGAGTGTGTCCGGGTACCTTCTCTCCCTTGACCTGGAATTGTGGATCCCACTGCAAGTCTGTATTTAACCGTGTGCAGGAACGCTCCTGGAGGCTCTAAGAGGATGTTGAAGGCTCTATGTCCCCCCCTGCCCAAGCATTTGGTTCCACAAGGGCTGCTAACCCGTTGGAAACCAGGCAGGATTTTAAGGGAGGTTCCAAAGGTTCCGAGCAAGTACTGCAGGGACAGCGGTGCTGGGAATGCTCCTGCCCCCGGGCACCCTCAGCTGCTGCTCAACTGGAAGGGTGGCTGTGAAAAACAGGCCAGCACAGGACAACAAACCCGAGCCACGGTCAGGTCAGACAACAAAAACAGCAACTAAAACACATTATCATGCAAATGTCATGGCATGCAGGGTCAGTTACACTGGGTTATCTACACAAACACCCCCCCTCCCTCTCCCCAGCAGCTACTGCTGGAACACATCAGCTACTCCAGGAATATGGGCCGGGCTAAACTCCAGGTTTAGCCACGCCATGGGCTGGCTGTGACATTCCTCCAGCAGCGATTCCCTGGGGCAGGTTTCTTTGGGTCCAGGGGCTCCCTCAGCACAGGTTACTGCAGCACTGAGGACACCTGAGCCCGTCAGCCCTGCTCACCCGAGCTGCTGACACCCAGCCCTGACTCTTGGTTAAACTGGGGGCCAAAACTGATTTCCAGCTGATGGTTTTGGTGACAAAAACACGTGGGTATCGTTATCTTGTCCCTCCACCCGCCCCTGAACTTCCAGTTGCATACAGTCCTGTACCCATCCCTCTTCCTTCTTGTTCCCCCTATGTTATTAGATGAGTTAATAGTTATTCATGTTAAAAAATGAAAAAAGAAAACCAAAAAAGAAAAAGAAAACAGATGGCAGAGACACATTACTGCAAAAGCAGGTGAATGCAGGAACATCCTTGGCTCGACAGGCTTTATGTGAAGCTTGCACTGCAAGTTAAAAAAAGAACAAAAAACAAAAAAGTTAGCACTAATTGAACTCAAAATGAAAAAAAAATAAAAATAAAAGAAAGCCAGGAGAGCCGACACCAGCAACTCGCTCCGGTGGGTGGGCATGCACACGGATTATGGAATTACAAAGGAACTCAACCTCAAGGCCAGGCTCTGCTCCAGCCTATGACAAGCAAACGTAGAAAGAAAAACCAAGGGGGCAGAACTACTGACCAACGAACCACGTAAGCTGGGCCAGAGCAGCCATGGTGGACTGAAAACTTACATAGAAAGGAACTTGAAAAAAAAAACCCAAGTCTTACATTTGGTTTTCAGAAATAGGCTGAAATAAACCGAAACAGCCCCCAAACAGATGGTCCCAGCTCCTGGGGGCTGAGGATGAGCAGTAACACAGCAGGACATGCTGAGGCATGTGGCCATCTCCCAAACAGCAGGCAAGCACCACAAGGCTGTTGGCTGCTCTGATCTGGGCTATTGCCAGGAACTGCCTCCAGGCTGTACAGGTTTGAAGCACAGCCCCATCCCAAAATTACAGCAGGGGCTCGGTGAGTATGCTCAGCCTCACACTGAGGGGATCACTCGAGTACACCTCTCCAGTCACCCCTGAAGTGTCTGGGGTATGCAGATGTGCTGTCCCCAGAACAGCACACTGCTGCCATCAGGCCCGGGCCCCAACAATTCTAGATTAAAAATGAGTACAAGATAGGGAATTCCTGGAGGAATCGCCTGGAAATCAGGAAGGCCAAGCTCTCCCTCATAGAGTCAGGCCAGCAGCAGATTTCATCCTGAGCCTTCCCTCCAGCATGCACAGCACAGTGGAAAGTCTCTGTTCTCCAAGTTGGAGAAATCTGATCCCACCTTGAGGAAAAAAAGCACTCCTGTGATTTACTTTCTGGGGAGGCTACAAGCATCAGGCATGGTAAGGATTTCCTCTGGCAACTGCACAAGAAGCACCACAGGCCATGTCAGCAGAGAGAGAGAGAGAGAGAGAGGATGGAAGCCTTTAACCACACAACTTGCAGCTGCTCATTAGAGTGCAAGGAGAAACTCAAAGCCCTTGGAAACCCAAGGTGTGCTACAGGGTAGAAGTGTCAGCACTTCCCTCGAAAGCCTCCGTTAGTAACTGCAACACTAAAGAACAATGGCAACAGGTACAGCACCTGGTGTGGAGCACAAAGGACACACTAAAACACGGGGATGTTCCTCAGGGCGGGGTGTCTGTGAATGCATCAGCAAAGCAGAACCTGCGTTGGTCACAGTTGCTGGAAACATGCCTGTCTCACCCACGACACTGCGCACGTGCCAGCCAACCTCCCAGGAGCAAAGAGCAGCTACACAAAGAGACAGAACTCCCCAGACCATCCTGCACTGCACTGGTCTCGGATCTAAGATGAAAAATCTGACTGCAGAGTTCTTAAAAACATTAAGCTACCAACTCTGTAAAGAGATAAGAAAGAGGGCCTTCAAAACTTCCTATTCTTTCTAGAAAACACATCACCATGTCTGGATTCTCAGGTGAGAGAAGACAGGGGTTTCAGCCTATCCTGCTTACAGCCACAGCTGCAGGAGGGTGTTTCAGCACGCCTGGACCCCACAGGTCCGTAAGGATTCCTAGCCAAGCAGAGCATGCAGCACACAGCACTCCTCGTATTCCAGCAGGTGCCCAGGGCCAGGTTCTCAGCCAGCATCGAGCAGCAGGGCTCCATAGGAGCTACATCAATTGACCTCAGCTGAGGAACCAGCCCCAGGCCCTCCCCACCTTCCCCGGGGCAGAAGCGACAACCGCAGGGCACCGACCCAGCAGCAGGACAGGGGACATGCAGCGAGGGTGAAGTGCCAAGCTGTACAAACACACCAGTCCAGCTGCAGGGCGAGTGCCCCTCCTGGGCTCGCGCTCTCACACAGCTCACACCAGGCTTCGGCTCCCAGCTTAGCGAGGCAGACACAGGTGTCCGTGCCACATCCCCACTGGCATTTGGTTCTTCCAGCGTTAACTGGAAGGAACACCCCCCTGCTCTCTCGGCCAGTAAAAGCAGTGGAACTGTCATTTTTGTGTGTGGGTTAACCGAGTGTTTTCCAGGGAGATTTGCTGCACCCCCCCTCGACAGCTTTCCCAGCGGCAGGTACCAACTAGCACCGTTAGCACAGATGGCCCGGGAAGGACTTGCATGAGCACCTTCTTACTAGGAATGGGCAAAGCCAACAGAGGGTACAGGGTTACACTCCTAGGATACGGATATAAAATAGTAAAAAACAGGGCCATGATCTTTCTAAAAGGTAAGGGTTTCTTAGCTTATTATGTCAACTCCATACAACCACAAATGCCATTTAACTGCAATTACGGTACCATAGTAGTTTGTTTTTTTAAAAAAAAAGTAACCAAAGCTTCTTGTCTTTAAAGCAAGCTTCCAAGTAATCACTTTTGGCACTAGCATTTCCCATGTAAAAACAACATGGTGGTTTTGGTTTCTAAGCTACTTCTACTTACAACTACAACCTTAAGGAAGGGGAACTAGAGACCATCGGTGAAAGAAAAGACAGGTAGTGACTCCCTTAATAATTTTGGCTCAGGCAGATAAATCTGAGTCCAGAACATCTCACAGCTGTTCCAGAAGATGCTGGAGAGATCACAAGTCAAACCTCCACCATCCGATTGCTCTCCCACACCAGTCAGACTTCAACTTAAAATTTGAAGGTACTCTTCTAGAGAAAAATTAAGATCGTGTCCCTGACCCACCCTTTAGAAAAAAATATTTTATTTGATCAGGCTGATAAAAGCCCTGTTTCCAGTCTGGTGATGGGAAAAAGCAAATACAGACATGCAGCAAGAAGAAAAAAAACAACCTCCCAAAACTGTAACAAACCCTACAAAGGATGTGGGTGACATCCGCTTACTTTTTCTTGTCCTTGTCTTTCTTGGTTTGTTGAGAACCTGCCTGCTGAGCCTGTGACTGTAACAGCTGAGCTGCCGCCTTCTTCTTCTGGAAGTTGTTCAGCTCCTCCTCGAGTTCCTTCTTTTTGTCTTCCACTTTCTTCTTCTCTTCTTGGTGAGTCCTCTTTAGATGGTCAAACTTTTCGTGAAGCTGCCGGGACAGAGACAATGAGAACCGGATGGGAAGAGAGGCACGTTCCACCCCCATTCCTGGTCAGGATGCCTGCAGTGTTCCTGCTGGCACTGAGCCTCCCTGCATTAACAGCCCGTCACCGGCCTGTCCCTGCCTGACTTGTCCTGCAGTCGACACACACTTGCACACACGGAGGGTGGGAATTTCTGTTGCTGTAGGAACACAACAGGTCTCTGGACGCTTCCAAACTCCCACATTCCATCCCCCACTGCTTTATACCGACTGGACTCCATCCTGCTTGTGCCAAGCAAGAAAACAGCCACTGAGGGCCATACTTTTCTCTGTACCACACGCTCCTCTGTGAGGCACGAGGAGCAGCTCCCTCCCCCCCTAGCAGGACATGTTCTGGAAAAGCCCCAGCCTAAACCCTCACAGGGTCCCCCGAGTTACAACAGACTCACATCTTTCTCCGCTTCCTTCAGCTCTGCTTCCTTCTCCTTCACTCGCATGACAAACATCTGCCTCATTTCATCCTCCTTCTTCTGGAGTTCGCCCAGGAATTCATTCCTCTTTGCTTCATACGTCTCTTGGAGACTGTTGGAAACACACAGAACCCCGTCAGAGCCGTGCTTCACGCACGGCCACGAGCTCCCAGCCTTTGGTGACCTTACGCTTGGGTTGTCTCGTCACAGAACATCATCAGAGGTCCCCGAGTACCACAGAGGCACGATCCCCACCACCAAACCCCGCCGCAGCTCGCTAGGTGGCAGCAGTGGGAGACAAATGGGAAAGGAACCGCCGAGCTCCGCGACCAGGATCCTGCACATCGCCGAGCAGGCGGGATGACCGTCCCCCAAAAGCAGCAGCCACCGTGTAAGCGCCTACACCAACCCCCGATGCCCACAGGGCTTGTGATCCGCCTGAGTCACAACCCCTCCCTTCTCCTACTGTTTGTGCCGAGTCTCGTCATTCCAAGCGCAGGATTTGTGGAGCAGGCACAGTGTGAAATCTGGCTTCGTGTAGTTCTTTAATCTCGACGCTGACACACAGCAAAACTCATTTTCACTACTCACTGCTAACGGATTTGGATCAGGGGCTTGATTATATAAAGCCACCTCGGGAGACCTCTCTTTCTCCTTTGGCCTTTCTGAACAAGCATCAGCCCCCTCCTCCAAATAACCACATAACTGGATTCCCTCCTTCCTTCATTCCTCCCTCTACTCCTTGGCATTCCTTTATTTCCCCAGCACTGAGATAGGCAGCACAGACTTGGGACATAAAATATGCTGTCCATGCACCTTTGAGATTTTCAGAGACTGTCAGGAACTCTGGACACCAAATTCCTCTTTATTTTATTCCTTAAATGGATTTGGATAGCCCAGCTGTAACGATAGTGTGGGAATGATAACTATTTCCCCCAAGAGGCTTTTCTGAAAACGCATTTTTTAAATGAAAACTCCACTGATAACACACAGACACACTGTATCCATGTGCCCAGGGAACACATTAACCACTGGGCCAGGGGAACATCCTAATTCCAATGAAGTCAAGTTTTTGTCTTTCCTGGCAGTGTTGGGTTTTTTGGTGGTTTTCTGTTGCTTTTCTTTGGGGGGTGGGATATTGAACTGGGGAACAGAACTTGACAGATTATCCCAAGTGTTTAATTCTGCTAATTAACAGGCACTTCAGTTGCCTCCTAAAATACTCTCCAGACAGGATGCCCAGAGCTCTTCTGGCAGAGCACTGGCCGCCCTGGAGGAATCACACCATTCCAGATGACCACAGCAGCTTCCCACACATGGAAGCAAAAATACTGATTCTAAAAATTACAAAAATCCTTTCATGGGAGAGAAGGGCACGAGCCATCTTTGGTTCTTCACTAAATCCAGAACCAGATCTCTCACAGCAGAAGGAGATCTGGAGACTTGAATCAAAACCTCCCTAGAATTCAGTCTTGGATTTAATACTCTGACTGTGGACACAAATGTAAATTCCTAAGCCCTTCCGAAGGATCTGGCTAGAGTCTAGGAAAACCCAGAGGGCAGGTGAGCCTCTGCTGCTCAGTGAGCACAAACTGAATCTGCAATTAGTGACACGCTGTACTAGGGAGCAGCAGAGCCTTACAGACCGAACCAGAAAGCTCTGCACACTGTTCATCCCATCCTGTATTGCAAACGTCCCTTGCAAAGCTCATTCCCAAAACCACAATGCCGGGTGATGGACAAGCAGGAAAAGGTTGCCAGGAGCCAGGGGTGCAGGGGCTTCCTGTTAAATTGTCCCAGGTTCAAAGCTTCATTCTCTGCTGCAGTGACTCCGAGTTCAGAGGAGCCAAGTTCTCAGAGAAACTGGCCGGGCAACTCCCAGGCTGCATGTGAAAAAAACAATTACAGCCCCAAGGAATAACAGTCCAAACCAACTGGGATCCCTGCAGCTTCTCACAGACAAAGATGACAAGGGAATTAGCTTTTTAAGTACACAAACATATGAGCCCAGATTACAAGAGTAACTCGATTCCCCAGCACACCCACACACACGGAGGGATGCCCTGGCAAATAATATTCTTTGAAAAAAGATGTGTTTTGAAAAGGTTAACCAGAGCAGCAGAGAAACCAGCCCACAGCAGAAGGGTCTCTGTGCAGAGAACCCCATTTCATGGAGCAAATGCCTGTGGGGATCCTGGTGCTGCTCCCTCCTCACCTCCTGCAGCTGGGCCAAGCAGGGGAGGTTCTGCCAGCAAGGTGGGGGTCTCAACCATAGCCAATCCCCCTCTTCCACACCTCACACAAGCGCCTACACAGCACCAATGGTTTGCTGGGCTCTTCTGCCCTGCTGCCCCTGAGACTTTCCAAAGGCTCCCTGCTCCTGGCTGATGCCCCTGTGGTTCCCCGGGCCCCAGTGCAGGGAAAGGCATCCTTTTGATCCCTGAGCTCAGAGAGAACATCTTCCTCATATCAGATATACATCAGCCTCGGCCAAACAGCTTGGGATCATGGGGTTTGTTTGTTTATCGGAGGGAAAAGGCACCCAGAGGGAACTGCTCTGAACTAGCACGTACCAGATGGAGAAATTCTGTACATTTTCATTTCCTTTCTACTTATAGCTTGGTCAAAAAGAGGCCTCGTGTACAGGAAGCAATGGAAATTCCTCAGATTCCTCAAAAGGAAGGGCTGAGCCCATCTTAAGCCCTTGCTCTCCAGAAAGGAAATTCAATAAAGCTTCACACTTGGGCTTAGGAACAGAACTGGGCTTGACTGATTCCAGCAGAGTGTCTGTGCTGCAGAAGAAATGCAGCTGCATCAACTCAGCCTGTCAAATAAAACCCCAAACTAGTGCCAATCCCTGACACTCACGGGTGTTATGGGGGTAAAACCCCCCACTGATGCACTTGAATTCTGACTGGGGCAGAGAGGAGCGTGGGATGCTGCTAAGGCAGAGGGTGCAATTATTGGGGAAAAGTTGGGGAGGAATGGGAAACAGGAAATGAGAGGAGAAAACAAACACTCCCTCCCGAATTCCCACACAGCTGTTGTCCCTGGCTGATGACTTGGGCTTCAGACCAATAAAGCTGTCTGACAGAATAAACTATGTGTGCAGTAACCAGCCAAACCTCAAGCATGAGACCATGGCTCCCTCTTCACAGCTCACCTTGGAGCAGCTGTGAAGAGCTGTCGGAGGGTCAGAGAGCGCTGATCCCAGGATCTCCCCTCCGGTGAGCCGCTACGCCTCAACGCACGAGTCACCCTCACGCTTTCTCCCTGACACGGATGCCCTTTCCCTGCCCGGGAAGTGCCCAGCCCTGAGCTGCAGCACAGCAGGTGGCTGCAAAGCACAGCAGTGTCGTACAGGGCCCTACCTGAAAGGCTTGCTGTCCGGATCCGTGTCCTTGAACCCCATCTCCTCCAGCTTGCAGCGCCGGTACAGCTCGTAGTGCCGGGTGTGCGTCTGCTCTCTCAGGTCCTCCATGTTCACTCGGATCAGCATCTCCCGCAGCTTCACAAAGTCACAGTGATTTTCATTTTCAACTGCGAAGACAACAGAGCATCCACAGAGATGTTACACCCAGGGGCTGGGTCCCCCCTTTCCCTGGATCTGGGCCCCAGTTCAGCAAGCCCCGAGTTCTCCAGGCACACAGGTAGAACTCCAGGTCAGCCTGCACCAAAATGCCTTGATGGCCTGGGGGTGAAACTGCCCCACGCCAACACGGGCATGAGTTCAAGGCCTTCCCCTGGATTTGAAAAATCTCCCTGCTGCCCATCTGTCACAGAGCTCCCGTCCCTCTGTGCATTTTTGCACTAGCAAGGTGATGATCCACGTGCATGCAGGATTTCACTTCCCACTCAGACCCACTCTAAATCCTAGCACTCACAGGGGCCCAAGCAGGCAATGCCTAAACTAAATCTCTTAAACCATCCAGGTCCCAGTTTCCTGGGAACAGCAAGAACCCAGCAGGATGTGTTGAGTCCAAGACTTCCCAAACATATCAACTTCTTTCCCAACTGTTTTTCCCAGTACTATCCTCTGGTGTATACAGCTGAAGACAGTAAGTCTGAAGCTGCTTCAGGGCCAGCCTGGATTATTGAGAATTTGGAGAGTATTGCAGAATTGCCCTGTGAATGTTCCCCTGCAGCTCCCTGGGCCATTATCCAATGGGATATACAGCTGAAGCCACAAGCAGACTGTCACTATCTCAATCCTGTACTTCTCAGTACTGGTTGGGAAGTGAGGATCAGCCCTATCCATCTTTGGCAGCTTCAGTACAGCCTGGGTTGCAAACAGTGCCCTGGCCAAACTCTGCTCTCCTGCAGCAAAGAGCTTTTGGCTCCATGTCCAGATCTGGGCTGTGCTTTCTCAAGCCAGGTTTTGACAAGGACCATCCAGAGATCAGCGTGCCTTGGATCGGAACGGGACAGGATGACAAGGCCTTTTCTGTGCCTTTGGTAACATACCCTGCACGACACCCCAGGGGTACTGCCTGGCTTTGGCCATCTTGTTGCCAATCTTCACTTCTTCGGTGCTGCCAACAACAGCAAAAGGAAGGTGGACCTATGAAAGCAAAGGGACAATGAGGTTGGGGATTTCCTCCGCTGCCTTGCCAGGGATTGTTTCTCAAGAAAGCTGTTTACTGTGGCAGCTCTGCTATATCTAAGTTGCTTCAACGCCTTTGCAATTCATCTGGTGTTTTAGGGAGAGCAACAGGACAATCTGGATGAGAAACCTGATCAGACTTAAAGCCCAAAATTCTGATGTCCTAAGAATACCAGAGACATACATATTTTCCATGTAATTACAGAGCATGACTATCTTAAGCCCAGAACAAGTCTCACAAACTGGAAGTGAATTTGAACACTGAGGAGACAGAAATGTGAAACAATAAAAAAAAGAAAAGAAAGTACATTCTCCCAAGGAAAATTTCAGGGGGGTTCTGCTGCTACAAAGAACTGCTAATGCTTCCTCTTAAAAAGAGCAAAGCTGTGAGCAAGGGGAAGAGCAGAGTCAACCCAGCCCTGGGCTGACACGTCTGAGTCATGGAGCTCTGCTCCGTCCCAGTCTCCCCATGGGTGTGGTGGCGACAATCTGGGATCTACTCCCAGAAATGTGGCTGCTGCCAGCAGGGAGCTGGCCAGCCCGGCCCCATGGAGCTCTCCCTGCCTTAACAGCATCCAACAGGGCTGGGCACAAGCTCCGGGAGCTGTGTCGGCCAAGCCGTGGTCACAGGCTGGATGGGTGGGGAAGATGGCAGGGCAGAGGAGATGGGATTAACTGGCAAAGGAGTTTCCCAACAGCCAGGCTGCACCAGAGGAAAGCAAAACACTGCACACAATGCACCCCGGTAGAGCCACGACCTTTCTCTGTGCCAGCTTCTCCCTGCTCAGAACACAACACACACAGGGAAGACAGGCAACAGGCACCTTTGGAGAAGGTCTAATATCCAGCTGGATGGGATAATTGCCCATCTACAAGCAGTTGTGCAAGGAAACTCAGAAAAGCCTTCAAGTAGCAAGGAAATGGCTTAATCTGAGTGCACTTGCCTTAGGGCTGGCACATCCTCTTGGGTGTTATGTGCCCCTCTAAAACCACCTAAAATGCCCAGATAATACTGCATGTCACTGCCAGCAACCTCAAGCTCAGGTTCTTCCCCTTGCAACCCAAGTTAGGACCATGGAAAACAGTGGTTTCACCCGTAAACTCCACTAAAATGTTTGATCTACCCTAGCCCTGCGTGCCCTCAAATCCCACCCTCTGCTAGAGGAAGGGGAAGGAGGTGAAAGCCAAGCTGCTGATGGCCACCAGCTCTATGGAGAGCTGGAACATCACCAAGGGTGCCCTGCTCTCTGCGGAAACCGAAACAAAGGCAGCAGTGAATCACCCCCCACTGAGCAACGAGTGGTCGTTTGGGACAGGAAACCCAAACCTCAGCTCCCTGCCCTGACTGTGCTGGGGCCCTGCCTCCCACCCTTTTCCTTTCCTGAGATGGGAACGCTGCAACTGGGGAAGGATATGAAAAACGCTCAGAGAGGACTCGTTTGTCAGACAATAAAGCGGATCAGGCCAGGTATCTTCAGCCCCAAAGCCCTTTTGGTCAGCCTGGTATCTGTGCTTAGACTGCAGTTTTAAAGCCAAATAAAATACAGCACGACCATCAAGGACGGGCCCCCGCAAAGGGGGAAGCCCCCAGGGAACCCCCAGGTGACATACGCTCATGGTGGCGTTGATCTCGGCCACCGTCTCTTCGTCCGTGGGGAACTGGTAGATCTGGACGCCGTTGCTGACCAGCTCACTCATGATTTTACTCTTGAACTTGTGCAGCTCGTTTTTTGCAATGGTGTCAGCCTTGGCAATGATGGGGATGATGTTCACCTGCAGGACACAGACAGCACTTCCACATACAGCACTGCACAGGTTGCGTCACCGGGAGAGGACAGAGCGGGACACGCAGGGACAGCGCTACCAGTGCCACCAGCCAGCACCCCCAGCAGATGACCCTTCTCGGGGCTGCTGCTGCCAGCATCACCTCAGACAGGATTTCCAGGCAGCAGTGATGATGGCCTTAAAAAGAAGTCAAATGCAATTTGGCAACATGCTATTTCCTGTCCTGTCGTATTCCCCTCCTCACCCGAATTGGCTGGACAGGAAATGCTGTCACAGATTATTACAAACTGTTCCAAAAAAGAAAAAAAAGGAAATGACCATCTAGGCACATCTCCTCGCACTGCAGCAGCCTGGATTACTGCAGGAGCCTCCCTGGGACAAGAGCCTGTCACAGGTGTTTGCTCGGGGGCTGCCATCAGGGACACTCGGGTGGGCAGCAGCGCTGCTGTCACCCCACGGGAGGTGGAAGCAGATGGTCCCTATCCAACCCTGTGACACACAGGACAGGGGCTGGCAGTAGCACAGCCACACTTCCCCCACCTGTGTGCCCTCACATGCCCCCAGACACGCCTGTACTGCAGTAGCAGGGTTCATTCCTCCCTGCACAGCTCCGAGATGAAAGATCAGTTACTGACACTCTTCCCTAGACAGGCTGTTGGCAAGGATAAGGACCCTGCCTTTTTTCCTTTCTCGTCCCTCCAGAGGGACAGTTTCTGCTTTTGATCATGCAGGATTTGCTTCTCCATGCAACAGCAGACAGAAATCATAGTGAGAATAACAGTGGTATTGACTTATATAAAGGGATTTTAAGTACAGCACTTGAAAATCCTCTTCTATTACATCACTTGATTCCGTTTGGAGGATGGTCTGGAGATATTAAATCTCCCTGGGCCAAAAGACAGAACACAAATGCCAATTAGGGTAAATCTCCATAACCCTATTTTCAGTTGAATAGGGCAGGGAACCTTCTCCATCACCACATAAAACCCAATCGATAGGCCCCTCCAGGAAATAAAGAGCCACTGCCACCAGTGATCTGCAGAATCAGGATCCAACGAGCCAAAGGTGCATGGTGGACAGATTTAAATTGCTTAATCATGATGTAAAGAAGCACAGACAAAGCTTGGTTTAACTACTCAGGCTTTACATTTGTACCTCGGTTATTTTTCTCAGAAAAGAGGTGAAACCTTTATACCGTGGTTTAAACCAAGCCTTTGAGGGTAACTGAGAAGCAGATGCCAAGTAACATATTTATTCAGATTCCTGTTTATGAGATTACAGTTAGAACACCACTAACATGTGCCACAGAAGATCAAATCACTGTTTGTGTCTAGCTGGATGTGGTCAGAGCAAACAGACACAGCACTTCCATTTGGTTTTCACTGATTAGTAAGACGACCTGAATTGTCTGTATTGACTTTATAGCTTAGCTGGGGAGCACAGGGCCAAGCTCCCTACCCGAGGCAGGGCTGGGAGAGGGGAGGAGTCCAAACTCTTAATAAATCCCTGAGCATGTGAAGCAGAACAATGACCCACTGTAGCAGCTTGCACCAGGTACACTTTTCACACAGCCCCTCTGCAAATTCTCCAGTGCTAAAAACACACATTATTTCCCGGTGGCAAGACAATAAAAGCACTAGTAGGGCCATGTGAGGGTCGTAACACAGGCAGCAAGTTACCTTACTGTCCAGCTTCTTCATGGTGACCAGGTCCAGGGACTTGAGCGAGTGCCCGGTGGGCGCAATGAAGTAGAGGCAGGCGTGGATCCGGGTGTCGTGGTAGTTGAACAGGGACCGTTTGATCTTCAGCTCTTCTTGTAGGTAGGCTTCAAACTGTGCATCGATGTATTCTACTATGGGCTTGTAGCTGGAGAGAGGTGAGGCACAGAGAAATTGGGAATTGGCTACTGGGACAACACTGGGCACTGGTGGACACTCAGGCAGCCTCATGGGTGCTCTGGACCTTACGGGACAAGCTCGGCTTGTTAAGATCCTCCCCAGCAACCTCCAGTCCCTCCTAACAAGTTGTGTTTCCACGTGTGCACAGGCAAAGCATAATGGACATGACAGCAAGATAATGTGGTAGAGACCCTGGATTTTAGGTGCATGGAAACCACACAAGATTGCTACCCTGAAAAACAAAGTATTTGTACATCTCCAGTTGAAGTCTGAGCTCTGTCAATCTCACTGAAAAATCTTGAAAGAGGGAAGGGAGATTGACAAGAGGATAAAAAGGGCTTTTCTGGAATTGAAGCCTGTGAGCAAAGCTCAGAAGACAACTGGGCTCGTGGACTTTGAGGGGACCATTTTGCTGAAGAGAAAAAACCTTGTGCATTGTAACGTACCCTCTGGAAAGAACCAGTTTGGCATGAAAACAAATGTACAGCTTTGCATCCCACGCTACAGGTGATTTTCACTTTCTCCCAAGAAAGGGAGCTGTGCTTCTGGAAAAAAATAACTTTTCCATTTGTCCCCCCTCCACCAAGGGCAGCCTCATGGATACCACTACGTGGGTTTATAACACGACTGCTGCTCTGATTTCTTGGCTTCTGGAAATTTTGTCTCTGACCATGGAAGCCCAAAAACCTCAGAGACATGTTGCAAAGAAAGCAGTAGGGCCTTATGCTGGGAGAAATATTACAGAAGACAAACCAAAAGCACAGAGCAGCATCACTTGCTGGATCAGGAAACAGCCCCAGGAACAGCGAGGGACCTACTGAGCCCCCAGTCACACCCTCCCGACCCGCGAGCACATCCCTCCTCCTGCCAGAGCCCAGTTTACCTGTCATCCTTGTTAATCTGATCTCCAAACCCCACGGTGTCCACAATGGTCAGCTTCAGGCGCACGTTGCTCTCCTGCAGCTCGTAACTCCGGGCTTTCAACCTCACGCCGGGCTCGTTGTGTGTCGCCGGTTCGCTCTCAAACTTGGTGTTGAACAGAGTGTCCATCAACGTGGACTTGCCGATGCCGGTTTCACCTGAGCAGACAAAGGCAACTTGGGATGGTCTGGCTGCCTTTCCTCGCCTTCTCGGGCACGTTCGCCAGGTTAAGGAGTTATTCCACTTGGGAAGCAGTGGAATTAGGCAACATGCACATGGCTAAGCAAGATAATCCCTGCAGGAACAGATGTCTTTGGAGACAGTCCCCGTCTTTACCAATTCCCCAGGACTGAACCAGGAACTTTCCTCACAGAAGCAAGTTGTAAATTCTCTTAACACCTTGTTTGATTCCCAAGGAGATACCCGATTTTATTTTGGTTTGTTTTTTTAAAACGGTTTTGTTTCTGTTTCAAGAAGGTCACCCAAAACCCACAGCACAACTGAGGCAATAAAAATTTGAGACAGAGAAATACATAAGGTGTTTTTTAAAGAAAAGGAAAATAGCACACTGATCGAATACCAACTTTTTAAACTATTACAGGTTCACTAATCCCCAGTGCAATTAGTAACATGGATGAAAGCATTAGCCCAAATCCCATTTCTAAGTCAGAAGTGTTTGTTTAGCAATTATACTCTCACACAGCTACTGCTACCCATGCTGTGAGCAGGGGTGGGCTGAGGCAGCTCACGTGAAAAGCTGAGTCCTGAACTGATGGCACAGTATCTTCATCTCTGGAGCTGAAGATTTTAGGGAGCTCCTCATGTGAACTGCTGTGTGCTGTGCTAGATGGCCTTTGCAGCCTTTCACATCCCAAATAAAAGCCTCACATTACAAGGCCCAAGTTCATCACGTCCTTTCTCAAGTCACCATTACAAAAAAATAATTTGCTTCCAAAGTAAGATTTCTGCTCCTTGGACGACTACAGCGGTTTGTGTGAAATTTTAATATGGGGTGAAAATTGGTGGATCGACACATTTTGCAGGAAAAAAAGAAGAGGTGGATCAAATTGCTAATGGAGACATATTAAGTCGTGCTAAGAAAGGAATATTTACTCCAAGAGAGAAAGGCAATTAATTTATGCCATTTTGATCAAAGAGCTGCCTGCTAATCGGGCTGCTCCCTGCTGAACTGCAATGGATTCATGCTGCTCCAGGAGTCACGTGAGGGCTGCGAGCTCGAGTGTGCACAAGTGCAACTGCTCTCCTATCTCCTCCTTTGACAGGCAAAGCTACAGAGAGGAGCCCAGTCTGTGTGCCAGACTTCTATTCACGCAGCTCACAGAAACCCTCAATTCACTGTGCAAAATTCACAGTCAGAGGGCTGCAGGGTTTTTCCAGCTAATTAATGTAACTAATTAGAAGGGACAATACTCCCTTCTTGCAGGCTTAACTGAACAATGAACGGAGAGATGGTGTTCATAGCCCGCTCTGCCAAGCTAAGAGTGAAACCCAGCATTTGTGTCACTTTGCAGAATCACATTCTGGGTCCACTGACAAGTCCAAGCTAGTTCGGCTCCCGGCTCCCACGGGTTGAGCAATGGATTTCCAAGTGTGTAGTATCCATGAAGTACCAAGACAGCACCTATCTCCCTATAGCAAAGAGGAGGTATTGCCTTCCTGTATTTCACCCTCTGAACAATTTGGGAAAGGTAACTCAGGCTATAAGACCAACCTGCAGCACCCAGGTTAAATACAGCAGAGGACAGGTGACAGGCTTTGTTCTCCAGTACCTCACTTGGAGACCAAAAATGGCATCGATTCCAATTGGAGAAACTAAGAACGTAACTATACAGGCAAAGCCTGGAAGGGAAGGAATGTCATTTGGTGAGAAATAGCCTCTGCATCCAACCCAGAGAAAGGCAGATTGAAGTTCACTTTCTTTTAAAAATACATTTAGCACCCAAGTTAGCTCAGTTTCCTTATGGGCAGCCTTTGGGGAAAACAGAACCACAGGATGATCAAAGGCGAAGATTTTAACAGCTAAAAATGTCCTCGTTTTGACTCAGGGGACAAGGTAGAGAAAAGGAAAAGAGGGATGCTAGATTTCACCCTGGAGCAGCTCTGGGAAGAAAACTGTCACCTCCCTGGCACTCTGGTCCCCCGTGGCTCAGCTCATCCCTTTGCAGAGGGAGGTGTGAGTCTGTGGAGGGGTGCAGCCCTGACTGCCCAGAGGGGCGGGGTGACCTACCCACGCAGAGGATGTTGAAGCAGAAGCCCTGGGACGTTGACTTGTTGACCAGCTGATCGGGGAGGCTGTCGAAGCCCACGTGGCCAGAGAGGGACAGGTTCCTGAGGTCATCGTTCTGTAAGACCAAGAAGGAAAGCATTTAACAGGGTTGCAAACCCCCTGTCAGGGAAGAAGTCCTGTCAGAACTCTGTTAATGACACAGAGTTTTAGGGACACAGCATCTTTCTCTTAGGTTTCCCTCCCAAAGTACTCTCCTTTTACTTCTACCCAGCTCTCTGCCGTGGGGCTCAGGAGCTCAGACGTCCCTGACCCCAAGGCACGCAAACACCACCGGACTGTTTCTCCGTGCCTGTCACTAGTAAACCATGATTCTGTACCCATCTGCAACACCCAAACATTTTTTTCTGAGGCCTCAGCATCCCTTTGGCAGGGCCACAGCAGGACATAGCTCAGATAGCAACAGCGCCTCTAGAGCCACCTAAATGTCTCTCCAGCTCTTCTAGGCTTGGAGCAGAAGGGAACAAAGCGAGCGTGCTGCTCTGCTGTGCCTCGGTGTACAAATAACCCATCTGACCCAGGGTGACAAGGCAGGGCACCGATCCCAGTGTTTCTTCCATGACCTACAAAGCCCCCGGTGCTGCCTCTCCACATCTTCAGCAGGAAAAGAAGCCAGGCCAGGGAGCCCCAAGGTGCCAGTCACACCTCGTGACCCGCTCTCCTCCCGGCTGCTCGGGGGGCCTGAGCTGACAACATCCAACACCCCAAGGCTGTGGAGGGGAACAGGGCAGCACAGACCCTGCACAAGGGAGGTTTGAAACAGCTCCAAGATTATATTTAGGAGTTCTCCACAACAGCTGTACTGTAATTCACAGAGAAGCTTGGAAAAAGAAGCCAGCCCAGTTACCTCTTCCCTGGCAAATGGTGGTTGTGCCAATGTCCTGAGCACAGGTAAAATAAAAAAATCCCCATCAACTTGGCAGACCTAGAGCAGCTCTGCTGTTATTTCACATATTTCTCCCAAAGTTTGCTTTGTCCTTAACTTAGAAAATACTAACCTTCCTCCAAACCCAAACACTTCCAGCACAGTCACTCCCCCAAGGCCATATTAAATTACAGTTGTGGGCAGCCTCAGCCTGGTTTAAAGATGCTGGAAGCAGCAGCTTCTTTTCCACAAAATCAGTGGGCTTTGGACCAGACATGGAAAAAGACACTCTTTGGGTGATAAAATAAGAATCAAAAGCAGAGAAGGACTTCCTACTCTCTGCACAATTGCTGAGCAGCTCCACTTCCCCCCTCAGAACATAAAGACCAGCCACCAATTGTAGGAAAAAAACAATTACATCTGGGCTGAATGCTGATGAAAACAGACTCAGACTCAAAGAAATACAATAATTCTCTGGGAGAGACAACATCAAGTGAAAATGTCTCTGTCTGTGCCATCACCATACGGCAGAAAGGGGCTAGGGGTCCTTTTCTGCCACGCTGACAGACAGGGCCCAACACCTGTATTAGATACTCGAGCCTTCTCCTAGCACCTAAACCAGGTTTGTCTGAAGGCTTAACCCCAATCCACCAGCCTGTTCACCTCCACCCCTCTGTGGACTGACAGCTATTCCATCAGCACCACACCACAGAAGCTTAGTGCGATTGAGAGACACCACCTCCTTCACTCAGGCTGAGTGAACAACACAGGAGAGACCACTGACCCACAACACTGATTCTCCTGCAAAAGCCCCAGGCAGTGGAAGGAGACCCCGGCATTTATATGTTATGTGAATGGGTTAAATTAAATATTTTTAGCATTAGTATTTTTAAAACACCAGTGGGCTTGGGTTTATGATGAAGTGAAGGGAGCTCAGAGCTGATCCCAGAAAGCAGTAAGTGCCCATGACTCACAGGCTTCACAGAAAGTGGTGGGTGTTGAACATCTTTGAGCACCAGTCTCTCTTTCCCTGATATATTTTGGGCAAGCAAGTACTGCCTCATCACCAGTTACTCAGCAGGAACAGGAGTTACACTCATCTCCTGCATCTGTGTCAGTTATTTTTTGCTGCAGACCTTCTCGGGTTTATTTCCCTCCCCTGCTTTTTTCCCTGCGAGCGGCAAACATCAACAGTGGAATAAACCCCTGCAAACATCAACAGTGGAATAAACAAGAACTACCCCTGCACTTCGCAATGCTGAGTATTTTTCACAAGCTGCGCTCACAACGGGGAGCAGAAGCACAGTCTGATATCTGCCCCAAACACCAGAAAGCTCATGAAAAGCTCCGAGGCCCGAGGCACAGCCAGAGATGAAAGACAAAGCCAAGCCTCCACCTCCCTCAGCGTTCCCAGGATGCAGCACATCTCCCTGAGCGGAGCAGAGAGAGAAAATAGGTGCAGTTCTGCACAAGTATCACAGACAGGCATTTCGGAGGAGGCAGGAGAGCCAAAGGAACTAGGATTCTAAACCTTTCTCTGCGCCCACAAACAAAAGCATCGTGTAACCAAACAGTGAGTTCTGCAGCACAGAGATGGGCTTGGAAAGTACACACAGTTTTTGGGGAGCTGTAGAGGAATCCAAAGGAAGGATCCAAGGGCTGCATAACCTCTTACATTGCAGCCAGGCCTCCGCTCCTGCTTTTACCCCCTTCAAGGGGATAGCTTTATCCACATGGAAAGGAAGCCAATGCTGGAGAGCAACCCGCCTGATTGCTCAGGGTATCTTTAGCAGAACAGGCAAGTGATTCACGCATTCGGTCTGGCAGAACAGAAGTGTTTTAACAACAAGGGGATGCTAAGTCAGATGGCCCCGCTGCTCCGGCTGTGAATCGCCCCGACAAGCTCCTGAGCACAGTCAGTGGGCTGGGTTTGATCCCAACTGAGTCATCCCACCGAGAACTGGGCAACTCCAGCTGAAGAGGAGGTGCAGGCTCCCGCCCCAGAGACAACCCCAGAGCCCCCGTGTGCACCAACAACTATGCATTGATTTATTCCTCTCGCCACACGGCTCTCCTTCCAGAGGAAGTCAGCAGTGCTGCTCAGGCACTTCACCCCAAGTGCAAAGGCACATCAGCACCCTGCCTCACTGCCTTCTTCCCAAGTGCATTCCTCATTTTCCCGCAGCGGATGAACAGAGCTCAGCACAGCTCCTCTTCCCCCAACACTGCACCTAAACACACACCTAGACTAAAACACCCCCTCAGCTGTCCCTCACAGAAACTCAGTCCTTGGAGATGCCTCAGAACCACAGACAAGTCGCTGTGTCTGGAAGCACTGACCTCTTACAGGCACACTAAAAGAGTAACTGTTTGCCAAGCACCTCTCTTTGCTCCCAGCTTCAGGAACCATGGACAAGATCAGCGTGGGTAAAACTGCAGCTCCACAGACTCCTGGAGGGATCAGACAGTTTGCACCAGACACACTGCTAGATTTGGGCGTCTGCATGTTCTCAGATGTCAGAGAACAGTCTTTATTTTTAAACTTTTACCTTTATTTTTAAACTCTTCCTTATGACACCCATGTCGCCTTTACTGAAGACCACATTATAGGGCATATATTCCCTCCCTCTTCCCACACCATCCAGGAGCAGGAAGCAATTCTGAACCTCCAGAGCTGTGTGCTAACCCCTACAAAAACTGCAGAGCTACATGAACAAATAAATGCTTGTTTCTTGAGAAAGATGCTGATCACTTGACTTCTCCTTCCAGAGAGCCCTACAAGGCATCCCACAGTCGATATTTCTTGGGTCAACAACAATCTTTGAGCTGCTGTTATCACAGCTGCTGGTTTTAACTCCAGCAGAGGAAGGGAGGGGGTAAGCTAAGCAGAGACAAGGCACAGCATCTGCCTACCTACCATCACTATAAAGAGATTTATCTTCAGGAACCCATGTTCTAGTGCTCTTAATTTTAAGGGGGTAAAAAAATGCCTTGCAAAAGACAAAAAAGGGTTTGCAACCTCAGAACCCTGTCAAGGCTATTTTGCATCTGTTGTTCTTCATACACAGCTCCCGGTGGCAAAAGTTTTGTAGGTGAAGCAATGGTGCAGGGGATGCTCTGTGGCAAACAGTGGGTCTGCCTGGATGGAACTCACTGAAGCCACATAAAACAATTCAGCTGATGAGGCACGTGCAAGGAGAGAGTCAGCTCATTCCTCCTAAGCCACAGCAGCTTGGCAGAGCGAGCAGGGATAAAGGGGAAGTTATTCTCCTGGTCAGTCAGGAACAGTGCACGGTCTGTGTGCACAAGGGGATGGGGAGATAAAGGTGGGCCCTGCGCTGGGACGTGCATCCCTCCTCCAGAGGCAGCACGGAGCAGAGCAGTGTCCATGCAAGTCACAAGCTGTGTGGTAGCTGATCAGAGATAATGCAAAAATTGCTCTTCTCTTGGGTAGGAAAAAAGCACCGCTCCCAAAAGGCTGAGGAGGGCAGATCCCCAAGGACATGTGCAGTTACTGCCCCGGTCTCGGGTCTGCTCTCCTCGCTCAGGACTTAACCATGGTGACGACTGTTCCCCCAGCCCCAGCAAGCTTCTGGCTGAGCCTCTTTTGCCTTAAGGCTGCTGGCAAACCCTCCCCTCGGCCCCTCCTGGCCCAGGGCTGCCGGCGGCTGGGGGTCAGCTTCACACGGCCTCCCAAGAGTTAAAGAAAACAAAAACGAGCCTCAAATTCGAGAGGGGGAAAACGCTGGTATGCAAAATATTGAGCTCAACCACAAATATGAAGCAAGTGTTTAGTTATTTGAGGCCACACGACTCGGGAGGCACCTTTAAGAAATTCTAAAAGCTCTTATTGTTGTCAGCAGCTCAGGGCAGCAACATTTTTGACCAGTTACTAGGCACACGTTCTTGCATTTCTGAAGTCATCTTAGATGCTACATCCAAAGCCAGGGACCTCTGGGATAGTTTTGTCTGCTCAGACAAAAACACAGCTCAGGGACGAGCAGAGATCACAGAAGCAAAGAGCAGTCAGCAAGAGACAGATCTATCATACCCTCTCCATGCCAGCAGGGCACCGAGTATTCCCACTGTCTGTGCCAGAGCCAAGCTCTCTGTTCCTTGAAACAGCATCCACAACCCCCCTCCCCTTCCTTACAGAGGCTTAAGGCATGGTCAAACCCATAACTGCTGCACAAGGGAACTTAGGAACAATGGTACAGGGAGAACATGAAGAGCAGGAACAACTCCCTTGCCCTCCTTGCCATGCAGTGATGCCACAAGGAAAGGGCCCATAGCAATCAATCAGTTCCTCAGCTCATCAAGAGGAAGGACTTTTTGGCTGCTGTTTCAGGCTGTGATAAGTGTCATCAGCAGAAGAGGGGGAGTTCCTGTCCCCATGCTGCTGGGCTGGCTGCAGGATTGGGCAGATGGCTCCATAAGCTGTTGGGAAGTCTGGGAGGTCCTTAGTTGGTTCCCCCCCTCCCTTTTTCCCTTCTCTCCCAACAGGGAGAGCAGACCCTGTGGAAGGCATGTTCTCATTCTGCACATGAATGTGTCAGTCAAGGCCTGAAGATCCATGCCTCCCACCACCCCAGCAGTGACTCACTGCTGCAGCCATTGTCCCGGAGGGGTGGACTGCAGGAAACCATCCTGCTCTTCCTGGATAAAAGCTGGCACCAGCTGCAGCTGCTCAGGGACACACAGCTTCTCACCAGGCCTTTGTCCCAGCCCTCCAGCAATGTCTGGAAGAACAGCAAGCAGCCAGGTCTCCCTACTCCCAGTAACAGGGAATACTGTCGGCAGTGCTATGCCGCAGTTGGCTCCCTCGCTCAGCAAGCAGGGAAGTCACAGGGAACACAAAAAGACTCTCCTTGAACATGCCAGATTTTCCTTTTAATCCCCGAGAATCACGAGAGCACAAATCAGGGTAGCAGAAAAGGTTCGTCTGTGGGAGGAAGACTGGAAGCAACTTGTCCAACAAAGCACTGGGCAGAGCAGATGGGGAAGGGCAGGTGTGGGTCCAGTGCCATCCCCCCTTGCACCGAATACTGCTCTAACAGATAAAACCCTGTGGATCTGTGGAATTACCAGCCAAAGGAAGCTGCCAATGAGAGCAAGGAAGGCTCCCCGAGGAGATACCCCCAGAGAGTGGGTGATGCTGGACACGCTTCCACTGGCGCAGGCACTAACAGAGAGCAGCGCTGCTCTCTCCAAGGCTGGCTCCCTAAACGAAGGGCAGGATGACACAGGGCACAGCCAGCAGGCATCACAAGCTGCTCCCCGGCCCGATGCAGCCCACCCAGCCCCATGCCTGCCCCGGTCCCAGCTCCCCAGCGCGGGCTTGCAGCAGTCCCAGCACACATTGAGGACACGCTTCCCGCGCCTCTGAGGCACGCGGGCAGGGAAGAGAGGGGACTGCTTACATTGGCAAGCTGCAGGAAACCGGCAGGAGCACGGAGGAAAAAGGATACAGTTGCATTCTTCTGGAAAGAGGGCAGTCAGCAAAATCTGACAATTCAGGAGTGGCTGGAGAGAGCGGGAACGAACATTTGTCTTCGGGCAAAATGTTTGGCTAAAGGTCAGCACAAGCTCAGAGCACTCGCAGTTCCATTTATGCCAAGAACTGACATAAAAGACATTTTCCTCCATAGGTTTCCAAAAACCACGGGCCTTTCTATTTGGAGTAAAAGTGACTAATGCTTCTAACAGCCCCTGATGTCACAAACTGCTAACCAGCAAAAAGAAAAAAAAAAAGCTGGACTTGGGGGATGATAAGGAACATATGTGCATTCCAGCAAGGCTTGTAAACTCACTGCAGGGAAAAAAAAGAAAAAAGGAGAAAGGAAGGAAGGGGGGAAAAAAAAGAGACATAATGTGACAAACAAGAATGAAGACGATCCAAAGGCAGAGCCCAATGAGAACCAGATGCTATTTGCTTCTCTGGCCGATGTCTCTCCTGACAGCAGACAGCATGCAGGAAAGCATGCTACTATATGGACATTAGAAACACTTTGCTTGCTTGCTTGCTTTCAGTTCTTTTACCCTTTTCCAGCCCTTCTGGCTACACAGTCCCACACCACCACAAATACAGATATAGTCCAGCAAGGCAGCAGAGAGGAAAAAGCCAACAACAGCCATTTCCTTCTGTATTTCACCGTCATGCACTTAAAATAGCCCTGAAACAGCTGCACCATGGGCCCTTAAATAAGTGGATTTGTAGTTGGCTAAAAGCCTTTAGCTGGAGGCACAGCACAACCTGGGACAGAGGGAAGGGTGATACACAAACCCAGCGAGACTCCCAGTTACACTCACACAGGCCAGGAGCAAACTGGGACACTGCTCCCGGGCACAAGAGGGTAGAACTAACACAAACCTGGCAACCTGATGCTATTTTCCTCCAACCTTCCCCAGGCTTCCACCAACCGCGCTCCAGTCAGGGGTGTGAACACAACCAGAGCACAAGAGAGATTTCAAGAAAGGAAAGCAGCCCAAAGGCCTTGCTCACCAAGCTGTAACAAGGCAGCACTGTTCCAATACATGCTCAAAGTAAGGGCTGCTCTGGACACAAAAAGCAGCAGTTTTCCTTGAGGTGGTGCAGGCACCAGCAGGGCTGCCTTGCAGCTCCTTAACCCTGTGTGTTCTTTCCTGAAAAGCTGCGGCCACACATCCAGGGCACGTTCTGTCAGCTCCTATTCAGCAAGCTCCAGGGCTGAAAAGTGCCCCACATCGTGCTCAGGATAATTAATTAGCACTGGACTTACAGCCAGGATCCATGTTAATACAGCTTCAGGTCATTCATTTACGAGTTCTGAGTCTGGACTAAAGAGTTCAGATTCATCACAGCAACTGTCTTCATATCAACATCCTAAGATAACACTGATATACATACAAACATAGCTTATCCAATGTCCAGGTACCACAGCAGTGTGTATAAACAGGTCCTGACTTCAAAATAACCACCACCCAACCCAGCTCCTTGGAAAACCCCTAGCAGGGCTTTCAGGGTCTGAACCAGTGCTACACACACACTGGAATTCCCCAGGGAAACTTTACTGGTCCAGCATCAGCAAGGAAGTATAAATCCAGTATCAACTGGATTGACTTCTTAAAATCATATGCAACATGCACATGCATATATGACACTAAGGTCACTAAATAAAAGGACCAGAGAAAAATATTTCAGGTTTAGCCAAGTCCAGTGTTACTACTCTCACCAGCAATGGGTACACTTGAGTGTGGTTCTGACCAAGTAATCAGAAAACAACAACAAAGCAAGCAAACCAGCTTTTAATGAGTTCATGGCATGGTCTAATACACTGAGTGTTGAGTCACAGCCCTCACATCTGCTTTGAAAAGGAAAACAGAACACACAGAGCCCCTTATGGTACACAAGCTCTTTTAGGGCACCAGAAAAGACACTCAACATGAATAAGAAAAGGTCAGCGATCAAAGAATATCAAAGACTACAAATATTGTTGTTTGCCTTAGTGTGCAGTTTTCCAGCTTCAGCAAGAAGGACAGCAGAATTAAGTTGAACTGAATCTGCACTCAGAGGAAAAGGTGAAGGTCTACTCAATTCTTTAGCTGACAGTTTTGAATCATCACTCCATAGACTTCAAGCTCTCAGCTGGCTCAAAAGCAACAACGTTCCCCACCGGCCTTCACCAAGTCTTTGTTCTTCTGCCTTAAACAGGGAAAGCCAACACTCAAGTTTTTATAAATAGGAGCAATTCCCCATTTCAATTGAATGACTTCCTTCCCTTCACCTCATTAATTCCAAATTTTTGTGGTTGCCTTGGAAGACTGTTTTGTCTTTCCAAAAAACTTAACTGGCCAGAGTTCCTCCAGAGGAAAGCACATCTGATCTAGGTCCTCAGCACAGTCATAACACCGGCATTGTTAGGAGATGGGACGAGAAGGCCTCTCTACACCAGGTTTTTTATCCCCCTCAAGTCTTGCTGCACTGATAACTGCTACAGAGACCTCACATTTCTGGAGTCCATCGACAGTGAAAGACAAAACATTCTTCTCACTGCAGACAGGAATGTTCCCACAGTCCTTTCCACATCCATTACTTGCTAAGGGGCAGGATCACAACAGCGTTTGATGGCCACTACAATCCTGGTGATGCTCCAAGTCATAGAGAATCCCTGGACAGGACACCGGCAATTGCCCAACACACACTGCAGACCATCTGAACTCCATAAATGTACAGTTAAACAAACATTCACAGCACCAGAAGAATGGATTAACTCTCTAGTCACATGGAATCGGAGGATGAGCTTTACAGCTCCAGTTTTTGGATTGCATCAGAGATAAACCTTTTATTCTAGAGATTTAACCCAACTCTCGGAAACATAAAGAGCCCCACGCTGCCTATTTTCTGCACTCAAGTTTATCTTGAGTTATTCCTCCCCACACCCCAAAAGACAAATAGCTTTCCTAGCACTCAAGCTGCTCTTGACAAACTAACACAGTGTGAAGGACTTGACAGAAGGACAAGTTCCCACAACAGCACAGCCAAATGCCCTCCTGCACCCAACCTCTCTCTCCTCTCCAAAACACACAAACACACCAGCCAGGAATCCCAAAGCCCACAGTGGCCTGCAAAGGTGGCTCAAGCAGCACCAGCACCCTACAACAAGAGAGGCTTGTACAAGTTTTCCTGCAGGAGATGAGGGATCTTTCCCTCAATTACAGGCAACGACACCTCGGGCTTGTCTGACAAGGTTCTTTTGCCAGGACCTATTTTCCAAACACCTCTATTACTGCGGCAGGAATTCCTGGGGAATAAAATAAATAGTTTCATTGGTGCAGGTGGGATTTCATTGCGAAGGCAATGAGGGCACACCACAGCTCAGCGGATGCACCGGGCCCCTGAGCTGTTGGAGCACAGCTTCCAGCCCAGGGCTGGATCCTGGCAAGAGGCAGCGGGGCTGTGCCAGCACCGAGGGCAGGGAGTTCATCTGCAACCAGAGCCCCAATTCCTGCCCTGGGCTTCAGCTCACAGCGAAGGGCTGGGCACAACACCGTAAGTCAACTTCTCTGTACACAGTGCAAAGCAACAGAACAACTTTTTACCGAAATTTGTGCAACCTCCCCGTTTTACACCAGAAGTCTCTCAAGTATGCAGTAAAGGCAAATGTCAGGGTTAACACAAAAAGCAACGTCGCAGGGGAAGCAACGACAGAGCAGAGCGTGCTGTGCTACAACCTTTATAATCTGCCACGCAGACCAGACACACAGCCTGGAGAAAGCCTTTCCTCAGCAACTCAGCGCTGGAAAACAGCAATTTCACATCGTCACGGATTTCAAGCAGGTTTAAAGCAGATTTATTAGTTAAATCCTAATAATGCAAATAAAGTCAGACGCAAAACCGGCGTAAGTTGCCACATATGGAAAACCCTGCCCACAACCCCCCTTCCTGAACGTCTGTTACTAAAGCACAAGGCTGTACAGTTCCCCTGTCCCTCCTTCCCCATCCCCAGGAAACAGCCAGGCTGGGGCTGTGAGGAGGACAAGGCTGGCTCAGCTGCCATTTCAGTAACCGATTTCTGTCCAGTAAAGGTCCTTCTGCAATGTTTGGGGACAGGGATATAATTGAAGGGGTTGGAGTTTCTTTCCTTTTAAAAGTCAGTCTCCAACAGAGAGGCTGCAAGTCCCCCCATTCACAGCCAGGGCTTTGGAGGCTCCAGTGACACCCCTAAGTCCCACTCCCACACTTCCCCTCATTTAAGCAGGTTCAGATGCTTCCAGTCCCTGACTCTTCAGCCAACTGTTATGTTTTCATAAGCTAAGTTTTTCTTTGTGAATCCCTTCCATTTTTGCTCTAGAAAAAAGGGGCATACATCTCCCAAAACAAAAAGATCCAAATGGGAACTGTGTAAATGTACAGCACAAAGAAATAAGCAAAAGAAAAATATTTTCCCTTTGGCCCTTGCTACGTTTTATTAACACTAAGTATTGTTTGAACACCTACATGTAGAAAACAACAACACCTAAAGGAAAATTCTAAGAGTCTTTCTATACAAACTTACATTAGTGGCTACATTCCAGATGCTAATTAAATGCATCCTGTAATAATAAAATCCTCTTCTGACTTACAAATAAGGACTTGATCCAAAATGTACTATCAGCTTCGTGTTTGGTGTGCCCTGCCGACAATGGTTCCAGAACCAGCTATTTTTCCCCAAGTCCTCCATCCCAACCGAGTTACAGCAAATCTCCTTGGAGCCTTCTGTAATTAACTCAAATCCACAAGGATCCTCACAGGTAAACAGTGCCCATGAACTTTTGCAGAGTGAGACACTTGTGAGGGCTTGCAAAGGGGTAGCTGTGGCACAAGGTGCCCCTCAGTTGTGATGCTATGCTTGGTTATTAGAACCAGACTCCAGTGGTGTTTTCGGCCCTGGCACAGAGTGGCTGGATAAGCAGAGAGCAAATAAACCACAATTAGTGGGAGGCAGGCCCTGATCCTGCCCTATGCGCTGTCAAAGGCTTCCCATCCGCATTCCAAGGCTCCCAAACACCTTTGTGAGCTGGACCTTTGGCTTCTGGTATCTCAGTCCTGCTCGGCCTGCAGTGTCGCGACAGTTTAATTAAAAGCAGGAACGCAAAGCTGGAAACAGGCCGGGGAAAACTGCTGGGATCCCATCCGGCTCTGGAGTCTGGGGCCGAGGCAAGGCTCCCATTCCTTCAGGTAAAGGGACTGAGCTGCCTTGGAGCTGTGAGATCAAGCAATCTGGCATGTGCCCAGGCAGTCCAAGGACCTGAAACAAGGAAACTGTCTTCCCCAACGACAACAGTACTTCAAAAGGTGCTTGGGAAAAGCCGGAAGCTAAAAACATCTCCCTGTGTTGTTCCTCACTCCTTGTTTGGTGCACGCACAATTGGTGTATTTAATACATTTCTGCAACTTCTGAGTATCCTGCCCAGAGCCCAGTGCAGCTCTGCACAAGGGCCAGGCTTTAGGAACTAAGTGGGACACTTCCAAACATTACCCTGAGCTAATCCAATGTTATTTTTCCTGCAGCAGCCTGCCACTCACAAGACCACTGGCAGAGATTTGCAAACCACTGGCATTCACCCACATTCTCTGGAACCGTGTTCTTCCAAATTCATAAATTATTCCATACACAGGCTGCTGCAACATCCATTAGCTGTTGGTGGAGCCCTGCTAAAAGGTTAAACCGGAGCCAGTATCCACCCTCACAGATTAATTAATGTTGGCCACCACATTCTGCTTCCACTGTCCACCCCAGTCATGTTTGCCCTTTGAAGGGAACGCAAAAGCAGATGGATACAGACTTCATTTTAATTTCTGCCCTCCTGTCAAGACTTGTGCTGTAACAACCCACGCCACTGCTTGTAACAGCGCAGTGCTAAACAAACCCCACAGCTCCAATGTTTTTCTCCCATAGAGCCCCAAAGTGAACAGAACCAAGTCTCCAGTGTACTACACTCCTGCACAGCCCAGCTGCTCAGACTTGTCCTGGTCAAGCTAAACACAGAATTCCAAGTCTTGCAGCCTTATGAGTACACACAATATATATTGGACTCCACTTGGTTAAACCCACAGCTCAAGGACAGCTTCTGGAACGGAACACTTTGCAGGGCTGTTTCTCTGAGTACCAACAATAAGCTCTTTGCCATTAGCTTGCACCTCCCGCGGTTCCTTTACACTGTAGCTCGGTGCGCTCACGGTGCTGGATTTCTCCTCCTGGAAGCACCGGGACAGGCAGCAGGGCACGTGAGGTATCCATCCGTGAGCCAAGCACTGAAGTGTTCAGCTTGGCCAGCACATAGCACAGCGCAGCCGAGCACGAGTGCTGCGCGGAGCAGGAGCGACTGTGACAGCTGAGCAGCGCTGCTGCCGAGAGCTCCACGGCACCGGGCTCCGGCTCCCTGCAGCAGCGAGGCTCCAGAGGCCTGACAGAGCAGGTAAAGCCTGTCACAAACTCACGGAGCCAAACCCAGGGATTCGGGAAGACAAACAGACCCGAAGGCGCCGCTCCGAGCGAGCGCCTCCTGCAGAGGGCTAGGGAAGATTAGTTCACATGAAGGAGCTCCCTGCTCTGACATGCTCTACGGCTCCAAGTGCTGCAGATCTGCCTATCCCAAAACTGGGGCACAATTCCCATGTGCAGAGCACGTTTTTGCCCTTGGCTCAAGTTATTTAATGAGAGATATCAAAGCAAGGGATCTGCTGCTGCATATTCCTTATTAACAATGCAGACTCCACCTCCACATCGCTGGGGTCTGACAGGCAAATCACTGCTCCAGGAACTTGGGAAGCCTTCCAAGAGGAAAGCTAATGCCCAGCTCTTCCTTCCATGGTTGTCCAGGAGGAGAAGCTGGGTTTGTCCATGGTTGAGGCTCCCACTCTGCACATCACACACCAACACAGCGCAAGCCTGTGCCTGCTGCAGGCCAGCAGCGCATTCCAATCCCAGGAGAGTCAGCAGAGGCCGGAGCAGCCCTTCCCTGGGCACATGAGGTTTGAATTCACATTTTCTCAGGTCACTCAGCCCCTAAGGCTGCAAACTGGAGCATAAACCTCAAGAGTGGACCTGCACAATCTTCCTACTTACACATCCTCCTACTTAGACAGTACCCCAGAGGATGGCAAACATTCAACCTTCTCCATCCTCCTTCCTACCATCCAGCACCACTGCACTCCAGACACCGAGCCATGACCCATCTCTGCAAGGCACAGCACCAAACTAGGAATACCAGGCCTCTGCCCTCAACAGCTTTTAATTGCCCAGATGCTGCAGCACACACACTCCAGGAAAGTCTCATTTACCACAGGTGGTGTGGATGCAGACAACATCCACACGCTCTTCTCTTGGGACTTTTTACTGTGCATTTTACACGGGGACCAACCACCTACTTCATGCCAGAAACATGGACCGTTTTCTAGCCTGTGTGAACTTTACACTTCCCCTCAAACTGAAACCACAACAGCACGTAAGCTGTATCACAGCTAGTCTAGATTTATACTTCTAGCTTTTTGGCTCATCCCACTGCAAGAAATCATCAGGTTACTTGGTTAGGCTATGAAAAAATACTGCTTTCCTCAGGTTATATCAAAACCCATAATGCACATCCCATTGGAAAAACACTCTTCTGAGCTCCATTCCTGGCGAGACCAATCCTGGAGGAAACGTAGCTGTGTACAAAAACAGACAGGAGTCACACATCAGACTACAATTTCAAATAATATTTTGCTTAAACAACAAAACACCTCAGGCTTTCATGTTTAAGCAATTCTGGGCTACAACAGAGAAATTAACTGCGACTTAGGAATGCTCTATGTGAAAATTGCCCTCAATTGCATTACCGTAAACCCAGAGAAACAAGGTCAGAGTTACTCATGCTGCTCGCTTTTAAACCCTTCCTCCTTATTGTTCTATCTCCTCGAAAACATAACGTGCCTATTACCTTATTTGAATAGTTATTTTCTAGCAAGTGGTTTTAATTAAAAGCATTAGTCTGGTAATGCCTCTGCGCCACAAGATCTCACTCCACTTGGTGCAAGAGGGCGAGGTTTGCAAAGGTGACTGTGGCTGTGCTATTATTTCACTGATCACAACTTGGTAAGACAAGGCAGGGAATTATCCTCTGCTTTACTTATGGAGAAAACAAAGGCATTTGCCCACGACCACCCACCAAATCAGAAGGTGGAACACTCGTAGCATGCCAGTCACACAAGCCCTAAGCCCAAGTGGCTCTTGTAGTTAATGTTCTAATAATTAATAATTGCTTATCTCCAAATGCTGAATAGTAAGAGTGCTTTCCACTAGGGTGAATATCCAGCTACCTGGAAACACACAGCCCAAGGTCCCCTGACAGCACTACTCAATCATGTATCAGAAATCAAAGTGAATCGCTCTAATTGTTCAGTGACCATCAGCTGTGCATCCCAGAAGGAGAGGCACTTCTCCCAGAAGCTGTTTATTTTCCACTTTCAGGCAGCTTCTTTGTAACTCAGAGCACCAGGAGGGTTTACCACGGCCTCCTCAAGAGCTGCCCCTGGGCCCCAGCGGACACTTCCATGCAGGTTCTCCCCAGCAGGAAGCAGCTCCTGGGTCTGGTGCTGCATTCTGCCTCCACTGGACACCAGGGACTTGGGTTGCAATCACCAAACCTTTGCCTTCCCCACAAGACAAGGGGAGGAAAAAAGACCCCACCAAATTAGGTCAAATGCTCCTGAAAAACACCAATTACTTTATATATAGCGATTGCACCGCGGTGTCATTTAATCTCAGCTTGCCATTGTCAGATATCAGCTGAAACTCCCTGCTTTGCTCCGGCTGCCATATTAAAGTGCCACGTATTTAATATTAATGAGGCAGATGAAACAGAATGAGACTAGGCTGGCATTTTCGGGGATAAAAGAGAGTTTGTGGCAGAAAAGCATTCATTTAAAAGCACCAGGGATTTTTCTTGGCTTGGAAGTTACATACAATATATAGGAAACCAACAAAACCCTTTTCAAATGTAATTAAAAATCTTAATCTGATTCTATGAGCTAACAAAGGCACTCATTGTTTCTTCTGTTAAAAAAACACAACAGCAGAAAGTTGGGTTACCTGGCCACAACTATGGGAAGCTTCACAGATAAAGTCGCTGAAACAGGATTTCAACAATTACTTCCCCCCACACACACAGTGTCCATACCCTTGTGCTCACACTCAGGCAAAAAATCTCAGAGCTCAGAACTCTGACTGCCCAAAAAACAAGAGGCACACTGAGACCTGCCAGAGCCCAACCTGGACATGAAACAGATCTGAGGGAGGAAAAAGCAGCAGCCAATGGATGTGGTGGGGAAGTGGTGTGATTTATCACCAGCGCAAGTCACCAGACGATCTGGCAAAATCCCTGCTCCTCTGGGGGTCTTGCCATGAAGATTTGAGGGCTGTGCATATGTTCAGTCCCAGATGGCTGCGTTAAGCCTTATAATCGCTGCCGGCATGTAAACGCGAGCAATACCTGCTCACAGTACGACACCCTAATCTTTTAGCTGGAAAGGCTGACAATAAATGAGCACTGGCTCCAATTATTTAATTCAACAATTTCTGACAAAACCAGTCTTGACACCTCAAACTAGGAACAAAACAACAACAAAGACTACTGAAGTACCATTAGCCATGGTGTTTCTACTTTTGTTGTGCGGATACAGAAAAATGTAACTCTACCAATTAAAAGAAAAGGAGACAGAACAAAAAAATCTTGAATCATACAAAGAAACAAATACAACTATATTTATGCACCACTTCTTTACTGGCGTTTCCTACTGTACATTTCCTGCACACATGTGGAGGATGTGGGGAAATACATTTTACTGCAGAGCGATGCCAGGAACGAGTGTCAGTGATAAGCTGGCACCTTCACCTTTCCAGGGTGAAACTTTTTCATTTCCAAGATGCTCTGCTGACTGCCAAATTTTGCCCCAGAAAAATTAAGCCAGGACCATCAGCCTGACATTCTTCATTCATCTGAAAGCTGCCAAAAGCTCCCAGGCTGACTCAGACTGGAGGAGAAGGGTTTTCACAGAGGCTGAAAGGAGATGATTTGTGTGCTTCAAAACGCAAAGATGTGGCTGTGGCTACAGCTGGGAACCTCTACCTGGAAGACTAAAAAGCAGCCCTGCAATTCTACCTCTCCTGCAGTTCTCACTTTTGTACTTCCCTGGGAATCAGCCTCCATTCTGCTCCGTGGAAGAAGGAAGCACAAGCTCGTGCAGTCACCAAGCAAGCCATCTACCCAACTTGCTCCTCTCCCACCTTCCTTTCCTCTCCAGACAAAGCAGAGGCTGCCTCCCCCAGACTGCCAGAACCTCCATTCAAGCCGTGTTCGGTGCTTACACAAAGCATTTCACACACTTGGTGCAGTCACCACGTGCCTGGCAAGCAGTTTCTGTTGATCCTCTTGCTTACACAGGACACTGTCCTTCACTTTGCACCCACAGAACCCACCAGGGAAACACCCAGGCTCGGCAGAACACCTGCAGAGCCACGGACAGCCCTCAAGTCCTGCAAGTCATTCACAAAAGATCCCCCTCAGGACTCAGAGCACTTTCTCGCTTCCACACCCACCACGTGAGAGAGGTTAATATCATCTCGGAATGAAATACATAATATCCATGAAGATTTCCAGGAACAATTTCTACTAGAACTACTGCTCTGCACAGGAATCCATTCTCAGGAGTCGCTGGCAAAGCAGGCAACAACTGTGGCAAAACCAAAACGTTTCTAGAACAGGTCTTTTTCTATTAACTTGTGCCAAGTACTCATGACCAGATCTGGTAAAGAAATAACCAACAATTACAGTACTTCAGGAACATAATTCCAGCAGCTAAATCCCATCTGAAAATAAATGTGGGATGCAGAAATGGCAACAGAATATCATTAGACAATAAAGATCTAAAGAAGCTATAAGCTGAGATGGAAGAAAAAAACCCCAACTCCCCAAAAACAGTAGCAGTCTGTGCTTTGACAACACTGTATGTGGGATGCTACTATGGAAAACAAAAAGCTTAAGCCTGCAAGAAAAGATTTATCTCCTTCCTATTTTGAGCAACTTCAAAGCTCTAACTGCAAATTCAGATCCTAAGGCTACTTTGACACTCTCCTAAACACAGGCATAGGGTGTATTTTTAAGTAAGGAGTCCCAAAGATAGCTCAAGACTTATAAATCAGAGCTCAGCAAAATACCTGTACTACCAGGGAAATGGCAATAATGGCCCTTGGACTGCAGCCCATGCCAAGAGAGCATCGCTTACATGGGACAAGCAGAGCACTCCACAGGGAGAAAGCTTCCAGAAGGGCTAAAGGAAAAGCACAGGGAGCTGCTCCCCCTTCTCACGGCTCTTTCTCCACTGCCTCATGCCTGGCCAAGTGGACCTTGCCTAAGCCACATTAATCACACCTGCCCGAGCTGTGGACAGGAAGAGCTCTGGCAACTCTTGCAAGTCCTGCCCACACGTCTAAACCAGGCACCATGATGTAGAGGATGGGGAAGGGCATCCAGATGGGATGAAGGAGCATCTCCTATTCCCATCACACAGCAGCATGCAAACTAGCACTTATATTGTAGTAATCATGAACAACATTTGGGGTTAATTTTTGTTACCACCGCTCTGAGCTAAGAGAGCAAGACCCTGAAGTTGGTTTTGTGGCTCTGCTCTGGAGCACCTCCAGCAGAATTAACGCTGAGCTCTCCCCACGCCGTGGTGTTTGTCTGAACCATTATTCCGCATCACTTACTCCAGTAGGCTGCAGAGCTGCTCACAGGGCTGGAAGCACAGGCAGCTCAAGAGCGTACCTAAAAAAAGCTTCAAATACTATTGGGAGGCTTTTTTGTTTATTTTTAAATCACCTGCTTGCATCCAACTGTTCTACACAGAAGCTGCTCCTGGATCTTTCCCCGCAAGAGCCACTGTAGCTTGACAGGACCAAAGCCTAGAGCCAAACCACACCAAGGACGAGGCTGGGAAAGGCAGGAGCGTTTGCCAAGCCAACAGAAGACCCTGTCCCCCTGGCATCTCTCCTGCAAAGCAAGCCACAAGCTACTGAGCAGCCTCGTGACCATGCTCTAGGAATCACCTCAGGAGGAAGAGCCACAGAAAGAGAACCAACAACCCTCAAGTGACTCGAGAACAGGCAGCCAGCCAGTCAAGCTTTCTCTCTCTCTCTCGGGGGCTGCAGGGGTGGGAAGGGCACATACAAAACATGCCCCAGCGCTGAGTGAATATTTTACTTCTCAGATTCATGCTGGTTACTTAATCAATCCCCATCATTATTTTAGAGGCCCTACTCAGACACTAGAATTGATTCCTGATCATTTCATCTACACAAAGTAAAGCCTTTCCAAACATCTCCATCAGATCCTGACTCCTGGTCAGCTCCTTTCGTGCTGGAAAAGCTAGAGGCCCTGAGCATGTGGTGGGCTGGACACATAACCTGCCCCACACCCAAGACTGTGCTGAAAAAAGGCGAGGAGGAGGCAAGTTCCCACCATTGTTAACATCAACAGGAGCAACAAGAATTGTCTGAAAGAATTTCCTACTGCGAACAAGGTGCTGAGGTGAATAAAGGAAATGAAGAGGTCACGCACTAGAATACAGTTCTCTGTGCACCACCCAGGTCTGCATCCCTGGTGCAGACAGCTGAGCCAGGCCAGGCCCAAGCAGCCCCATTCAGCAGCTGAAAGCAGGCAAGGAAGCCAAAACCTGTGCCCTGGCCACATCAGCAGCCCCAGCAGGGCCACCTAAGCCCACAACACGTTCACTGTGACCAGATACTTAGCTACTGGGAGCACAGAAACACTCACAGAGACAAGGGGGCACCCCCTTTCTTTGTGCTCATCTCTTGCTCTACCTTCCCGTCCCCCTCTCCTTCCTCCCCTCCATGGAAACCAGCAGTCTCTCATTATCAAGTATTTTTAAAACAGATGGGAGAGTGCATTACACTGTTTTAATCTCTCAGATAAGGTTCTCCATGGTTCCCATGTCAAATCTGCATTGCAGCTTCACTTTCCCTCAATTTCTGTTTGACTTGGAGCAGGGTGTACATCACTGTAAACATGAGTCTCGCTCCTGTAACAGACCAAGCTCCGGTTCTGTAAACATTTGGGATAAACACATAAAGAGAAGGGTAGGCAGGCCAGAGCCCTCTTCCACGCTCTGATCTACTAAGAACCCATCCCACACTGGTCAAGATGCTGGGAAGTAACCCAGGAGGAAGAAAGGGGTCCCATATCTAGCACACCTCAACCGTTTCCAGACTGCAAGTGTCTTATCTCACACTGAGCCCAGATGACCATGTGCATCCTTCCAGCCCGGTGCATGTTTAAGCACATGCTCGGCTTTCATCAGCTGAGAGCTCCCAGGGCAGCTCCCAGCACCAATCCTGCCAAAGCTTTGCTTATGCATGCCTTTACATTTACATACCCAGAGCAGGCTCCATTAAGGCAAATGAAATTACAGGCAGCGCATTACACATGTGCCCTCACATCTGTGGGATCAGGGCCTAAAAATGAAAGCCGCCCATCCTACCAAAACACGCCCTGCTCAGCTACAATTAAACACAGACACTTCAGAGCAGTTTGCTCAAGTTATTCTTTATGCATGCTTTTACAATTAACATAATGTCATATCCTGCCAGGACGTAAAAGGTTGTGACTCAGGAATGTTATCATCGTTTTAAGTCAAACTGACTCGCTTTTGGTTTCATTCCTTTCCTTTCCCCCTTCCTTTAATTCTCCCTCCAACCAGACGCATACCACTCAAGGCTCCACTTAATCACATTCTGCAAGAAAGTTGCAAAGCAAATCTTCACCAGTCTTGCCTTGCTCTAACATATAATTAACTATTTCTTCCAACTCCCTGCCACCCTCCCAGCAACACAACAGCAGCAGGCAAAGTGGGAGCAGACAGGATTAGATAAGAAGATACGCAAGACAAAACACCCCCAATGCCTCCCGAGTGTCAGCCCACTGTCCTTTCTTCTCTTATCACCTCAAGATAAAACAACTCTTCTTCAAAAAGCAACTACACGGGAGGGTGAAGGGTCTGCCCACCAGCTGCTTGCAAAGGACGCCGAGTGCCCTCGTCCTTCCCTCTCCCACACGCACATGCTTCTCATGCTGAAGGATGCTTTATCCTGCAGCCAGCCCCACTGGACTGGACTCAGCAGCACACACACACACAGGGATTTGGTTTAACTACTGCAAAACCCTCTGTGGATGCTGCTTTGGGATTGCTCATGGACTTGGATTAACCAGAAACACGAGAGGCTGAGTGACAGCACGAGCTTAACATAATGACAAAAAAATAAAGCAAAACACATACTCAGGAACAAACAGCAATCACGTCTTGCAGTAAGCCACGTTCCTCAGCCTATTAATGCTGTGAGGTTGCTGCTCCACACAAAGTGAAAAGGCTTGGCAATACCCTTCAGCCTGCCCTAAAAACCAGCTGAAGCCATGATTTCAATGCATCTTCTTACACTGACAGACAAACTTCAATTTCCAAGCATGCTTCAGACCTTAAGATCAAGGAATCATTTCAGAAGAAGCTTTACAAATAGCTGATATAATTTATAGGTATTCTGTTAACAAACATCAGCTCTTATTTTGCTTAGCAGCATAACTTCCCCACCTCCAGTAACACCATTAAACCCCATCTCCATACATTTGCTTTGCCACATCAGAGGAACATTACAGCCCCGCAGATCCACAAGCACATAATAAACGCCAAAAGAAACTGTCTCATTCTGGTCACATCTTGAACGCAGACCATTCTCTTATTATGAGAAGGAGCCACATTCAAGTCCTCGGCTCATGGGCAACATCTGGGTTACTTGCAAGCACTGAAAAAGTTGCTGGGAAGTCGGTCAAGTCTCTCCCTCCCGCGGCCGACGATGCACAAAAGTGCATTCAGTCTGGTCACGGTGGAGTTTCATTCACGTTTCTTCAAGCTGGATGCAAGAGAGACTCGCCTTTTTTTTTCCGGGAGCGGCATCTGCTAGTTTTTGTAGGTTTAGGCTTTTTTTCTTTCTCTCCGTAAAGGAGAAATCTTTTGTCCTTCTCAACATGCACGTAAAAAAAAAAAAAAGACTCCCGACCACCACATCCCGAGAGAAACGGTCACGCTGGAAAACGCAAGACACGCGTGCCTCTCGGAAGACTTCCACTCCGGGACTGGCGTGCCTCTCCCGCCGCAGCCCAGCGCCTCTCCCCAAGGGATGCAGGCACGTCCCGCCCGCCCGGCTGCCCATCCCGCACGGGGCACTGCCCTGCCCGCTCCCAGCTCTTCCCATCCGCGGGAAGCGGCGGGGCAGAAACACCCGCGGCACAGCACTACCGCACAGCTCGGTCCCGGCGGGCGCAGCCCGGGGACCACCCCCGCCGCCTCCCCGCTGCCCGCGCGGCTCGGAGCGCGGGGCTCCGGGACGAGCTGCCCGCCGCCGGCCCGGCCCCGCCGCAGCCACGAGCCGCGGGCCCGAAACGGAGACAAAAAGTTTTGCGCGGGCCCCTCCGGCCCCGGGAAGGGGCAGAGGCGGCGGCGCCCCGGCGAGCCCACCGCGCCCCCCGGCATCGCGCCCCCGCAACCAGCCGCGGGCACCGCACCCCCGCAACCCCCGGCTCCCCGCCGCCGGCAGCGCGCCCCCGCAGCCCCCGGCCCCCCGCCCGGCCCGCCCCCAGCCCCGCGCTGCCCCCGCGCACCGCCGGTCTGCCCACGGCCACGGCCATCGCGGTGCGGTGCTGAGCGCTGCGCCCTGCGCTGCCGGCCCGCCGCTCTGCGCCGCCTGCTAGCACTGCAACATGGCCACCCGGCGGGGAGGGCCCATGCGCAATGCAAAGGGGCCGGGCGGCGAGGCGGGACCCCCCCGGCCCTCCCGCGGGCACAACGGGCAGCGCGGGCGGCCGGCCGGCGCCGCCCCGCCGCTCGGGGAGCCCCGAGAGCCGGCTGCGGCCCCGCGGGGCTGCGCTCCATCCCCGGCGGTGACTGCGCTAATCCCTCTCCCGCCCGCGCCCCCCGAGCCGGGCCGCTGGTACCGTCCCCGTCACCCCAGAGGGTCACTCTCTCCCACCCTGGCAGCCCCGCAGCTTAAAGCACAGCCCCGTGTGCTCCAGGGATCCTTGATGGCCAAGCAACCGACCGACAAGGTTCTGCTGCCACCAGTTCGGTGAAGAACGAGGCTGGGGATTCGGCAACGAGATACTCGTAACAGAGAGGCACACAGGAGCCCCTGACGCCCTTGCATAACGACACAGAGGGCAAAACTTGACACCTCGCTCCTCTCGTTTCTCCGAGCTCTCCTGTGAAACACACATTCTGTTTTTCAACCAACTGGGCATACCAAACAACAGCCATGGCGGCCAGTCGCTCTCCCACTCCACAAGTGATTTCCAAGGACGAAGTGAAGCCCAGCTGGCTCCTTGCCGATCCACCTGATAAAACACTTAACATCCCGGTGCGAAGCATGACATCCCTTTACCTGCAAACGTGGGAGTCTTAGGGCTAAACTTAATATGTCTGCTTGCAAATCTTCAACCAAGGTAGTGATGAAGCCCTGCAGTGCTTTGTGAAGCATAAAACCTCAGAAGGCTAGGGAAGACACAGACCCAATTTGCTGCACACATGAAGGATACATTGAACTACAGACATATCAGAGCTACTCCCATATGTGAACATCCACCCAACCAAACCAAAAAAGCCAGCAGGATAAAAGCTGAGAGCACCTCCTACAAGCAAACAACCCCAGGGAGCAGTAAGCAAATAGACCTCAGCAATGCACTTACCATTTGTACACTCTTTGATATCAAGCTCATACCTTTTCCCTCCAAAACCCATTTTTGTGGGGCCACGAAGAAGCACGTGGCTGTTTGCCGAGGGCTACAGAGTTTCTCCTTCCTGTGGCTTTTTTTGATCAGGTTTGGAAGAACTCGGGAGCTGATCTTCCAGAGTGGTCACCCCCAGCCTGAGGCAGAAACAATGGAAGTGCACGAGCACTACCCGGCCCCGCCGCCCATCAGGGGCTGAGCGTCTGCACCTGGGCAGTGCCCTTAACTCGGCACAGCTGCAGCCATCACTGGCACAGCTGCTACACCAACGGACCCTGAGGGGGTTCTACCCGGAACGTTCTGGAAGCAGAGCTGATGCAGTGCTTTTATGACACACACATCTTAGGTGTTCATGCTAATATCCGAGGGAGGCTTCGATATTAGACTCATTATTGCTCTTGTAGCAAACTCCTCCCGCACACAGGGCTCCAGGTGAGGAGGTGCTGAGCGTGCCTGCACTGGGAAATGCGCTCGGACCAGTGCAGCCCCTAGTGGAAACACCCGACGATCGTATCTCAAGAGGTGTCCTCATTGCACCTGTGGGTGAGGCAGACACTGCTTCCCCTGCTCTGAATTAGAGGCACGCATGATACTCCTGCATCAGCACAACTTAACCAACACGAAAATCTCCTTCACTCGCAAACCCTTGATGTGACTCACCGTGTCCTTCCTTGGCCCGGGGCTGGGAGAGCTGTGGTCGAGTTGCCTCCACGATACTCAGGCATACACACTTCCCTGGGTATGGCTGTTCATGCTGAAAGAGCAGGGGAGGAAAAAAAAAACCATCAACACCAAGAAATGTTCTGCAATCTTTCCAGATCTCAGTTAGTGTAGTTCCTTGCATTCCTAGTGTTCACTGGGAAGAAGCAGACCCCTAGCTCCTGAAAGTTTCATAACTGCTGCTAACAAATCGTTTCCCAAGAAAAGGGAATGGCCAGTCCCTCATCCTAGAGACCCCACAGGAGTTTTTTCCATGTTTCCAAAGTTGTTTGACATCATTTTGTAGACACGGCAGGTCAGCGTTTAATGCCCTTTTGTATCAGTTGCAGGGCAATTTGTCAGTTAAAGGGGATGAGAAGATACACAAGCAGACACAGAAGTTTGGTAACTTACCTCCTGTTTATGAACAAACACGGGTACATAGCTCACTAAAGGCAACACCTTATCACACAACAACAGAAAGCTACCAGACTAAGTGGTGGGCTTATTTTTGATTCTTTCATGGTGAAGTAATGCTTGGTCCTGCCTCCGTTTTGTGATTCTGACTACCATGAGCTCACTCAAATTTCACCCAAAGAATCAAGAGACCTGCTGTTGAGATGGGAGTAAAAACCCCATCTGAAACCAGGACAATGTGATATCATGGAGAGCCTCCTGCTTATGCTTCAGTTCATTAAGCCAAAGCAACGCTTTCGTAGTTGTATTGTCATGTACCACTGTTGTTTACTTGGATTTTTTATCTTCACAACCTACCCTCCTTTCTTATTTGTGATCACAACTACACCATTATGCTCTATTCATTTCATCTCAGACGCCTCCACTGAGAGTGTGCTGCTAACAAACACTGTTTTGACTGCAATCCAGGGCTCATCAGAAGAGGAGGGAGAAACATATTTATGCCTGGAAGAACTGCATCAAAAGCACGTACAAAATGATAAAATATGAACATAAGCCTTTACCCTCTTCCCAGCACCTGTGCCCTACCCAGATGAACACCACTGATGGGATGTAGCTCGCACACATCATCTATTGCAATCTCTGCCCGTGGTTTGTGAGGGTTTGCAGCAGGCTGGAGGATATTCCAGCTGCTTACATGACAGGCAGCTAAAAATATTTATGGATAGCTGGGAGCCTGCAGCAGAGATGGTTTCTGGAGCGTGACTTAGGGCCTGATCCAGACCTCTTTAAAGCCAGTGAGCTTACACTGAGCTCAGTCCCTCCACGCCTCTGTTCTATGATGGTAAGGCAGAAAATCCAGCACACCTTCTCTCCTAGACTTTCCACCCACTATCCACTCCCCAGACTCCTCGGGGCAGGGGCTGTCAGTTGTTTGGTGCGCACAGGGCACGTTGCCCACCGGGGCTCTGACTTTCCCCATCCCTCTCAGCTGTTACAGACACATTTGTGATAACAGAATTAGCACTAAAGAACAACGTGAGATCCCCACACTGGTACAACGTGTGTCCAGCCTATCTCAGCCCCGCAGCGGATACAGAGATGAGATGAGATATGATTTGACTGCAGGCACTCTTGGTATTTGTATGTGGTTGTCGTACATGGGTACAATCCCACACACTTGTAATATCAGCTCACTCGAACCACAGCACGTTCATGACTCTTTATTGCCAGTTTTCCTAAGTAGCTGAATCACAGGGCAGTTCAGGTTGGAAGGCACCTCTGGACACGGTCTGGTGCAGTCCCTTCTCAGGTGTCCCATGGAGCATCTCCTGAGAATGGAGACCACAACCTCTCTGGGTAAACTGTTCCAGTACTTGACCACCCTCACTACAAAATAGTTTTTCCTCACACACAAATGGAACTTCTTGCATTTCAGTTTGTGTCTATCGTCTCCTGTCCGTTCACTGACATAATGACTGATAAACCACTCTTTCTTCTCACCACCTGCCAGCAAATGACCCTCGCAATTCTCAGCTCCTCCAGCCCCCGTATCCTGCTTTTCCCCTTTCCTGTCACCCCAGCTCGCCGCCCCAGGGGCCACCACCCCGGGCAAAGGCGACCGGGCGGTGGCGGCCCGACTGCGGAGGAGGAGGCGGAGAGGCCCGGCGCGGCAGGAGGCGGGTTTCCCCGCCGCACCTGGATTCAGCGCCGAGCACCGAGGCACAGCACGGAGCACCGAGAGCCAGCCGGCCCGGAGCATGGCGCGGGAGCTGAGCCAGGAGGCTGTGCTGGACTTTCTCTGGGCGGCCGGGGGGCGAGCCCCCAACTCGGCGCTGCTCCGCCACTTCCAGCGCTTCCTTCGCGACCCGGCGCTGACGGAGCAGCAGCGGCGGGAGCGCCGCGAGTATTTCAAGAGCCTTGTCAACTCCCTGGCCACCGTCCACCCCGCCGCCGCCCCCGGCGCCTCCAAGGACATCGTCCTCCGCCGCAGGTACCGCGACCTCCTCGATGAGGAGCTGCCGCCGCCGGAGGAACAGCGGGAGGAGGCAAAGAAGGAGCCGGAGCCGCCGCCGCCCCGACGCGACCCCGACGGGCGGCGCGGCCCCCGAGGGGAGGCGGCGGAGCAGGGGCGGCCCTGCGGGGGGCAGCCCCCGAGGAGTGCCGCCGTGCTGGGGGGCTGCTCCGCCCGGGGCCGCGGCGGTCCCTGCTGCGAGTGCCGCCGGGCGCGCCGCGCTGCTGCCGCCGCCGCCGCCGCCGTCCCCTCGCCGGGCCCCGGGGCACCGCCCCCCGCCGGGCCGCCCCGCTCCCTCTCCCCGCCGCCCCCCAGGCAGCCGCCCCCGTACCGGACCCAGCCGCTGTCCTCGGGGCCCTGGGCGCTCCGCCCCGGCGGCACACCGCGCTCCCGGCCCCCGCTGCTCCCCTCGGCTCCTGGGGCTCTGGCCCCCGCTGTGCCGCCCCGGCCCCCATCGCCGCCGCTGCCTGCCGCCGGGCCGCCCTCTGCCACATCGTCCCGCTCCCGGTCCCCACCGCTGCCGTCGGGCCCGGGGGTGCCTCAGCCCCGGCCGTCGCCGCAGCCCCCGACCGGGATGCCCCTACTGAAGGCCCCAGCGCCCACAGCAAGCCTGAGGGGGCCACCCCCCACCGGACCCTCCCAGTCCCCGCAGCTGTCATCGGGCCCCAGGGCGCTGTCCCCCACCGAGCTGCCCCCATCGCGGTCCCTGCCGTTGCTGTCCGCCCCGGGGGTGCTGCCCCTGTCCCGGTCCCTGCAGGCACTCCCTGCCAGCCCCTCCTCATCCCCACTTTTATCAAGCTCAGAGGTGCTCCCTTCCACCAGGCTGCCCCCATCACAGTCCAGGTCCCTGCAGCAGCTCCCCACCAGGCCATCCCCAGTCCTGCCGAGGGGATTCAGGGGGCTGACCCCGAACGGACCAACCCAACCTCAAGTCCTGCTGCTGTACCCACGCCAAACCCTCACACTGCCGTCAGGTCCTGGGGTCCTACCCCCTACCAAGCCACCCCCATCCCAATCCCTGCCACACTCCCCCACTCAGCCAGCTCCATCCCGCTCCCTGCAGCCACCCTCTTCCAGGCCACCTCCATCCCAGCCCTTGCAGCCAGCACAGGGCCCAGTAGCGCCCCAAGCCCCAGAGAGCTGTCCCCCAGCACCGCTGCCTGTCTTCAGGAGCATCAGGTGCCAGCTCGCTTTGTCGGAGGTGCAGAGCACGCCCCCATCGCTGCCCGAGGAGTGTGGGCGGCAGCCCCGCACCACGCTCTCCAAGAGCTCCTCTAGAAATGCCCTAAGCCGGGGGCCATCGGTGCCACTGGGACAGCGGGAGCACGCCTGGCTAGTGGCGATGTCAGCGGGGTGCTGGGCACGCGTGCGGGGGCTGTTTCTGGAAGAGCCGGAGCTGGCCCTGCTGCGGGACTTCATGTCAGGCTTCACGGTGCTCCACTGGCTGGCCAAGCACGGCGACGGGCCCGGCCTGCAGGAGCTGGCGGCGGCGGCGCGGCAGGCGGGGCTGGCCCTGGACGTGGACGCCCGCTCGGGCTGCGGGTACACGCCGCTGCACTTGGCTGCCATACACGGCCACCAGCTTGTCATCAAGGTGCTGGTGCTGCAGCTCGGCTGCCAGGTGCAGGTGCGGGACAGCAGCGGGCGCCGGCCCTGGGAGTACCTGCGTGGCTCCACCTCGGGGGAGATCTGGCAGCTCCTGGAGGCACCCCGTGGCATAATTATGTTCCCCACGCAGCCCCTGGCCCGCAGCGTGTCCTCTGTCAGCAAGGTCTCGCTGTCCACTGGCAGGGCAGCGCTGCCCTCCTGCCTCAAGGTGCAGCATGGCCGTGGGGCAGCATCCCACCGATCCAGCAGCGAGAGTGACTGACGGACGGCTCCCTGGCATCCCCTGCCAGTGGAGACGGGACCTTGGGGGCCATCCTGCGAGAGGAAGCCACGCAGGCAGAACTAAGCTGTGAAACAGACTGAACCTATTGCAGAATGTACTTTTAAATTATTCCAATGAATCGTTGTCTAAGCCTCTCTGCCCTCCCTCCCCTTTCTTGCTTTTCTACCCGTGAGAGGATGCAGCGACTCTGCTGGAAGCTGGCAGAACCCTTGGGAATCAAGTCCTCTGCTGCCCACAGGGCTGGCACCAGCTGCTGGGTGCAGCCCCGGTCACCAGTTAGTGGGACCATGGGTCTGGGGTGAAGCTCAAGCCTGGCCCCAAGCAGGGTGGAGCACTTGCTTTTGCTGACAGTGACAGATTGTTGTTGGTCCTGGTGTTTGCAAAACACTTGTTTACACCACCTAAATTCTGGGTAGTGGTAAAACTGCATCCCTTTTTAATCCCAGCAGATTAAGGATGAGTCCCGCTTTTAAAAATGCAGCTGATCAAGATCCAGCCTTCCAGCAAGAGTCCTCAGAGAGCCACTGGCTGGGGCAGAGGGTGGCAGTGGGAGAGCCTGGAGTAGGGAAAGGTGTTTCCCAGGCCACCTTGCCCACCAGCCCATGCCCAAAGGAATGCAGGGCAGCATCACAGCCCTGCTCCCCTCCACAACTGCCCAGGGCTGCCCAGCAGCATGGATGCCTCTCCCTCATTCCTGCAACTCCAGCCGCTCTCCTCACACCACAGGACTAGGAAGCGGTCCCCACACTGTGGGTAGAGCCCTGTTCCCACGCCTGGGCATGGAAAGCATTGCAGCAGGAGTCTCTGTTGGGCAGAAATGGAGCTGGGCTGTAGCACGGGTCCCAGGCTTGCAGGGGGAAGGCAGGTTCATAACCAGAGCTGCATTTCTCCAGAGACCCCAGCCCCAAATTGCCTATTAGGTATTCATGTGATGGGAGCAGGTGGGACTGGGGGGCCAAGTGCAGTGAGGAGATATCCAGTGCAGTCATTCCTCAGAGCTTACAAATAACAAGCTGTCTTTGGGAATATCACTGGATTACGTGGGTCCTACAATGTGGTCTGCTCTCTGATTTAGCACAAATGAGCTTCTAAAGCATCAAAAATGCAATAAGTTAATCTTGCAGCTACCCTGGCTCTCCTATAGATCCTCTTTGAAGGCAGGAAGAGAGCTAAGATTCATGAGGCAGAGATCCATCACTCCCTGGTTGGTGCTCCTGCTGCTGGGTGACCCCAGCTGTAGGACCAGTGAAACCGGGGCTGCTGGCTCTGTGTCAGTGGGAGGCTTTGGAGCAGACCACAGCAGGAGGTGGGACTGCTCATGGATTTGAGGCATGTGCCTAAATGGCTGCAGTTTCGGGGAGGAACGGGAATGAGGGCAGCAGAACCTGACCCTTGCATAACACGCGTGCCAGGGAATGCCTCGAGTCCTTGCTCAAGCACTAATTGAGGTCTCCGCTTTGCTCCGGGTTTATTTGAGGGAGGAACTCTTTCCTGCAGAAGGGAAGCTACTCTGCCTGACTCTGTGGCCATGAAAGGCTGGGGCCTTTTCCCAGCTAGGTTTTCTCTTTTTACAGGGGAAAGAGCTCAGTAAACCAAGGCAGTGTCCTGTCAATGATCATTCCTCTCTGAGAGGACAACACAAACTTGAACTCATAAGAAATTCAACTCTAAAGTGGCCTCTGAGCCACTGGCACGGGCACCTGGAGGGCCCTCCAGGACTTCCCTGCAGCAGAAGGAATCCTGTGTATCTCCCTTCCCCTTCAATCCAGCTGGGGATTATGGAGCCTTCCTATACATGGAACTTCATGGAAGGAACCCCAAATGAAAGAAGTTTGTGAGCTGACTAAAGCCGTCTGATGGGAGCATATTGGTTCTCCACAGACACCTGCAGCTTCCAAAGGATAAGGTTTTCCCCCTTCCGTGCTGCTGGGACAGTGCTGCCTTGGGATTCTCATTTTACAGCCTTTCCACGACCTTCCTCTGTGATGCAAACCTAAGTGGCACTTTGTTTTTCTGCACACTGTTGCAGACCTCACTGTCATCTTTTTCAGAGCCCTTTTCTCTCCCTAGCAGTGTTGTTAGGCTGCTGAACTAAATAAGTCGTGACCTAATTTTGTGCCCACTGGTTGCTTGCCAGTTGAGATGACACAGATAAGCCGCTTTCTCCAATTTTTAAATTACAAGGCAACTGTCAGGAAGTTTGAAACTGAGAAAAACTTTCCATACTGGATCCATTGTGCATTCACTCTGGCTTATCACCTTAGTGATATTAGAACTGTTAATATTGGTAATACTGCACAGCTCCTACACCACATTTTCAAAGCAGTCAGTCACTGCTTGTGGCAATGACCACTCTTTTAACCCACAGAAAGCCTCATCCTCCAAGTTTTGTGCTGGTGAAATAAGCAATGGGCAGGATGAAACCCATCTCCAGCCCACTGTGGAAGGCAGGGCCAGATCTTTTATCAGGCATGCCTGGAGGAATCACATTGCCACCCCGGTGCATCATAGATCCAGTCACCCAGGAATAATCCACCTCTGGGTATACACACATGCAGCCTGAGCATCTCAGTTTCAAAGCTCTCCTGACCTCCTTACTACTTACTTGTCAGCCTGCCTGGCCACTTCCACACCTGTGCACCCTCCTGTTTCCTCATTGCAGCTGGACGTGGCTCCTGGATTCACACCCAATCCAGGCATCTGACTTTGCACCACCCTGAAACACAGGACATGTCATAGATTAATGCACAGCAGGACTCTGCCCTCTCCTCTCATTGCATTTGAAGACACACCTCCCACTTGTCAGCTGCTGATGATAAAGTCCACCCCTCTGCTCTTTAATGCTTATCTCTGACCGACTGCTTTGTACTCCAAAACCCACGGCCTTCAGAGGAGGGGGGTGTTTTTTCACACAGTGGCCTTTGCCCATCACATCCTGCCAGGCCTGAGCACTCAGAGCCTTACAAAGCTATGGTGAAGGTAACCCTGAAGGCTCAGTACCCCCTTGTCACCACCCCCCTGCTCCTGGGGCACACACTGTTGCACACACTCATCAGATTGCTAAAGGCAGACAGCACAGCAGAGCTGGATGTGCATCTTGTGAAGGCCTTGATTACGTTCCCAAATTGTGGCTCTGGTGACACTCATGTCACAACCTTCCCTCAGGAGCTGCCCAGGTGAGCTGGCAGTCCAGTGTGATTGCACAGCTACTAATGAAGTCTGTTTGTCCATTGCCAGCTGGCCTTTGCCTAGAGGGTCCTTGTCACTTAAGCCCAACAGAATGGCTTCTTAAACACCAGGAGCTGGAGAACAGTGCTTACACCAGCACCCAGCAGTGCTGGATGGGTCACCCAGCACAGAACAGGGAGCAGTCAGCTGCAGTCCCATTTTGGGGCAGGGCTATTCCCTGAACATACGAAGCTCCTCCCACTCAGCAAATCAAGAGGAGCTTCCCACCTGCAAACACACCAAATGTACACTGAGCTTCCCAGTCCGAGAGCAGAAAGCTGGGAACAAATTGCTGTGCTTCAGTTCCGGTTTTTTTACAAGCCTCTGAACAAGGACCAAAGGCTGGAGCAGTGGTGGGAGCCCAGCTCAAACAACCCCAGAGGCTTTCTTGCAATTAAAGAAGTGTCCCTGGGCAAAGCGGATGAGCAATAGCACAGAGCACTGGCAACCCAAGCCAAAGGCCAGGGCACCCTTTGTATCACAGCACTTTATGAAGCAGAGAGAAAGAGAACTTGTAGAATTAAAAAAAACCCCCAAACCCGTCACTGAAAAGTCCATCATACAAAATGCACTTTTTTCTACTGTGATGAATGCTATTTGAATGAACTAGTTTGTATACAACTCCACAGTGAGAAGAAAGTCTTGCACACTTTTGGGAAGTAATGAGACAACCCCAATTGCTACTAAATCCCAGTAAAGTTAGAATTTCTCATGACTACATTTCCTGCTAGTAGCAGCAGATGGCAGCTTAGCAGAGTGGGGTTTACAATAAGAACCCCCCCTCTGCAATGAACAGTACAGTTTTCTCCAGCCCAAATTTCCCCATTAAATGAAAATCGTTATCCTTTCAGGGAAAAATATTTTCTTTGGAAAGTGGGTTCATTGGAAAGCACTAAAAGCAGAATTCTTAGTTTGGTTAAATTAATACCCCTCATTCCCAACATGAGGCTATTTAAGCAAAGAAAATGTGTTTTACCATTAATTTAAAGGAATGTATTTTAAGATACCAAGAAAGGTTTGCTGGTGAGGCAGTATTGCATTAAATACTTAACTGAGCACATACTGCAGTAGCCTCTCTGCAAAGATGCAGAGGCATGATTTTATGCAGGTTATTTTTTTCATTAGAGCCATTAATTTGACCTGGTAGAGAAAACTTCTTTCTGGGTGGTTTAAATAAGCCTAGGGCTCATGGTACTTTAAATCTGGATTGGATTTTGGCAGAGGCATTTTAGCTCCTAATGTCTATCAAGGCTTTCTTACTCTACAGCCTGTCCATAAAACATAAGCGAACTGCTTAAGAAGCAACTTGTTTAAGAAGTCAGAATTTCTGTTGTGAAGGGAACACCCACCAAAACCATAGGCAAGGTTCTCCACACAAGCTGTCAGGCTGTGTGGCCTCAGCTGGCATTTCTAAGGCTGCCATGGGAAGCAAGGGCCAAAATCCTTTGAGCTTCCTCCTTGCTGCAGGGCCTCTGTGAAAAGAGTTCTTCGTTTAAATATTTTCTTTTGGCTTTCCTGACACGCGGTTCTAGACTGAAGGAATGTTCTGGTGGATTTGATACCACAAGAGGTGTTCTATGGTCTTTAATGTAGCCTGGAATATTCTAGTGAAAGTGGGAATTAGAAGAATTTGAATTAGTGTGTGGAGTCCCATAACAACGCTGCAGGGGACAAATAGCTTTGCACAGCCAAGCACAGGGCAGGTGTTATCTCAGGTTGTCCAAAGTCCACGTGGGAGTTGCACGTCACTGGTAAACAGAAGAGAATGTTTAAGGGAAATGGGAAGGTCTTGAGTGTCACTCACAGAGAGGACAAGAAGTACCTCCCGGGCCTCAGTGTTGTTGCTACAGGGATGCAGAGCTGTGCTCCCCCGTCACCAAGCACTGCACCCTCCTCATCTCCCCCGTGGTTCTCATGCTGCCTGGAGAGGGGATCTAGAGTGGCCTGAGAACCAAATGGGCAGCTGATAAGGATGAGGGCAGGGTTTGCCCTCAGAGCCAGGCTGTTTGCAAGCCTGCTATGGGCCAGGGAAGACAGAGGGGCCCAAGGGAGAAGCAAGTAGCACGCAGTAGGAGCTGTGAGCTCACAGCAAGCACAAGAAGCTGACAAACCCCATCAGAAATCCCCATGTATAAAGACTGGTTTCTGTAGAGGGGGCTGGGCAACGTTGTTTCACAATGCATGGATGTATGTATCAAAACACATCTGTTTCCAGAGAAAGATGAGGCACTGCATGGCACCATACAAAGTTGTACATCTCAGGGACTAGATGTGGCTTAAGTGTTTTAGAGGGAAAAAGAAGGAATGCAGTGCTCTTGCCAAGGCAGGGCAGCTTCCAGGCAAGTGGCTTTAATAAATACATCTCCAAGAGGTCAGTAAGGCTGGCAGCCTGGCCTGCAGGCTAAGGCACACAGATGGGCACAGCCAAGGGAAGTTGCACATTTTCCTTTGCATAAACACTAGAGCTGGTTTAGTCATCTGCTGAATGGCAGGCTCAAGGGGAATGCAGATGCTTGAGTTCAGCAGTTATTTGCATCTGATTTGGATTTTTTGTCTCTTTGCTTTATAAATACTGAAGAGATGATTCAAGCAAAGCTCTTGCAACTCTGCCCTCTCCCTGGTTCCTCGTTGCTGCCTCCCAACAAGCCCAAAGTTGCAGTTCCTCGTGGTTGCCTGTTGATTTCATGCTGGGTGACTTTTTAGCCGCTGGATGGTCTGTGCTCGAGAGGAGCAGCAGTCAGCCATGGATCTGTGTGTCCAAGCATTCAGACATGGCACCTGGAAAGTCCTTCTCCTCTGCCTGTGGTCAAAGGGGAGGGAGGATGCAGTGGTGGTTCCCTTGGATTTCGGGATCATGCAGACTTTGGCAGGCGTGCTGCAACCCCAGTCCTGAGTCACGGCTGAGGTCTTGGGCATGAGTCACACTCTCCCAATTCTTCCTGTCACCGTGAGAAATCCTGTCTGCCGTCCTTTTTCCTTGCATCCTGCAGTGCCCAGGGCTCCCCACCACTGCCTCATTTCATCATGCTGTGGCCAGAATCCTTTCATGGACCCAGCCAAGAGCACCACAGCCCTCAGAGGCTTTAGAAGCAGGGTTTCTGCTCTGCCCACGGTGCTTGGGAATGACGCTCTTGCTGAACTGCCACTTGTATTTCCAAATGTGTGTGTGCCTGTGCATATTTCTAACTGGCTTCTTTACCTTTCAGATGCGATGTCACCCTGTAAAATGGCCTGTCATGAATAGTGGGAGCCAATCAAATGATCTGCCTCCATTTGATACTGATTTATAGCTGCTGTATTAAAGAGATCCATCAGTGTTAGTCTTAAACCCCGAGAGTATCTTTGTCTATTGCAATTCAACAGCCAGGGAAGCACAGAGCTGTCCTCTGAACTAAGGGAGCCCTCATGACCCTGGACTTATTTCAGGTAAACTCTAAATCTGGCTGAAAAAACACTGAGGGAGAAGATGGCAGGAAGAGGAAGGCACTTCACGTAGCATCACTTTGATGGCTCTTCAGTGTCTTAGGGCTCAGAATGGACAGTGTTACTGTTTCTTCAAAGATTGTTACATTTTGTCAGCTTGTTCTTTCCAAGGCATTTTCCAAATACTTGCCGACAATTTTCTTTTGCCTGAAATTGAATTTAAGAAACTTGAGCCAGCTTTAATACAATCCCTTCTCACTGTGGGTGGCTCAAAGGAGACCAATTCTGGCACACACATGTTTTTGTGGGAAAGAACTCCAGATGGCTTGAGTTTCTAAACCCTCCTGGCATGCTGTATGTGCTATATGTCAGGATAGAAGAGAGCTCTTCTAAATCAGTCAGCCTAAGGTTGCTGGAATGCTTTTATGGACACTGGTCCCACCCTGTGCAAAGTCACTGTGAGGGGTTTTCCCTCACTGATTAGAGCACACCATGTGAACTACTTTGAGGCCTGTGTAGGTTTAGGTTTTATTCAGCAGGTCAGGGCACAATTCCCCATCTTCAACCCCCACACAAGTCCCCTTGCAGCTGATCATGAGGTACAAATCGAACCCAGCTTGCCTGGGGCTAGACCACAGGAATATATGAGGCTTGGGAAATGCTGCTATCCTACTGCGATATCCCAGTGAAAAGTGTTCCAGGGTCTGTTCCCTGTCACAGAAGTTTGCAATGTGGTCAGATATGTAAAGTAAACAACTATGTTGTGAAGAAAAATAAGTACTTAAAACTGCCAGAGCTGTCAGACCTCTAGAAAACATGCCTTTGTAGGGTCAGTAACCCGTGGGCTGTGCTGAGAGTTCACTCTGCAATAGCTGCTTGACCAAGATCTCTGGTGAGCTGCAAAGGGAAGGAAAAGATGGACCTGGATCCATAACTTTAGAGCACTGTCCCTCACCTCCTGTGAGGAGCAAATGCAAACAGCTCCTTAGAGATGAGGCAATAAACTCTGAGGGGAGGTGTTCACCACCTGCAAACTTAAAAGGTGTGGAGGGAGGTGCCGAAGTGAAATGAGTCCAACACAACAAAGGCCCAGTTCTTCTGAGTAGTTAACAATTTGCTCTAGTTAAATGTAATCCACTGAGAGAGGAGAGAAACACAGGGATTATCAGCTTGGGTCATAGTGTTAATGAGGGAAATAAAATGAGAAGACATACTTTAAATTCCAGGGACACCATCAGCACACTCCCTTCATCACTTTGAGACAGTGCAAGAAGTTCTTTATAATTAACTGAATTTATAATTAACCTGGAATTGAGGTGCTTCCCTTTTAATGTAGGGAAAGCTGAAATCAGGAAGCCCTCAGGGACAAAAACGCTGTAGGGACATGTGGCCATGCAACCCCAGCTGGTTTCCAGGGAGGACTGGACCTTCAGCCTTTCTACCTGCACAAAGTTCCCTCTGAGGCAGTGCTTTGGGAGGCCCTCTCAACCTCCTGCCACACTGGACTGTGGCTCCTGAGTCATCTTTGTCTTTCAAGAGCAGGCTAGAGATTTTTTGGGAGTATGGCTCCATTCCCCCATGGTCTCCAGCCCAGCCCACGGACAGCACAGGGCTGGAAGCCACCATGGTGGTGAGAGCACTGTTTCAGCCAGCCGTGTAGAAGGGTCCAGAGCAACTCTGTGCACCCAGACTCTTCAGGGGGTCATGCTACTCAAGCAAAAAGGCAGAAACTGCTCAGATGAGACAAACTAACGTGCTACAGGAGAAACAGAGAGAATCAGACACTTCAACAGCAGAAGCAGAAGATTGCTTAAGTTAAAGTCCCCAGATATTCTAAGAGATAGAAAACAGCCTGTGTGTGTATATAGAAATATCGTGTATATATCTGTTACGCTGTAACAGCATAATATTTGGGTTGTAAGAGTAACCAGGGGCTATTGCTGAGAGCAGGATCCCATCCAGACAGTATTGACACAAATATTCCCTAAAGACAGCGTGAGAGAAAGATGCTGCCTCTGCTTGATGAACTGAGAATGAACTTACAGAGACAAGAACAAATCTTCCCGAAAGAATATGAAAAGAAAAACCCTAACTTAAAGCAAACTGTAAGCTTTCTCTCACACTAGGAAAGGGTGAGGAGTTTTCCTTGTCATTGTTTTGCCAGTATGATCCTTGGATTGGTGCAGTTCTTGTCCCCCCCTGGCCCTAAGTGATTCAGGGGCAATGGCTGCAGCAGTGGTGCCCTCCCGGGGGGGCACACGTACAGTACTGCTGGGCTGGCCCTGGGGCCAGATGCCCTCTCCAGAGGAGGAGAAAGTTACTACTCACAGCAAGAAGTGGGGCCTCTGTCTCAGCTGCAGCAATGAGTAACTCGGGACATGCAGCATCAACTACCAGTGTGTGTGGGTTCAGAGCAAGACAAGCCAGGCACAGGGCCTGAAGAGCCAGCAGGCCCTGTGTCACACGGGGCAGAGGAGATATACCCTGGGCCCTGAGTTAGCCAGCAGCAAGGGGTGTTCTCAGACCTTCCCAAACCAGGGCCAAGCCATTGCTAATGACAGCAGTGATTAGCCAGGGATGTGACTTGCCAATGGCTAGGGTGTATTTGTTCTCACAGAAGATTAAAAAGAGAACAACCAGCCTGCTGCATCCTTATGGTATTTACAGCTTTCTACAGCAAATCTGGGGTGTTTCTAGGGAGCTACAAGAAAATCAGACTGGCCAGTTGTCTGCCTGCAGCCTGTGCAAATCAAGAGGTGGATGAAGAGTATGGGCAGGCCCCCATGTCCTCTAGCAAGCCTGCAAGGCAAAGCACTAGGAAAGCACCCTTAATTTTCCCCATAGGAGAAAATTCCTCTGGGCATCACCTCTGGATGAGCAGAATGTGACTCTTCTCTGCCTGCACCCTTTACAAACTCTCTGAAAGGGAAGGAGACCCACTGGCTCCCCCACTTTTCCCCCACTCAATCCCTGGGAAAAATGGAGGGCAGTTGGGCAACTCAGCATTGTAGCCTGAGAATAAACAGTTTTCTGATTTCACAGGGCGTCCAACCAGGAGTGCTTGAAATCTACAGACCAAAGGGTTTGTTGCTAAACCAACCGGGCTGCCAGTGCAGAGCACTCCAGAAAAACAAACAGTGCAGTCTCCGTGTGTTATTAGAAAGGTATTTCCCTGTCTGAAGGGTCAGAGGAGGAGACCTCAGGGCAGAAAAGCAGCTCACATAAAATGTGCATTTTTGAAGTGGCGTCAGAGTGGCCAACGCTGTGGCACTGCACGGCCCCAGCACTGAAAGGAGGAGAGAAGTCTCCAGGGATTTCACAGAGCTGAACAGAAAACAAATACACAAACCCAACTGACCAAACAGCATTTGCTCAACCCCTCACGAGTGGCAGTGACCCAGAGAACAACTGCACAGTAACTCAGGCACAGCAAGCAGGCATCCAAAGCCTGTCTCTAACACGTGATCCCAGCTAAAATTGCTAGAGATTGGGGCTAACTTAAGGTGGAATTAGTTGGGCTTCTCCCAGCTCTGTGTGGAGGAGGCCTGCTCTCGGTGGCATTTGCTACCTGCACCAACTCTGTTCCCAGTTAACTCCTGACGGCAGTATGGCTCTTGTGTATGTGCAGGACGACCAGAGAGTTAGTTGGATGCCAGAGCATTTGCAGGATTTTCCCTGCAGCACTTTCAGTCAGCATTTTGCCCTCTCTTACACATCCCAGTCACAGGGCTCCAATCCAGGGTGGTGACTTTCTAGTTCAAACACAGCTCAGCTTTGCTGAAATGCCACGGGAATGTTCTGAAATGGGTGTGGGGGATATCTGGGACAAAGGATGGTGTCAGGAGTCAGGATGCTGTGCCTGTAACCATGAGCACGCTGCTCTAATGAAGTTCCAGCAGCCCCCTGCAGGGCACCATGTTTCCCACTGCTACCCAGCCATAAATTCCTGCACTGTTTTGTGAGGTGCCCTGTGCAGCCCTTCCAAAAGTTACCTGCAGGCAGGTGCCTCACAGGCTGGTCGTGACTCGGCCAACAAGTAGCACCTTGCATTTATCCAGCAGCTCTGACTGCGGGTTTACAGGTGGGATTGTGAAGCTGCATGTCAGTAGTGTCACTGCAGGTATGAGGGAAACTGAGGCACGGAGGGCTGAGGACACTGCTAAAGCCACTGCAAAGTACAAGCTGACTTGTGACACAGGCCCCCAAAGCACTCCAGCTGCTCCCACCTTCACCGCCCTGCCCTGCAAAGGCCCTCGGGGCAGTCATGCTGGGTGCTTTTAAGGGATTTAGGAAAGGGGAATAGCAGGCATTAGGGACTGGCTGGGAGAGCAGGCGCCTCTCCTGTCCCCTCAGCTGCACACTGGCCTGTCCTGCCTCTTCCTCAGCTAACAAAGCATTTCTCTTTTCCCTCTGGAGCCTTTTGCAACTGGAATGGAACCAGAGAGATCAGGCTACTTTTCAAAAGATGCAGCCTGAATTCTCACATCTGCTAGAGCCCCACGCCACCAACCTGAACTGTCAGGCACTTTTTAAATACCGACATGGAGTATACCAAACCCTTGAGTTTCATTTCAGTGCAGGCAGTGATGATTTGTACCCAGGGGCTCCCGTCAGTCCAGGCCTTGCAGGCACGAGGCTGGGCTGGGAGAACACGTATCCACAGAGGCACTCACTTTGCAGCAGTAACACGAGGACTCCAATCTGATTTTAGACAGAGATCGCTTAACAAAAGCACCTCGCTGCTATCACAGAGCTGCACTCCGGCTCCTGGGATAGGAGCCAAGAGACACTGCATAGCAGCTAGGAGAGCTTACAGCAAGGATTGCCAGGATCACGCAGAAGCAAACAACCACTTAGCTCTTAAAATCATACACTTTCTGCCTGCAAAGAGCAGTATCGCTACAGATCTCCCGCTGTCCCCTTTAAATGGCTGGGAAGCTCCGTCCCCGAACAGCTGCAATCGATCAGCACCGTCGCCCCCCCCACTCCAATCATGTGATAGTCCTGCCCGAGGGATTTAAGCTGCTGGAGCTGCGCGCTGCGTTACTCCGGCTTGTGGAGAAGGGGCTCGGGGGTGTCCTGCCTGGTGGGGCTGGTGTCTGCAGCATGGAGCAAGTGAGTGCCTTTTCTGGCTGGTGTGACAAGCAGGACTAGGGCTGGGCTGTGCATGGACTTTGGGCCTGGTGCCAGAGGTAGGAGGAGAAAAGAATGAGCTGAGAGGAAGTGCGAGGCTGATACATGGCTGTGGGAGGAACAGGGCTGACCAGCCGGTTTTCCTCTCCTCCTCGAGCATGTTATAAGTGGGAAAGCTGAGGAATGTTTCTATCCTCAAGTAGTCTAAAGGTTTGGGTCTATTTGTAACTCTACAGTTTGAATACCCTTTATACTTTTTTTTTTTTTCCCTTTAAACTTTGTATTTTCCCTTTGGCAAAATGCCTTTTGGGTACAGGGCTGGGTTAACTCCTATTGTAACAGGAGAGGAAAGCAGGCTGGCAGTGTATTCTAACCCACCCCTGCCCCCCCAGCTTTACTTTCCTCGAAAGACCCCCTGGGCGCTGAGTTCCAGCGCTGCACTAGAAGCAGAGCCAGAAGGCAGAGTTAGTGCCGTGGAGATAAGTGGTTTAGTGAGTCCGGGGGGGAACCTGACCTCGGCAGTCTGGGTGTGGGCAGAGCACGGAGCAGGCAGGAGGGCAGCGACAGCTGGGGCTGGGTGGCAGTGCCCAAGTCAACTAGTTTGCAATTGGTCTCCCTACCTGAGGTGATGTGGTTAGGTACAGCTCCGCAACGTTTATTCTGCAGCAGCTGGTAAAGCAGTGCCTGTCCCCTGCTCTTGAATCCCCTCCTGTGTTGGGTTTGCATGGCCGTTTCGGGGAGTGGGGGGACTATAGGGGTGGCTTCTGTGAGCAGCTGCCAGAAGCTTCCCTCATGTCCGGCAGGGCCAATGCCAGCTGGCTCCAGGAGGGACCTGCTGCTGGCCAAGGCCCAGCCCGTCGGAGGTGGCAGCGATGCCTCCGTGATAACATGCTTAAGGAACAAAAGCTGTGGCGCAGAAGGAATTGCACTCTGAGAAGAGAGGAGTGAGAATATGCGAGAGAAACAGCCCTGCAGACACCCGGGTCAGTGAAGAAGGAAGGGGAGAGGTGCTCCAGGAGCCAGAGCTGAGGTTCCCTTGCAGTCTGCAGTGAAGACCATGGTAAAGCAGCTGTGCCTTGCAGCCCATGGAGGTCTGTGGGGGGCAGAGATCCACAAGGAGACCAAGCTGGAGTAGGTGGATGCCTGAAAGAAGGCTTTGAACCTGTGTAATGGACCAACAATGGAGCAGTTTGTGAAGAACTGTAGCCTATGGGAAGGACTCATGTTGGAAAAGCTCATGGAGAGCTGTTCCCTGTGGGAAGGACTCCATGGTGGACCAGGGGAAGGACTTATCTCCCTGAGCAGTGACAGAAAACAACCTGTGGTGAACTGATCCCCATTCCCTGTCTCCCTGTGCCTCTGGCGGGGAGAGGAGGTAGAGCTTGGGAAGGAGGGAAGGGTGGGGGGGATGTGTTCTTAAGGTTTGTTATACTTGTCATTATCCTGCTCTGATTTTGATTAATAATAAATTCAATTAATTTATGCAAGTCGAGTCTGTTTTGCCCGTGACAGTAATCTGTGAGTGACCTCTCCCTGTCCTTATTTCAACTCATGAACCTTTTGTTGTGGAGGGGCATGAATAGAACGGCTTTGGCAGGCACCTGGCATGTAGCCAGGGTCAAGCCACCAGACTCTGTGTCACCTTAGGGGAGTGGGAGATCCCTGTGGCAGCTGGGCCTGACTCAACCCTTCCTCTAGCACAGAACTGGTGTCTGGGTCTGCCAGAGCTGCTTTGTGCCCTGGCCCAAGCAGGACTGGAAGCCTTGCCCTGGGACAGACTAACCCCTGTGGTTTGGCCCTGCAGGGACTGGTCGTTACTCAGCTGGACATCGAGCCTGGTGAGTGCATCAAGGTCAAAGGGAAGATCAAGTCTGATGCCAAAGGGTGAGTGAGGAGGATCACGGTGAATGAATTGATGTGGCACTGGGGTGTGAACAGAGCTCCTGCTGTGTTCAGCTTGCCAGCTCTGGGTAGCTGGAGCTGCTTCACAGGCACCTCCTTGGCACTGACTGTTTCCCCAGGTTTGCTGTGAACGTTGGGAAGGACAGCAACACCCTCATGCTGCATTTCAACCCTCGCTTCGACTGTCATGGGGACATCAACACCATCGTGTGCAATTCCAAGGAGGATGGCACGTGGGGTGAGGAGGACAGGAAGGCTGACTTTCCCTTCCAGCATGGTGACAAGATTGAGGTGAGGCCTGAGGGTGCACAAGGGCCTGGTACTGAGCACTGAAGGGCCAAGAGCACAGCTCTTTAATGCTGCCTGTGCCTCTGTGGAGCAGAAGGAGCAGGTATGGAAAGGGAATAAGCAGCAGGAGAAGAGTCTTGCAGCTAAAGCCAAAGAGCTGTCAAGCCAATGCCCCACAGCTCAGATGTGTAAAGGGCACACAACTCAGAGCAGTTAAAACAGTGCCCTGAGACTCAGACTGGGTCTGTCTTATCCTGGAGCTGCAGAAACTTGGAGCTGACCTCGGGGCAGAGCAGACCCCCTTCCTGCCCTCCATGCCTCTGCTGGGCAGGGAGGAGGCTGAGCTGGTGAGCATGGCCTTGCACCAGCAGCCCCCTCGCCTGTCCCACACCCAGACTGGAGTAGTGGGGAATGAGGGAGGCCTGGGAGCTGTGATGTGTTAACCTTTCTCCTTGTGGCTCTCTACAGATGTGCATCTCCTTTGATCAAACTGAGGCCACGGTGAAGCTGCCTGAAGCGGAGTTCAAGTTCCCTAATCGGCTGGGCATGGAGAAAATTCAGTACCTGGCTGTGGAGGGTGACTTCAAAGTCAAAGCCATTAAGTTCAGCTAACAGTTAGAGCTTGGTTTGTTTTGTTTTCTGCCCCATGCATAGTGAAATAAACCCAAACTTGCAATGGCTGCTTCCTCTGCTGTTTCCTGCTCTAATCTGCTTGCTCCTGTGTGTGCTACAGGGGTGGGCAAGGAGGGGATATGTATCCAACCACGTGCCTCCTTACACTGTGGATTTGCAGGTGGTACTGATTTAGACACAAGCCAGGCAAAGCATGACTGACTGTGAGTAAAGCTGCCTTAGCAGTAGTTGCTCCCTTCACCTTGTTGGACCAAGTGGTCCCTGTCTGGTTTCTAAAATCTGGGATTAGTCCAGCCAGGGAAGCTTAAACAGGGGTATATGGGGTGTTCATTGTGCTATCTCTGACCAAGAAAAGCTGCTCCCATCTCCTTGCTGGGGATGAGGGACTGACAGGTAACACGAGGCATGGCTTGTGCTCTTGCAAATAGCTTTGCTTTCCAAGACCATGCTCAGCACTCGGGTGCATTGCAGGCTGGCACAAGCATACCCGAGCAGCAGAAAAGAGCAGGCGGGTCAGGCTGACTGCACTTGCCAGGAAACAGATGTGGAGTGAAAGGTGAAGCCTGACAGAAAGCTTAGGTGTGAGGTCGTGAGAGGATCAGGCTGTCTGTGCTGCCTCATGAACTGAGGTCTTAACACAGAGACCCGGTATCAGGTACCACAAAGTCAGGGGCTGAGCAACATACCCAGTATGGTTGACAGGCCACGTGGCAGCCTGTGGGACAGTGTCTGTAATGCTGGACTGCTACACCCCAGGTGCAGCTTAAGGGCTGTACAGAACTAGGTTACCACAGGTATTAAATCCTGAGTGCACCAAACAAATAACTGCAGTTAGGCAGATGAACAAAAAAGCTTAGTGAACAGTCTTTTGTGCTTACAAGCTTTCTGCTCATGCAATGCCTTGGAGTGTGTCTGCTACTGCTCCTTCCCAGCATCCTGCTAACCATGCTGACCCAGGAGAGAGCTGGAGCTGGGACTGATGTGGCATTTGAGGACCTGGTGGAAGGTAAAGAAGTCCTATGTACTGTGGGGAACTGGGAGCCTGGACAGGCTGCCCAGGTTTGGGGGCTGGCTCTGTGACTGACAGTGCTGCCCTGGTGCAGCTCAGTCAATGGCCTGCACAGCTGAGGCCTTACTTAGCCAAATGCTGCTCCACTGCTGGAATGTGATCCCTGTTGGCTAATCCATCAGCAGGGCTGCATTTGCTGCTCCTTCAACAGCTGAGCAGTTAGGCCAGCTGCTTGGGTAGGGGCAGTACAACACTGCCCAGGATTTGAGCCATTCCAGGCTTTTCATGGGAAGGCTGACAGGCTGCAAGGCTGTTGCCCTCATGTCAGCAACACTGTCCTGACCTGTACTGCAGCAGCTGCCCAGAGCTGGGCACCCCCATGGGAGATGGCAGGAGCCTGGCCATGCTGCAGGATGGGCATGGATAATGGTGTTTTCAATTCCTGCCCTGCATCTACTGCATTATTTATGGGATTTGAGGTTAGTTTTTAGAGGCTGGGATGCCTTTACTAGGAAAAGGATGAAGGCAGCCTTGCTGATGCTTTGCCTTGTCAAGGAAGTCTTGAGATTGTTTTATTTTGCAGGGTGTTTGGGGTGGGGAGCTGGGGAAAAGAGGATAGTTTTCGTTTCCCCCTCTGTCACATTACCTGGCTGCAGGTAGCTAAGTGCAGTGTACAGCACTGAAAAGGTACGAGGCCCTTATGTAGCTGAGGCACAGAGGAGCTCACAGCTGGTCTGGGTGTGCCTGCTCCTGCCTGCCCTGGTCAGGTGAGGTCTGTGTCTCAGAACTGACAAGAATAAAGCTAATCCTGGTTTTTTGCCCTTAAGCTGGCAGTCCTGGTTGCCAGGTAGGCTGGCCCCAAGTGTTCCTGACTGCTGTGCTCAGGGTACAAACAGTGCCCTCAAGGGGGCTACCCCCCTCTTGGACTTTCCCCAATAATTAATTAGGCCTATCCTGCTTTTTAGTGCTGGCAGTTACCACTAAGGAGACCACAAAACAGGAGAAAGGGTAGGAAGGAAGCATCCCTTTGCCAGCACTTCCTGCTGCTTGAGTTTTGTTCTCCTGTGTCCCAGAGCTATAAATAATCCTGTTCCTCTAAGTGACACTGGGAAATGTAGAGTGCCCTGGCTGGTTCCTGGAGTGGTGACAAGACTTTCTCTCCTGCTGGAGCGATTTGGAAAAGCCAGAACAGTGTGCCCTGCTGCAGGCAGAGTGAGGGACACGGTGAATGGGAAAGCAGGGAGCTGGAAGAACCACAGCATGGCCTAAAGATGCAGATTTTGGTTTTTTGCCTTTTTTTTTTTTTTTTTAATTAAAATCCTGCATAGTGTGCAGTCACCACTGTACTTCCTTACAGCATCACAGCAAGGGAAATCGGACCTCGAGACCTCCTGAGAAGCAGCTGTGAGGCTTTGTGTTATAACATGGAGATTTAGTTGGGTACGAGGAAAAACGTCTGCAGTGGAACAGCTGCCCAGGGAAGTGGTGGAGCCACCATGCCTGCAGGTATTTAAAAGATGTGGAGGGACAGTTGGGGACACGGTGGATTTAGTGGTGTTAGGTTAACTGTTGCACTTGATATGAAGGGTCTTTTCTAATCTAAATGATTCTACCAATACAGATGAATTGATGTATGTTTTCACCTCACACTTAAGGAGAGGAGAACAAATAATGAACTATTTAAAAAAAAAAAGGTGAGTTTGGAAATAGTAGATAGGAGTTAAAATTTCACGCAGAATCCAGAAGAGCAGTGAGGGCTAAGACAGACCAGCAGCTTTGTCTTCTCAAAAAATAACTTCTCCCTGAGCGGTTCACATTAACTTCACTTGACAGAAATAGGCCATTTGAGTGACTCTGTGGCTACACGAGCCTGCATGTGACACTGACTGTCACAGCCTCAAAAGACGGAGGACACTGTGCACCCAGAAACGGTGTGTGGGGTAAGTGTGTGCTGGGGCAGCTGAGGGGCGCTCCAGGTTGAGGTGGGGCGTGGGAAACTAGGAAGGTCACTTCCCACAGAATTTACAAACAAAGTAGTGCGTGACAATTTCCTCCAAACAAAACAAATACGAAATTAACTGACGTTCACTGTACAAAGCAACAAGGTGACCAGGTCTGCAAGAGGTGACAGTTGTGTTCTTCCCTCGTCTTCTCCCCATCCTGCTCCCTCAGACCCAGTTTCAACATTTAGTAACCAAAAGCAACTTCATCACTCATTTTCAAAAAGTCAGCCTCAAACTTTGCACTGCATTACCTCATAACTGCCCCATTTTGGGGCAGCTCATAGGAAGCACACAGTTCCCCTTTCCTGTGGCGTGATGGAGGTCTGGGCAGCATAAAACTGGATGCTACTGGAGTGGGATATCCTTGGGATCAGATAAGTACAAACTCTGTACCTGTCCTGTCTGCTCCTCTGGACAGGAGCCAAGGGATGAGGGCAAGTTCTGCCACACTGAGACCCCCTCACATCCCCACATGCTGGGGCCCTCCCTCCCCTTGGACACCCCTGTGAAAACCCAACACCCAAAGCACCTACTTCCCAACAATTTTGCTGTTTTTCCCCTTCAACCCTGACCCAGTTGCTCCATAGCAGGTCATGCTGTCCCATGAGGGAAAAAAAATGCATAAAAATACAAATTTACTCACCTTTTCTCCACAGAATCAAGCTGAGGTGTGCGTCCTCCTGCAGCGCCTCAGGTGTGGGCTCCCCTCAGGCTGCCCCTGGGCACCGCTGTCCCTCGTTAACCCCGATTACCCACAGGTGTTAGCCATAAAAACACTTGGAGGGGTGGGCAGGGAGCCCTGTGGTGACTTTGGGAGGTTTGGGAGGGTTTCTGAGGTGTTGGTGAGGGCTGGGTGCCGGGGGTGTCCTGGAGCCCCCTGCCACGCAGGGCTCCCCTCACAGCCCCCTAAGATGGCGGCGGGGGGCTCGAGGCGCCCCCACCCTTCGTGAGGTAAAATGGTGCCCAGAAACCATCAGGGAGGGCCACGAGAAGCTTCTGCGCAGAGCCCCTTTCCTACCCCAAAACCGCCTCCCACAGGAAGACCTTCTCGTCTTCCAATTTCAGCCTCTTCAAACTGCCCTGGATACCTTTTATTAATCACAATTTTATTTTACCTCAGCAGAATCGCAACGATCTGTGCAAAAGCAGGTCCCTCATAAGCAGCTTCCTCAGTATTTGGTCATGCTTTCACCAGCTCTTGCCTTCCTCAGCTGAATTATGTGATTGCTTTTTGTTGCTCGTTTGTTTTTTCTTTTGCATTTCAGTCCTCAAAATTAACTTAGTGCTGAAACAAATGAGAATTTAAAAAGTTACGGATGGCTTTTCTCATTTTGTTTTAAGCCTCCTTAGCAGAAGGGCATGGCCTTAGGCTGCAAACTGTAGAGGAAAATGCTTCCTGTTCACATGTACCCTATTTTCTCTTTGATGTAGGGGAAAAGGAGCCCTTTTTCCTAATGCCAAAGCCCAAAACAGGCAGAGCTGTGCCCCTCAAGCCCCTCTGAGGGTGCTGAGCCTGGCTGGCTCCGTCTCCCCGACATCTTGAAACATGCACCAAGAAAGCAGATTTTTGCAAGGATTTTTGGCACTGAAGCACACCAAGCGGCACAAAAGCTGGCCACAAACACGTTTAGTTGTGCAATACAAAGGATGATTGTTTAGCAACACATTGCTAGAAAAACCCTGTAAGGCGCCAGAGGTGTATGACACTTAATCTGTGTGCAGAGGCACGAGCAGCAGTTCTGTGGGAACGCAGCCAAACCATAAAGCTGTGCCACGGTCAGCACACATCCCCTCTGCAGGGATAGAAAGGAATAAACAGCTCTTATGTAAACATTGGCTTGGTTGAATAAGGCATGGAGAAACCTGGGATGGGGTCTCTGCCTTAGTTTGCTCATGCTGATTTAAAGCAGGGGCTCTCTAATGAAATGCTTGCTCTGTTTCCCATTTTGCAGATGACGAGTCACCACACCTTTTAATACTCAGGATTTGTGTGGAGTATGGAATGCTATCCAGTTTGCTTTACTTGCTTTTCTTAATTACCAACCTAAGCGATCACGACAGCAGCTGAGTTGTAAAGATGATGGATCAGGCCTGACACATAAACTGTTCTGGTGCTCTGCATTTGACCAATTTTTCTTTTTTTCTTTTATAGGTAACCTTCACAAAAGATCTTGTGTGTAAACTTAGAGCCCACAGAACCTGGTATGTAAACACTCTTTACTGGATTTGGTCTTGAGGAAAGCATCTGACATGAATTCCTTGTGACCATCAATTGCCCAAGGGCTCTGATTAAAAAAAAGTCAAATTTTAAGTTGGATGACTAGATTTTCTCAGTGCTTATATCCATAGCACAGCAGAGCAGACCATGGGTGCAGCATGTTGCTAAAAGCATGGAGGTGTTGAAAGGGTTTAAAAGACCTGCTTTGACTGAAGACAATAATTTCAGGAAAAAGGCTTGTGTTCCAACTGATATGTGAACATATAATGCAGTGAGGTGCCCAGTTGCTTCTGTACAAGATTTTGCTTGGAATTGGCACTGTATGTCAGAAGTGCTACTGCTTTGTCCTTACTAAGGTTTTCCTCAAGCCACTGAAGAGAGACCGTGCTTTCCTACTGTGCCAGACGTCACCTGTGGCCAGCTGAGGGGGACTGTCACACGATCCTTAACACTCCATGACTTCCCTGGAGATGGCTTTGGACAAGGCACTTGACACAGGTACCCTACAGTGACTTGGGAAGGAGCCCCACCGTCACCTACAGACAGAGGCCACCCAGGCAGGTCCCCACAGCAGGGTGGGAAGTGGGGCATTCCACTCCAGTATCCCAAATGGATGTTTTCAGACAGAAATAAGGCTCATTTTTAGCAAAGAAATGCCAACTGTTTGAGAACAGCGCTCGCTGTATTTGGTGTGCCGGCTTTCTCTCCTGCAGACACTTAAATACTGGTTCAGACCTAAAAACCTCACAAAGCCAGACCCAAAATGCAGATTTGTGTAAGTTTACAAGGACTGGACAATAAGTGTAAAATTCTGTCCCTGATATCCATGTGCCATGAAATCATTTCCTCACTCTGGGAAATGGGTTTCCATTATCCTCTAGTTTTATAAGCAAAAGAGAAAAGCAAGGTGGCATAAAGAGCAATGAATATGTTCCCCTTTTTGCCAGAGGTACTGAGATGTAAATCTTCGGGTTTGGCCAATGCTTAATTACCTTTAAATAAGCATCAAGATGTGCTGCTACAAACCTCAGCAAACCTTGCAGTTAAGGGTGTGATTTTTGAACAAAATTGGGTAAAGACAGTTTGTGCTTACCCCAGAAATATGGGCCTTAACACAATTTTCACCTGAAAATATAAGCTGTTATAAAAATGTCAGTGACTATCACTTGCCTCATTAGCTGATGCTTCTATGTACAATGGGAGCACAGTGTAGGATGGAAGGGAGGTTGCAAAAAAAAAGAATCTGAATTAAAACAGCTTTTAAGTCTAATAAACTAAGGTGCAGTAGAGAGTAGGAATTCTTTTAGGGCAAGTTAAATGTGTTGATTGGATTGAAACAGCTCCCCCCACTGTTTCCCTGAAACTTCACTCAAATAATTATTCCTGAGTGACCCTAAAGATACTTCTAGTTTTGCTTTGATTTGGCTATTAAGGCATAAATAGCAGTTCTGCTGCTTCAGGTTGTCATGAAATGCTGCGTGAGCCTAAACAATGTTCAAACTGAGAAGGAATGTACTTCACAACAAGCTCTTGGGTGCACCATCATCATTTCATGTGCATCATTTCCGTGGGCAGGAAGAGAGTATTGGATTTCAAGTTAATGCTTCTTGTAGCTTGGAAAATAATTCCCGATGAAGTGTGTTCAGACAAACGAGGTATTGCTGTATGGAAAAAAAAAAAGTCCTAGTGTACATCATCCCCTCACAAAACCAGGCCTATGAATCCTGTCAGTAGAGATTCCTGACACATCTCAGGGAGACCCTTCAGGCTGCAACAGAAGCACGGATCACGGTTCTGATGATTCAAAACCAAGACAGAATTCCCTCCCTGTTCCTGCAGTGAGTTCCTTACTTCTGGCTAACTTGGACTCCTGAGATGCAGGTTGCCATAAAAGATGTTTAAAGTCCAGATTCAGAGGATCACAAGATCCAGAAGAGGAAAGATTGTATTTTCCTGGCCAAAATCTCCTTCACAAGGCCACTTAATGGTATATTTAGCATGTGTTGAAACAGGGTGAAGCTGCTTCTGGTAGCCCTTTATTATATTAAAAAACAACCACAACAATAGCAACAAAACCACGATGAGATGTTCCAAGCTACTGCATGACTATCTTTGGGGTTCCCTCTTTTTGTTAAGGTCTTCACAAAATACAAAATTAAATGTCTTTTTCTACGTACAGAACAAAGTAGAATCAAGTAACTGATTAGAGTATGTACAAAAACTTACACATTCTGTCTTGTTGTTTAAAAAATATAAATATCAATAATGTTCAGTAAAATGGGTTGGTTTTATTTTTAAGGCTTCATTCTTTTAGATCCTTCATTATTTAATGAGGTGCCAGGTAGGCAGGAAAGGGCAGGAAGAGAAGAGGTTATGTGTTTTATTAAAGGTCATGTGTTTAATTCTTGTGAGACTCTTCCTTATCTCTGGCAGGAGGAGATTTCCCTCCACATTGATGTAACTTTCCAGGAAGCAGAGGTGGAAGGAAAGGAAAACAAAACCTTTATTATTGCTATTTTTTTTTCCTTCATTAAAATCTTGTTTTAAACCTGTCTCCTTTCATTGTCTTTGTAGAGAACCATCTGCCAAGTACTTGGATTAAACAGACTGGAGCAGAACCGTGTCCCAGGTCCATCTGGGACAGGTTAGCATGAGGAAGAGGCTGCTGGAGGTGTTTTACCACCGACCCCCGCGGAGGTAGCAAGTGCTGCAGCCAGGGCAGCTGCTGCCGCTGCATCCCTGGGTGTGAAGTCTGTGGGGAGGCTTTCCATGAGGCACTTGAGCTGCTCCTGGCCCAGTTTGATTTTATCGTCCAGCTCCCGCTGCTCGATGAGGAGTGCAGACTTCATCTTCACAAAGTGCTGGTAATCCTGGAGCTGCTCCTCAGAGAGGTAGTTGCCCAGGATCTCCAAGACCACCCGTTCCCGACGGTCAAGGTTTTCCTTGAGTTCCCGGGCGTCTTCGTGCTGGCCAGCCAGCAGCTTCCTCTTCTCGTTCAGCGAGCTCTGCACACACCAGAGAGAGCCCTTCAGCACCAGCAGCACCAAAATCCCTGCTCCCCCCCTCCTTCCTCCCAGCACCACCTCCACGGCTGGCTGCCATGCTCCCAGACACGCAGTCAAAAGCCTGGAGAGGAGGATGAATCCTTCATTATGGATTGAATGTGAATCCCACTGAATCAGACTCTGAATGTTCGAGTCAATGGGAGGCAGAAAGTGCTCCAAGGAAGTCAGTAAAACTTGCCTGAAAGCAACAACTACCAGGAAAACCCAGCTTTGCCTTTTCAAAAACCACCCAAAGAATGTTAAAATGTGGCTTTAACTGAGTGGGTTATTCCAGGAGGCACAGCACCATCCAAGCTTTCCTCTGGCCACGGGGCACAGACAGGCTGTCCCCAGCATGGCCCTTCTGCGGCGAGACAAAAGCCACAGGATCCCTGACATTTATACAGACCAGGATCCAGGTTCCCAGGGACAAACCCTGCATTTGCTACTGCTCATCCATAAGCTCCAGGACACCTGTGCTACCTTCCTGGCAGCCCTTGGAAGTCCTTGTAAGGTATGCTGTTGTGATGGCTGCTGCTGCCCCACATCCCAGTAAGGCCAGACACCACGGATACGTACCCGCTCCTCACTGTTGGCATTTTCCCCCAGACTACTCAGAACGTTCTCCACACGGGCCAGGCGTCCCGAGAGGGAGAGCAAGAGGTTCACCACCTTATCCAGATCGCCAATGAACATCTTGTACTTGTCAAACTCGTTGGGTTTGCACAGCGTGCTGATCAACAGCTCCACCTCCTCTCCGAGGGCGTTATTCATCTTAATGTCTGCGAGCAGGCCCTCCTTGGCTTCCTTCAGGATTTCCAGTTTGTGGGTCAAGCTCCCGATGAGCTCAGCCTGTCAGAGGGGAAACACATTGCTACCATCACCCTGACCACATGGATGACGACAACAGGAGGATATGGCTGTGGTTCCTGAGGAGCAGGGTCATGTCAGCAACAGCTGACAAAGAAGATTGTAAGGAGGAAACGGAGAGAACACTGGAATTCCTCATCTAGGACTTAATCCAGGTAGCTGACTAGATTGTGTGAACGTGTATGTGCTCCATGAACATTTATAGAAGAGATCTCAGACTTGGTGTACCATGTTCTGATACCCAGCTACCTACAGCTGAAAGATGTATGTTCTTTAAAACCTTCAAGTGAAAAGAGCTGCAGCCGCATCTCCGGCATGTTCCCCACTCCCTGCCCCAGCCTGAAACGTCTTGAACTGTACAAAACAACTGCCTCCCACACAGAGACATCAACGAAGAGTTGACACCAATGATGCTCTAAGTTTACTCAGTGTCTAAGCAAAGACACAGAGAGCACAAACCCATTCTAAGAAAAATGCTGGCAACTATTTCCCTGCCAAAGAAAAGGAGGCCCCCGGGCTTCGGTTACTCCACAGACAGCACTGCTGCACATGTGCCCAAGATCCTAATTTCTGTTAGGATTTAGTGGAAAGACATATGCAAAAGCAAGTCTGTGGCCTGGGGCTCGCAATTCTTGCTTCCATTTACTCAGAACTGCGAGCAGGAAAAGCTCTTCCTACAAGGGGTGAGGATTTTCAGTGTCTCCAGCTTGTGCACTGCTGAGGCCCCATTACCCGTGTGTTAATCTCCTGTGAAAATACTGTCTCACAGTCCTGTTTCCATCCAAACTGAGTGTCACTGCAGGCAGAAGCAGTCTGCTCCAGTGGGGGAAGGATCTTCAAGCACTGGTGAGGCAGGGAGGATCACTGAGCTGGCCCTGATGCCCACGGTGGCCTCTCAGTGGGGTCCCAAGGCTGGGCTGGCAATGGGAAGCACACGGCAGTGTATGGCCAGGCACCACTAGATGGAACACTTGGTGTGCTTTGTTCTGTGGTTGCATTACAGCCTGCTCTCAGCTGCCACACACACGCAGAGGCTGAACAAAAGGTGAGGAATATTCCCTTAAAATAAACATCAGCTCCCCGGAATGACCACTAAGTCACTCCATTGGTGCAGGGGAGTTCTGGGGCAGAGGCAGCAAAGGTGGTACTAAATCAAAAGGAACTCCTTTCTGTGGATTCTCCCTTCAGCAGTGCCCAGAGACAAAGCCTAACACCTGTCCTTCCCAGGGGCTGTGATGCTGTTCCTCCCTGCTCCAGGAGCTTTGCCCTCCAAAGCAGGAGGCAGGGACTGCTGGCAGTGCTGTACCTTTGTTCGGAAGGTGGGGGAGCTGGAGGGGCCTGCAAAAAATACTTTGGTGTTTGTTAATCAGTGACTCTCCTGCGATCCCAAATGCCAGCCAACCTTTGCATGCTTACAGTGCAAATGAACTCGGTTTAGCCACATGACCTTCCAGAGGAGCTGCTTCTCAGGTAACCCTTGTGAGAATGTTCTTGCACACAGACCATGAGCAAACACACCGGGCAGATTGTGCTGCCTGGGCCTAATCACTCCCATCTATTTCTGGTTTTCCATGCAAATGTAACCTCTGAGGCCTGGCTGTCCATGGCAGGCTCACAGCTACTTGCAAGCCTGTCAGACGCTTGCAGCATCTTCATCTTGTTTAGTCACTCCCAATCCCTGTGGCTCCTCAGGATTTGGGAGCTAGGCAGCATGTCTGTAATTACCAAGTAATTAATGTGAGACAACCACAGGGGCAAATTAGAAGGCCCTGCAAAAGCCCTGGAAGGTAGGACACAGAAGCCTCCAGCGAGAAATGGAGGGGCCATTCTTCAGTGAAATGTAGCCTCAACGAGAGAGGAAAATGTTTCCTCCCCTCCTGCCCTGCTCTCTTCCCTCCCAAGCCATCACATGGAGGTTGAACCACTAAGGTCCCTGTGGCTTTCAGTGGGTCAGAGAAACAAAGTGTGGGGGAAAAAGAGAAACCAATGTTTCTTTGGAAGCAATAAGTACAGACAGCAGGTGAAATGGGTGAACTGGCTTCACTGAAGAGGAAAATCTCAGGGGAAAACCTCCTGCCCTCAGACAGTGCAGTCACTAGCTAAACTCTGTTCCTGTTTCAAACTGAGCTGGCCTTGCTCAAGTTGTTTTACCTCTCCTTTTTCCTTCCTTGCTACAGGATCGGGACTGCTCCTTACAGCCTGTACACCCAGCATTTGACATGGGACAGGCCTGCCTCGGGGTGGTGCAAGATTTGTACTCAAGTTTGCAGTGAGTACTCAGATCAACTCTCTTCATTCCATTTGGGTCACTCTAATGAAGCTTCACCGGTGGCCTAAACGCTCCCACGCAACTTGAGAGCTGCCAAAAGCTGCCAAATAGAAATGCACTTCACTGTAGGGCTTATTGTTATTTCAGGAATGTAAGCAGCCAGTGATAGTGTGTGCTGAATTTACCTTCTTTTCATTGATGTCCAGCAGCTCCTCTTCCTCACCTACTTCTTCTGGCAAGTCCTTGATTTTATTCAGCAGCTCTGCTTTGGGTGCTGAAACGCTGTAATAAGCAGGACAGGTGACCAGGGTGACGGGAGCCTCCTTTTCCTCTCTCCTACACCACAGTGAAGAAAAAGGAGGAGTTCAGTCTGAGCCTGACTTTTCCCCGTGCCTAGATCCATGGTTTTCCAGCACTGCCCGTTTGGTACCTTCCCAGTGTCATTACCCACAAGGACAAGGCGGATTCCTGCCACCAGAGGGGGCGTGTCAGCTGCTGTCACAGCCCAGCACAGCCCTTGGGTTTAAAGGTGACTGCTTACAGCCCTGGACAGGCTTTACCTTGCTGGGGGTCAGTCAGCACAGCTCGGCTGGAGGTGGCCAGACCGGCCATCTCAGCTGGCATGGTGCAGCACAACTGATTCCTGGATGGTTCTCCAGCTGCCACTTGGCAGCTTCTATCTTAAAAAAACCCCACACTGGAGGACTTGGGCTGACCCTGCAGTAAGCAGGTCCCCTCAAGCCTCCTTCCAAAATCTGGCCTCTCGTTATCTTTCTGCCTGTCATTATTTTCATCTGGATTTTACTCTCGTGTCTGTTCCTGCACTTTGGACTGAATTGCTTCAGCTTGCGAAGGTCCAGAGAGCAAAATCAAGTAACATCTCCAGGGCTGGTTCATCTCCTCCCGTTACCAAGCTCAGCATTGCCTTCCACACAGCCCATGAGAAAAGGTATTTGGAACTGCCCTGCCAGGCCCTGCACCTGGGAACTGCGGAACTTGTTCTCCACCAGAGCCCACCTGCAGAAATGCAGACACACTGGGCACAGGTTGGCCTTAAAAGTGAGGGAGCAGGGAGTTGTGCCAGCCCTCATCCCGCTCCCGCAGTGCTTACGTGTCTTCCCCGACAGCCGTCCTGCTGACTTGCTTCTGCGACATCTTCCTCTTCATGTTGTTCTCCTTCAGCAAGCTGGCTCCACTGGGGAAAATCCCTTCCATTAAGTCCATGGTAGTCTTCATTTTGGAATCTGGATCCAGGATATCTGCCAGGGACTTGTCTTTGTGGACAATTTCTTTTGCCAGAGCCTCTGACTTAATATCCTCTGGGGTCTTTTTCTTTGCCTTCACTGGAGGTGCTGTGCTGAGCATCCCGGAGTCCGGGCTGGTGTTTTCCAACTCTGGCTCTCTGGGGTCACCTTCAGGCTGAGTTATGGGCTGTGTATCAGTGCTTTGAGGCCCTTCAGAAGCAGCAGGTGACTGGTGCTGCTGGTCCACAGCAGATGGAGAGCTAGTCCTCTTTGCAGTTGGTGAGAGGGGCCAGTTCTTTTCACCGATACTGGTGCCCAACCCTGTGATCTCCCTCTCAGCCGGGGCTTTGGGAAAGCTTTTGAAGCTGCTATGGAAAGAAAAATTCTGTGAGATGAAGATAAACCTATGCCCCAGGACCATTGTGAACACATGGTGAAGGCCTTCAACAAGTAAGTTTTCATTCTCTCTCATTTTTGTGTCTCACTTCTCATTCCAACACAGAAGGGCATACAGTGTGAAGCTCCTGGCACCAGAAGCATTTCATCCCCCCAGTCTGGACGCTGCTGGATTGTCTTTCCAACACAAAAAGAACCAGTGAGTAACATGTCACTTTGTTTTCTGCTGACAGCTGGGGGACATTGTGTCCTCCTACCTGGGAGTGCCATCCTGAGCAGCCCCTACCCATTTGTCCTTGTCATGTTGGAAAAGCCAATCACTGCTATAGCCCCAGCCAGATTCTTCCTGGATGGATATTAGAGCAGCTCCTTGGGAGTGTTGAAGCTGTGCTGAGTTAAACCAGCTGGGCACCTTGCCCAAAGTCCCATCCTTCAGGAGATTTGCCCTATACAGCATGACTGTGACATACTTGTGTTGTCACTCCTTGGCAGATGGTCACTGTTTCATAACAGCATTGTTTTGTGCAAGGTCTAAAATGCATTCTGGGGGATTCTAACTGTTTGGATAAACCCATCATGGATTTTCACAGCTGTCTCTCAAAAACCAGTTACTGGAAGGAGTCAGCAGCCATTCCAATTCCTCATGCTGGAGCAAGTCAGAAGCGACCCCACTGAAACCTGCAGGGAGAACCAGATCAGGAGACTTTCTCCTCCATACCCCCCTTTCCTGGGGGTTATAGGGGACCACCTGCCAGTGGACATGCTGGTGGCCTACCAAGCTTTGTGCCCTGGCCTGGCCACATGGTTTGATGATGCTCTTGGCATCCAGGCAGTGAGTCTGTCTGTCCCTGTGCCCATACAGCAAGCTCCCCACCCGGCTGGCAGCTGGGGGGTCTCATGGCAGCCAGGGTCATTGCCAGCTGTCTGAGCCCCACATATCTTACTGTATATGGCCCTGCACCGCCCCAGACGCCGCGTTCCAGCCTGCCCTTACCTCACACTGGTCTCCTCTGGGAGCCGGGGGGATTTGTCTCCAGCTGCCCTGTTCCCCTCCAGTGCCACGGCTGGGGGGGGAGGTGGGAATTCCCCTGTGCCATTGGCAGAAGTGCAAGAGCTGAGCTCGGGAAGAGGACGGGACGGCGGTGGTGGGGAGAAGGGCGGCTGGGAAGGCGCGACGAACACCTCATCGTCCCCCTCGTCCTGCAGCAAGGGCGGGGGCGTGAGCTGCAGCCCCGACTCCGAGATCCGCAGCTGGGTGGTCCCCTGGGGAGAAGGAGTCTCCGGGTCGGAGGAAGTGCTGCTCTGTGTCGGCAGGGACTGCCACCTCTGGGAGAGCTTGGGCCCAGCCGCTGGGGGAGACACCACGGCCCTCGGGGAGCTGTTGTCCTTGACCGGAGGAGCCCACGCCGCTCTAGGGGGCAAGGATCTGTGGAGCAGCCCGGCCTTCCTTCTCCACGCCATTTCTTCCATGGGAGTCTCTGGGGATTTATCCTGCACAGCATCCAGGGGTTGTGGCTGGAGATTCCCGTTGCCCTCAGGGGGAAGAGCCTCTCGTTTGGCATGGTGCTGTCTCAGAGCCTGGCCCTCGCCTGTGCTCTGGAAGTCTGAGGGAGCCTGGGTGGGTGTGTTGGGGGAGGGCTGGCCAGATCCAGAAGGAGTAAGGTTAAGGAACAAGGGTTTAAAGCCTTGCTTTTGCTCAGGGTAGTGACTCCTTGCCTCTGTTGGGGCTGGGAAGAATGCAGAAGTCCTGCTATCTGGCCTGGAAAGTTCTGAGAGCTTGTGGTTCTCTGTCAGCGTGGTGGACCCAGCGACAACGTCGCTGCTGCGGGGAGGGTGGGGATAGTAACTGGTGAATGCCAGTCTCTCTGAGAGGCTTCTTTCTTTCTTGCTGAAAGACCTAAACACCAAGAGACAGACCATGGTAAGATTAACAATTAATCAATGAGCAGGAAAAGCTCTTGTGCACCTCCTTAACGAATCAATTATCAGCCCTACCAGAGGCCACTGTCTGTGCCTGCTGGTCTAGGTGAGGTGCAGCTGTGCTATGAAACTGGAAGTCAAATCCTGAGCCGGATCCATTTCCACTCACCATCTCCCATCGTTCTCAGTGTGTGCTACAATACACACATGGGGAGCAGGCATCACAACAATAACTCAATGGAAAAAATATTTAGGAAAACCTAATGCCTGGCTTCCTTTCCAACCTTGGTTTCAATTTGGTTTGTTACAGATGGGTTTAGTAGTAACTTCTGTAAGACAGATTATTTGACATTATCTACCATCAAACCTCCTTCTCAATTGCTGGTAATTCTAAGCTCTACGAGCCAAAAATTCCCATAATGTTATCTGGCTCCTGTTGGAAAGGTGCCATTAAAATGATTCAACTGTCTCCAAGAACAAGACAAGGCCAAAAAATGCACTATTTTGACTCCAGAGAAAATTAAAAAAGGCTCCTACAGCCTTGGAACCCTGTAAGAAAACAGAGCTCCCTCAGACAGGCAGGTGTGACAAACCCCAAAGCCAACACATTCCATCTGTGAGTGGATGTTAAGGCTGCAAAGCCAGTGGGGTGAGTTATTCCTTCCAGGTCTTTTAGGATGTTCTAAGGTGTGTCTGAGAAACAGTGTCTAGCCTTTGGAGTGAGGATCCTGCTCGGAATCCAGAGCCAAACCTACTTGCCTGTATGGCTGTTTAGCTGGAAAACAAACCGAGCAGTAATAATGACACCAGCAGATGCGAGAAAAGATGGCCTGAAAACATGAGGCCGTACCATAAACCAATAAAACACAACAAAGCTCTACTGCCAGTATGTTTTCTGTTCTTGAGATGCATTGTTCAAACACTCTCAACACTGCCCATCTGTGATGCTGGAGATTGGGCCCCAGATTTGTTCCCAGATATACTGGTACAAATTAAGAGTAACTCTGTCAAAAACATGGGTTGTTCCGGCTTTATTCTGGTGTGACTGAGAATAGAATTTGGCAGCCTGTGCCTGGGGCTGGGGAAACTTCCCAGACAGGCTGCTCTTGGTATTGTCTGTGGTTCCTGGACAGTAGCAGTGTGTATTCTTTTCAGATGCTCAGTGTTCCTCAGGAACACCAGATGGTAATTCTCTAATTGAAAGATCTCTCCTACTGTGGAAGCAACTGTGGATTCTAAAACTGACGGAGCAACACCCGTTCCCAATATTGTGTGGCACCTGGGGAGCAGTGGGAGAGCACATGTGACTGGACCATGTGATTGCTGACCAAGGTTTTTTCCTAACTTCATCATCTGACAAGTCTTCTTCCTCCTCGAGCAAGAGCTGTGGGAGGGGTGGTACCATCTCCTCTGCAGCACATTAGGCAGCTGTGTCCCAAGGAAAACGAGAAACATAACCTGTGCTGCCTGGTGTTGCCTCCCTGAATGGAGAACGCTTCTCCTATCCTCATTTGATCTTCTGAGAAATCCAATTCTGAGCGAGAAGGGAAAGCAACTCCCGTCTCCCAGCAGAAACGTGCTTGTGAAGCATGAGGGATGCCTGCGCAGCAGAAATGCCACAAAACTGCTAATAACCAATAATCTTTGTGCAGTGAAGCAGGAAAATGAGAAACCTGCATTTCGTGCCCCAATAAACTTGTTTTCAGTCTGGGTGTTCAATCCCATTACTTGGAAAATAGGTTGGGGAAAGAAAGAAATAAAAGGAAGCTGCAAGTACTGATTGAGCAGCAGGATGAAATGCCATCTGCAGGAAAAACAGGGAGGCAGGAGCAACTGAAACAGCTGCATTATTGTCTTAGGAAAAAACATGGAAAAAATTTATTCCAAATCACAGCAAATGGGCATGTTTTAAATAAACCTAAAAGGATGCGCCTGAAGGTAGATTGGGTCCCTTTAAAACAACATTATGTCTTCTTAGGGGCAAAAATGGCCAGAAGTAAGACCCAGCCAGAGTAGGAGCCTTCCTCTGCTTCCAGCTGTCACTGTGTGCCCCAGAGCTGTGTGGAGAAACCTTTGGAGAGAGCAGTGTTAACTCCCACTGTGAGCACAGAGCAGGCTGGCATTTTACTGCAAGTTTGTGAGGAACAGAGCTCCTTTGTGAACAATTCTTTTAGTCCCTCTTGATGGTTTTTACTGTAATGGGAGTTGGTTGTTTGGGCACTCAGGGCTTAGGGCAAACATCTATTTATTATTTAAATGTAAATACAGCATGATCAACTTCAGTTCTAGTTAACCTCAAAACAATCCACGGCTAAGTGGAGAGTTACGTAAGTCCTAAGACTATGAGTTTTGTGATTACACTTTTCTATTTTTAAAAGCATTTCTCTCTCCCCCTGCTGCTGAGCAAAACATCCTGCCTGCACGAAGGGAAGCAGCCTAAAGGCCAGCTCCCACTTCAGGAAGATGGGGGAAATCTCCTGGTTTTGATCCCTGCAAATGTTCCCTTGCTTTTGGGGAGGCAGCTGGAGAAAACTATCAAGGTATTTTTTCCTTCAGGACCCTTCAATTATGATGGCACGTGGATGTCAGTTCCAGCAGCAGATAAAACACATTTTGGAAGTTATGGAACTGGAAATTTGCTGCAGAAACGTGGCCCAAGATGACATGAGGAGAACTTGATAGTAAATGAATGTAGTGAAAACAAAGCTCACAGCAACTCCTCCTAAGTGTGCTGGGCACAGCACGCCCAGAGCTGTGTCTGTGCAGGTGTTTTCCCTAGTTTGGTGTGAGACAATCCATGACAACTGCTGGATGGCCAGAGCTGATCCTGCAGGGGCAGAGGGGACATGGACACACTCCTACCTGGCTCCTGCGCTGACCACGTAGAAGGGATCCCTCACCATGGGGCCGAATTCACTGCTCTCCCTTCTCAGCAGCTCCTGGAGTACAAAGACAGCGTTAACAGCGAGCAGAAAGCAAACAAAATACCAAAACACTGATGAGAATGCTTTCTGAAGCCTGAGAGCAAGTCATTCCCCATGGCTATCCATTCCTTCCTATCTCTAAACAAATTCCTGCAGTGACAGTGCAACGTGATTTGTATGCAGCTTGAAAGGAACATTTAGCACTGTACACAAGGCCCTCAGAAACGTACAGTGAGGCAGAGAAGTCTGCTGCTAAGCTGGAAATAAACACTTCCCACAAAAAATCTGAAAAGACCACAAATAAATAAATAAATAAAAATCCCCCTGTTGGTTTGGCTTTGTCCTCCATGCTTATAGCTGTGGTTTTGCACTGGAGACGGATCAGAAAGAAAACTAATGAAAAAAACCCACTTAAACATATACTTCCCTTTCAAACAGCCCCTATGGATTGGTGTGTATGTTGGAAGACAAATCTAAGAGCAGGGTTTTCACAAGTGCCTTGCTGCCTGTGGGACTAAATCCTCATTCCAGAAGTGGATACAGCTAAATCCCTCTGGAAAACAGCAGTAAGGGCTCTCCCTTCCTCTGTACTTGAACTAAGACCCTGTGAACAGGTCTGCAGGGCTGTTCACCCTCTTCCTCAAGTTGGTTTCCAACAGGCAGAACCTCTGGTTTGGCTGCTGAACATATGAACGATTAAAAATGAGCCAAAAGGGGGAAATAAAGATCTCAAGAACTGCCCTGAGAGAGTGGCCTGGGGAAAAATGAACTGGGGCTGTTTGTTGTCCAGCCTGTCACTGGCAAGTACATTTTGGTGATTTTTCTCTCTCTGGATGTCTGGTTTTGTTGCTGCTCTGACTGTTCTGGGAGGCAGAGGAAGGGTCACAGCTTGGCCTTCAGCTTAACTCGTTCTGGACCCTTACTGAATGCAAGGCAAGTGTGACAAAATGGCACAGAGATGAGCCTGACGCCTGGCTGGGGTGGAAAAATACCGATGGTGGGATGAGACAGGAGTGGTTCTGGAAGTGCATTCCGGTCACTTGATATTCACAAGCTGCTTTTTTAACTCCCTCTATTTAAAGACGTGGCGTGGGAGCTGAGGGCTGCTGAGGGAGGACGTGGAGAATGGAGCACACGGGGAGTTTGGGAGGGTTGGGCCTGTTTGTGAGGTGCTGCCCAGAGCCTCCTCAGTGTCACTTGACTCGGGATCACTTCGCTGCACCTGGAGAATCTGCTCTGGGCCAGGAGCAAGTATAAGAGCAGAAGGAGATGTCCTGGATCTCAGCTGCCCTGTAAATATGTAAGCCTCTCCAAACACTCAGCCTATTTGGAGCAAGGAGCCTGTCCACACATTTTGGTAGTTTGCATCCCTGTTTGTGATGAATGGAGCTTGGCATGGAAACAGGGATGGGGCAGCAGACCCACCACTGCTGCAAATCCGTGTGGCTTGAGCAGTTGTAGCTCCCTAAATAGGTCTGAACAGATTTCAGCTCAAGAGCTGTCCGGGCAGTTGTTCTTTAAGAATTTAGTTGGTTCTACTGTTTACCATCCTCAGAGTCAGTCAAATTCCCCATTTGTGACATCAGTGCAATGTTCCCAACCACCAAGCAGGGGACATGGAGCAGCCAGGGTCTCTGCTGAGTTTTCTCTGTGATGTTTCCCTCCAGGGCTGGAGGCAAAACATAATGGTTATTTGGCAGTGCCTCTGCCCAGCACTTCCCAGCACTGTCAGGCACAGTGGGAGCCAGGGCAGTTCCAAGCAGACTTTAATCCTCTCTGCTTTGCACCAGGAAAACGGGCTGAGGTAGGACAGCAGCAACAGTGAATCGCCACCTTAATGGGACACCCCCCCAGAAAGGTGCTCAGTGCTTCTCCAGTGCTGCTGGCAGGTAAGGACAGGGATGTCCCGGTGGAATGTCCAGAGCAGCAAGGACACATGCACACTACCAGCATATGCACTGAAATCCCAGCATCCCTGCCATCCCTGAAACAGCCCCAGCAGGGAGAAAGCTGAACTCCACCAGCAAACATAGAAAGCTGAACTCCACCTGCACCAATTTAAGTGCAGGAAGTTGTGTCTATCTCAGCAGGCACTGAACCTTGCTCCAATCAATAGAGTAATTGCCATGACTGAACACCAGCCTGTTCTCTGACATCCCTCCCCATTCCCTGGATGCAAGAGCCCTGCTTGTGGGTGCACATGACCCTGTTCCCACATACCTGGTGTTTCTTGTCTGCCGTGGGAGACGATCTGGAACGCACGTGCACAGGGACCGGCTGATTGTCGTACCTATCGAGCAGGTCTTCCACAGACACCGATTTCCCCGATTTCCTGGCGGTGGAGGGTGTTTCAAAGACCTGTTCTTGGTTCCTGTAGCGAGGCTGGCCCTGCACACCCAGTGGGTCTGTCTGTGTGCCTTTGGTGAGCTCCATCCTGGCTCTGTAATCCCGGCACCTCTCTGCTTTTGGCCAGCTTGTGCCTGAGCTGTCCTGGCGCCCCACCTTCTCATCTCCACTCGTGTCCAAGTAGTCCACCAGCCCAGGTGGAAGGGCAGAAGACATCCGTCCCGTCCTGGATATCCGCTCTAGGGACTCTCTCCGTCGGTAAAGGTTCTGGTCCTGCAGGGAGTTCATGCTGGAGGCAGAGGAAAGGCTCTGGCTGTCTGTGCCCCCCACCTGCAGGTAGGAGCTGTGGGAGCGCTCCCTCAGCAGCCCCACGTCCTGTGAGGACGGCCGCCTCCCTGTTTTCCGCTCGATGTAGTCGGCGAGGGCGCTCTGCTGGAGCTGCTTGAGCTCGGGCTTGGACAGGCTGGCTGTGGAGGAAGCCTTGCCGTCCCTCTCGAAGATCTTCCGCCGGTCAGCCACCGTGTTCTCCGGGAAAACAAAATGGATGCTCTTCTTCTGGAAGGAGAAGGGCGACGGCTCCCCATCCGAGATGCCCACCTCGTTCATCTTCTCCGGCTCCGAGTAGGAGCGCTTCTTCTGCTCCGCCGTCAGCCGCCTGCGGCCCCCGATGCGCAGCACGTGCTGCGTCCTGGCGTAGTCCAGGGCGGAGAGGCCGTCTTCCGTGGGCGTGATGCTGTGCCTCTCCTTGGGCGTGTGCGGAGACGGCGCTGTGCTCCTCAAGCTCACGTGGGCCGAGGCAGGACGCTGGGGCATCCTCTTGGGAGTGCTCCCGAATGGGGGGCTGATGCGACGGAACGAGGTGGCCCTCAGCACCCTGGACTGAGCGTCCTTAATGCTGTTCCTGTAGGCCCTGTTAAATGGCGTGTCCAGCTGCGACCCATGGGCGTCCTGGATGTTGTCCTTCCAGAGGATGTCCTTCTCAGGCTCCCCTGCCAGCTGGAACGTGCTTTTACTCCGCGGCAGCTGGGCCGCCCTTCCTTGCCCCTCATTCTCAGGACACAGGCCGTAGTAGTCACTGGGTCTCGCTTGCTTCACTGAAGCCACCATCTGCAGCTCTACGGGGTGCCAGTCAGCCTCATCCAGCTTCCCGTTCCTGATGGAGGGGCTGGAGCCCCTGGCCAGCTCCGTGGGCATCTTGCTCCGCATGTCCTCTGGGCTGAGCAGGGAGCCTCTCGCGCCGGAGGGCTGGCTCGTCCTGCTCGGCCCGTAGTGCTGGCCGAAGCTGGGAATGCCAGCACTCTGGGGCCGGGGGGTGCTCTGCTCCCGCTGCTCAAACTTGCTGACCTTCTCCAGCACCGAGCAGCGGGGCTTGCCAGCCTCTGGTTTGCCATAGGGAAAGCTTTGGGTGCTGCTGGAGCTGAGCCGGCTCCTCCCGAAATCTGAGGTCTTTGGGTGCTGTGGAGAAGGAGGCTCTTTGCACTTTGGCTCAACAGCATGGAACAGAGTCACACTCACATCCTCCTCCTCCTGCCTCGTGAAGGCCTGTGGGTCCACATCGCTCCACTGTCTGTAGCCCTGTCCCCTGTGATCCTTCTCCTCTTTGCTGCTGCTGTTCAGGAAGGACAGTTTGGTGCTGGAATAACACTCGCCTGCTTGCATGTCTCTTAACTCGGAGCTGCTTTGCCTCCTGGAGCTCTCTGGGATGTTCTGCAGGGAGGAGAAGCCGTACTGTTTGGCCTTGCCGTGACCCCACTGGTGGTGAGTAGTAGCTTCTCTTTCGTTTAACTGCCCGTTGCCATTTTTGTTCTCCTGGGATCCAGGTGTCCAGTCCTCTTTGGGCTGGTAATGGGATTTTCTCTCACTAGCATCCCTCAGCTGGGGTTGTGGAGCCTGGAAAATGGGTTTGGAGGCCTGGGTGGTACCTGGGGTCTCGCGGTGGCTTTGTGCTGCCTTGTAAAGGGGTAACAGCTCCTCCTTCCTTGACATGGCCAGGGAGAGCTCCGGGACTGCTGCACTGGGAGGTTTCTGCTGGACAAGTTTGGCATCCAGCTTTCTCTCAGCTGCAGGGGGCTGGTAGAAGACGGTCGATCTGTTTGTAGCGCTTTGGTTTCCATTCTCATCAAAGCCCAGGGTGCCGCTGGCTGCGGCCTTGTCGTAAGAGACTGGGAGGGATGGAGAGTACCCGCTTTCTTTGGCCAGAGCTGGGTAAAGTGTCCCGGGATTGCCTGCAGAAGGCTGGGGCACCTGGGCATAGTGCGGCTCTGGGGAGGGCACGGCGTAGACACCAGTGGGCAGCAGGGGCTGCCCCGGCTGGGCTGCCTGGGAATAGCTCTGCTTGGGCTTCGTGGTGGGGCTGCTCTCCGGGCTCTTCTCCACCACGGTGTGCAGATGCCCATCTCCGAAGGGGGGTTTCAGCAGCGGGCCCTGGGACAGGGAGCTGATCAGCGGCGTCCAGGCCCCTTTAGGCTGGGTCCGGCCAGGCTTGCTCAGGTCCAGGCCGGCGCCCGAGCCGGGCCTCTCGTGGTGCCTGATGGCCGCGTAGCTGTCGCTGCGAGCGGGAGGCAAGGGGGGTCCCCTGGGGGGCTGGCTCTTGCTGTCGGGCTGTGCCCAGGAGGGAGCTGCGCCGTGCCGGCCCAAGCCGAGCAGCCTGGCATGGCCGCGGCCATCCAGCGAGGCCCGGGCATCGCCGCTCGGGAGCAGGGAGGGCTTCACCTCGTACTCCTCGGAGACGCGCTGCTGGGCGTCGTACACCGTCCGCACGTACCTGATGTCCGCCTGCCTCAGGCCCTCCTGCAGCCCGGCCCGGCACTGCGCGCTGTCCGGGGAGCAGCACTGCTCCTTGCCGAACGGAGCGGCGGGATACTCGGGGATGCTGGAGTTGGTGGAGAAGGAGCTGTAGGCAGAGTCCCTCTTGCTGTGCAGGTGGGAGAGCTGGTCGATGCTGTTGGTGGATTTGGCCGGGGACAGGTGACAAGGGTGGTAGCCGGGGGAGGAGTGGTCCAAGCTCTCCATGCTGCCCCGGGAGCTGTACTGATCCGGACTCCTCCTCAGATAGCCATGCTCATAGCCAGAGAGATCGCTGGTGGAGGAGCTGGGGGAGAGCAAGACAAGAGTGAAAACCCACTGACAGCAGAGGAGAGGCACAACTACTTATAAGTGAGCTCAGAAGCAAGATGTTTAGTTTTGAGATGAAAACCCTTATTTGGGCCTTACTCCATCCCCTGTTTGGAGTCATCCCAGTTCACAAAGAGGAACTGCTTGACATTGCAACACATGGCTCTTATTTACCACAGAAGGGTGGGAGGGAAATACAGACAGAAAGACAGTGCATCTCTGGAGCCAGGAGGATCAACCCCACCCAGCAAACCCATCCAAAGCCCTTGGAAAGCTGAATGAGCACCGACGCCCCCGAGGAGGAGGAGAGGAGCACGAGGGGCGTTCTGGGGGGAACCTAATCTCTTTCTTTTTTTCCCATTTCATTTCTTTTTATGGAGATGAGGGCTACGCCCTGGCAGGCTTCCTGGAAATTCAGCTGTCCCAAGGATAGTTTGCTTGCTGCGAGAAAACTAAACTGACAAGACAGGGAAGAGATGCATGTGTTTGTGCCTGGAGGAAAGTGGGGTGCAGCCACAGACACAGTCTGAGAACGCCCAGGAATTCTGCACAGCCGCCTACTCATGTAGCTCAGCAGGTGCAGGTTCACCTTGGCACCTCCTCTGAGATACACATATGTCCACAGAGGATTTGTGGCTGCCAGAGGTGTGATCAAAAACAAGGATATTCAGAGATCTTTCTATTTGTGGGAAGGGAGCTCCTTGTGCTGGCCACAGTTCTTTTTTTACACCTCACAAGGGGCCATCACAGATTTCTGTGGAGTTTGCTCTGGCTAATCTCCCCTCGAAGATTCAGGCAAATACAGTGAGGATCAGAGAGCGTAACCTGAGGATTTCACTCTTCTTCCCTCTGTTCCCAGTAGCCCTTCTGCAGATATTGCTTTCTCTAGTTCCCTGTGCAACTACATGCACTGTCCTGGCAGAGCCACAGAGAAGCAGCAGGAAAGGACAGGCTGTGGCAGGGCAAGGCACAGAGCTGGAAGCTTCCTCCAGATCATATCCCAGCCAAAGGATGGGTGGTGTGGAGAAGGCTGATGAGGATGAGGAAGGGCAGAAGGAAACATGGTCACAGCAGCTCTGCAGAGGGATGCAGAGGAACACAGACACAGGCAGGAAGAGATGGCAAATGTCAGATTAAAGCTGCTTTATCCATTTAAATGCACCACTCTATTTTGGATTCAAGTAACCACGTCCCTGGCAATGCCCAGCACAGCCCTGGCCAGCTGGCCACTAGATGTTCCCCGTGCTCCTCTTCAAGCACCCAGGAGACAGAGCTGTGCTGCCAAAGGCTCTGCCAGGAGCTGTGCCTGGGAAGCAAAGCCCCTTGGTGGGAAAGGAGTATGCTCCAGCATGAGTTGTAGTGAGGCCACAGACCAATATGCATTTCTCCTGCAACCATCCCCTCACTTTTTTCAATGCTCTGTTTTCTCCTCCCTCCCCTTTGCCAAGGCTCAGCCCTGCCTGTAGAAGAAATGATGTCTAAATCCCACAGTCTGTAAGGAGAGTCTGAAACCCTTCTGCCTTTCTGGGGAAAATCCTTCAAGGGCAGAATTTAAACTTGTCCCTCCTCCAGTTGCCCCAGTGCTGAATGTGCCAGGAACAGCCCCAACCTGAAGGGCACTGCTTCCCACCTGCCTCCGCCAACATCTCCCCACCACATCTTCCGTCTCCCTTTCCTTCACTCCACAGCCGTGTAGTGCTTACCTGGAGTGGTAGGACTGATGCCAAGGGGTGCCAAGCGTACCCTGAGATATTTGCATCATGCTGGGATCGGGTTGGTTCTCCGCAAGTTTGGTTGAATGCCAGGAGTGAGGTCGGCCTGGAGTTTCACTCCGCCTGGGTGGAAGCAGAAGGATTTTGCACATCAGCAACAGGCCAGCTCCTCCAAGGAAGAGGAATGTGAAGTAGCACCGACATTTAACACCAACATCTAAAACTGCTCATGCTCACTCGTGTTTCACTGCTGTGTTCTTGTCTATTCCAAGCAAATCCCGCAGCAACCACGGGACGTGTCTCTGACATTCACACAACAAATCCCCCTTGGATTTGCAAGGCAAGAGGTAAGTGGGTTATCACTGAATGCCGGGGGGTCTTCCCCTCTACCTCCCAGCTAGCCTCACTCCTTGGGGCCAAGCCTGGGGGCCCATTCCCAGGGATCAGTTTACAGGCTGGGCTGTGCCTGGATCCACACAATGCAGGGTGGCTGATGCGGTTCTGATGGATGCTGGAGGAGGAGTTCTCCACAGGTTCCCTTCATTTTAAAGCGAGGACTGGCAAAGCCATCGAAAGAATCACATGCCACGAGGGGGTGGGAGCCTGCACAGGGCTCTTTTGATCTCTCTTAAAAACGCAGGAGAGACGTGACAACCAAGCTCCAGCAATGCGTGCCCCTCGCATCCCACCCCGGCTGGACAGCTGTCCCCAGGGTGTGTCCCCAGGCACGGCTGGCCCTCGGTGGCTGCAAGCACCAGCGCCAAGGCCTGGCCCTGTCAGCACTGAGGAGAAACAACCCACCAACAGCCTTATTTAAAGCACAGTGGTGCAATGGAAAGTCAAAGCAGGGGATTAGTGAGTCCCTTGAACAGGCCACACAGATGCTTCCTTGCCCCAGCCTTTGGGCTTATCCTCAATCCTCTGCTCCTTTCCAAGGGGGATCTCTCCTCTGCTCTGCAGTTTCTCACTCTTCCTGTGAGAAGGAGGAGCAGCACTGGACCTGGGTACCACTGAAATGTGACAGCCTGCAGGATAATGCTGACTAAATAAATGCAACAGGAGGATACAACACACCTTTAAAGTTCTGTCTCACTGAAAATTCACAGTACAGCATGTCCTTTACAAGTCAGGAAATAGATTAAAATGCCCTTGGCAGATGTAACCCAGACACCAAGAGAGGACTCTCCTACTGCCTAAGACTGTGAGAAGAAACGATACAGGAAAGTGTACAAAGCAAAAAATGGTTGTTAGGGTCAGGTCTTTTCCTAACACCAGTTAACACTGGCACCGGGATGGAAACGAGAGTGAGAAGCAGAACCATTTCTCCAGTGATTTTTCCATGCAGATGTCAGAAGTGCTGGTCATTCTCTCATCTGCTAAAAGAAGCAAGAAAAAGGGACATGCTTTTCCTTTTAACATCTGTTGTGGCAGGACTGTCTCAAGGAAAGCTGAACTTAAAGTCTGCAGAGGGCAAGCTGAACCCAACACCATTTTACATTTACATGTGTAGGTAGGTGTGTTTGAGACAGACCTCTTCTGTTAAGCTCCTTGTCCAGAAAACAAGGAAGCTGGAAACTGCCAGATGGGAAGTTGACAAAACTGTTTATTAAGAATAACCCACATTCTTGCCTTTGTCTCAGGAGGTTGTAGGACTTCAAAGTGCAGAACTGTAATAATAACAACAACAACAACCCAACCTCATTGCCTTATTTTTTATATATTCCCAAGGGCTGCACCTGTACTGTACTTGCGAAGGTGTCTGGGCAATCTTATTACTAAAAAATTCCCCACTCCAGCTAACAGAGAAAGTGATCCCTCTATTGTAAGTGCCAAGGCTGGAAAAAGAGACTCCAGGTTCCTCATGGACACCTCCAGCGATCAGATAACCTGGGCATCCAGGTCAGGTTGGCATCACGACAAATGCGTGGGAGAGAAGACACCTGGGGAAATCAGCGGACCGTGATGCAATGCTGGCACCTAAATGGCAGCTGTTAACACTGATTGCAGACCTGATACTGCCAAATTCACCCTGTACACTGGAAAACCAAAGGGAAAAGGAGAGTCTTTAATCTTGCCCAGCTGCTGTTATCTGGGTGCTCCCTGCTGCTACGCTGGTCCCAGCGTTTGCAGGCGGAAACGTGCCCGGCCCATTAGAGGCTCCTCGAGGCAGCCTGGCACAGGCTGGATGCAGTCTGGGCTGCAAGGATCACACTCACATCTCTGAGGCCCTTCCCCAGTAACAGCTCTGCAGCTTTCTCTTATTAGGAAGAGCTGAGCATGGTCTTCTCCGTAATCCCTGGTTTTATACTTCGTATGCAAAACAGGAATGGAACTTTACGAGGACACCTTGGCACAAACACTACAAATGAATCAGCATCAGAGGCTTTCTTCACAGTGCAACTGAAAGGCTGAGTTATCTTTTTCCCAAGGTTACAGACTAAAACCATCCAGAACAGAGCATTCAGTGTGATTGCTGTTCTTCACATACTGTTCCTCGCCGATTCCGGAGCACACGCACAACCCGAGCGCTCTGCAGTCCAAAAGTACTCCAGCCCCGCATCCTCCAGGAGTGCACAGATACTCTGGTGTGAAAGGCCCATCTCTAACCAAAGCACACAACCCAGCTTCCTCAAATTGCCATTTGCACCCTTCCTACATCCTTAGAAAGCTAACTGCAATCCCTGTGGATGTGCTTGCCCCCAAAGCCGTGTGGCCAGGTGGCTGTGTGGGAGGTTACTGGAGCTGGAAGGGACAGCCATGGCCTGGAAGGGATGGCCATGGCCTAGCCCACCATCTGGGGAGGTAGGAAGGGATGGGGCCCCTGCAGCACAGACCCTCCTCCTGCAGGAAAGAAGAAAGGTTAGGATGTGAGTGCAAAGCTTGTGCCTCCTGGCTGCGATCCCAGGCACTGAGCCACAAGGGAGTGAGCCAAGAGGGCAGTGCCCATCCTCACCTCATCCTCCTCACAGCGGGCAACATTTCAAGCTAGTGATAATCTAACCTAACAAAACCCACATGGCAGAGGCAGGATGTCCTAAGCCATGCCACGCTGCATGGAGCAGCAGGACCTTTGTAGACGGAGAGATCCTGATCCCAGCAATTCACCTGTACTCTCCTTCCAGGGCAACTGTGCACCTGCATCCACAGAAACCATCTGAATTCTCACCAGCGTGGACCTGTCTCCAAGACAGACACATCTAAAGAAACGTGAGCACAACAGGGAGACGTTTTCCAGACATCCAAACGTGCTGCTGCAGCCCCTCTGCCTGGCTGTTGGGCAGGAGATGAAGGAAAACTAAAGCACTCGGAAGCCTATTAGGATTTCGACAGAGCAAGGCAACAATCTACTCAAAGCAATGTCGCTCTTAATTAAGGTTCAGTCATGGCTCTAAAAATAAGCAGAACAGACGAGGCCAATTAGAAAGGAGTCGGACCAGAGTGGCGTCAGCTTGATGTGTCTTTCACTAAATCTCTCTTTTTAGGCTCATAGAGCCCTTCTGGTAAATTCTGGGTCAGGAGAGGTCTGGAGTGAGCTCTGTCCCTTCACAATTTTGACTAAAAAGAAGGAAGACTCCTTAGAGAGAACTCAAGTGTATGAAATATTTCACATGATGGATCTTGGGCAAGAGTGTCTCCTCATCTATAAAGGAAAGGTAAAACTGTGTTGCAACAGCCCAGGCCCTGAGTGCCATGTGGGAACTGGGAGACGGGTACTGAGCTTCCTGAAGTCTCTCTGGGATGAGGAAGCAGAGAATCAGAGGTTTCTGCTCAGATTTCCTACGATTACCATCATCAACTCTTTGAGAAAAACTCCCCACCATGCCCCTGGAAAGAAAATCCCTGTGTGGAAGCAGAGATGAGAATCACGCATCTGGATCTACAGCCAGATTTTTTTCTACTGGTTTTTCCTGACAGAAGTGCTTTCCACCCCAGGCTGCAGATGGAAGTGCTGGGATCGCTCCAAGGTGATGGCAGCTGTGAGCAACGGGTGCTCCTTCCTTGAACTTAGGAACAGTCAAACATTGTAATTAATGATCACTGGTCCTGCATGTCACACCTCTGTGTTATCACGTTTCTCTAGGAACCCCCAGGCTGCCTTATCCAAGAAGGGGGCATTTATCCATTTTCCAGCAAAGGAAACAGAGTGCAGGGCTCGGAGCCGCTTCACCTTCCCTTTGCCCCAGCACAGGGCTGACAGGCGATATTTACACTGGGGACTTTTCCCTACTCAAGGAAAGGGTCCCACTGGCATTCCCTGACACTAACCAGACACAGGCTTCAGTGGGAACAGAGGTGATGTACACAAACTTCACTCTGGCTGATTACTGGATTCAAGGACTTTGTCCTACCGGGATCTTCTGACAGCTTTCTATTTTAAAGACAGTATTACCGAGCAACATGACAAGTAGGATTTAAATTGCAAAATAAGGGGTATTTCTGGTCTCTTTGTTGAGAAAGTGCTTGCCACCAGGATAGAGTCCCTCAGGACTGCAGCTTAGACATGGAGAAGCCAGGAGAGTCTCCAGTCTGGTACTTAGAGCATGTGTAGGCTACAGTGAGGAGCTGGGAAGCACTAGAAGACTCTGCAACTTTCCTCTTCTTGCTATGATTTTTCTCTGTTTCTTTTGCTGGAAAAAGAGGAAGAAAGAACAGATGTGGAAAAGAAGCAGCTGACTTGACTTACAGTCTTTGAGAAAGACCCTATTATTCCCTGTCTTCTCCAGGGATTCACATCACCTCTCAGAGCACGGGTGGAAAATCCCAGCAGCCAGAGCCTGCAGTGACTTCCCCTGCCCGTGGCTCTGCAGAGCTGCACTGATTTAGCCAGACTGATGAACCAGCCCAACGGGCTCAATTCAAATAATTTTTCTCATTCTTCTCCAGTCAGTAAATTAGTTAAAAAGACAGAAACCCAAGCATAGCTTGGATTCTTTCACACCCCGATGTCCAACACACAGCAACTTGCAACAGGAGAGACTTGGAAACAATGGAAGGAATGTGTTTTCCCTGTCTCCTTCGGTGCTTAGGAGGAAGTGGGTGGCTGGCAGCAGGAAGGCTGCCCTGAGAGCCCGATTATCCAACGGGAATGTGGACAATGAGGCACGGCAGGTAACCAAGGGGACTCGCAGGGCAAGTGTTTCAGGCAGCAGCTGGGCTCTCCTCTGAGCCACCAGGCTACAAATCACAGGCAAGGCTCCTAAACTCCACATCCAAGTGCTCCTGTAGGGATGATAAAAGGGAGAGAAGCAGCAGGTCCTCTAGGTGGATGTATGGGGGTGTACACATGTGTTTGGGGGGGTAAGAGCGAGTCTGCAGAAAGCGAACCTGGCAGGGAACTGCACCCCGTGCTGTGGCCAAAGCAAAGGCTGCTGAGTCTGAAATACCCTCCCACACTGAAATTCTTATACATTAAAGCAACTTCCTGCTTGTAACCAAAGCTCCAGCCTGACTTAAACTGAGTGCATGCACACATAGCCTCCGACACCGCTGGAGAAGTAAAGCAAAACATTGGCTCTGCACCCAAAGACAGATTAATCCAAGTGAAATGCTAAACTTTGGAGCTTCTGTGAAGATCTGCTACTAAACTGATGGGCAAGAAGGATTTACAGAGGGCATATTCTGAATGATTCATTGCTTATAGGAAAGTGGTGGATGTCTGGGAGCTCCTTTCCCAAATTCGCCGTGGGTCACATACCTGGGGAACCGCAGAGTCCCACCCCACAGTCAGAGATAAATCTCTCCTTGATAAAACTACCCTGAGAAGAGAATTCAGCCTCTAAAATCTGCTGTAGCCGAGGCAGGGCAGGACCAGCATCTGTAACTGCAGTGGCCAAAAGATGAAGCATCTCCACTAAGGTCAGGGAGTTTGCTTCAGAGGTGTGTCCTTGCTGCTAAGATCAGAATGTGACTCCACAGGTCACATTCCCTTCTCAGCTGCTCACTCACAGGACACATTTCCTCCAGCTCCAGGAAGTGGGTGTAGCTTCAAAAGTCAAGGTCTGGCCCAAATGCAATGTTGCCAATAGAAGGCACTGCTTTGACTTCATGGTGCAAACCTCAGAAGACTGAGACAAAAAATCTATGAGGTCATCCAGATTACATCTGACTGATGTAAGAGGCCCTTCTGATGCCAGCAAAAGCTCTGCCTGAGTAAATGCTGTAGGATTTGGTCCTAAACTGCACGGACAAAGGAAGGGAATCAGGCTCTGCCACAACACCAGCCAATCCAGAGCAATTCAGGAAACCCATTTCTGAAGACATTTAATTGTTTAAAACTGCAGACAGGCATTCAGCAACCATGAATGCCAAGCTCCCACTGAAGCTCCCAGGCTCAGAAGAAGCCAGGTGATTTTGGAAAGCCAGGCACCTCAAGGTGGGGAATCGCAGCAGGCTTACACCACTTCTGTGGAGATATTTTGGTCCAGCATCTCCTTGAGGAGAAAGGACCACTCACTGGTCCTGGACCTCTTCCAGGACCAGTGAGTGCCCCTCAAGCACATCAGTATCCAAAGCAGAAACTATTTTACATCCAGCCCTATGGAGATGGACATCCAGCAATGCTGATGGTCCAAAGGGTGAATTCATTTCCCTGGCGCTGTGCTGAGGGCAAGGAAACCTTGGGAAAAGGTGGCTGAGAGGTTAAGAAACAGCCCTGGACCTCCTCCACCACAGGCACTGGGGATTGCCACTGCTCCACTGTGGAGTTTGCTAGAAGAGAGGCCACGAAACACACCCTGCACGCAGGGACACAGAGGGAACATTCTCACCTGCTCTTCAGCCGTAACTTAACTCCTCCAGACCACGTGGCTTTGCTGGGCTGGAAGTCAGTGCTCACACAGTCGGGACCGAGTGGGCTGGGAGACAGGTCGGTGCATCCCTTTGCTGCATGTGTGTCCCTGTCAGAAGAAACCAAGGCCACATAAACACCACCACACAAAAACCTCAGCCCCTGTATCCTGTGTTTCATCAGCATTTTAGGAAAGACGGCATTACACAGACCCAGGGGGCAAGGCAGGAGCATCAGTCTAGTTTTTAAAAAAGCGCAAAGAACATGTCACAGAAAGCCACATGTATCCCCTGTGTAAAGCCACGTGTATCCTTGTTTTTCTCTAACCCAAGCAGTGCTCAGCACTTGAGAGAGTCCCTTGCACAATCCCACAGTGCTGCTTCTCCCCACGCAGGAGCGAGATCAGCTGCAGCACCCACGGCACAAAACTCATTATCCTACAGCTGCATCTGGGGACCCTAAAATTCCCAGAGGGGGAGTTCAGGGGTTCCACCGTGGGACATGCCTTTTCCACACCTCACGAGAGCTCAGGGAATGCTCTGAACACACAAGAGAGAAGCTACGAGAAAGGTCCATGCAGTGGGAGGGAGAAAGAGAAACTTATCCTCCCCCTACTGATATTTCCCTAAAGTCAGGAAGCACAATATTTACCCCGCTCCAGCACACGCGTGCAGACGTCACACAAACACCGTGCGAGCATCGCTTCAGCTCCTTCCTTCCCCCAGGCACAGGAGAGCTCGCAAAGCTCTGGTATTCCCACTTTAGCACCGAAACGCAGGAGAGACTGGAAATTTCGGCACGCCCAAGGAACCCCCCGCGCCGAATAAAAGCAGGGCTGAAAGGCCCCCTGCGCCTGTCCCTGCCCGCGGCAGGCCTGGCCCGGGCTAAGCTGGAATCGCCTCTTGTTGTGCGCTGAGCCCACATGCCGGCATCTGGGGCTTTGGATAGCTGAGATGGCTTGGATGCCATTCCGGTGAGAGACCGGCCGTCTTTGTGTCCGGCTGGGTCCTCCCCCACGCTCCCTCCCCGAGCCCCCACGTGCCAGGCAGGAATGTTAAGCCTCACACAGCGGGTGAGATATCCCAGGGAAGCGCAGCAGCACTTTCACCTAGATTAGGGAAAGCGACTGGTCTGGAACGGCCTTTTCTGCTCGCCCTGCTTATCTTCATCCAGATTTCACCCCAAATCCTGCCTTGGCTGCCTTTTCTTTCCCTGTGCCAAATCCCGTCCTGCTTTGTCTGTGCCACCCCTCTCCTCTGAGATGATGTCAAGCCTCTCATCAAACCAGAAAGATTCCCTTCCCTGCTCCCATTCCAGCCTCGCTGTACACCGGGAGCACAACCTCCTCTACTGCAGCCCTGGGAAGCGCCAATGCCAAACCCCTCAACTGCTCCAACTCTCTTTGCTCACCGAGTTTACCATGAGAAATCACCAATTTCCAGAGCCAAGGTGATTTCTTTGACACAGTCCTCAGAGTGTTGTTCCAACCCGTTTGAAAGCAGATACTGCCAGAGGAGATCTTTGCCGTGTTACAGGAGAGGTCTCGGATCTTTCCTAACTTTCCTGATGAGTGCTTGTCATAACTTCCCTGTTTCCTAAAGAGCAGAGTTTGGCTCTCAGGGGCCACACCACAGCTGTACTCCTGCAGTGAGGAAAGCTGCTCATGCCTTCTCTCCGGCCAGCTGTCTCCAAAGGAGCCAGTAACAATATTTAGGACTGGGAAACTGCCCCGTGCCAAAAAAAAAGAGTAATCAGCAGCCTGAGAAACTGATATAAAGCTGTGAGTGCCAACAGCTCCCTGGGCACCACAGCCTAGTGATCTTTCAGCACTTGGGCTCTTTTTTTTTTTTTTTTTTAAGAAAAAACAGCTTTTTAAACACGTTAAGGAAGCAAGAGACAATGCAGACTCTAAACTCTGCTGCGAGCGGAGCTTTCTAAGTCACTTCCAAGTGTTCCCATATGGATGCACACAGCTTCGACCCTCAGTGGGCAGAGGGAAGGAAGGTAATCAGCTTGGGTGTTCCCCCTCCCAGGGAGCAAGCCCTGCTTGCCAGCACACATAACTTTGGGATTTACCTCCCAGAGACAAAGACCCGTTAATTAGTGCCGGCGTGGGCTCTGGAGGTGCTGTGCGGGGGGAACAGGGGAAACCCGACGGAGTTTTCCTCCAGCCTCTTAAAAAACTATAATTACAGAGCTCTGTGTGGCACGGCGGGCTCAGTAAGACATTGAAAACTAATCAGCCAGGCTATAAATAACAACATTAATCAGGGCCTGTGGGGAACACAAGACATGAGGACCCTTCCACCCGGGAAGCACACACACCTCAGGGATGGAGCACAGCCAGAGGGGATTGGTCCCCATGCAGGGGTGTCCCTGGTGAGAGCAGAGCTGGAGGAGCAGGGAGAATACCTGAGGGGACCCTAAACCCAGCACCTGTCCTCCCCTTGCAGCTTTCTGCCTTACCTGGCTGCTTTTCCCAGAAGGTTTTCCATGCCATTTCTAACTAAGGCAGCTCAGTCTAACAACCAGGAGTGTGTTCATCTCTATAAAGACACTTCTTCCACCATAACATGGAGACAGCCACCCTGGTACAAAGGGGTTGAGGGCCTACCTTTCCTCTTGGCAGTCACCACTCACCGTCTTCTCCTTCGAGTGACCCTTCTCCAAGAGCTGGAGCTGCCCTGGGACGGCTCTCTGGGAGAACACTCAGCCCAATGGGATGCTCTTTAAGGCCTGGGCTGCATTTTATTTCGGGATGTTGCAAAGGGCCTCACAATTCCATAGCTAAAAAGTATCCCTGGCAAGGAGGGGCCTGCAGTTGTTCCTTTTGTTATCGTGCTGTTTCTAAAGTTCTCAAGTGGGAGACAGGAAACCCAGCACACACAGTCTATTTAAAACTCCTTTACCTCCCACCTGAGGCTGGCAGCTGCCTCTGAAATCTTTCCTTTTCTGCAAAGTTCATGTTTAATTATGAATTGTTATTTATACTTGCCAGTTCCACAGTGCCTTTGGTATTTAATACCACACATGTTCATGAGTACAGTCTGCTCAGCTCTTCCCTCATCTAAAAATACAACCTGGTAGGATTTTTTTCCTTGATGCAAAAGAACACGGTACTAGAGATTTAAGCCTTTTTTTAAGGACAGCCTGCCCCTCAGGACTTTCAGTGGCCCCTCCAGAAGAGAGGCAGCACGTCCTGAGCCCACATCTCTCTCTCCTTACACAGCCTTGCTGCAGCAGCCATCTGCAAAACCTTTCCCTATTTTTTACCCCGTTCTTCAGAGCTCTTCAAGAGAGCATGTGTGGCCTTATTTTATATTAATCCCTACAAGACTGGTTTGCCAGTTGCTGCCATCGATGTCTCGTGTCTTTCCCGAGTTGCCACAATCCCTGCAGAATTCAGTCGCTGTTTTTGGGAGATCCTTTGCCTCTGACCAGAGCTGACTCTGACCTCCTCCGCCTGCTTTATCTGCCTCCCTCGCTGACCTCCCATCACCTGCATACTTGGAACGTTTCACAGCACTTATCTTAACCTTTTGGGCTCCTGGCTCTTCTTCCTCACTTTCCTCAGTCTTCCTTATCCTTATTTATAATTTTCACATTCCAGTACAGACTGGTTTCCTAAATCCAGCCTGGGCAGTAAGTGTGGGTGTGTGCCTCTGCCCAGCAGATCCCTCCAAAATTACCTCTGAGTCTGCAGAGATCATATTCTTAATTAATTAAACTCCACATTTCATAACAACAGCAGCATAAATCAGTGCTGCACTCTCACTGAGAAAATGCTGCCATGTGAGCTCAGCTGCCTGGCTACAATTCCCAAAGAGGAGATTTTGCACAGGGGGAGCTGTACAAAACCCAACTTGGGAAGTTTTGTCTGCTCATAGCATTTCTTTTCCAGCACGGCAGCCTTACACTTGGCTGCACTACCATCCTGTACTCTGCTTTTTTGCTTAGCTGGCTGTAGTTCCAGGTATGAATCTAAGAATGGCTGAGATTACCCATAAACAGCACTTGGAACTATGTTTAAAAATTATTAAGGTTGGTTGGGTTTTTAAAAAACTTTTTAAACCAGGTATTTTTCAATGGTCCCACCTCTTGGAGCCACGACTACTGAGTTTGGTTTGCTGCCACAGTAAGAGAAGACCTAAGTCCAGAGGATGAAATCCCCAAATGTTAATAGGTTTAGTAATTTTTAGTATCTCTTTACTTCTAAGTCCAGTGTTGTTCCTAGAAGAGAGGATGGAGGTCAAATTGTCATTTTTAAATCATTTGGGATCAACAGGAGTGTTTATAACCACTGTCAGAATTAAAAGAAAAATAGCTGCTCACAGGCTGATTCTTCTGAAATTGAGATTAAAGCAAGGAACTCCTCTTCCAACTTCTACAGCTGCATTTCCTGTTATTTTTGTCCCTTTGTCTTAAATCAGATGCTAAGAGGCAACCCTCCTCCGCTACAGAAACAGCCAACAGCACAGCACAGACACAAAAACACAGAGAAGCAGCAACAAAGCCGAACCCAGCTCTGCCAGCCAGGAGGGATCCGGAGGAGTTAAAGCTGCTGGCTTATCCTCACGGCACCCCACATTACACAATGTCACAGGGCAGCCCCAGATCCCCACCCAGCCCAGTGACATGAGGAGAGCTGGGCAGCTTCACCTCTGGCTCTCCTCATCCCACAGGCAAGCTCTCCGCAGCTGAGGAGCTGGAATTGCATCTCCTTGGGAATGAAAGCACCGCAGCCACGGCAGTCCCCCATCTCCTAGCAAACAGCAAGCCCTCCTGCCTCCTCCATGCCATCAGGGAGAGGGCTCCCCTGGGGAAGGGATGCAGAGCTGGGGGGGGAGACCACGCTCATCCTGGGCACCGACCTTGTGCTCGCCTGTGGCCATCCTGCCGGGCAGATCCTCCCGCTCCGCCTCAAGGGAAAAGACTGGATTGCTTACGTATTTCTTATTTTGTTACCTCCTGTGGCTGCTCCAGAAATAGCCCCTAATCCACATCTCTGTCACGCTCACAGAATCTCCTTGAGCTGCACTGGAAGTGCCCCATGTGTCAGAGCACAGAGGCCCAGGTGCTCTCCTGGTGGCAGCAGTGCCTGCACAGCTTTGTTAGTCTGTGCTCATGGGACCCCGAGCCACACCAAGAGCCAGGGCCAGCTGGAAACACGCAGAGAAAACAACTTTTTCATAACAAAAATATTTATCAATTGAACTGAAACCTCCTGCACTAATAACCTCTAAAGCTTTTGCTAGAGAAAGTCTCTCAGTCTCTGGTAAAATCTCTTGATTGCCACTTAGCACACTTACTGGAGATGGGAAAGAGCCAGGTTCAAGTCCACAGCCTACTAAGGCACACAAGAAATTCAAGATTGTTTCATGGATACCTCAAAATGCCAACAGGCTCCACCTGTATAACCACTGGAAGCACTTTTTCATCCTGAGGTTTGAAATCTCAATAAGGCTCGTTTAGCACATGAATCTTGGGACCGAATTAGGCATTCTTCCCAGAGTTCTGCAGCAAGATCCAGGTCTCAAGCAGAAACAATAATATCCATGTCTGGGATTCAGATGGCTCAGTAAAGCTCAGGGAAAAAAGCCCCACACAACCCAAAACCATTCAGAGAGGTGCTGTCTGCTGCTTCTAAGAAACAGGACTACTTAATACACATTTTCTGTACACATCACAGGCACAAGCTTGCTGATACCTGTTAAAACAGGATTACTAGAGCTGATCTGTGTGCCATAAGCCAATCACCAAAAGGGAAAAGAAGAAGTTTTCCAGGCACAGAGCAGAGGTGGCTCGTGCTTTCCTAACTGCACAGGCTGTTGCTTGAAGGCAAATTAAAGAAGTCACAGGATGGCCAATTTTAAATGGATGCATCTCCTATTGAGGCAGCCATCCCTTTCAGTCTAACGGCTCCTGTGCGGTGATTCCGAGCACGCAGAATTTCAGGGCAAAGCAAAAGAGGTTGAGAAGTCACCTGGAATTAATCCAGACCCACAGCTTTCCTTCTTGGAGGGCTCTTCACTCATGCGACTCCAACTTAAACAACCTCAATGAGCGCTGACCTTCAGGTCCACTCAGAAAAAGCCTGGAGAAAGGGAACCACGTTTTCCTTGTGCAACGCTGTCTGGTCCTACTTGTCCAGCATTTTTCTGGCATCCCTTTTCTGTGAGACTGGATGGGTTTTAGCTGACCTGACCTCAATCCCCCAGTGTGGCCGCGCTGTGTTTGCACAGCCCCACACAAACCAGCTGCTCCGGCGCCGTACCTGTTTGCAAGCAGGGAGCTGAAAGGAGCGCTGGCATTCATTTGGGTTCCTCACTTCACTGGCCAAGGGATCTTTGAGAAAATGAACTCCCTCTTTGTCTGGGAGAGAGAGACCTAATCCCCGTTTTGCCCTGGAGGATTACTGGGTACTTAGAAAGGCACTCACATGCACATTTTTGGTTCGTGCCAGCTGCATTTGGGTCCACAATGTGTAGCGTTCCCTTTGGTCTTTAGCTCTGACAATAGGCATTCCACTGCACCCAGACCTCGACCCCAGAGACTGCCACCCTTTTAAAGGCACCCTAAACCCACGCTCTCTGAATTGGGGCCTTCTCTGCTTTGCATGAGCAGTTGGCCCTGGCAGCCCTGTGTGAATTCAGCTGGGCACGCAGCCCTGAGCCCGCAGCCCTTCCTTGTGCTGCCAGCCGGAGCGCACGGCTGCCTGCCAAAAAGACCTGGATCCCAGCTGGAAGGAAGAACCTGGAGGGATGAGGAATTAGCTTTTATCCCTACTCAGTTCCTGGCTTTCTGTAATAGAAGTTTATGGTTATACTCAATTACAGCTGTTTGTGCCCCAGTGCCACCCAGAGAGCCTGGTGTTCCCACAGGGGCAAAGTGTGCCCTGTGCAGCTTTGCCCGAAATCTTTCTAGGATTGTGGCTTAATTCTGTAAAGTACTAATTTGGGAGGTGGTTCAATGGAAGCAAAGAACTCTAAATTAGTACCAACTTGAGCAGCACTCTGCCTGCTCAGGGGAGAGCTCACCTTCTCAGGAGGTCACAACTGTCTTGATCTGTCTAATGGTCCCACCACAAAAGAGTGGAGTGGGATCCATGCTGCACCCTGACTCTACTTACAAGGAAAATGCTTTCCTGCACCTTGTACTCAGAAAACCCCCTCAGAAAACAGACCTGCCTACTTGTTGTGTCAAAACAGGAATAAAAATATAGAGAAATGGCATTTTCATTCTTTTCCACCCCACCACGAACAGGACTATCTGTAAACTTGCTCTTGACCATTACGGAACATCTCTTGAGGTTTTTCAGAGACACCTTTGGAGATGCTGTAGGATCAGCTTGGGGAATCAGAGCATCACACAAAGGTCAATCAGTAACGTTAGTCTTGCCAGGTTCTGGGGTATCCCAACGCTGAATCATGGGGATCAAAAGTCATTCTGTAAAAATGACAACGTTTAACCTTTCTTATGTAACACACACCAAAGCACAAGGTGGCTCTAACTGACAAGCGTAAGTGAAACAAAAAGTATAACTGCAGCTCCTACGAAGAAAAGCAGCCACAAGGAGGAAGCAAAAGTCATACTCTTATAAACAAGGACTAGTTTTCAGGATTTGGGAATTAAAATGATTCCATGGAAAAAGACTACAAACCCAGCATGCTGAAGGAATGAAGTTACGTTCACAGCAAGAGACTGGATAAGCAGAAGATATTTCCCCAGAATTACTCTTTTTACACTCACCCTTCAGAACAGTGATGTTTTCCAGCTACAAAAGGGCCATCCTAGGGAGGGGTCTGAATGTCAGGCAAGATGTGTCCCACCTGGGACCCGTCCCTGGGGTGCAGACCTGAGACCTGAAAGGCAAACCCAGCCCTCAGTGGGAACGTTTTCCAGCAGCAGCTTGGAGTTGGGACCAGGCTGGATCTGCTGGTGCAGTGGTTTGCGTGAGCACTTCCTAATGTGTTCCACACAAACCTAACTAGGTCAGTTCAGACCAACAATTTAAATGGTTTAAAGCTAAAGATTAAGGGAGTGCTTACAGGAACTGTTCCAGGGGCAGATGGATGAGGTTTCTGGCACCGATGAGCAAGCGAGGGCATTAATCTCTTCCGCCAGCACAGCTGGATCTCTTTTCCTCACCTGCATATGTGGTGCACTTTATGGAACACACCCTGAAATTCTACCCTAGCAGCTCTCCTATGGAAATATGGATGTTACCAAAGTGCTGGAACAGTGGCTCAGCTGCTTTTTGAGAAACTGGTCTCAGGAGTGACAATCTGAGCATCTCTTCAGAGGAGGCAGAAGAAAGGCTCATACTCACATTTGTCACAGGCACTCACATTTGGACACTCAGCACCGAAAAATCTAGTCTGCAGCTGAGTTGTCTCTCCTGATTATTTTGCACTGCTTCCTGGTATTCCAGATTTTAATTGCAGTGACTTGAGGGGTGGAGTGCACAGACCTAAATCCCCTTTACAGGTGTAGCAATGCCTAATCCCAGAATATGAGCTACTCCTTATGAGCTGCTTCTCCATCCCACTCATCACCCTCTTCCTGGACACATTCCTGAATACTTTACTCAACACAGCATTCCATTTATTTCCTGGAGATTTCAGCAGGAGATTTGCTCAAATGAGAAATGAGGATAGATTGAGTAGGGAGATGAGGACTTGGCCAGCTTGATGAGAGTGCCCCAGGCAAGGTACAGAAATGCTGGCTGCTAAGCTAATAAATAAATAAATAAGTGTCTGCTTGTCACTCAAAATATTTTTAGCATCTGCCAGTCTGGCAGAGATGAGCTTGGGCAAGGATGAGGACTGCAGCCATGACAATACACAGGAGATGAGAGAGGAACCCTTGGCCCCTCTCACCTGCTCCTACAGCTCAGTGCCAGCAGGAAATCTCATTCCCATCACCTTGCCTATTGTGTTTTGGACCAAGGATCCTGACTCCAGACTCAAATCATTCCTCGGGCTCAAAGCAAGATCTGCGACTTGGGATGTTCTGTGCAAGCGCTGCGGGGCTGGATTAGCACCTGCAGAGGCTTGGGAAGCTCACCTGGATGAGGTCAGGGGCTTCCCCAGTGATGCTGCCCTCGAGTACCAATGAGGTGAAGCACCTCCAGGAACAGTTAAGAGAAATTCCACTACAGATTAGCATATGGCTTTGACTTCCAGGGAAAAACTCTCAGATCCTCCTGAGTTTCCAGTAACATGAAGGTGCTACTCTGTAGATGAAAAACGTCTCACAGCTCTTGGGAATCCCAGAAAACCTCACTCAGCCTAAATACCTATCAGTGTTTAGTGGGACTTTCCTCACTTCAGACACATCTCAAAAATCCACCCCAAACACTCTGAAACAGTATGAACTGCTTTTCCTTGGAGCAAGCACATGAAGAAAGCAGGGAGGAGATGAGCACCTACTGCAGTGCCAAGTGGCAGTCTGACCTGAGCTCTTCCACAGCAGTTGCACAATAACAAGAGACATCAAAAATTCCTCTTGGAGCAGCAGCACCCTCTCAAAAGAAGCTGAATCTTTGCTATGGACATGCGGTGACTGGGAGCCACAGCCTGGAAATCTCTGCATGTCAGTAGGAAAAAAGGGGAGTAACACATACCCCCAGTCTCAGCCTCTCCCTGTACACAGGACAAGCTGTTACCATCATCATTACAAGCACCCCTCCCAAAATGAAGCCTTGGTGGAGCCAGTCCCAAACACAAATTGAGTCACAAGTGCCAAACTCTTTCACAGAGAGAACAGCAAACCCAAATCCTATTAAGCAGCCACCAGTGTCAATATTTATTCCACACAAATCAGGGACAAGTGGCCTAATAAATGGTGTCAGACTGAGTGTGGTGAGATGGAAGAGGAAGGGGATAGATAGACTAGGGGGAAGGACACGACATTAATCAGTATCACTCCTGCAAACCCCTTGACAGAAACAAGGTAGTAAACTCATTAGCCACTTAGAAACTAAGCTCCCTTTTTGCCTGGACAGTGATAGCTCCCAGTTTCCAGCCTGGAGGTTTGACATTCTTCACAGCAAAGCCACTGGGCTCCATAAAATGTTTTTCTCTCAATCCACCTCTCAACACACACCTCTCTCTGGTCCAGAGAGGCTTTGCTGGCTCAATCACTCTCTTCCCAACACAGAGCAGACCCATCCTGAAGTCTGGGCTGCAGGAATTAAGCACTCAAACCAGCACGGGGTAAGGGGCTCCCAGGCAAACAATGTCTGCACAGGAAAACAAACAAATCAAAGGATGATTTCACAAGGCAAACTCCCTGGCTGCAAGAGCCACTTCACATATCCCAGCTTCTCCTTCTCCCTGTGCATCATTCCTGCCCCTGGGGGGTGGTATATGCCGTTTCCTTCTCTCTGCCTAGGTGGGAAAACACAGTATTGAGACAAATACACTCCAGGCTGGATCTTTCCATCAGAGGTTTTAGAGCCATGCCTTACTACAGCACACATTTGCTCCCATGTATCCAGGGAAATTTAAGCTGCCATGGCACAAAGAGGATGCAGCCATCTCACATGGGGGCCCCGTCCCCACTGTAACTGTCCTGGCCACCAGTTATCATCATACATTTGCTTAATTTAGGCTGAAATGGAGTCTGTCTCCAGCCCGGAGCCTGCTTGTAACTGCAAAGGAATCTGTGCCCTCCGTAGCACACGAGATGGGATCAGGTCCCTGCTGGAGAGCACTTGGCCTGGCTATTTTTATTGTCTCCCTGAATACTTTTCTTCAACGTCGTTTTAAGTTGCTGAAAGAATAGTAAAGATGAGGGTTTTTTTTTAAATAACAGACGCACTGATAATCCATCGGAACCGTGTCCTTTTAACTTTTGGATGTTTCTCAAATCTCTGCCCTTGTTGCCAGGATGCTGAAGGCATTTTGAAGGCACAGCACGATGAAATCTAATCAGGGTGAAGTGGGCTGGTTTCATTTCCATCAGATTCCTCTTTCAAAGGCACAAATTTACCCTTCTGATCCCGACCACTAGAACTGAGCCAATACAGCAGTTACTGCTACATCAAAAGCCCACCCAGTCCCTCTCCATCACGAACAACTGATGACTGGAATTCCTCATGGTTCTTTAAACCCAAAGGACACTGCCACTAATTCAGGCCTCGCTGCAACTAGAATGTAAAGGATTAGAGAAGTGGCTCTCATCTGAACACAGGCAAGCATGCAGCACATCACAGTTAGCCAAGCTTTTCATTCCAGTTAAACTTGGGAACAGCCCCCTAAATCATCAGCTTACACACATAATGCTGCTCCAGAAGCAGAGGTACTGCTTCACCTGGATGTCCAAAGGCCAGACACCGAGCTGTGGTTACCAAACACCCAGTGCCAGCCATAAGAACCCTCTGTCTGAACAAATGTTAGCCAAGTGGGAATCCCACAGGGGCATTATACCCTGTTTGATGTCATATCCTGCTTCTTTATTTACTTACACCGCCGCTGAGGAGAGGAAGCCCAGGGATGGACCAGGCCCCACTGTGCCAGCTGCTCTGCAAACACCAAGGGAAGGACGATTGCTCACCCAGAGGGCTGACCATTAAAGTGGGGTCCACCCTAACTAAACAAATGCAGGAAGGATATTTTTCCCATCACTGCTGTTCCCTCAGCACCCCTCTCGAGTCCATCTGCTCACCGACACATCCTGCTTCTCCCATTGCTGCCAAGAGCAAGGCCGCTCTCCAGAGTGAGAAGGGCTCTACATCACCCTGCTTTTCTTCTGATAAAAACCCCCAGGGTCTGTTCAGGTCTACTGAACACAGGGACATTTGTGGAGGCTCCTGGCTGCTGCAGAACCACAGCTTGCCCATCTTCCAGAGGCAGGACTCCCACATTCCACGGCAGCAGCCCTCTCCAAGGAGCAATGCCAAGGAGGCTGGAGCTGACCCTGTATGCAGTTGTTGCCTTCTGAGCAATGTTCTATAGTTAAACTTCTGGCCTGCTGACCTCTGGAAGAAAAGCCTCTGGGATTATTAAATGACAGCCTGAACTTTCCCATAAAAAATTACAGTAATCCTTATTTCAGTCGAACTGAACTTCCCTCTTCGATTTAAGAACCAGAGGTGCCAAGCACCGTTCAGTATGGGCCAACAAGCTCTCAATCCTCTAAATCCCCATATTATGGACCTGCAGAGCACCCCTCCCTCTCCCAGCTGTAGGCTGGCCTGGACTTCACCTCTCTGAGTCAAAGGACTTTTAGGGCACTGATTTCTCCCTAACATTGTTTGTGCTGGAGTCAAGGAAAATATTGACAAGCATGATGTGGGACCCAAGTCAGACCTCCATGGCTGAGGAAACACACTGGGATCTGAGCTTCACCCCACTGCTGACTGGGCTGAAGAAGGCAAAATAGGGCTGAGGTTTGGGATGAAAAATGCACGTGCTTCAACAGGTGCTGCTGGTGTCACATAATGTCACCCTAATTTAAGGCTGGGTGTAGGCAGAAGAACGTGCAGAGGTCAGTCTTTAAAAGGCATTATAGCAGGGAATGAGGAAAATGGACCTCTGCACCTCCTGGGCAGAAGAAGAAGAGAAAGTTGGAGTGAAGGCAAATGAGGTCTGTGAGTCACATTCCTCCCAAATTTACAAAGACAGATGCTGGCTGATAACGTTCTATTTGAACACAATTCTTTTCTTAGCCATTTTAAGGAGTCTGGGGGTCATTCCAACCAGGTGACAAAATTTCTCAGCTTCTGTCCCAGTATCCAGTTGCAAGGTGCTTGCCAGCAGAACTCCCTCCAGGAACACTACACTGCTTACTAAAGCATGCAACACGGTGAGAGCACCCACGAAACTTCCCGCTGTTCTGATGCCCGGCAATTGCCTCTAGAGAAAGTGCTGTGAAGGGACCCTCAAACCCGGCAGCTCTCGCCCAGCTGCAGCCCGGACCCAGCAGTCCAAGAAGTGTCCGTGCAATCACAGCACAACGACGGGATTTAAATCCCACCTGGAGAATCCCTCCCGAGTAACGAGTTTCACACGCGGGGTCTGATCCTACACCCCCTCCCTCCCCGACCGCTCCTTCCCGGCATCCAGAGGCTCCGAAAACACCAAGCAAGAAAACAGCAGCTGGAAGGGGAGGGGGCGGGCGCCCTTGCCCGGGAAGCTCCGCCGGTGCCGGCGGGGCTGCGGGGCCGCCGCCTTTTGTTAGCCCGGCCCTGGCAGAGGGAGGGCGGCCGCCCCGCACCGCGGGCAGCCCCCGCACGCCGAGTCCCGCGCACCCCGCTCCCCGCGCACCCCCCGCAGCCCCGCAGGGCCGCACTCACCGTGCCCCGGGGCGCCGGCGGCTCCGCGCTCGCAGCCGCGCCGGGCGAGGGCGCCGGAGCCCAGCGGCGTGTCCGGCCGCCCCCGGCAGGTGCCGCGGCGGGCAGCCCGCCCCCAGCACCGCCCCGGCCCGCGGCAGCCCCCCGCGCCCGGGCACGCCGCGGGAACCCCGCCGCAGGCTGCCCCGTCCTGCCACGGCCCGGCCGCCGGCCCCGCAGCCAGGACCGAGCCGCCGTCCCCCTCCGCCGGCGCGGACCGCAGAGAACTGCGCTCTCTCCGAAGCGCTGCCGTTCTTTCTCCGAAAGAAGTCCAGCCGCAGCATCCCGTAAACCAGACGCTGCGCTGCCCTGATCATCCATGGCTCGGTGGTCCCGCCGGGGTACCTGAGAGCGAGTGTCACCGGCCACAGCAAGCCACTGCAGGGGTGGCTTTAACAGCATCTGCCGTCACCTGCTACGTTTGTTTCATTTAATCAGCAAATGAGCTACGTGAAATTAGTTTAAAAGCTACATGAAACAACTGTTGTATCTCACGAAAAGATCTCACGACAGGCAGGGACAAGATAAATAAACCCTTCCCATTTCTCAAATTGCTGTGAATAACTAAATAAAATAAAACCTTTCAAGCCGCAGAATGATTTCTGGTACACACCAGGGGAAGGAGTTCAAGTTTAAGGCAGGATTTTGTACTTCCGATGCCCTGCTCTTGGCTGGCACGAAATGAGCGCTCCTCTGCAGGCTGCTGGGAGCACCAGAGAACTATGCAGAGGGAAGATGGCAAGTCTGGGGGGGAATGTGATGCTTATTCCCTGAAGGAAAGTACCTTTTGATCCCACAGAGGTGACTGAAGGAGATACTGAAAAAGCTGTTCTTCACAACAAGAGTATCTGGCCCATCTTTTCTCCAGGAATGTCCAAAGGCCACCCAAAAGTATCCCTATTTTACATACAAGGAGACTGATATTTTATAGAGGGAGGAAAAGTAATGTGCCCTTAACCTGAGCAGGAAAGGATCCCACTCCCAACATGCTCTTCACAAGAGGCACTGGCTGCCTCGAGGCCATTTATTCACCCACCATTAAGCTATCATACCAGGTTACACAGATAATTTTATTTCTGTTTATAAGTAACTTATTCTGGCCTAGCTGTGGTTCCTGTCAGTCTCATTTGAACTAAAATATTTCATGGGTGCATCTGTATCAGGTGAAATTATGTTCAACCAGTGCTGCTTTTCATGCTGATGTCTCTCTCCCTATCTGCAAACTCATAACCACCAGCCTGAAATGTCTAATGCTTCACCAGCTGCAGAAATTGCAGATAAACCAGTGTGGGAGATGCAGAAGAAACACTTGAGGTGAGATTATAAAGGCAGAGAGCATTAGCTCCGAGTCCTAACTAGGAAACCCACATGAAGTGGCACCTCTCTCAGCAGGTTAAGTACCATTCCCCGTATTTTTTTCACTGGTGCTTCCTAGGGAAAATATTTTGTCAGTATAAAATCCGAGGTGCTCTCACACACCTGGTCTGGGAGGACTTCGAGCCCTCACAGCCAGATTTCCATCGGGGACACCACGATCCTCCTCCCGAGCACGTGCCTAAGGGGATGCGTCATCGGGATGGGTTAATAATTCCAACAGCTCCAAATCACTTTCCTATGACAGGAAAGGGCAGGTTTGGGAAGCAGGATTACACAGCCTGGTAATAACGGGGAGGAGGGATGACTCAGGTGGCGCCTTCCTGCCTGCCCATCCCCTTGCAGATGGCAGTCATTAAAGGCATGGCTTTGGCTACCACCCCTCCTGATGGCAGGATTTCTCCTCTCTCACTGGAAAGCTACGTGGAACGCTGTACCTTCCCACACTGGCATGTGCAGGGCATGTCGCCTACTCAGGAGCCAGAGGGACCAACACTAATTTGCTTCATGAAATCACTCCAGATGGTTCTGTTGAGATTTTAAACATTTTAAGTGTACTTTGCATCTTGGCCAGTAACTCTGTGAGATAGCGGGTGGCAAACAGGTTCACAGACGTTACCAGGCAATGAAACAAAGTCCAGTTTTGGGATGTGATCATAAAAGCCCGTGAATGTTTGTCCTTCTGCGATAAAAACAACAACAAAAGCATTACCACCCGCAGCATAAACCTGAGGCTCCCCATAACCTTGGAGTATTTACTGAAGCATCAAGTACTTATGATAGCACAGGGACTTGCCTTGAGGCAGATGACAGGCAGCTAATCCAAGTGGGAGTTCACTGGGAGGGATCACAACAAGCACAGAGTGCTGACAAAACGAACCCTTCCACACCACTTCCAGCCAGGCCGCCCTGGAGCAGCGACCACAGCTTCCCTTAGACTGAACAGGCACGGGCAAAACATCCATGCCAGGGAGCTGAGGTGCTGCAGAGACCAGGCTTCATGGCCTTCGGGGCTTAGTCTGCAAAGAAAAGCCCTTCCAGACAAACAAACGAAAGAATGTCTGTAACAAAGCAGGGTTTCTCCACCAGGTGACTCCTGTGGCCAGTATCAAATGTTATATCCTGCAAGGGTTAAGAATCAGGAAGGAGACTCAGAGGGCTGTTTTTAACAGCCTAAAAAAAACTAAAGTATACACACCACTGTGATGGGCACTGGCTGCATTTGCTTTTGGGAATAGATGAAGATGCTCTAGTACTATGTACCATCCACATCCCCCTCCACTTTCCTGTGTACTCCAGCAGAGATGACAGGAATAACTCTGCTGTAGGAAACCAAAGGATTCAGCCATTCATCCCGGAATCTTTTCTCCTTCACTTTTGTCTAGTCACCACAAAAAAACCCTTCAAACCCCCAAATGAACATCAAAAATATGAGAGACTCATCAGAGGACCAACAGCAAATTAAAGACTAAATGGCAGAATGAGAAATCCCAGGTGTCACAGAGCAGGGGAGTGCTGAGTGCATTTTTGGGAGGCTGTATTCCCCTGATGCACCTGGACCCTCAACAGCACCACTGGATACAGAGCTGGGATAGGGCTCTTGTTCACAGAGATGGAAAAAGATCTTATTTTTTAAGGCTGAGAGGACAATGATAAATGCTCCCAAAGGAGCTTGTCCTGTGGCTGTAACTCATGCCCCTGGCTCGCTGGCCACTGCAGATGCCAGGCTGAGGACATTTGCTCAGGCGGCTGGTGTGAAAGGCGAGACCCTGGTGGAGGGAGGGAAGGCGTGGGATGGACAGAAGGAATTGGTGTTTGAAATAAGCCACGGCCTGCACTGAAGGAGGATGATTTCCTTTGGGGAGTGCCTGCAGCGCTGACCTACCCACGGACCATGAAGAGTGAGAGAGAGTATGGAGGGGCTGGAGCCAGGGCCATCGATCACAGCTCCCCGGGAGGCTCCGCTTTTCCAAAACGTGCCCAGGCGCCTTTTGGTTTTGCAGACCTGAACCACGAGCTGTTCAGAGCCAGGACTGTTTGAATCCAAGCCCATAAAGCCAGGGGAAGTTTAGAGAGACTCCCCATTGGCTCATCTCCAATTCAAATTAACTCCTGGAAGGTGAGGAGCTGTTCAGATAAATATCAGAAACCGCTCTCTAATGGGTCAAGGCTGTTTTTTCCAGTGAACAAAAGGGATTTTTCTTGGATCTCTCTTACACTGCATATCTCAGACTGAGCTTAAGATAGCTGTGAAAAAAAATAAGGATTGAAGAAGTCCAAATCTTGCAGCAGTGAACAAAATCCATTATTAAATTTTCTCATGGAGATTTTTCCCAAAAAAACAGTTTAAGATTGAACTGAGTCTGAACACAGGAGGTTTGTAAGGAAGTTCATCATAATGTCAAGGGGAATTCAGAAAGAAATTACATATTTACATGTGCAAACTCAGGAAAGTTAATTCCTAATGTTTTTATCCAACTACCCCATCCTCTAAACTGATACTTCCTAGACCATGTCCCTAAGTTTTTCCTTGGTTCTTGGTACCACGGTCACTGGGAGCACCGCTCTGTGAGTGGAGATATCCCTAAGGGTAGAAGTAAATGAGGATGATGATAGCACAAAGAGGAAATAGTGAAAGGGTTCCTAAACATTTCAAGGAGAGGAAAACAGCAGAAAAGAGATGTCCACCTACTTTTCCTCCAGCATCCCAGAGAGGAGAAAGGAAGGCAGATGGAATGGCAGTTTTCTCTTGCTGTGAAAAAAAATCCCCTCTTTGCCTCTGAGCTACTGACAAGAAGATTTAGGGAAAAGAAGAGGAAAAAAGGACATTTGTACAGTGAAGAAAAAAAAGAGAAGGCTTTGAAGACATAATTAACAGACTGTCCCAAGTCACTTCAGTTCAGCTGCATCACAAAAGTCTGACAGAGATCCATGGGACCACAACAACCTGCCCAAGAGAATAAGACACTAAACAAAACCAGTCACTCCAAAAACCCACCCCCTTCCAAATCCAGGGGGCTGGGAAGGGGAGGAGGCTGCAGCTGAGGGCCTGTTTTCCTGCTCACTAATAAATTTAGTTTACAGAACCTTTTGTGAGTCCTTTTTAAGGTTGTTTGTTGATTAAAGCGGCAAACAACAAACTTAGCCTTAATTTATGCTTCTTTTAACATTTTGAGCTTGGGGGGGGTGCTTTTTTTAGGAGTTAATGAGGCAGAATAGGTTCTTTATGGGGAAGATATTTTCTCACCAAATTAAAACCTGTATTGAAAATAAAATAATGAGATGGAGGTGGCTTTTCTTTCAGAAGTAAATAAATCTTGGAGTAGGAAACTTCTCACGCACTTGGAACTGTCCTTATCGGGGAGATCTGAGAACAGCAGGTTCACAAGATGTTCCCACTCTCTTTTATTTTTTTATTTATTTTGCCTTCCTTCTTTCACAAAAACAGTAATAAAGCATTATTTGCTCAAAATGTGCAAACAGCTCCAGCATGTGAGAGCAAGGAAACACTGGGAGCTGTTCCCCTTTGGCACAGCAGAGCCATGAAAGCCCACGGCAGGGACTCGGCCCCACCACAACCCAGGCAGGGCAGAGGAATGGGCCACATGGTGCCACCTCAGGCACCTCTGCCAGTCCTAAAGCAGCTCCCAGCAGAACCCCAGGACTGAATTTTCTAAATCAAAGCTTCCTTGCTGCCTAAAATCAACTCCATTTTGGCAATCTGGTGTAGCAGCACAAGGAAAATAAAGAACCTGACTGGGCAGTACTGGAAGCTACTGTGTGCCACCAGTAATCAGCACCGGATGCCATTTATTGGGGACAAACAGGCAGAACAAGGTCCCCAAGTGATAGGAGAGCATCAAGCCTGGTTCCTCTCGGAAATGGGGAAGAAAGCCTTCCTTTCATGGCAGCTCCAAGCACCCTCGAGGTGATAACTGTGTTTGTCTTCGCCGGAAGGACTGACTGAACGCCGGCCTTGCAGGGATAAAACTGGTCGGTGCAGTCTGTGCCGTGCGTGGTGCTGGATGTGCAGCTGTGCTTTGGGGGGTCCTGGTTTTCAATGAAATGTCAGGATTTTCTGTGGAAGAAGCCCACCTTTTTGGCTTATTCCTTACCAAGGCTTCTGGTGTTTTGCTAAATTATCCCATGTTATGGGTAAGAACAGGGCTAAGCCTGCTCTGGAGTGCAAATATTTCCCTTCTATCTTTGGAAATCTGTAGACAAGACACCTGTGAGCAGTCTGCAGCTTCCCCCAGGATGCCGGGAGCTTTGCAGGAATGCTGTCCTTATCCCCCTGCTGCTGGCAGGCTGAGCCAGGACAGACAAGTCCAGAGCACCTGCAGGCCGTGGAAAGCCGTGGCAATGACGGCGCCTTAATGGAGCCAACAGCTCACCTCAGATTTCAAAGCAGTTGTAAGACTCAGCACTGTCACAGAAGGGTATGAATGGGGCTGTTTTCATATCTCTCATGCAAATGTCTCTTAGCACAACAATGTTATCCGTTGTTATCCGCAAACAGCAGGATTTTATCCGTCGGGTCCTCCTCTCTGATCATGGAAAATGTATACATGGTGTAGTCAAAGGACCTCGAGCCAACAGCCAGCCACTCCCCGGGAAAACACAGCACAGGAATGAGAAAAGGAACTCAACAGGCACCAGAAAGTCAACACCCAGGGAAATTTCAGCCTTTGGTAATGGCTGGGGAAGATCAGCCCCTGCAAACTCAAATGCTGTGTGGGGCCGACCTGCAAAGAAGCTGTGTGTGTGTGTGTGAGAGAGAGAGAGAGAGAGACAGAGAGAGAGAATGAAATCAGCCAGAGAATGACTAAGAGAGGTGAAAAAAAGAAATTATGTGCTCTTCTCTCAGTCCTTGAAAGCACAGCAACGATGCCCTCGCATTAGCTGCAGACATGCAGCCATGGAGAGGCACGGAAGCACTTCAGAAAGAGGTGAAAAAACAAGGAAAGCATCAACAAATCTCTGCAGAGAAGTTCTCAAAGTCAGGCAGGGAGAAGAGAGGGTCTCCAAAGGGAACAGACTGGCTGGACTGGGCTGAGTAAGGTGTCAGTGTCGATGAAGTATCCCAGCAGAAAGATTTGCAAGCTGTGAGGCCATCCAAAGGCAATCCACCAAGAGGCATGCAGGCAAAGGAGGGAGACTCTAAGGGCTAAAATCACATAAGCTGGATGAAAGCATGTCCAGCCTGTTGGAGTTTGGAGGGACAGGAAGCAAAGCTTCTTCATGAGCTTCCCCACTGCTCGCTGTGCACACACCCACAAAGGGCAGACTGAAATTCTCCAGTACACTGAGCATCACCTGGGAATGCTTCCTGGGCTCTCCCACTGGAAGTGATCATCTAAATAAATGCAAAATCCCTCTTAGGTGCTGTGGACGTGATGCCTGATCCAAAGCTGCTGAATGGGATGGAAACCCTTACACTGAGCACCTGCAGCTCCCCTCAGTTACGAGCGCCCTGCACAGCACTTACAACTCCCTTTCTTACTAAGAGCCACAGCATCAATCAGCACAACTCCCTTTTTCCTCTGTCTCTGGTGATGCTGGAAGGGAGACCCCTGTGGTGCCTTTGCAAGCTCCAGTTGTCCCAGTCACAAGACAGAGGCTGCACCTCCTTGCAGACACAGCCCTGTGCTGCGGGGCAACAAAAATAGGCCCCCGGGCTCACGAATTCAGTTCTCCTTCTCATGGGGACTCCCTGTCACAGACACGGTGTTGGACCTTGGAATGGGATGGGAACTACACTGGTGAAAAATTTACTGCAGACACTGGTTCTGTTCAATGAAATACTGCAGGAAATGTCTACTGATTCACTCACAAGGTTAAAAATAAATTGAACTGTTTTCAGGGTTTTTGGAATGAAATCAGAATCCTCCAGATCTCCCTCTCACATGAATAATTTATTTTGTTTTGGATTTTTTTGTCACTGAATCCTCTATTTCAGACTTTGAGTCTTTCATTCAGGTTTTTTTACAACCTTCTGGCTGTCAGTTCCTCCACCACAATCTCTCCCAATTCTTTCTCCTGTGGTCCTTCTAAACCCTCTTGTTTTCAAGAAAGGATGCAGCTTTTAAAATAAAACAGACTTTTTGGTAGGAATTGAAATTTGAGATATTATCAGGAGTGAATAAGCTGAATGAAATTTGCTCTAACATCTTCCAGCTGGGTTGGTTCTGCAGCATTGAAAATTATTCAGAGAACTCAACATTTTATAATCTCTCACACACACTGTGGTCCTGAGTAAACACGTGGTGTCTGTACAATACTCTGGATTAGCTTAATAAGCCAATGGATGTCACTGTTGCTCCGCACAAACCAAAATGGGGGAGCGCAAAAGGATAATTAAACCAAAATAAATGTATAGGAAGGAGTTCTCTAGCCTGGTGTGTGCCACTGAGGCTGGACAACTTCTTCAGGGGCTTCCTAAGTGCATGTCTAAGGCCTCTGTAACTATTGTAACTACAGAGATAAGGACAGGCTGACAGCTGGGTGTAAAGCAGCAAGGTTCCTAAAAAAGGAACCTCATGGTTCCTGTCGTTTAACCATTTAATTTCCAACCTCTCCCAAATTTCAGCAGCAAGAAGCGTTTGCTGATGAGTTTACTGGGAAGGATCCACCCCTGTGCACCAAGATGCTCAGGGCTGGGACAAACTAGGTCAGCAGGAGGGTATTGCAGTGCTGGCCAGGGCTGCAGCTGCCACATTTCTAGGTCAGTGGTCACTCCTGCTTTAATGGGTTGCTAAAGGTTTAAGGCACAAATGGGGTTTTTGCTTGCATTCCTGGGTGCCAGGCAGCAGCCTGGTGACTAACGAGAGGTGCTGTCCGTTGAGCCTCACAGCTGCAGTGGGGGGTAGTTTACACTGAATTACTGACACAGCTCAGGGAAACCAAGAGGGAAAGGGAGAGTCACCAGAGCACAGAAAACATGGCCCAAAAATAGAGATAAAAATTTCAATGGCGTGAGGGAAAATGAAGAAAACCGCTTGGAACGGTATCAGGAGCACGAGGCTTCTGATCCAGGTCTAGTTCTGTCAGAATGTGGGAGCTGTGGGCTCAGTTGTCCCTTGTATACATGGACCCCTCTGTGAGGAGAGCTCAAGGCAGCTGGAATTTGTTTCCTGAAAGGAAGGATATTATGTAATAAAAGGAAACAAAAGTGCCCAAGGCTTGCCTGAATTTAATATATTTGAATCTAAAATACATGTGGGATCCCTCAAAGTCTTGGTAAGAAGAATAGTTCCACATGAAGAATAGTTCCACATGCTGTTTTACAAGTAGCCACTGTGCAAGCCAATAAAACGAAAAAAGGAGCCTCAAATGCCAATCACTGAGCTGAACAGAAGCCCTGAAGCACATTGGTCCCACCTGCTCTCCAGCAAGGAGCTTGGGCTGAGACAGTTCCAAGATGCTGATGAAATGAATTCATTTGTTATCCTAGGAGATCCCTTGGGAAGATCTTCATGCTCTGTCTCAGAGTAGGCTGAGCTCATTTAAGCCTCTCCCCAGAACCAGAAGCCCATGAGTTGTCCCATTGTAACGCAGAGGAACAAGCCTGTGGCCAAGCCTGTGCCAGGCCCTGCTGGTAGTCACTGTTTGTGCCTGCTCCGAGGACACGGGGCTGTTTCCCACGGCAGGGACTCCATGTGCTCTACCCTGTCATTAGTCCTCTGAGAGGCATCTCACCAGCTCCTTCCCAGAAGGAGAACTGCACTTACCATACGTGTAGAGGCACACTTAAATTAACCTTTAATCTTTTTTTAACTTTCAAATCTGGTCTCAAAACCTTCCCCCATGCTTACGCCCAGCAGTTCCATCCACTTTCTCCAGAAGTTTTGCAGTGGCACTTTCAGAACCTGCTGTTTCCCATCCAGCCCTGTGATCCAACAGCTCTGGCAGAGAGAAAACCCCTCTTCTCTGGATGCCCGGGGAACTGCTCCACATCGAACTCCTGTGCCGTGCTACCCTGATGTAACACACCCTGTGCTGACATCAATTAAACTCTTGTTAACTTCCAGCACTCAAACAAATTGTGGTTTGTTTACATTGGAAGTAGAGGAATTCACACTTAGCACTTAAATAACAAAAGTAACACTTGAATCTGTAAGGGGTAGAGAATGACATAACCCAGGGTTGGGTAAAACACTTAAAATCTTTGACCTCTAAATAAAAATGCCTCAATTTAAGTATATCTATGCTGCAACTCATGATAATTGCCTTGGGATTGTCATAGATACTAAGTATTTCCGAAAAGCCAAGCCAGGTGTATCTTAATTCTCAAACATTTCGACCCCAAGAAAAGGAGTGAATGAACAGTGATGACTTCAGGAATCACACAGCAATCCAAGACTATGTGGCAACAGAGCACTGAAAGAGTGTTCATTTAATAGCTGACAACAAGCCCATGCCCTCAATCCACCAGCCAGACACCTGGGAGCAATCTGCACTAAGTATGGTGGCACTGGCAGGCACAGTGCCCTGGCAGAAAAAGAAGGTGTCCTGGAATTTTATAGACTCAAGATTAAATTATAAGGTACACTGGTGCTATAAAACAAGGCTGCTCCACACCTGCTATCATTAGGCCCTAACTCCTGTGGGGTCAAAAATCCTCAGTGCCACCACCTTCTGTGTCCCTGCAAAGGCAAAGAGGTTTGTTTCCTAGAATCGGACTGGAAGGATTGCAAAGTCAGTGTTGGGGCTGCAAAACAGATCTCTCTGCAATCTCTGGTACTTCAACTAACTCCTGAATCTCATCCCCAGCCCCTGAATAAACAAACCATCAGGAAAGGAGCAAATATTATGCATTTTATACAGCTGGTGATCAAACACGAGAGCCAAGCCAAGGCAGGACTTGTCTGAGTGACACAATGCCCACCTGTGATTAAGCTCCCAGGTGATATGATGCTGTTCTGATCAACCTGTCATCATCTAAACACCAGAAACACTCATTCTCACAACACGGAGCCCATATAGAGCACGACACAAAGCAGCCAGCAAACCAGGCATGCACAGGTTGGTGCAAGCTGGCAATGCTTCACAGCTAAATGCCATCTCCTCTGCCCAGCTGGTTGCACCAGCACAACTGGGCTCACCTGTACAGCTTCATGCCTAAAAGAACAAGAAAATGACACCAAACAGAGCGAGAGGTGACAGCAAAAGGCAGCGTCCCATCCCTCCCGAAACAAGCAGCACTGAACTGCTTTCGACTGTCACCAAAGGGAGCTTAAGTTTTCCCGAGGGATGCGGAAGCCACAGCAAAAGGCCCGGGTGCCCAAGGGAGGTGTAAAATCCCAAAGGGATCTGCTGCAGCCTGTGGAGCTGGGTACGCACCGTCGTGGCACGGTCCAGAAGGCCAGGATCTTCTTCAGGGCGTGCAGGTTGTCCTGCATGGGGAGCGCTGCCAGGAGCCCGTGCTCGGAGAGGAGGGGAAGCTCCTTCACCATCGGCGCGTCAGGCTGCGATGGGCAAGGTGAGGCAGCGCGTGGGGAGGCAGGCCAGGGGCAGGAAGGAGGGAGCCAGCCCTGCTCACCCTTTTAAGAGGCAGGCAGGAATAATGACAGAGCTCTGCTCTCCAGCAGCCAGCCAGCCGTGGCTTTGCAGTAATTGCCCTTGCTGCAGGCACTGAGCTGAGGAGACGAGAGGACAGCAGAGCGAGGTGACTAAACCGAGGCAGGAGCAGCAGAAGGGATGCAAGGGGGACAAGGTGACTTGTTGTTACCCCTCAGAAAAGTAGTGCCATTGCTTTGGAGCTAAGGCTGGGCCCTGGGTTTTAGTGATCCTGAACTGTCTGAGCTCAAACAGACCAGTGCTGCCCCAAAGGCTTGCACAAAGGAGTGATGGTTTATCCCAGCCTCATGTGATGCTTCGTCCAGAGCCTGGAATGTTTTTAAAACTGTAAAAGCTCCTGCTCCAGTGTCACAGTGGAGTCACAGCTCCTTGGGAAATGATAATATAAAGAAACCAAAGCCATGACAGCAGTTCTCCCTTCCTTCCTGGTTTCAATCGGTTCCCTGTGTGATCTCTAACACTCATGAAGAAAGTTTAGAAGCAACTTTTACTGCCAGTTTCACAACCACACCTGCGGGTGCTCTCAGCCCAGCCCTTACACTGGGGACTACAGGCCCTGGCTGAGTAACATCCTGATCTTTCCTGGCTCAGACACTGCCTCTTCAGACACTGCCTTTCCTCCTCCAGCAATGAGAACCGGTCCTGGGAACGTCCTGTGCTTCCAAGTATGGAGTGACACTGCAGGGCAGACTGGGGAAAAGCTGCTGTCACACGCGTCCCTCTTCTCTGCTGCTGCTTCCCTCTGCCCCAGGGGGGAAGAGAAAGAGATGAAAAAGGAGCAGTAGGATGAAATTAATAAGGAAACCCCGAAAGAAATGAGGGAAACCACAAAGAAACCCAGAGAAAGGCAGACAAGGGAATTCTTGTGAGAAAAGGTCACCTAACAGAACCACACAAGATAACCCTTCTGTGTGTATTTGGTGCCAGCCTATCAAATTTACAATTAGGTTTCTCATAGAGGGTACTATAAGGCATTGATTAAAAGGATTTCATTCCTTATTACATTCTAAAAGGTAATGCCTCAGTTAGGCCCTGCATGTACTCATCTACATTAAGTTAAATAGTGTTTTCCTATAAGGACATTTTTTCCCTACTGCCCCTGTTTCGGATCCTGAAGGAAGCAGGAATTACTTGACCTGTCATATGGATAGTGAAGCTGAAGCACTGCTAAAATTTTTAGATAAAGATCTTTAAAAAGCAGGTGCCTAAATTCATGGCCTGAGTTTCCCCATCACAGAGCAGTTTGCAGCCCCCACTGACTTCAAAGAGTCCGGCTCAGCCATTCACACAGTTTTGGGAAAGGAGAAAAAGATAAGGATCCCTTTTGATGGAAAGCTTGGCCTGTGGGTCAGGACTGGGATGGGAAACAGGGCTGAGCAGAATGAAAGTGCAAGCACATCACAGGTTATTGTCCCCTCCCCATGCAAGGGGGCTGTGTCTTCTCACTGAATCGGTAACAGGAGATCAGACTACCTTCAGCTTGCTTAATGATGTGCTGAAATCCGACTTGTTTTCTTTAAGGAGTACACAGGCAGCAGGGCAGTGCTCTCCTTTGATCTTCAGCCTGCTCCTTCCCAGATCACTTTGGATATTGAACTCCCCCGCATGTCCCAAAGGACATACCTCCATAACACAGGACCAGAAGCAAGGAAAGTACCAATAATCCCACTCCAAAACCAATATACCCACTCCACATCTCTAATTACAGACAGCCAGGACAGATCCACAAGCCCTGTGCTGGAGACAGGAATGTTTTTAATTACACAAGGTCACCAGGCTGCCAGGTAGCCAATGGCTCTCTCGAATCATCCTGGTCTGGTTTCTCCCCCCTCTTTGGATACATCTGGGGTTTCACAGACAAGACTCACTCAGGAACAGCTCCTCTTGCAATAGTTCACCAAAGGTACTGATGGATGTTACTGAGCCAATACAGAGAACTTGGAGGGAAACTCAAATTATGCAATTTGTGACAGTGGAGAACCTCCACATTGCTAAAGAAAAATGGACATGCTTATAACACAACTTTTCACTCAGTTATCCTACTGTGAAGTAGTTCGCTCAGATGAAAAAAACAGATTTTTCCTTCACGTTGTGAAAGGGCACAAAGGTTCTCATCTAACATTCTACCTCCTTCCATCAGCAGCACAGTAAAATCCTGGTTCTTTGGAGGCAAAATGATTTCTGAGAGGAGGGCAGGGAGGCAACTTGGCATTCAGCACTTCCAAGACACAACACTGGTACTTTTGTCGGTCTGAAGTGCACGCCCAGGGGCTTTGCTGAAAGCAGGCTCCTGATTCCTTATGCAAGTATTCATACATAACTGATGTTGAATTAAAACCCTGTCTGTTAATTTGGCATAATATTACCTGTGAGCCTTCCTGTTTGCCCATGGCAGAGATGCTGCAGAGCGACCTTCGGCCGCGCTGGCGAGAGCTGCCAACGTGCTGGGAAGGTTCAGGAAAGGGAAAGTCAGGGTGTATGACGGGGATCTGGCTGCTAAATGACCTTGGTCCAAAGTTTTCCTGTCTCTGAGAGGAAATGAAGTTTCAAGCTAAAAAGCAAATGCTTTGCTTTGAGCAGAAAATGATGGTTATTTTCATAAATAAAGACAATGCCATCCAACCCCTGGATTTTTTATTAAAGCTTGGAACTGAATATTTCCGAAGTTCCAATCTGAAGGTTTTTAATTTGTGTCAGAAGTGCTGCTGGTCTCATGAGCTGGGACTGGGAGCAGAGATGCAGCATGTCAGCACTGCCAGCAGGAGATCCTTCTGCACAAGAAATGTAGTAAAAACTAGATAAAATCACTGACAGGATTCAGAGTGGCCCTGGATCTCTCTTTGCAAAGGCCAGACATTCGAGGTTTTATTATTCCCTGCATATACCGTATCAAGGGAAGAACAATTATTCCCCATTTACTCCAGAATAAATGAGAAGAGAATCAGACTCCACAGTAATTGAGAACTGGGAGTGAACTTGCCCTGTAAGTCTCTGTAAGCCCCGAGCCACCCATCATGCAGACGGTATTAATTTTAAGGGGATAAATAACACAGGGCAAAGAAAAAAAAAAGTAAAAATCCCACGCCACCAACCTACAACATTCCAGAGCTATTTACTGGGTGGGTTTTTTTTGTCATTTTATAGTTTTTTTAACAGTTTTAAACACTGTTCTGTTGATTCACTAGTTTGGTCTCCAGTGAATAACTGGAGGTTTTTACAAGACTAGCAAACACTCTGCTATTATATTATTTTAACCTCAGTTGTAGCAGCAGTGATCTGTGACAGTTTGATAGCTGTTGTATATAGAGAGCTGGGGCTTGCTTTTTTTTCCCCCTTTCCTCCTTTTTTCCCCCCCTTTTGGTGAGAGCTGGGGGAAAGCCACAGCAGACAATCTTGTAACGTGCTGATTTGTTCTGCTGGTGTCTCTCACCCTCCAGCTTGTCAGATGTGTTTTTCAGCACACACCAAAAAACTAATCAAAACAGCCCTGCGGCGTGAAAGGTGCAGGCGGCGACTTTCTGACACTGCCATCAGGAATTGCCATCACTGGGAATTCTCATGCCCCACCACCCACCCTGAGTAACCTTCATAACAAAACAGGGCTCAATGCCTTCAGAAATGATTCAGGTCAGAGCAAATGTTGCTCGTGTTTTATCACCCGGGAAACTCAGAAACTTTCCAAGAATGAAGTTATGGGAGCGGAGCGAGCCAGGGAGCTCTGCTGGACTGTCTCCCATAGACAAGGAGGCCTCAGTGTCAAAGCACCACGTCCAAGGGCAGGGAGAGCGGGGAAGAAAGACACCCTGAGAACCTGCAGGACACTGGTTACAAACAGGTGGCTGAATGCTAAAGAAAGAGACACAGAGAGAACAAGCAGCAAGACACAGGCATGAATGGAATATATTTTACAGCCTGGCATGAGGAATTTAAGGAATTAAGACGGTTCTTTTTTGTTTCCCTGCTTAGCAGAAGTATTCAGGCTTTAATTATCGCTCGTCTTGTTGATGGAACATAAATCCCCAAGAATCCCCTTCTGGGGCACTCTGCAGTCTTTGACTTACCTGACACCCAGAAAGAATTTGATTTTGTGCCTGACATCGCTGTCAGCAAAGAAGAGAAGCTGGTGTTAGAGGTTTTAGCCTCCTTTGTTGATCTTGGCTTGCACAGTTTGAGGACTTCAGGCAGATTGGCATTACACAAAAAAGTCCAATGTGCTTTTGCCCTAAATTCCAGGGTGCCACTCTGTGACAGGATTGCTCGTAGTGACCCCTCTCCCTTCCTCCAGCACATGGCCCTTGGCCCCTCTATCCAGGGGCTTGATCCTGCAAGGCTGTGCCCACTGTCCCCACAACCAGCACCAGGGTAATCCAGATCATTTCAGTGCAACTACTCACATTCCTAAAGCTGATCATGATCTTAAAAGCTTTGCTGGATTAAACCAGAATATTTGGCAGTGTGGAGGACTGGGTAATTCAGGAACCACATCTTTTGGTGAATCACATTCTATGATCCTATGAGCCCTTTTGCTTGAGCAGCCCAGCAAACACCCCCAGTAAGAAAGCAAAGACAATGAAATTATGAGGGGAGCAATTTCCAAACTCTGGGATGGGTCAGAGCCAGTCGTTCATTTTTGGCTTGCCTTTGACTGCGTCAGTAGTTGTGAGCAAAGGAAACCTCCCAAGCTGCAGGCCTGGAGCAGCTCCCTGAACTGCTGGGCTCACCATGGAAGGCAGGTTGCAGGTCTGAGCCCAAGGAGAGCATTCACATCTTCAAAATTCTTTAGCTCAGGTTTCAGGGAAAATCTCCTGCTAATTCACCTTGGTTTCTGTTAGAGTCCCAAAGGGTTTAAAGACAATGTCAGGTGAGAGACCTGCAGGGAGTTAAAGCCCTACTTCAATCCCCAGTGGGGCAGGATGTGTTTGGGTCTTTGCTCTGGAGCTCCGGCTATTCTAACCACATCCCAGGAGCTTTATTCCACCCCATTTGCTCAGCCTGTTTCCTCCATGGGGTCACAGGAATGTGACTGAGAATAAATCTATCAGCTAGAGAGAAACCTCCTCTTTACATCTCTAAGGCCTGATGGAGTTTAAGGACAGGATTTAAAGCAGCTCACTCTGTTGTTCCTGTGCCCTCTGGCAATCCACATTCAGCGCAGGAGCCAGATTTTATAGCATAAACAAAGCAGGTTGCTAAATAATTGAGCTGACAAACTGGTTGGAAAGGTTGTGCTTCCAATCTGGCAAAGAGGCAAAGCTGGTCCCTTGACCTCAGGAACAAATCCTGCCCCTGCTTTTAGGGAACAGACATCCCCCTACCCTCCTGTCCTGTCCTTGTGTCAGGTGATCACTATGGTTAGAGATCAGGCCCCGAGACATCAGGAATCCTGCTTGGCCTAACCTTAAAACACACAGGCTTGCACTCAAGCAATCACCTTTTTTGTTTGGTTTTTTGATGCCTGGGCACAAGATGTGGGGACAATTCCCCAGGATCCTCTTTCCAGTCCCTACCCCATTTCTCTCTCTTTCTCCAGAAGAAGGAACCAGCAAGATGTTGGGTATCTGGAGAAGAACCGGTGGCAGAGCTCAGGAACTACGAAGAGCACCAGAGGTGCACAACATCACAGTGAAATCTTCCTGAAGGTAATCAGTGAATGCTTTCCCTGGAATACCATTATAAACTTTACTCATTCCTGCCTTACAGAAGCACCACCATGTACCATCTCCCTCCAGCATGAGCTGTGATTGCTCTGTTCAGCCAGCAAGCAATCCCAGCAGCTGTTACACTGCACTCCTCATTTCCCTGGAGAGGAAGTGGGAATGGCAGTGACACTGAACAATAAAAACCTTCTTAATAGGCAAATTTAAACCCTGGTGAATCCAGCTTGGAACACTAGCTCCTAAGAGCAAAGGCTGGTAAGGAACCTGAAATGTGACAGCATCAACTCCGAGCTGGCATATGATTTACACCAGAGTCATTTTCATTAAAAAGATAAGATCCTTCAGAATTCCTAGGCAGCTTATGGTAACTACGAACCCTTATTCATTCTCTAAAAAAGCCATTTGTTACAAACTCTCATTAGCCCACACACACACAGGGGTGAGTCAGATGAATGATGTCTATTTGTTAAGCTCCATGACAGAAAATATTTTAATGACTTTGAAATTAAAGCGAGATCCTCTTAATGTACACCTTAACTGTGAAAAAATAACCCTCAGCTCTTAGGTCTGTTTTAGGCAAAGGTAAAGCACAAATCCAGTGGTGAGGGATAGAGCTGGGAATGGAAGGGGGTCTCCCATGTCTGAACTAATGGACTGACTGTGGAGCAGAGGAAGGCTGCAAGGATCAGTTACACCACCTCTGACCAGCACAGGACTGGAGCTACCGATGTTTGTCACCAACCAGCACACTTTACAAAACATCCCTTTTCAGAGCTGTTCTCACACCAAATGTCACTAATAAAATAAATGGTTTTGGGCTGAGTAACTCTGTGCTGCACCCTCACAGGCAATACACTCTGTCACCAGTAAATGTGACCTGCCGAGTCAGCCCTGAAGGTTTCCGTGTGGCCCTCCGGGCTGATGCCGACTGCCTGATGCCGCAGGGCACACCTGGAGATTCCTGCTGCCTCAGGGCCCGGCTCTGCCTTCGGCTCTGCTTTTGTGGCAGCGAGCGCTGCTGATTCCTAACCCAGGAGATACAGCCATGCAGATAACAGCCAGCAGTAATTCAAAGCCAGTGTCCTGATTCCTGCTGCACCCAGCACACCTCACTGCCTCCGGCTCAGCACATGCGGGGCCCTGCTCGGTTACTTGGAAAATGTTTGGTCTTGATTCCCTCATTCCGGCACTACAGGACTAAACCTGATCCAAAGCATGGAACCAGCTCATGAAGTTGACCAAGCCATTTGTACAAAAAGATACAGGACATTGCAAAGGAGTTGTTCCAGCCTGCCACCTACCAAAACCGAAATTCGGGATGGGTCATTAACACCCAGTTCAGCTGACAGTGCTGGACCGGTGTCCGTTGTCTGGACAGCACATCAGCTCCTCCGCTGCCCGTCCCTCAGAGGCTCTGACAAAACTGGGGCAAGGAACAAAGCACCTTTCACCCCAGAGCATGTTGTGGGTCACAAGGTCGTAAGACACGGCTCAAATTAACGTTTTGTCTGCTGCTAAAAGGTTCAGGGCCCTGGAAAATACTGCTCTGCTCATGTCCCAGGATGGTGCTGGGAAGAACAAACATGAGTGTGGGCAACACTTGGCAGGTCAGGCCTGCAAACTTTACTCACTTGAGCAATCCTTAGTGTCTGATTAGTGCCACTGCAGCCATGGGGGGGTGCCCATGGAAACCTGCCTAAGGAGGAGAGCCTTTAGCCATGGAAACTGTGCTGAGACATGCATGGCAGCATTTTATCAGCCACTTCTCCTGTTGGGACTTTTCCATGTTTCCCTTTGTTTTGCCTTTCTTTTTCCTTTAGCATTTGTCCTTGTCAGTGAGGCAAAAGCCCTTGGAAAGGTTTCCTGGTGGCCCACACATGTCGCAGGCTGGATGTGCTGGGTAGCAATGTCATCGCAGAATAATAAAGGTTGGAAAAGACTTCCAAGATCATCAAGTCCAACCTTTGACTGATGCCCCTCCTGTCAACTAATCCATAGCACTACGTGCTGCATCCAGCCCTTTCCTGAATGCTTCCAGGGACGGTGACTCCACCGCTTCCCCGAGCAGCCCATTCCAATGCTTAACCACCCTTTCAGTGAAGAAATTCTTCCTGATGCCCAGGCTCAGGCTGTTCAGTTCTGTTCAGGCTGCACCACCACTCGTGGGGTCAGTCCAGCACTTCCTGCTGCCTCCCTAAACAGCACAGGGAGGAGAAGAGTTCTTCCTTCCCTACTTCCATGGAAAGACACGTCTGAGCTGCAACTTGCTTTTAGTGACTTGCTGGACTTGTGTACGTAAATCACATAATGAACAAAACACCCCAAAAGACAAATGGACAATTTACAGAGCATAACCCAACTCCTCATTGTCCCTTACTGTTTTTTTCCGTGCACAGATCTCTTACTTTTGATTTACTCTGAAGCAATGCATGTGCCCACACCCACCCACACCCATTCCCAGCCCCGTGGCTTATGATTTATCTCCAACTGCAAACAAACAAAGAACATAAAGGCAGGTACAAAGCTGATTTTCCCTGGGTTCTCCTCTGCAGCAGAATTGCTTTATGGTACCTCCTTTATGGCTTCTTGTCATGTGTTCCTTATTCCTGGTGAACCCTGCAAGAGCTGGAGCACTGCAGAATCCTCAGGGGTAGGGAAATGCTGGGATTATAAGCATAAAAGTGATTTTCAGCACAGATCCTGAGCTAAGTGACAAAACCTTCAGCCTGTGGCCTATTGAGATGGCAGGGAGCAGACCACAGTCCTATGGACTGTCACACTTATGGAGAGCTACAAGCACCTGGGGTCTCTGTTTATTATCCATACTTTCAGTCCCATCATAAAGAGAGAACAACCAGTCAGGCACTGAGGAAGAGGGGAAGTAGCAAGGCCGAGGTCATACTCTGGGCCCCCATCTTCCAAGCCCTGGATGGGAGGGAGAATGATCTGTTTCTCCCTTTAGCTTCCAAAGGCTCGTTCTTGGGTGACTGTGGCTGAGGAAGGAGATATTTTCTTTTCTAAGAAGCAGCTCTCACCATCTACTTAGCAGGAAAATCTGGGCTGTGGTTACAGCAACCAAAAGTACAAAGACATTCCTCTGAAAATTAGAGAGGAAGACCTTATATTTTTCCTTTTAATTGCCATTTTGTACCTTCAGTGGTGCAGTGTGTTTTGCAAAGTGCTCTGCACACGGTAATTAAGCCTCACAACATCCCTCACCTTAGGAAGGACTGTCACACGTCCTGCCTGGACACAAAAATGGAAGTACCCAGCAGTAAACATCTTGCCTCTCATCCCACAGTGAATATGAATGAACCCCAGGCATCCTGACCCTCTAATATTTGTGCACCTACTAATCAGACCTTATACAATGTAACTACAGGCCTTTATTTTAATGTTGTCTATGAGGAAGGAAGTATACTGCTGATTTTTTAACAGCACATATTAATTATTCTTTCCTTAATCTTCTAAGGGGATTAAACAGTGAGGAATAATAGCTGCCTTACTCCCAAATTTAAATGTTAAGTGCTGACAGTTTGTGTTTTTCTTTGCCCCTAAACATTCCCCTGAAGGCTTGTGGTGCCTTAGCATATTCACATATACTAAGACTGTAGACAGGTCTCCAATATTGAAGGGCTCCATTTCAGACACACCAAAATGCCTCCTTGTCCTCCATGGTGCAGAACTGAACTGCAAAAAGATGATAGCTTGGTCCTGGATAGATGGATCCGGATGGATGGATCTGGATTAGATGCTTCCCCTCAGCCACTCACTCAGGCTAGGACTAACCTTCACACTGCAATAACAGGCAGCATGGACCTTCTTAAAACAATCCAGGGAATTCTACCCCTTCTCCACAGACACATCCACCTCTGCTCGCTGATAAACTGGCACCTCACTGCAGTTTGTGCTTATGTTTAATAAAAACCCAGAGCTGAAGTTGCTGGGATCCGTTTCTAGAGGGGTAAGGTCACTCACTGCCTCATTTCCAGGCCTGGAGCAACATAACTTGCTCATGTCCTGAATGATATCACGAAGCTCGTGCCTTTGAAAGACTTTTTAACAGCAGCAGGAAAAAGAAATGCCTGGGAGGTTCCAAAAACTCATGTCTGAAGGCTTGATAGGTTGATTTATGAGTCTGGGTCTCTCCCACTGTGGCTCTAAGTAAATGTTCAGTTAGGATTTTGTGGAGGGCTAGTGATCATTTCCTGCTTTCTCAGCTTTATTAAACGGAGCAGCCACTGTTCCCCTTCCAGAAACAAGGCCTCTCTGATAAGAATAACTTGAAAAACACGAGCAGTTTCAAATTCCAATAGCACTAATTCATCACTAAGCCCAAACTCCTTTTCATGAGATCCTCTGAAAAAGCCTATGCCAGGCAAGGAAGCCAGAGCTGAACAACACGGAATAGAAGTGCTTGGATCCTGAATAAAACACAAAAAATGCTGCTTGCACTTGGTCAGGGAAAGGTCGGTTCTTCCCTGGCAATCTCCAGGAGGGACAAGGCAGAGGGATTTCTCAGGTGTGCTCGGAGCTGAGGATAAACATCAGGCACTTCTGAGCATTTGGCACGTGGAAGTGGCAGAAATGCCTTCTGCTCTCTATAAATTCACAGCGCTGTTTCCAGAGTGTGGGCACATGGGAGGCACGTCCCTGGATGGGACATTCCCAGTAAACCAGTGGACAAGAGGGCCATGAGCTCTAACTGGTTAAAGGGAGGGCTGGGAAGTGTCACAGCTGAGCCCTCGTGGGTTTTGCGCAAGATCTTTTCGCACGAAAGGTGTTCTTTAAAATGTCCCAGGGAACCTCAAGCGTCCAGGAATTCACCACCATCATCCAAGAGGCACTCAGGTGTGTAAATAAAGTAGCTGTGCTCTTAAGCCCTGGCTCCCAGCATGTAACCCCTGTGTAGGAACAAACGTCAGCTCCGATAAGGATGCGGGCTGGGTACACAAAGCTGAGCGGCCCCTCGGACCCACGTCACGAACCAGAGGAACTTGAAATGGTTTAAGGGAACTACCCTGTTGCATTAGATGGCAGCTCTAAGGTGGGTGATCCAAGCCTAAAGCAACCCAAATCTACCATAATCCAAGGACTTCTGGCTTGGATATGCACACTCATGGCTCTTTGGGGGATACCTCATGCTGACTTTTAAGAATTCCTGCTTGGAATTTATCATGTTTAGTGCTCACCATGCTGAGATGACCGGGCCAACCTGTGACCTCTGAAAACCAGAAGTGAAATTAAGCAAGTATTCCTTTATAAATGCCCGGAAAAGCTGCATATCCTAATCAATTTAAGAGTAAAAACCACAGCTGAAGTGATGCCAATAGAGCATATGGAATACAAAAAGATAAATAACCTGAAGGATCCCAGGCAGAAGAGATGGGAAGAAGGCATGAGAAAAGGTACAGAGCAAGCTGGTGAGCTGTTGCTAACCTTTCCAAACACAAATCACTGTAAGTTAATTAATAAATCTTTTTCTCTGATGCTCAGGTATCCAAGAAACAAAAATGACACCAGAGGAAAAAACACTGGGTTAACAGGAACACTGATCTTTTTACACTGGGTCATTCATATGTTGCTAAAACACTATAAACCTTCAAAGTTATTTGTATTTTAGATGGTCCCTGTTATGCAAATTCAGCGAAGACATTTTTCAGGGTCAAGCCCAGCCCCAGGTAGTTCAAGATTAACTATCTGTTGTCTTGGGAAGAAACAAAGCCATCAAGGAACTTGGGAAGGGAGGTACCAAGTGTTATCTGAAGGTGTTCCACGATAACATCCAAGGTATCACAAAACCTGCCATTCATCACCAGGGCTCTGCTATGAAGACAAGAGAAGTGTGGTGCAAAAGGAGAACATGCCTTGGGGTGCCACTACCTGCCACTGCAGTATCTGACAGATTGAGAGCTTTAAAAGCAAGGATTAGATACTTTCTTTGCTAAGTCCAGAGCAGGAAAAATAGCTGGAGACACCCACCTATTCTTAAGAGTTTCCCTCACCCCCCCAAAGCTCAGGGCATCCCTCATGCTTTGGAAAAGACAAGTTCTCGCTCAGGATTTCCTGGCTGCACCTGAAAGGGCCTCAGCACACAGCTCTCCTCAAGGTGCTCCAGGGGAACTGGAAAAGCAGCAAAGAAATGGCAACATGAAATCAAAAGCTGAGAATTATTCACACTAAATTGTCTCCCTTCAGTTGTCACTCCCAAGCTCCCGCTCCAGCAAAGCGGAGTCAAAAACTGCCCTGGAAACAAACCCTTCCTTTTGTTCTCTAAAGACTAGAAGTCTTTTTATATTTAAATGAAAATCTGTCAAACTAATTATGTGAATATGTAATGGTCTCATTTTGCACTCATTAGGGAACATGGTAATGGCCATAAATTCCTCTGACGGAGCGTGTATGTGTGAACACCAATGTCTGGTAACGTCTCATAACCTGCCGGCTGGACCACGGCTTTTGTCTTTAGGTTAGACCTCGTGGGACAAACAAAAGCCCCAGTATTGCTTAAATTAGATGCAAAGTGCTGTGTTCCAGCAATGTGATAAGCATGATCCTTGTGCACACAAACAGCCCAGGGGACCGGGGGACGGTTCCCACCGTGACAGCGCCGTGGCCCCGTGTCGGGCGGTGACGCCGGGCATTGTCCCGCAGCATGTACGATTTTCTGCTTCAAGATATATGGGCAGCACAGCTGTTGCCCTGGATTGCTCTGAATGTCCTGTCAGGAGAACGCCAATGGGACGCGGCATTCCTGGCATTTTTTTGTGCTTTTGATATCCACAGATAAAAGGAGGAAAAAGAAATAAAGAAATATGGACAAGCAGCACTGAAATAGATGTGTGTATATTATATCTCATTTATAATTCACGGTTTTTTTCACTCCTTCGTCTTTATCCTCGTGTACTGACAATGGATAACTTTTGAAATAAAACTGGGTTGGAATTAAAACAGATCCCAGTGTGAGTTAAACAGATGCAGGGAAAAAATCAGCATCAAGGTCCATCTAATGCATCCATGCATGGCTCAAGGATCTTATTCTACATTACAACAGTTTTCAAGTAGAGAATACAGCCAAGGTATTCTTTATGATGCTAAGGTACAGTTAAACTGAGTCAGAGTTTGTGTCTGCTCAGTGCAGCTCAGAACATTCCTCCACAGCTGGCTCTTGCTCTTTGCTTTTTCCAGCTGGGCCAGAAAAACCCACAGCCTGTAGTTCAAGCTGGCAACTCACAGTCCCCTGTCCCCAAGTGCTGACAAAGAGTTCCTGGGGAGGGAGAAGAGACTAAAGGTGAAGGGAGCACTGTAGGAGCCATAAGAATACCCACACTGGCTCACTGAGGAACTAAACATGACTAAAGACACCAAGGGCTTGACTTTAATTGCTGTTTTCTCCACCTCACTCTCCTGGTTTTTCTGCGGGTCATTTACTGGAAAGGGCGGCAGCGAGAGCACGGCTGTGGCCGAGTAAGCTCCTGATTAAAGCCTAAATCTCTGGTTGCAGAAGCATTGCCATTTTCCCTGAGTGAGATCAAAAGTAAAAGATAAAACTTATGAGGAGGTGAAAGGCTAATGGCTCCTGAAAATAGTTCGGTGGTGATAGGGCTGAGATTATTTCTTCGAACAACATTTCTCTCATTAAAAGCAGGTAGGTATCAGATTTTAATGACTTGTTTTGTCCCATCTGGGTAGGGCCAGAAAGACTTTACTCCCCTGTTCTCCACAGCCGTCTCGCAGAAGAAATGCTTTACCTGCCTTCTTATCACGGTTAACTGATACCTGCGCTTGAAAGCAGGATTTTACCCTTCTCTAGAACCTTAGGCAAATATACCTGGTTCTCAGAGAGCTGACAGGAAGGCAAATCCCCTACTGCAAACTGACAGCTGTCAAGCGATAATAAATACCTGTAACAGGGAGAGTTTTATCCGCCCTTCATGTACCTATCAGCTTTCACTGAAATTATACCCCGCTCCCCGTGATCAAGCCACTCTAGCTGTGTGCCCGGCTTCAAACACAGCCCCAAACTGGGGGGAAAACTGCTGCTTTTCCTCCCCTTTCCTCTTGCATGACATCTCTTAAAAAAAAATTGCATGAAACCTCCAGGAGGTTTGTTTCACTCTGCCCTGACTCCCTCTGGTCGCTTCTCTACTTATTTCAGTATTTATTGCAGGCTGATAGGCATAGAAATACTAAGGAAATACTAAAGAAACCAATATACTCTTTGGGAAAGTTAAATAGCCCCTTAGTTCTGAATGTCTCACCTCAAACCTCTTGAAACGCTCACGTAACTTTACAACTTACTAATTCCTTGTCTTAAAGGAATTAAAACACTTAAAAACAATCCACCTTGCTGAGTCACAGCAAAGGGTTGAGCAACTTGCAGGAATGAGGCCTCAGCTGCTTGACAGCAGGAAAAAAGGTTAAGGCGTGGGGAGAAACCTGCATTCTCTTCTGCGTTTCAGAAGAGAATTTCCAGGGGAAAGGAAGGAGTAGAACCTTTCAGGCAGACAGACAGTTCCTGCCCCCGCTGCCTGAATAAAGGCTCTTCCAGCATTAACCCTTCCCAGCAGCCATCTCACACTGGTGTCCTTAGGAGACAGTTTTCATGTGGCAAAATCTTCCCTGGAATAAAAGCTGGCATCTCCCAGTAACACCTGTGATGCTGAGCTATCTGTAACTTCTGAGAATCTGGTCCCACCACTCCACGATGCAGCACAGCTCCTCAACTAGAACAGAAGAGCTCGAGGGCCACAGGAGAATGATGGGCACAACAAACCAGCACATTGGGATCATTTGCACCAGTTATAACCTTGGCATTTGAAACAATAAGGCAGAAGTGGTTTCTGTTAAGAGGACAATCAGGTGGCTCCACATCCACTGGAGACTTTACTGACCTCGTGGCAAGCACAGATCCACTCTCGCATTGAATAGAACAAGATTTTGGCAATTAACAATAAATTACGCACACGGGCTCATGTTCCAGAGCAGAAAGAAAACGCCTCCCCAAAGCAAAGACAAGCTGAGCTCTAAAGGACCCTTTTCTCCTTCAGCACGCCTCACTCTGGAGCAGGAATCCCAGCCCCGTTCCCGCTTATTCATGAGTGAGCGCATGCAGGAGCGGGGAAGAGGGCCGGGAAGAATTTCTTTATGACAAAAAAAAGCGGCAGCCCCATTCCTGAGCCGCTGTTGCCATGGGCCCGCGGGGCTCACAACAGATGGCAGCGAGAGCCATCCCGAGCCCGGCTCTGAAGCTGTCCACTCAAGCATGCCATGCGCATTCCCCACATTCCTCCCGGCCCGAGGGCCTGATCCAGCCCGGGGCTCTGCATCTTCCTGCTCCCGGCACAAAGGAGGCAGCAGCCTTCAGGATAACGGCTTGAGGGGAAGGCTGGACCGAGGCAGAGACAGCCTCTTTGCTGCAGAGGACATCGCTGCACCCTGAACACAGCTCAGAGCCAAGGTCACGGCCAGAAGGGATTCACTGTCTAACAGGTGTCACCAAAGCTAAAGGGTGTGAGAGAAAGGGAGCACAGGGAAAACAGCGCAGAGATGGGAGGAGAAGCAGCAGGTGATTTAAGCAGCAGAGATGTCGGGGTGTATGGAAAAAGGACACCAAAAGCAGCAGCCACAGACTCCAGGGACCAAAGCGTGCCTCAGAGTGTGATGCACAAAGCTTTCCCGACTGCAGGGCACAGCCGGGCTCGGGAAAAGTCAATCCACTGGACAGTAAAATGTAGCGTTCTGGTCTCCTACACCCAAACAACAGCCGGGCTGGCTCTGCAGTGAGGAATTTGAATGTGATTTGCCCGTTGCTTGCTGATCACACAGAACAGGGCTCTTCGGGGCTCATTTGCATTTGGCTGCTGGAGTCACTGGAGTTTCCTTTTTTTGAGGGGGGGTTGTTACAAGGATGGAGACAAAGCAGCAGATGCTGTGGGCTGACCACGAGGAGCAGGGCTGGCCATCCTCATTGTGCTGGGCTGCAGGGCTGCTGGGAAATGTGCTCCCTGCTCCTCAACCCAGACCCATCCCAACTCTCCTCTAGGGCTGCAACCCTCATGACCCTCCTAAACACTGTCCTTCCAAAGAGCCGGGAGATAAGGTTATTTTCTGGTTTGTTTTTCTTCTGATGCAGACAAGGCACAAGCACTAGGTTGGAGAAAAGAGTCTGACTTTTGCTAAAAGTCGTTTGGGTGACTGTGTGTGCAGCCTTTTCTGTGCAAGCATGCAGGAAATTTTCCCTCCCTCTCACACACACAATGGTTCAGATTTGGTATTTATGAGCTTAAGTTAGAAATAAAGGAGGAATGAAGTTTCCAGGTGGCTCTTGCTTTCTTTAATCTTTCCTGTGTTTCTCTTTCTCCCTCCCTGTCTTTTCTATCAGTCTTTAATCAAATTCCTGCTGTTACTTTTATTGAACAAAGGAGATGCTGGCACAGCCCTGAAGTGCCTGTGTACACGGGTTGCCCTCTAACAGCCAAGTTGCTACGATTTATTGCTAAATGGTCCCTGCAGGCTGTAATTTATAAAAGGCAGAAAGAAATGTCCAGGCTTTAGCAGCTGAGGTAAATGCTAATATCTGGTAATTCTTCATCCACTTGGGTTTCTCTGAGGTATTGCCTTTAGCCCTTTGAAGGCATCTAAAAGACTTATCTTTAAGAGACTATAAATCAGACCAGAGTTAACAGTAACATCACCCCAAGATGATTTTTTCACTTTGCTTCAAGGGGATGACCACCAAATCTCTTTAACTCAGGCATCTCTTCAGATTTCAGACGGGAGGTTCCTCCCATTACTGAAGCTTGGGGACATGCCCATCCCTGTAGGCATCGGGCCATGCCACAGGGTGATGAGATCTCTGCTGTAAAACAGCCTCTTCCTACAGGCTGTGGATCTTGGTCAGCTCCACTGCCTCAGGAATCTCCAGGGATACTCCCATGCTGGCTAGTTTTGCCCCAGTATTCCACTAGCAACACTTTTGACCTGCACTGCCAACTTTCACTAACCAGACTGGATCACCACAGTGTAGAAAAAACACACAGTTAAAAAAATTTCACAAGGTTTGGCCCGTAGTCAAAGACAAAACAACCCCAAACAAACTTCAACTTAAAAATATCCTAATAGCAGTGAAGCAGGTAATGAGTTTAAAGATTTGTTAACGGGTTTACTAAAGGAGTTCATGTCTCAGGAAATAATCAAAGGCAAAGTTCAATGACCTTAGTTTTCTGATTCATGACCAATCTAAAAGGGTGGAGAAGTGAGTGTATAATATACAGCAGGTCTTCAAGGGAAGGAAATTTGTGCTGGCCTTCACTGGAGCCACACTGACTGCCAGCTCTGGAGCTGTACTGACTGCCACCTCTTATGAATCAGCCTCTCTCACACTGTCCCTCTGCTCCCTGCAATGTTCCCATATTAATCAAACAGGAACATATCACATATCCCAGATTGCAGGGCTGCTCCATCCGTGTTAAACAGTGACGCGGAGCACTGGCCTGGCCCGACACCCACTTTAAATGACTCTCAGCTTAGAAAGGTGAAGCACAAAAAGAGAGCCACCTACTTGAGCAGAGACCCTTCCAGACTATAAAACTGTAAAATGCATCCTACAAACCATGGTGAGGATGTCAAATCCTCTGCTCACGAAGACTCAGCATCCTCAGGGCACGGCATTATTATTATCCTCGGAAACCAAGGGTGGGAATGGCCTTAAACATGCGGTCCAGCTCTGGAGACTCTCCCAAGTTCACCTCTCCCGTGAGCTTCTGGCACTTTTCTAGCCCAGAGTCTGAGAGATTTGCTTACATTGCTCAACAGCTTCCCAGTGACAGACCCTGAACCCCGGCGCAGCACTGGCTTCTCGCTTAAAACAGCAGCTGGAAAGTCCCCCACTTCAGGGGAGGATCACGGCCTGAACACTCCCTTGCTCTGAAGTTTATGATGCTCATGACGTTTAGGACCAACAGAGTCCTTAAGACTCCTGTCCTCCCTCTCCCAAAGCCCTGTGGTGAGGTCCTGCAGCCGCCACCGGCACGGAGCCGCGCCTGGCTCGCTCCGCTGTGTCTGGGGAGAGGCCGCTTACCTTTGGAGACACCGGACCAAGGCTCAGGTATTCCCATCCCTGTGCCGGAGGCAGCCTGGCATGTGGGGAGCACAGAACTCGGAGCGGGGAATGGCACTAGCGGCTCGGAAGGCGGAGAAAGAGGCGCACAGCGATTAAGATAACGAGCTGGACGTACAGGTGCCGCGCTGAGAGGCACCTCAGCACTAATCCCGCACTAAAGAGCAGGAGCTTTGCTCAGCAGAGGCAGATCAGATTACTGCCCTCCTACCCAGCAGTCGTCAGCAGGCCTGACAGACAGGAGCAGAGACCGTGAGGAAAGGGGGAATTTGCTGAGTGAAAGTGCCAGTCAGCTCTGTCCCGACTCCCCGCAGACTGGGGCTTGGCCCCTCTTACAATTAACTCTGGGCTTGGCGGCAAGAGAGGAGGAATGAAACTAAGAAAGAAGTGTTCCCAGCCAGCCAGGAATTCTCTATGGTTTCTCTCGAAATTCTCCCTTCAAATTGCATCTGAAAAATGTAATTGGGAGTAAGGGTGGGGGAAAAAAACCCACGGTGGAGGAGCGGTGTAGCAGGGACATTGGTCCCTGTTGCTCACTGGCCCCTTAGTCAGGGCTCAGCAATTTGGCTGAAAAGTTGCCCACAAAATGGTTCCCTTCTGCCACCCACCAGCTCTGGGGGTCCCACTGCCTCCACTCCTGCACCAAAGCACCAGCCTGAGTGTCCATATGCAGATGTGTTTCCCATCCATGCACTGAAGATCAATCCTGCCTCCCTTCTGATGCCACAGTCAAACAGGCAGGAAGGTGAAGAAAGGGGGATTGGGGAAAAAGAAGTTGTCTATTCTAGAGCTGTTGGTGTAGGCAATGTTTTGGCCAGGTGCACACGAGAATGCTCTGTCCACCTGTGTTTGGGGGAGCGAGTGAGGCTGCCTGGTGCTACACACAGGAAGAGTTGTGCATATAAAAGACCATTTGATACTGTCTGTGCAGTGTCTGCTCTTCATTGTTCTTTTGACTGAGATATTCCACTTATCCAGCCATAAGGGAGAAACAATACCAAGGGATTTGGGTGACCTGTACAAGTCCATTCATAAAAGAACATAAGGGAGTTACAGTGATCACTACACCCTGACATCTGTTTTGCTGAAGTAAATCCAGGCAAACACAATTTATATCAGTAGGATTACATTAGTGTTCATTAACCTCTCCTGACCCCACGCCCCTTTCAGAGGAAACCTTGGATCAAGCAGGAAAGGCAAGGAAAAGATTTTGAGAAGTGAATTTACATTAGTAGCTGAGCAACTAAATATTTAACCCGGCTGTGGATGTGTGTACATCAGCCCACAGCAGTGCCACACAACAAACCAACCCCCGATACATCAATATTTACAGCCAGCTCCTGCAATTAAAGCCACGCAACTGCAGCTCCTTGCAGCAGAGATGATGGAATGCAGCCGTTCTCAGTTTGCCCCTGCAGCTGCCCTGTGAAGGTGTCACCCTGCACTCCTCTGCACCTGGACAGGTAACCAGAACCTCGCTCCAGCCCAGCGATTTGCCCTATGGACTAGAGGTCAGCCCAGACACCACCCCAGGTAGTGAACGAGGCATAGAGTGCTTGGAGAACACATGCTTGTTTGTCTGAGTTTTCATCCTGTTGTGATCTGATCCAGCTCCAACCTAATCCTCAGGAAATTCCAAAAGAAGGAGCATCACACCCTAAAAAGCACTTTGTACAGTGCTGGCAGAGATTTCCCAGCTTTTCCAGTGTCACTTACTGACAAATCCAGGTTGATTATTGCCTGAAGGAGGCAACCTAATCCACAGGCACTGGGGGAAAGAAGCAGCTAATATGGAGCAGCAGTGGCTGGAATTCCCTGGGTTCCTAATGCAGCTTCAGGTGAGGGGTCAGTCTGTAACATCCTATAGAGAATAACACATCATGGTGGCTGGCATTTTTCCAAGGCGTTTTCCTACTGCCCCCATCAGTGGCCTAAATCTTCCCCCCCCCCCTCCAAAAATCGTATCTAGATCTTCCTCACATTTACTACTCCCTCCCTGTGGGAAATTTCCCAAAAAGCCTGGCAGTCCTGAGCTGTAGACAATTAAATCCTAGGCAGTAAGGACTTGCCAGTGATTTTAAAATTAAGTTTTGTTCATCTCTCAGCTGTGTGTCCCATGGCCCCTCCTAATGAGGCAGGAACTGCAAACATTTTGATGAATGCATGGAAAACTCCTCTATGACAATACCAGCTTGATCCAACACATAAGGAAATTTTAAAGCCTTTCCTTAACTGGGTACAGGGTGCACAGACCTCAGAACTCCTGTCTCCTCACAGGGGGTCAGGACCTTGATGGGCTTTGGCTGGTCCCACCCTCTGGCATCACATGAGTAGCTGTAAACTCCAACCAAAGGCTCATTTGTTTAAAGAGTTAAAAAGATGCACTTTAAAATAGCTGAGGCACAAGGGGACATAACCAAGGGCACGCTGGAAAACTGTGGAGGACTTCACAACACACATACAACAAGTGCCCGTCACAAGACCACCCTGCCAGCCCTCTCATGCCAGCTTAGGCCTCTAAGATGTCAGCCTTAAGAATTCCATGTGCACCAAACCTTCCTGTGTCCCGTTCCCCCAGTCATCATCACTGAACAAAAACGGACTGCAGCGCAGAGCAGCCCTTTGGGAACGCGCTCCTGCGCTGCTGCGGAGCTGGGGGTGTGAGCCAACGCCAATTCCAATTAATTTCATTCACAAAACTTGGATTTATTCGATGCAATTTTTTGGCACACCGTCAAATACGGCACAAAATTACATTAGTGTCATAAGAGGAAAGGATTAGTTGACAGAGTTCTTTGAAGAATTGTGTTGGCACTTGTCTTTTTGTACAGATGCCAGCAGCTTCCCCTCTCTCCAGGAATAGCCCATTTTCTCCTGGTCAATGAGGGAAATCGCTGCTCAGTGAGGGTCTGAGCCAAAGCCTTTTGGAGTCTGTGGGAATCTTTCCACCGATTTCCATGGGCTTGAATCAGCTCTGAGCCTCAGATGTCAGTTGTCCTGACATCTTCCTCCCACACTTCGACACCTCCTTACGGGCATCTATCAGGTGGAGGGGAAGACTTTTTTTCCTTTATTTTTTCTAAAGCCTTAGTTATAGCAAATTCCTGCCAAAAGTACAACTTTGTAGCTACGGCACGGGTATGAGTATTCGGGATGTCTGGGTTTAACTCCTGATCTTGCCCCAGAGGTCTTTAAATGAGTTGATTGGAACCAGACCTGTCTGAAAGCATAACACCGGCCATGGGAGGGCCATGCAGCCCAGCATCTTCCCCCTGACACCACCTGGAAGCAGATGTGTCAAGAAGAGGATAAGAGCAGAACAAATGTGCTCCCAGCCCCAGCAGTTTTCATCACTCGGGCAAGGGGGCCCAGGGACAGGGATGTGCCAAGAGAATAAGCCGAGTACCCCCAGTGATGCAGGGAATTGTAGGGAAGCATGAAAACGAACACGCAGATTACAGTTATAGCCAAGGATAAGCTTAATCCTTTCTTTTTGTACAGTTTTTAGCACAACAGGAAAAGGAGGATAATGTTTTCTATCCCCACTCCTCCTTTATTTGACTTGTATTTTTAGTCTAAGGTTCTTTGAGACAGAAAAGAACTGCAGGTGCTGCTAAGCCTGAGGCAGACATAAGCCACTAGCACTGCAAACAGAAAATCGACTGCCTTGAATACTGATCTCTGATGGAATATTGTAGATACCACATAGATAATACGTGGTGGTCACTCATGTCAGAGTGGTTGGATATATGGTAGGAACACACATGTGGTGCATCTTGGAGTAAGTAGTTGTGCTGTAAACCACAGCCTATTTGGGATTCAGACTTCATGCAACTCACTGGCTCTGCACACACAAGTGTCACCATCAGAGCCCCTCACATCCCAATCTGTGCTGGCCTGAGCCCTAAAAACAATAGCCTGAAAAAGCTCTGCAGGGCTCCTGCATGCCAGCGTGGGCAGAGTGAGGGCTTAAAACACTGGTAATTCTCTGCAGAACATTGGTACTTGCTGTTCCACTGGGAAATTTTAATAGAGCTTTGCATTAATTAACCGAGACTGAGACTGGAACCCTTTAGAGTGCACTGTCCCCTCAACAAGAATGACTCGGTGGGTTCACCTCTGCCCTCCCTGCACCAGGCAACGGCAGATGACACAGCGAGTCTGGGGAATGGATTCTGGAGGCTTGGCTCAGGCAGTGGTTGTGCCAGAAGGGGTGTGTGGAGTTGTCCCCGTGGCTGTGGGTCCCTTTGGTGTGACACCAGCACGCCTGGCTGATCTAATTGCTGCTGTTACAGACACGTTGAATGCCCAACCATGTAAACAGTGTGACGCTCCCACAGCCATTCCTGCTTACTGACCTGTGCAAAAGGTTATTTTTGGTAACTGCTGGAGGCCACTGTGGTGGCAATGCCCACGCTCTGAGCCTTATCTTCAGCTGATCCAAGCATGCACAACACAATTAGATCAGACTGATACCACTGAAAAGGGTCTCTTTTTTGATTGTACCCAACTCTGCTTAGATACTGAAGTTGGAGAGGAAGCAACAGGAAAAAAAAACAAGCTGGAAAAAATAACCCGTCTTTCATAATGAAACAGGTAAGTCTTATTGCTTTTGTAGCTTTAGCTTTCAAACAGCTTTTCCTCCAGCTGGTTAAAGATCAACTGCATATCAAAACTCTCTTGGACAGATTGCTGAGGACAGTAGGGCAGCCTCCCGCTACAGAATCCAACAAACTGGTCTCTCCAGTTTCCCCCAGTGATTCACACCTACTGTTCCCAAATGGGCAAATCCTGAGCAAAAAGATCTCCCCAGCATCAGCCTGTGGATTCCTCAGGCTTGATGGAACTGGTTCTGCTCATACCCACGGAGAGAGACATTTGTCACCAGCAGTGATACAGACATTCCCTGGGATGCAGAGCAGATCTTACTCCAGCTTGTTCTGGCTTCAGCACAATGGAGTGTGAGTACCAGGCTCCCTCACAGCACACCAGTTGCAGGCCTGAGGTGTACAGGAATGAACAAACACACACAGCTCTGAGGCTATTGTCCTGGAAATGAATGGGCAAAACAAGCTCAGGGAGGCAGGAAGGAATGGCAGAAAGACAGGAACTGGCTTTAGGAACAGACCTGGAAATAAGTGAGATAGGAGCAGCCCTGTTGAAGAAGCAGAGAAAAATGAACATTTGAAAACTGTCATTGGGCTCCAGAGCTGGGGAAGAGACAAACAAAATGCAGCTAGAGAGCACCCATGGAAAGTTATTCACCAGTTATCTTCCAAATAAGGACTCTCTTACGGAATAGGCACAGTATTTACTTAACACTAGGGCTTATTTGGTCATTTTCTGCCTCTGCCCTACTGTAATTCCATGAGCAAGGAAGCAAAACATGCATAAATTCACAGCTTCACATGTCTCTCCTCCTGCAAGTCACTCCCTGAGGACAGCAGGAGGTTTGCACAGGAGTGAAAGTCAGACTATGGTCCTCAGGTACTAACTACTTTCGTGCTGGTTATTTATTTAAAACCATTCATATTTATTAATATTAAATATCCTCGTGAGACAGGTAATTTTTTTTTATATTCATTTTAGCCTTTCCTCTCATACTGAATTTTCTCTGATTTTGCCTTCACATTCCCTTCATTGAAACTATTCCCACTCTTTTCCTCCATTACACTGATCAATCAAACTTCAGCTGATGAAGACTGATGATGAGACATCAGTGCCGAGCTTTGCAGGCGACATTCCAAGGGAAATACCACATCATTGCATCAGCCAGTCTACAGTCATGCAAAGTATTGTAACAGCAGTTTTGTTTGGTAACACAAATACAGGCTCACTGGGCTGCCACTAAAAGCTTACCTTTGTCCTAAAATAAAAGCCAAGCCACCTGAGGAGTGGGAGTTTGTGTCATCCCTAAGGAAGAGTTCCCGGTCACAAATGACTGGTCAGGGAGTTTTCAGACTGCTGGTACTTGCAGCAAGCAACCCTAATCCACTTCATGGAATCATTGTGGTCAATTTACAAAAATCAGCAACACAAGCACTCAAAAATACTTTATTTTGCTGCAGAGAAGTCAGGACCTCACATTTTTGGGGGTTTTTTGCTGCCTTCATGCCAGCACTGCAGGGTCAGCTGGGACTGGGTCAAATTAGCCGAACGGAAGGCTGGGCTCTTAGCTCCTGTTGGGATTTTCCAGTCCTAGATTTCTGGATTATCACTGAGCTTTAAACGTGCACAAAAGGTTTGAAGTGCCTTGGCAAGAGGATAGTGTGTGAATGTAACACCTCTTAGAGTTAACATGCTTGATCCTTGTAGTGGTGATGAAATGAAACCATGGAAGGCTCCTAACCAGATTTTCTTCCTTTTTGGCTAAGTGTTGAAATTCAGAACAGAGCACTCCATGAAGTGATACCAGCTATCACCTAACTGGCACGGAAAAATCTGTTTGGACTTGCCACAGTGAAAAACATACAGGAAGCATCTCTACTAAGGTTTTAAAAAAACAAACAACACAAGTGCCAGACCCAAACATCTCCGATTCAAAACCCTCCATCACTCACCTGCAGAACACCAAACAGCTCCAAATCTTGCTGAGGCCACTGGAAATCTTTCTGCTGTCACAGCAACAGTGACAACACGCAGCAAATGAGGCAAGAGCTATGTACAGAACTGCCACCCTTTCACAGAGAGCCCCGAGCACTTGGAAGAAAGATGGGAGTGCTTGTACATCACTGAACAGGAATCCTGGAGTGTCATGTGGCAGGGGAGCAGTGCAAGAGAACTGGGTAAGTATTTCACATGCTGGGACATATCAGTGACAAAGGAGTGCTAGAAATGTTGGCTGAAAAGAACAAACATTTGCCCTTGGGCTCATGGCTGTGTGCTCAAAACAAGGCTTGTGCTAAGATTAGGCCAAGCCATAGGCTTTCAGCTGGACATGTGAGGGGAATGGATGTGAGGAGTGTGAAGCAGTGTGGATCTTGCCTACCTGCGGACGACAAGCTTCAGCTTCTTGTAGGACCCTTTCACCAGGGAGATGGCCTCTCTCCTGGAGCTGCTCAGTTCCACCTCATTGATGTTCACCACTTCGTCACCAGCCTGCAGCTTGGAAGGCAGGGAGTCTGCCTTGCCTCCCTCTTCGATCTGCACAGGAGAGGACAAGGTGAGGGTGAGACATTGCACCTGCAGAGCTGAGCCTGCCTTTCTGTTCAAGGAATTAGGCCCACCAGCCCCAAACTCCGCTCTCAGGTTAAGAAACCTGGTCTCCCTTTGCCAGCCAGCTTGCTCAAAGGTGTGTGCTTGCCAAATGAGTTCTGCCAAGAATCATTGTTTTGAATAAGCCTGCAAAGCCTTTGGTATTTGGAAGCAGTAAACGCCAGTAAAACAGCCGTGGACTGGCTCCTGATAAGAGCACCCAGGCACCAGCATAAGGGCAAGGCTGGGATTAGAGGAGCCTGGATGTGTTTTTTTTGTTCAAGCTCCTCTTCATGATCCACCCGCCTGATGAACAACAGCTTCAGCAGCAAAGCAGGTGCACCCAGGTGTGGTTAGTTAATGATGTGCAGTGCCTCTGAAGGGTTTTCCAGCTGGGAATATAGAGAAAGTAGACAATTATTTGAATTTTATGTGAAAGTAAGCGGCCTGCTCAAGGCTCTGTAGTGGCAAGGCTAGAAGGAGAATCCTAGGGCACTCTCTCCTCTGCTTTGAATGGCCTGTCCTTTAAATGGCATAGTGATTCCCCATCTGTGTGTTGGCAGAAATACACTGTCTGCAACAAAGTCAGTGACAAGGCAGAGGATAAGAAAATCTGGCCTAGGATTGGTGAATTCCAGCCTTGTGCACTAATGCACTCTCTCTGCAAAGGTGTACTAGTGTAGCAGAGGGCTGGGTTACACATGGGCTCATGCATTGCAAATCCTGAGTTTCGGCAGGCTCGGGAGCGCCAGCGGTTCCAAGTTCAACTGATAATTACTTTGATTGCAAGACTTGCCGCCCCAGAGTCTGATACTCAGAGCCCCTGGCAGTCCCTGCTCCACAGAGGCTGTGACCTGCGTTAGGAGTTGTCTGGGGACCCACACTTGAGCGTAACATCCCCTGGCACATCACAAGTACAACAAAGAAGCGTCTCTGTCTTTGTCTCTGCTGAGACAAAGAAATGTCTCTGGATTGGAGGGCAGGAAGGGCTGCTATTTGCAGGGGTACCATTTTGGGAGCAGTCAAATTGCACACATACTTCTGGAAGTTGCTTTTATTTCAAGTCATGCCAAGCAATGTGTAACTGAGCCATGCCCCAGACGTGTAACTCAGCACATGCAGACACGGTGCCCAGGTTTTTACCAGCACATTAGTTTCGGTGTTGAATGGTGACTTCTCACAGGCAAAGCCTGTCTGTTCCCCTGAACAATAGAATTCCAGCCCGGGTACCCTCTGAAACGTAAAATCTGACTTCCCCAAACACCAGCCAATAAATTCTCCAAACCCCCTACAAAGGCAGGTAAAAATCATCATCATTCATCCTACCAGGAACTCTTCCACTGATGAATGAGTTTTTTCTTTTCTTCTTAAGAATGGATAAAACCACAGGAATGAGCCTTCCTATAAAGAGCCTTGTATCACAATTACCAGGAAGGGTGAGAGATGAAACATTAGCCCTCGCTGCCAGTATAAATAAATAACAAACGAAAAATGCAGTATTGCTGCAGTTTATTGCTGCTGTAAAGGAAAATAGATGGGTGTCATTTCAATGACATACAATAATGGGGGTACCAGGGGTTAGATTAGCTCCTGATATAGGCAACAGAAGGGGTTTTTTGTTTGTTTTTGTTCTATGTTACAGCACGTATCATGGAGAAAAGGCCACCTTGGAAGAATATCTCCTGTAACAAATGCCAGCTACTTCAAAGGCTGAGATACCCATCAGAAGCATTTGTATTAACTTGTGCCTTGATGAACCCTGACGTGGAAAAAATCAACTGAATTGTGATCTATGCTTTATCCTCTAATAATTCCAATTGCGTTTATATATTGGAGATTTTTCACTCCACGGGAGCACTGTTTTAAGGTTCTCTTTGCAACCACTTGCAAAGGCCTGACCTTTCTTTTTCTCCTCTTTTTCAGTGAAAATGGACATTCGGACTCTTCCATATTCACCTTTATAAATAGTGTGAAATCAAAGACTTTAAGGAAAGACTAAACCTCACAATACTTGAGATAAGGCTGCTGACATTATGAACAGCTCTGAAAGAAATCTGTCTCCAAAGCCTGATGGATTCCAGCTAATCCCTATGCCAAGGTCTTTGCAACTGCAGCTTGCAAGGCCACGCAGCCACAGTACCAGAGTAAAGGATGCCTTTAAGGAAAGTTTGCTAACACAAGTGCAGAGTCATCTGCAAGTAATTCCAGAGGCTGAGAGGGAATTGCTTTGCTCCCGTGTACTTAAACTGTCCATGAGCAACAGCTACATCCAGGCACACTTTTTGCCATTAGAAGCTTTTGATGGCAGCATTACAACTGTATTACTTATGGAGTTGGAGAGAATAGAAATGGAGATATGGATTTGTATTCTGTTGTTGACACAGTTCTCTCATCTATTACTAACCTGTCAGCCACCTCATCTGTCATCCGTTCAGCTGGGGTTACCTGGCTGCAAATTCCTTCAAGTTCCTGGAGGAAAACATTCACAACAGGCCTGTCACCTGGCCCTATAGCTCAGAGAGACAAAAGAGGCAAAAGGACTCCCAAGTTTCCATCAGAAGTCCAGAAGTAAGGCCTTGTCTTCCAAAGCAAGGCTTAGATGCTCCACATTCATTCTCCCTCTCTGAATGCCTCTGAAAATATTTGTGTTTAAGGAGTGGTGATATTTCATGGGAAGGATTGGGTGATTTAAACAAAACAAGCTGCACTATGAATACAAAGCTCTATCTCTACCCAGTGTAACAATTATCAACAAAGCAAACAAACTTCAACACACAGGTAAGCTATTTAAATGAACACCTGCTTCACTGGACGAGGCTGCACAAAGCAAGTCGTGCTGGAGTGGTTCAAGAAGCCCCGGCATTGCCAAAATCACCCTCAACAAAAATGTAATGGCCATGAGCTACAGGACCTGGTGCAAGAGGTCAATCAAAAGCCAGTAAGACCTCTTATGGTTTATTTAAGCTGAGGAAAACAAGGTGAAATGCAGGCAGCAAACCCTGTGGGTGTAGCATTGTCACTCATCTAACAGGAGCAGGAGGAGCCAGTGGGAGCCAGCCAGGGCCTGAAGTTTTTTTCCTTTTGGCTGGATGAAGCCAACTGCTCTGCCAAGGTGAGATGTGAGGTGACTCTGGCAAGCCCAGAGTGGAGGGATACCTAAAAATCAGTCTGGCTTTGAACCTCTGGGGGCTGGATTCAGTGGCTGGTCTTAATGCAGATGACTGCAGAGAAAATGCTGCTCCCCTCCTTCAGCCTTAATGCCATGTCACAGTCTGGGGGCAGCGACGTGCAGCAGACAGGAATTCTTCCCCACTGTCCCCAGCCTCAGCATAAGCGTGGCAGAGCAGTGAAGACAATTCAATCAAAAAGTAGTTAAGTCAAAGGTCTCCCCCTGGAGCTGTGTCTCTGCTGGGTTTCCCCATCCCTGGTGCAGACAAGCATCTTCAGGGAATTCAGCTCTTGACATTTACTCCAAGCCAAGGAAAGAGTGTCCAAGTTAGTTATGGTTTTATGCTGCAGGGAAGCAAGGAAGGCATGTTTTTCTCACAGTGCTCTGCACTGTTCTGCAGCAACATTTCTGCTCCCAAGTACAAGGTATGGTAGTGGAGAGATTAATTTATTCCAGGTAATCGTACAAGGTTCACATTGAATGAATTCACCTCGGGAGGCTGAATGTTATTCAGTGGAAGAACAAGTTAAACCTCACAGTTTTGAAGGGTTAGCAGTGCTCTGAAATATTTTCAATATTTAAAATAAATCTGTTATTTAACAGAGGCAAACCAGTATATTTTCTCCCAAGTCAGCCTGAAACACGGATGATGTGGAAACCACGAGTGCAGGCAGTTTACTGGAGTGCTCCTGCACCAGTGCAGACAGAGTTTCTCTGCAGCACCAAGATCTTTTGCAGTGTAATTTACTGAGGGCAGACACCAAAGCAAAGTGACTGTGGGCACCAAGGCAATCCAGCTGCAGGAATGCCAGTGGGATCCGTGCAGGGTGGATGCAAGTTACTGAGGAGTGGAGAGGATTCAAGGTCATTCCTGGGACTACCCTGCAGGCCCCAACACTTCCACACCTTTCCATTTCCTGCGTGATTGTTTCCTGTCCCAGGAGCAAGGTTAATCTCAGCAGTCAGCCCCTCAGCAAAAAGTGGCAAGAAGTGAATGGAAAACAGATTGCTGGCTTCAGCTCCAAGAGATAAGGAGACACGCCTGGATGAGTTTGCCTCTGACTCCTCTTGGTGACTCCAAATTCCTAAGCCAGCGGAGGAAAGAAGGCTTAGCTCTTAAGATAATTTTCCACCTTCTTAAGCACGAAACTGCTCAGCTCCCACAGAGATTTTTACATTTAAAAGAGGAAGGGGCAGAGAAAGATGGGCCTATGGTGCAGCTTTGACTCAGGCCTTCAAGAAGCCTCCAGGACCTTTCCTGTAACAAGGGGCAAAACTAACAATAAATTTTCTCCACCCCTCCCCGTATATACAAGAGAAGGAACTAATCTGTGTTTGCTCTGGGTAACGCCTAGAGCCGTATCAGGCCTCTCTTTTGGTACCTGGGTCAGCTGCAAACAGGGTGCAGGTGCAGAGCAACGCTCCCCCTTTTCCATGGTTAAACCAGAGGCACTGCTTCCTCCTGCTCATCTCTTTGCTGCAGGAGGCCAGGTTGGATCCCTGTAGCTCCTGCCTGCACGCCCTTAATTCTTTGTTCACTGCTTGATTCTTGCAAACAAGCCATTCCAAGCATGCCATGGAGGGTACAGCACCAGGTGATACAAACACTGGGGCCTGGGGCATGTTAACTTGATCCTGTTTGGTCTGTGGTGATTATCGGGCGGTGTCAGCTCAAGGGCTACAAGAACTCACTGCCTGTCCACCCCTTGTAGCTGATACACTCATCCCCCTCCAGAGCACACAAAGCCAGGGGCTGCACATGGCTGAGAGTTAATATTTGCTTTGCAGTGTGACAGTTAAAAATAGGTGCTTGTCGAAGAGTCTGCTGGAAAGGTCTTCTGCTCTGCCCCAAACACACCCAAGGACTTCTTTTTTTCACTCTGCTTTGCCATCCTGCCCCCAAACTCACAATCCTTACATTTCTCACAAGGTTTCAATAATTAAACACCCAGTTCCTATGACATTTAGACAGTGAGCCCGTTACCTACAAACCTTAGGAAATTCAGTCTGTGACATCAGCTGCTCCCTAATCCTTTCCACAGGCACCTGTACAGAGCCCACACACCACTTCCAAGCAGCCCTTCTTGGTGGCTGCAGTGTATCCCTCAAACTGTGCCATGTCCAACAGACCAACACTCAATTATTTCTTTAATCTCCCTCAGATCTGTTCTAAAAACAAGGAGAAAATGACAACATTTGGAACTTGCCTTTCAATCCTTTTTACACAGCACTGCCTTGTGCCCTTCTTTATGGGACAGGCTTTCCCAGACTTTTGTATTACATTTTTATAGTGGCTGTTGTGACCTATATTTCCGTGACCCCCAGAGGTTGTAGCTGGACAGGGTGACCAACTGCCAGGAGACTTTCTTTGGGTTGTTTCTTTTTGGGGTAACTGGGAAATATTCCCACATTAGAAAATATGGATGAGGCACCTGTGATCAGCCTGGAGGAGAAAGAAGACAACCAGCAACTCTCAAAGTACAGTTGTTGAGGGTTTTTTTCACCACATGATTAGGCAGTGAACTTCCTGCCTTGGCATATTGCTCACATGAACTCGTAAAAATGTCAAGAAAATCTGCCCTGCAATCAGGTAATTCCATAAATTAGGTAAATCTAAAGCTATGGGATTTTCTGGCTACTGGAACAGGTAGTGCTTATCTTTCCTGACGACGGATCCTTGGCCCCAGCATGGCCAGTTACTGCTTTTGATGTTTGCCACTTCTCTCTCCCTTATTTCCCTTCCCCAGTATTAACACTTCCATTATACCTGTTATAAATAGCAATAATGATGGTAAAGACAACAGTAGTAATGATCCTCAAGAACTTTCCTTCCATTAGCTAATTTGACCTTTCAACACCATGGGAAGACAGCAGGAAGTATTGTTCCTAAATTAGAGAGGAATAAAAACAGAAGCCATGTTTATGTAACTTTTCCAGGGTCACAGAAGGAGCCACACAGCAGCGCTGGAGCCACACTCCCTGCTCTGGCTGAGGTCACGCTGCACTGATGCCAAACGAGACTCCCCCCCTCTAATACTTCATCCACGTCTCCAGCACTGAGGCATTTTCTCTCAGGGTAATGCTCCCTTTCCTACAACCAACAGGAGCTGCTCTTGGATGTCCTTCTGTCATCATTTCTGGTTTCCCACTCGTCTCCGCAGTTTTCGTTCTTCTCTGTTGCGGTCATCCTGTCCCTCATGGTGCTATCATTTCCCTTTCTTCCTTTTGCCCTATATTCACTTTTTCCTCATGCTCCTCCTTCCTCCATGAGCCCACTAATATAAACTAATGACCACTAGACAGACTATATGTGAGAGGAAGAAAACCAGATGATGCAGCAGAGCCATGCTTGATGACCTGACCGAAGCTCTTGCCAGGGATTCAATAGCTGCTGAAGGGATTTAGGTATTCGCTTCCCTTTCATTTTAATGAGAATCAGACATCACAATTTTTAGGGACTCTTTGAAGATCGAAGCTTAGAGCAGCCAAGAGCAATTAAAGCTCAGCTCAGCATCAAGAGCCGTGTCCTTCAGGGCATGGGAGTACTGCCGGCATCCCTCGGGGATGAGAAGGAAGTGCTAACGGACCCTGCAGAAGGAGCCGGGCCGGTTCATCCCAGCACGGTGGCTCGGTGCTTCTTGACTCTCTGCCAGGTCACACACACTCCACAGTTCCACAGCCAGAACTCCCCTCGGACCAGATCATGGCTCAGAGTGACGGTGCCGGGACAAAAGAGGAATTTCACGGTGCAAGCCATTGTCATCACATCACACTTGGCAAACCTTTTCTTTATTCCTCCAGCCCTCTGTAGTTATTAAAAAGTCTTCTCAAGTGAATTTAGTGTCCATGAAGGATGCCAGGCTCACAGCCCTGGAGATTCCTTTTCCTTGCCTACAGATCAGTTTGTCACCCTTCCTCCCTGCACACTTCTCCCTTCTTCCTTTTGTCTCCAAGAAAGACTCCTCCTCTGAGATCCTCAGGGGTGCTCAGCTCCACAGACCCAAGTGCAGCAGCTATTTTTAAAAATGGACATTTCTGTGTACCAGGCTCCCCAAACGGAAAAGAGCATGGGAACTGAAGAGCCTGTTCTTGCTCCGGCTGTGTGGATGCCTTGAAGGGCTTCCTGGTTTTGCTGGGAGCAGCAGGGAGATGGAGCAATGAACTCTGCGAGGGAGATACCCAGCTCCGGTCGGTTTGTCCCCGCAGTCCCGATCTTTGTCCCCTACTGCCACCTCGCGGCAGCTCGACATTCAGGGGACAACTGCTTTTTCCACGGAGTTTTTCATTGGAAATAATTTTTCAATTAATACTGCTGTTGTAAAAATAGAGCCATGGCTGCGTTTAATTCACACGGTATATATGAAAGGTTCAAAGGCAGATGCTTGAAAAAATTTTATCGTGTGGAAAAGAACAAACTGTTGAAGAGTGACATTTGCCTTATTTCTCAGTTTAAATATTGAAAACCCAGGCAGACTCAGCAGGGAATGCTGCAGCCCCCGAAATCCCCTGCCCACGTGTCAGCATTTCACAGCAATCCAGGAACTTTCTTGATAATTTTATACCGCAGGTGGGGGACATGAATGGTGCAAAAACTGCCAGGGTGTGAGAGGAAAGACATTTGTTCTCCTCTGCCTTTAAAAAAATCCCCTCGGATGTGGGTGACAGGGAGAGATGCTCCATAAGGCCACTCTCACAGTCACACACAGCACTTATCCCTCTCCTTGCCCAGATCCTCTGAAGTACCCACATCTTGTTTGGAACTATCTTATCCAGATCTTCTTTCAGGGAAGGGGATTTATACCTTTGTGTTTCCAAGCTGATTCATTTATCAAGCCAAACACTTTTTGGCATAACTATTTCTAGCTGCAGTAGACACATGAATGAATTTAGCTGCAGTTCAGGTTGAGGCAGGGCCAAGTTTCCAGCTCTGTCAGGTGCCGTGGAGATGGATGAGGCACACACACCTGTGAAAACACCAGGCACACTACCCACCACCTTCCTCCTTCCTGCATGCTTTGGCTGCTTTGTGGAAGCTTTGCATTTACACATTTCCCTGCATCTCGAGGATGACATGTAAATGCCCTTCTAGAGAAAGGGTTTAAAATTCTTGTTCTGCCATATGTGCCAGGGAGAAGTCCCCACAAGCATCTCAAACACAAACTGAACCCCTGCACTCCCTTTCTCCTGACTTAGTCCCATTTCCTGGCTTCTCACAGTTCTCTCTTTTTTTTTTTTTTTCTGCTCTTCTGTTTCCAAAAAGTCATTGAAAATAAAGTGACAGGACAAACAACTATGAGATTCCCACTAACCAGGGTGATGTGAAGTGACATGTTTGGCTCTCAGCAGCGAAAGGCCCTTGATTTCAGGAAAGAATTGGATTACAAAGGCACATTTTCCTTGCTCCAGTTTTATATCTAACCCAGAGCAGCACACAGAATGTGTGATGCTTCTCCTGCATCATGAGAAGCCCATTTGACTCGCTGGTCTGCTCTCTCCCTGCACGTAGTGCCGGGTCCTGGAGGTATCAGCATTACAGACACGAGGGGATGGATGAATCCTGGTACAAGGAGCACTTTATATCCAAATATTGCACAACCTTTTCTGTTTTCTTAGCTTCGGTCTTAAGCACTGAAAAATCATATTCCTGCTTCACGCTGCTTACACGATGCACTGGAAACTTTACTTTTATGTCTTGGGGAGGAGGAAGGAGGGGAGCAGGAATAACCAGAAAGGAAAGGAATGTGCCTGCTAAAGCCAGTCGTTACAGAGTGGCTAAAGAGCATTTCTTTAATCGCCATGGCTCCAGGGAATAAGGCAGCAGGCACATGTTTTTATAAGCAGAATTATGCATTAATGAAAATCCCAGGGCAGCCCTGTAAGAGCAGAGGCATTAGTGGCAGCTGGGACGCTGGCCAAATTCCAGTGAAGGTAACTTCATTGTGTTTCCTACAGTTTCCCTGCTACTTCCATGAATGTGATCAATTGTTTCAGCTCCAAGTCGCTCCGCAGCATCCCTGGGATGTACAGTTCTCTGGGATAACATTCTCGCTTAAGGAATCTTTGCAGAATTTAAAAATAGGTCCCGTGAATGATGACAATGTCCTTTCTGGCAAACGAACTTGCAGCAACAGCTTTGAGTCAAACAAGCTGCAGAAAACTTGCGTAAAAGTTCCAAGAGGAAAGAACAAAAAGTACACTGGAAACCTCAAGGCAGAAATACTGTGGAAGGCACTGCTTGGGCTGTTTGGAATTAGTTTAATTAATATCCTTCCAGGGACTTGAGCACGCATTGCTAAATTCAGTATATGCCTTTTTCATTTCATAGGATTTGGATGAAGCCTTTGCAGAAGGGATTTTTCAGAGAAAAAGTCCCACTGTAAGAGGGCTTGGAATGGGGTTTTCCTCTGCTATGGCTACAGCTGGCCAGTGGCAACTCTTCCTCCAGGCTTCCAAATTTTTAAAGATACTCAAAGGGAGTGTCTTTATCCAATTTGGTTAAAACCAGGCACTGTCTAGGCTGTATCAAAGCAAACTGTGCTGACCATATGAAAAGCCTGGATGAGCTTTAAACACTTCAACTCACATTCAAAGGGCCTGGCAGGAGAAGAGCAAAACCACAGGGAGATGGGACAACAAACCTTAAGGCTGCAAGTCTGAGTTTCCTGCTGTCCCAGCAGAGACTTTTGGGAACGCTAATATTGAACTGCTGCTGTTTGCTCTCACCATTGCCAACACAATAATTAAAAATATACAGTGCTGGCTCTTTGAAAAGGGGCACAGAGCACCAGTTACAGTAAAATTCCAGCATCTGCTTCTCAAGCTGAATTAGGAGCAGAGCCAGCTGACCCTCTTTTTGTTGAATCTCCGTTTTGCTGACAGGACAGACCCCCAGATTTGAACAAAGCCTTAGCAGTTTAATTCTCTCCTGCAGTTTGGCTTTTACTGAGTTAAGGATTAATGCCTTCAACGCATGGAGAGCCAATATATGGAGTATGAAAACGGCACAGTGATGGTGGTGGCCTCTTACCATTCCTGTTGGATCCTAGAGATCTCTGTGAAAATTACAGGTGCAACTGTGTGCTTGTGTATGTCTCCAGAGGGTTAAACAGCATGCAAAGTGCAGAGAGGGATGGAATCCCTCCTCTCCACTTGCCACTAGAATTGTCACCGCTTGTCACGAGAACTGCCTTCCTTTTGGATGTCCATCTGCGGGGAAGTTGGTTTCAGTTATTGATAAAATACCTGAACCCCACCAGGTAGCCGTGGCTTTCAGAGGAGCCCACTGGCTGTGGGCAGTGTATGATTCAGAGGGGGCGATGTTTCCCACCCAGCCAGCCCTGTGAAACCCGGCTCGTCACTCAGTGTCCCGGCTGATTAAGTGAGCGGGGGCTGAGGGAGCAGCATGCAGTACTTAGCTAATTACACCGGCCCAGGCTTTTTGTCCTGCTACCGCTGGATCGCCTCAATTGATTCTTTCAGTCCCTAAACAGCTTTGTGGGCTGTATGCCTGGGCAGAATAAGGTCTTTTGTCATACTTTAATGAACAAAAATGTTTTAAATCCTCTCCTTCTCCCTCCACTCCAAGTAGCAGCAAGGGTAACCCTGGTACAAGGACAGCTGTATGTGGCTGAGCAGTGTCTGTCAACTGCTTTCTTGGATGGGATTGCAAATGCACTCCTCTCCCCCCATGAACATACTCCTCCGAGGCTGTGGGAGTTTAAAAGCTTCCCAGCATCAGCTATCCAGTCTATCCAAGATAGTTATTACCATCTCCATGGGTTGCTGGGGATTTAAGCCTTGAAGACTTCAAGAATAGAACTAAAAACACGTTAAATGTGTGAACATTCACCATGATAACACAGGTTCATGAGTAATTAGTTCCTGCATAAATCAATCTGAAGATTTGGGGGGGCGGGGGGATTAAAATTAAAATCCCCACTTCAGTTTAAAATTTTAATCTTTTACCTTCAGCATCCAACCACTAGTGATGTATTTTTTGTAGTTAAACTGAAAACACTTAATATTGTTTAAAACATGACTGGCAGCATCTCCCTGAAGTTCTCCACAAAATGTCTCCTAGTCAGTTAATCTAATAAACTTCCCCATATAATGAACACTTTCTCAGTATTGTCCAGAGTCATTAACCCTGGCACAGCCTCCCAAAGCACAAGTAGTAAAACACGGGTGTCACGAGCGAGCTATGAGCTGACCGCGTTGTGCTCTACGTGCCCATTCTCCAGAGCTGGTTATTTTTCAGCTGGCTGAGTTTTTTAGATGTGAATTAAAGTGATTAATAAATGAGAAGGCTCTTATCATCCATTCCTGTGCTCACAGCCCCTGAACAATTTTGCCCTGCCGCTTGCCAACGGAGCTGTAATAGCTCATAGCATATGCTTCATCACTTCATGGTCAAAACTCTTCATTTGGGTAGTAGGGGCAAACCCCGTTTCTTTTCCAGAGGAATGGACGTGGGGAAGGAGAGAACACCTTGGGACTAACAAGCAGTCGTTAACCCACCGTGATCAGAACATAAAGGCGTGCTGCTCTTTTGAGGCTGCTGTTTACACTGAATGGGCTCCACGTCACGTTGGTCCCCTTTGAGCTGCAGTAAGTTGGTTCCAGTGCCAGCTTGGTGTGTCTGAAACGCTAATTGTCTTGTTTCCATTTCACACATCATCATCACAGTAACATTTCTGGAGCTGGGAGACGAATGCCACTTTGACTGTAAGGCAGACTGAAATGCAGTCAGAGAACCTGCAGGTTTAGTGCCACTTCAAATATGGCTTTTCCCTGGCTCCATAGAAAAATTAAGACTCTGGCAAAACTGCAACCCTATGCTTTGGTTTCAGAACTATTGCTTAAAACAAGGGCTTTTGCCTAAATGCTCACAATATGTTTAGGTGCCTGCTCGTACCTCACAGTGTCAGAGAAGCTTCTTTCACTGAGGAATTAGAGAAAAGAAATCAATGTGTTATAAAATCTAGTGATCTGGCATTGTCCAGCTCCATTACCTCAGCAGGAGGTTTAGGAGCTGGCCACAGTATTCAGTGTGTGCAGATGGTTCACTGGGTGCAGGGAACTAAAACCATGGAGTACACAGAGCTCCCGAGTCCTTCCCTTGTGACAGAGCAATATCCCTACAGTCATTAGTTTTGTACCTTAGGGACACATTATTCACTCCAGTGAAAGGAAAACACAGGCTGATTTCTCTGCTGAAATCCTGATGTCATTCCAGTAGGATAAGTGTGTTGATTTACATCAGCTAAAGCACTGGCCTCTAGAAATGATTGCTCCATGCATTATATTTGATGGATTTGATGAATGGGGGAGCTTTCTTGGGAATGATGGAGGAGACAAAATTGAACCAAGATTTAAGGAAAAGGTCACATGCTATTCAGCATCATATACATTTCTCTTCAGAACTCAAAGGAAAAGGCCATCATATTTTATTTCCTAAGGTCTGGCCACTCTGTCCTATGAAAGATCCCCTCTCCACAGCTCAGGCACAGCTCCCACTTCTCTTTCTCTCATCAACATCTAATTCCAAATCCAGCTGTGGCCCGGGAAAGACAGGGGAGGTGTGAAGCAAAGCTGTATCAGGCAGGAGAGAGCTTATTTCCCCTGCTGCTGGGAGAGAAGCAGCTCAGATGAAAAATGCTGTCCTTTGATGCCATAGCGCAGATTTGGGATGTTGGCCAATTCCCCAGGGCTGTCCTTGGATGACTCTGCCGTTGTCTCTCCGTTTCTCCAGGCAGATAATAATGCTCATCCATCACACTTAAATAGCCAGAACCAAACTGAGCTGGTAATATACGTGATGTTGATCCAAATCCTCAGCCTAAAAGCTGTGCTCTGTCCCACAGCAGGTTTCACAGGTGCTGTAATTCCTGGGGAGGGTTCAGCAGTGTTTTGCATCACACTCTCTATAAATCACAGGTTACTGAAAAAACACCCTTTGCTGCTGCAGGCGCTGTACAAAGCCATTGTTAAAGACAGAAAGTTTGTCGTGGCAGAGTTGAAAATTTTATTTCACCCTCAACAGCCTCAGCTGAGGCTCTTCCGGCCTCGAAACAAAAGTGAGGTAAAGAGGGCACAAGGGGGGACCAGAAGTGAAAACTGATTGTAAGCAGCAGCTCCTTGGTCCTCCTGCAGGGCCTCTTCTCTGGAACCACACAGCTTTCCTCACTGCTCAGGAATTGAAGTGCCCCAAGCCACAGCAGAAAGGATCAGGCCTGTAAGCTGGTTTCACTTTTGTTATTTGTTCCTAATGTCCCATCTGTTCCCATGCAGGTTTTGGAGTATCGATCACCCCACAGCACAAACTTCCAATGAACAATGGATCCGTGGTTAATGAGTCCCAGTAACTCCACTCACCTCACTCGAGCCCTCGGGGTGAGAAAGTTAAGTGCTCCTGTACCAGCTCAAGTGACTGCTCACCATTTCCTCAATATTTCATCTCTTTGTGTTGTGTAGTTTGCCTTCTGCTGAGCTAATGTTTGTTTTTCCAGAGGGCAGTTATTGTGGTAAACTGATATCAGACCAGCAGTGTGGGAAGTGAGATTTCATCTCCTGTACTTCAGTGCTTCATGCAGGAAGGCAAAAGAGAGCCAATCGAAGAGCTTTCTTTGTCCTTAAGAAGGATGACACCTCGCTGCCAGTGCAGTGGTGATGGTCACTCCTTGATGCTCACTGAGTCTCTCTCACCAGTGATTTTCCATGATTTAGATCCTATGATTTTTTTCCCAGTGGAGAAGATATCGCATTCCCTTCATTTCAGTGTGAGAGCACCTTGGGCACATCAGCATCTTCTGCTGTTATCTAGGTATTGGCACACCAAGATCTCTGGGAACATGATCCTTTTCTGTTTGGTTGTCTTAAATCACACCCTTAAGCATGTTTTAGTTTACTCACATAAGTAATATTACAGAAAATAATGGGATTTCCCGGCTGAGAACACACTGGGCCCCATTTGTGTGTTTGTAGACCTCTGCCATCCAAAACTGTGGAAGAAAAATGTCCTTCAAATTTTGCAGTTGTGAGCAATGGTTGTTTATGGTTAATATAACTCTCTAAGAATCGCTTCTATTCTAATCTTGCTGACTAATCTCTCTTCTCCCAAAGTTTTAATCTTACTTAAGGAATAAATGTGTGATATTGTGCTAGAAAAGCCAGTCAACTGCTCAGGCTCTAGCTGGGAAGCAATGTGAGTTCCCCTTTGTACAAGCTCTTCTCAAACGTGATTGTTTCCCCAGTGTCAAATTCCATGGATTTTAGCAGCTGAATGGGTACAAAATTTGACATGGTCAGAAACGTGTGCTTATAAAAACTTATTACCATTGAATAGCTGGTGCATTCTTGGTGCACTCATGTGCAAACTGCACTTGGAGGGAGCTGGCTGGCAGCACCTCTGGGCCTCATTAGCACGCACACGCACACATCCCAAGCACCGTGCCCGCCGTTCCCATGTTCCATGGGGAGGAGATGCATGAGGCCGGCATGGAGTGAGCCAGCACCCCGCTGTCCTCAGCTAACCCTGGAGCTGGCTGAGGTGGTTCAACACCACAACTCGGCCAAGGCAAGCCCTGGGACAGAGGCAGCTCTTGAGGGCGAGAACTCACGTGCTGGGAATTACAGCCCTCGCAACACTGAACGGAGAACAAGGTTGGGCAGAAACACCAGGTCCTGTGACCTTCCAGCTGACACTGCTGTGGGCTGCTCGAGGGTTATGCTGGGCACCAGCACACAGGTGGCTCCCGCCTCCGTGCCGTGCTCCACCGGGATGATAAAATCCAGCAAGGTGTAGTCAGATGCCAAACACAAAGTGCACGGCACAGCCAGAGACTGAACTAAGTGGCTGAGGTTCAGAGAGTGCAAAACTGGGCAAAAAATGGCAAAACACATGAGAAAGTGTCAGTTGTCCAGCCTTGGGTCTCAGCCATGGGTGAGCTACAGGCCTGTTTGGATGCCTGTGTCACTGTAACCAACCCTATGGCACCAACGCAAATGGGGCCCACATGGGTTAACCTATCGTAGAATCACAGAGTGGTTTGGGTTGGAAAGGACCAGAAAGATCATGTAGTTCCAACCCCCTGCCATGGGCAGGGACATTTTCTGCTGGACCAGGTTGCTCAAGGCCCCGTCCAACCTGGCCTTGGACACTCCCAGGGATGCCCAAAGCCAAGGGCTCACACTGCACACAAAACTGGATCAGTGTGCATACACCAGCTTTAAGAAAAGCTGCTTCACTCTCACAAGCTGCTCCACTGACAAGGCCTTACACTACCAAACCCTCTTTCCCTGGATTAGTGCTACCCCTAGATTTAGAGACAAATCTCACAAGTTATTTAGAAGAGTTGAAATAACAAGGTTTTGGCAGCCGGGGCTGTGGGGGAAGGTCAAGCACTAATGCTGAGCACACAGTGCCTCCCTCCTGGCCTTATCCAGTTCCTCACAAGCTTCTGCTTGGAGTGGAGCTTTTTAGCTCAGGCAGAGGGAACTCTGGTCCTCCTGCCAGACCAGGGGGTGATGGTCATCATAGGACCTCTTTCCCTGTCTCTCTCCACTGCAGCATTCACAAGCAAAGGGCCACAGTATCCTCTCTGGGTGGAAAGACACCATGGGTGAGAGATTCTGGGCATGAATAAATAAGAGCAGTTGCCAACAAGGAACTTGAGGGAGAAAAGCCAGATTTTTTTTAATGAGTATTCAAATAAGGACCATGGGAACTTTCCTGGACACTGAGTGTTCCTGCAAATCCAGTTCTCATCTACTTGGCTTTAAAGACTGCTCATGAACTTTTCTAATGCCTGTGTGACTTGGGAGATTAAGTCCAACTGGTGTCATGTTAGTAGTGGACACATTTCCCAATACCCACTGATTCTGATAAGATATTCATTGCAAAGAAAACACCCCAAAGGTCACTATTTTTAAAACAAAAAGTTACCGTTTTCAGTTTGAATTCAAAATTTCATTATCTGATTTGATTTTAGTAGTTGAAGTTATCTCTAGGAATTGTCAAAACTAAAAATGTTATTGAAAGAAACCATCTGAATCAAGTGCAAATATTTTTTTTAACATCCCAAATATTTTTTTTAACAGTCAGTGACCTGAAAATCCATGTTTCACTCAGCGCCAGTTACCAATAATAATAAAGAAAGCAAAATATTTTTCTAGATTAGAAATACGAAATGCACAGGAATAATATCCAGTGATATCATCACATCCATTCCTTCATGTAAAGTCTGCCTCACTACCTTAATTTTCCTAGGAGCTTAATACATCCCTTGCACTATTAAGCAAAGGTCTTAAAGGGGGATTCTGCCAAGGTTCAGCTCTATTTCACTAGAAGACAAAAGGCCAAAATAAGCCCCAAAGATAATAAGGAATGTCATTCATAGGTGGGATGAAGGCTAAATTGCTCCACAGGCAAGCAGAGCTTTAGTTTGAAAGACAAGAGCAGGGTGTCATTATTTCACTCCAGTGTGATTCTGAGTGGCAGGAACAAGGCTGCTTCCACGTGCAGGTTAGGTGCAGTAAAGGGTGCTGATCCCTAAAAGGCAGCAAAGAAGGAATCATTTAAAAGACTGAAACTTTTAACTTGGACATTTTAAAATCAGAATACATCAGTTTGGGTTTAGGTGATTATTTCCATTTCAAAGTTCACCTGCATGGATTTTACAGGCTCAAACAAAACTTGTCAGTTCAACACAAGCCACTCATATTCTTTCTATTCTGTTTGTCTTGCCACAATTTTTGTTCAGGGTTCACAAGAACTGATCTCTTTATACAGGCCACCTAACCAAAAATGTTACATAGCTTTACATTCTTTAAACTTTCCATGTATTAAAATTAGTATTCATGCCATGGTCAATATGCTGTGAGTAAATAAAACCTGAAAATCTGAATGAACAGCCAAACTCCTGACCCTGCCTGCTCCAAATGCCCATCTCCTCCTCTACTCCCCCAAGCCAGCAACACATATATATCCATATATAACAGAAATAACACATATATATCCAGATATACAGAAAGACAAAAGGAATTTCCAAGTCCCCAGGACAACAAAATTCTTCCCCTGTTCTCCTCCTGACCTGGGTCTTCGGGTTTCCAGTGTTTTTCTTCCTGGCTGCTGTTGGTTTTGGCAAGAGCAGTAATACCACTAAGAACTTACAGACCCTCTGTTCCATTCCAAAACCAATTTAGCTAACTTAAACCATGAAAAAAACCCCTCACCTCCTTATCAGCTGGAATTTCCACTAGTGCCCGAGGGACAGAGGAAACCACGGAGCACACTACAACCCAGCAGGAAATATTTCTGACCATGATTAATGCTTCCTTTAGCAGTGGAACAGAATCTTTGCAGATCTTTGGGGATCCTTGGAAGAGTTCCATTTACTACTCTCCAGGCCATATTTTGCTGTGAAAACCTTATTACACAACAGAAGCATTAACAGATTCAGAGTAAAATAAGAAAAGATGTATTATCCTAAAGATTTGGAGAACAGGGAGGGGAAAAGTTAAGAAAGGCACACAGGGTTTTCCTTTCACTCCATGTGATTATGTTGTGATAATGCCCGTTACAGACCTGTCCATCACTCGTGGGCTCAGGTCAGAGGAGCTCTCTGACCCGACCAGCTGGGTGACACAAGCCAAACAATGACAAATTCAGCCTCAGTTGCTCTTGCCAGAAGGATCTCAGGGTTGCCTGTCGAGCAGCTACGAGACAACCACACTCTCTTTTTGTCCATCCTCTTTTTTTTTTTTTTTTTTTTTTTTTTGGCTAGGGAATTTCCAGGGATAGCTACAGAGCTCAGAAAGGCACAGTCTCTCACATGCAGAAAGGTGTCTTTTTTTGGCATTCCTTCCCACCTTTTAGAAGGTGTACTCATTCATACCTTGAACTACTTTGTTAGGAAGTACTTTAGAGCCCTACTCTGGCACAGTAAACCTGCCCTGCAAGGTTTCTGGGTAGAGACATCCCACAGCAGCAGGGGAGCCTTGCAACACCAGCCCTCAGATCCCATTGCCACTGGAGTCATTTGTGCCCTTTCGGTCACTGGGCAATGCCATGGCCACAGGCATCATGGAAGATGATGTTTTTATTGGAAATGACAGGATACTACCACCATTTTCAACTGGCTGAAACAGAGGCAGACTCACTCTGGAGTGCTGAAGACTCAGCAGTTAACAAAAGACATTTGACTGAGGATTCTGCTTAGTCTACAACTGGTCACCAAAAATACAAGGGCAGACTACAACCCCCTGTGAATTACAGAGAGGGCTTAAACCCAAGGTGACTCAGGAAAAATTAAGATGGTATGCAATTTATCCCAAACAGAATTTGGCTTGTGCCATGACATTTTTTTCCTTATGCCACTGACTGAGCTTCTATAATATCTCATCCCCAAAGCCAGAACGCCTCCCAGAGCAGCACTATCACACCCTCCCCCCCAGACCCTGATGGGTCAGTGATTCAGCAGTGACTCAGCGGGAGCAGGGCCACGGACTGAACCACTTGGTGTCATTTCTCATTGCCTTTCAACGTCTCCCGTCCAAGGGGTGACACAGTCCAACCTGTTAAGCTAACGAGAGCTGACAAGATCCCAGCCTGAGAAGAATACAACATACAGAACAATAGATGCTCAGCCTGGTTCTCTTCAGCTCCAAGCAGCACAGGAACCTTTTGTTTTAGCAGCTGATGAGACACACACAAGGAGTTGCAGAGAGTCACTCAAGCGTGCTTACTTTTGTTTCTGCTCACTCCTTTCTCCAGCTTCCACTGGTGAGCCCGTGGCTCACTCTCCATCAATCTCCATCAAACACTGATACAAGCCATAAAAAGCCCATGTCCCTGGTACGCAGGGAAACCTCAACACAGTTCTTTACTAACATCCAGTGCCTGACTAAGTAACAGCCAGCCTTCAGGGAAGCACAGATGAAAGTCCTCCCTGCATATTTTTCTGTATAGCACCGGTCTCTTAGAAAACTTGGATGTTCTATGTACAGGTTTCTCAGCCCAGACTGTACAGAGCACAGTCTCCCCACAGCCTTGCTGCCCTTCAACACTGACCATGGGGAAATAGAGACTGAAGCACCAGCAGTTCTCATGTCTGAGGTTTTCCAGGTGAAGACAGAGGTGCTGCTGGTAGCTCTCATGTTGTTACATCAGAGACAGACTCGGGAAGAAGTGCAAGTACTCCTTTTCCCAAAGTAGAAGGAACTGCTAACCAATTGGAAATCCCAAGTTTTCCACCTGGGAAGGTGTGTTGCTGAGGGTGGCCCCCGTAGAACAGCACAGAGGAGTGTGTGGGCCCCTGGGCCAAACACAACTGCCATTGACTAGAGCAAGAGTGGGGAGAGGCCTCAGGCTGGAAAAAGGGGCTGCTTTGCACTTTTGGGCAAGGATAGGCAGGGAGTCCCTCCCTCCTGTGTTTGTGGCTGTGTTTTTGGGCTGACAAAAAGGGTAAGTTGCCCCTGATGAAGCTGTGATGGAAAACTAATCCTCTCCAACAATAGCTCAGTGCTAAGAAACATCCATGGGGCTGGGCAGGAGAGAAAGCAAAGACCCTTTCCAAGGGCATTTGTTTCTCCATCAGTCTTTTGTGGTGTCTCTCCCTCTCACCCACCTCCTTCCCTGCTTGGTTATTCCAGCAGTAGTTTGCACAGGCTGTTTGCAGAGACAGAACAACAACAGAGGTCTGCTTGGACAGCCAGCAGAAACCTCTTAGCTTGAGATCACAAATGTGCAGAATCCCCAAAGAACAAAAATGTTTGAGCTTGCCTCCCCAAAAGTGTTGTATTCATTGACTTGCAAGCAGGGGGAGCAGCCGTAGCAATTTAACCTAGGGAAGAGTGCCAACAACTTATTTAATTGCAGAGTTTGTGCCAACAACCCCACAATACAACTATTAATACAAGTCTGCAGTACAAGACTAATTCTACTAACCTTTTGCTGTTGCCTTATAGTCAGGTCAGCGGCTGCATCCCTTCTGTGCTGACACTATTCAACAAACACTGGCAACTGCTTTTAAGCCAACACGAAACGGAGCAGGGCAGGAGGGAGGGAAGTGTGGGACCATTGAGTAAATGAAGATTCCCCCCCCGGACCCCACCCCTCTCTGTCCAAATGTTTCACATTTCTTTCTCCATGTCATGCCTCTCTCTTGAAACTGGAAATGTGTCCTGCCATGTATTTGCTCCTGGAAAACAGCCAGATCTTTGGTCCGAATTCCATCAGCTCATTTCCCAGTTTCTATGAGACTGCATTTGAGAAATGTGGGTCTCTCTCAGTCCGTTGGCAAGGCTGATCATCAATCATGTATGAAAACATGAGGTCTGACATTGGGGACCAATCCACTTTTGTAAATGAAGCATTCCTTTAAAGAATACATATTTTTACAGAAAAATAAAAAAATCAGAAATAATGGATCCAGCACTACTGCAAGTTTTCAAGGGCACGATTATTCCAGCGATTATGTCCCATTGTAAACAGCTTAAAAGCCAACATGAAAAAATGCATAAACCCCAAGCAACATCATTGTTGTATGAGGTAGTAAATTCCCTGGTGCAGTTGCAGACTCATTCTTGCTTCACTCTTCACCCATTCCCACATTTGGGGTTTTATATTCACATCTTGTGACTGCATCACAACTATAAATTCCAGCCACCTGGGAGCACATTTTTTTATTACACTCATAAACAGCATAAAAGGGTTGTAGCTTTTAACTGTGTCCTGCTGGCACTGCCACGATAGAAAAAATAAATACTGCTTGCAAGCTGACGGAAAACCAGGAAAATACTTCCCTATGGCTACAGTGGACACTTTCTCAGGAAGTCAGTAGCTCTCTACAGGTGTTGGGAAATTTTCTGGCCCTGCTGATGCTACAAAGCAATTCCCAGAAAACTTCAGCTCACAAATTGTACCTCTGCACGTCAAGCCGTGTCCAGGCAAGGACCCGCTCCTGACAGTGGCTGTTAAAGCCGGTATCTCTTGGATCTCTGCTGGCTGGGGCTGCAAACATCGGAAGGGCGGATATGGGCAGGACATGGGTGCTTACAGCATCACTGCAGAATGTGTGACAGAGGCCCGGTACAACACCGAGCTGGAGCATTTGTCAGCCAAACTCCTCATTCAGCCCTGCATTGGAAAATCCCCATTCTTGAGGGAGAATAGGGAATGGCTTTCAGGCTGGCAGATTATCTGGAGAGGTCTGTGGGAACTGCAAAACACTGCACCTGCCTGAAAAATGGCACCAGCTCAGCACAAGACGTTTCCAGAGGGGAAAGTTAATATATGGGAGGAATGCACATAAATCCTGTTATTTCTTAATGGGATTTGGGAGCTTATTTCTCACCCCGTGCTTTGAAATGTATCCCACAGCCTATTTCTATTAATGAATTTAAGCACAGTGATTTTCTTATCAGCAGGAATCATTCTTCACTGGGGTTTGATTTTTTTTCTGGTGGGATTTTTTAATGCAAGTGTGAAAAATTAATATTATGCTTGAATACCAGATAGGATGTTAACAAGCTGTGTCCTGGATAAGCTGCTCTTGTTCTGTTCCTGTTGTCCTTTTCCTAATTTCAGTTGACCAGGAAACCTGGAATCAATAATTTGTTGGGGTTTTTTTTAAGATTTAGGCAGTGTCTGGCTGAAAACAGGAAGACCAGAAGTCTATTTCCAGTTCAGTCCTGAGAATGAGCTGACACAAACCTTCTCTTACTTAAAACAAACAACACTTGGGAAGAGGTTTTCTCCACCCCTCAGGTGTACTCCGCTGGGACTGATGGGTGCCAACATCTTTCAGCGTTTCCTGACACTGTCCTTGGATGCTCTCTGCTGCCACCGGATGGGGATCCGCTCAAGGCTTTGGAAGCACACAAATGAGCGACAGAGATTTTGTACTTTACCTGTCTATTTTCAAATGCCTCTGGACTTTGTTTCTTTGACTAATAATGTTTGTTGGAAAGCAAATTACAGTTCCTCTCATTTTCACTTTCAAAGATCCCTCCCAAGTCTGAGTAGTTCACAGAATATTCTGAGTTGGGGGGATCCACAGGGGTCGTCGAGTCCGACTCCTGGCTCTGCACAGGACAACACAACAATCCCATCACGTCCCTGAGAGTGTTGTCCAAACACTATTTGAATTCTGACAGGTTTGGGGCCATGACCACTGCCCTGGGGAGCCTGTTCAGTGCCCGACCACCCTCTGGGGGAAGAGCCTTTTCCTAATGTCCAACCAAACCCTGCCCTGACACTGGGGAAGTCCTGTCACTGGTCAAATAGTTCCTGCATAATAGATCCATACTGGATTCATGCTCCACAATTTTGAGCTCCATCACCAGATCCTGAAGGCAAACACCAATGAAATTTGGGATGGGATCACCTCAGCTCCAGCTCTATTACTGATGATGGGTTTTCTTCTGCCTTGGGCTTCCAAGAAGCATGGGAAAGGTGGAATTTCACAAGCAATCATCTATTCTGCACAAGCACTGATTTAAAGAGTAAGTTCCCTGAGACTCATTTTAGGATCAGTGTAAACCTGAACTCTGGTTATACCTGCTACAGCCAAGCAAACAAGGGTACATGGCATTTTTCTGTCTAATCTTTCATGTAAGCTAAAGCCAGAGCAGGATTTATGAAGGCTCCATTTCCCGACCCTAAGGATTACACGTTGTGTTTAATCACACAGGATTCCTCTCTGTCCAGATATTTCTTCTCTTACACCTTTTTATGACTTTGAAGGACATGACACTGTAACTCCTGTGGCTGCAACGCAGTGGTGAAGACCTGACCTTTCAGGTGGATTTGGGACCAAACTTCGCAGGTAGGGTTGATCTCTGGTGCGTGACTGGTCAGCTGGAGAGTGGCCCCTCTCCCCACCCCTTCTCAGCACAGAGGGATGATTTTTTTCCCCCTTTCCTTCCACGTGCACTTTCGTAAAAGCGGCATCACAGAGTTGCCTGTGCACCTTGGGACTCACCCCTGCTGATCTGCGTTGGGAAGGACAAGCAAGATATTCCCTGTAGCCGGGCTCATCGTGATCCAGCCCAGCCCAGCCCAGCCAGCACTGCCCCTTCAGGTGTCTGAGAGCTGCCCCTGACCCTGCTGGGGCAGCAGCAGTGCCCAGCACGGCCCTGCTCACGTCAGGCAGGCGGTTTGTCCGCGGTTGCTAATTCAGTGCTGTGGAAGGGAACAGAAGTCTTTTTGTGCCGGGGAACGCTCGGCAGCCTAATGGAGGGGCTGACAATAGAAGCCTTTTCATCCAGCAACTCCCTGGCTTTAAGAGAAGGTAGGCGATCCTGTCCCTTGTGCTGGGATCAGCAGTCTTTGGAGAGGCCCTAAGCTGAGCCCTGAGAAACCAGGAAGAGTGGTGAGGAACTGCCTCTGCTTTCTGAAGCAATTACAGTGCCAGTTCCCTGTCTGCAGCATCCAGATTCCCACGTTGTCTGGGATCAGGCATCTGCCTCTAAGCTGATGTAGTTAAATAGTAAGAGATCAGCACTCAGGCTATTCTTATAGACTATTCTTATTCTGTTCTTCCACAAAACCCTGACATTTCTAAGGCCACAGCATCCACATCTCTGGCCCTAAATGCATAGCCAGGGCAGAGATTGCTCTGCAAGAAGGCGTGAGCATAACAATGGCTTTGAAAGGGAAACTTTCACCAGCCCACTCCAAGGACATGGGAAGATAAAGAGTGAAAAGGGGTGGTTCTTTTAAACATTAACAACACAGAGGCCCCAAGCTATTCTTCAGCAGTGGGGAGAAAAATAAAGTCCATACTGACAAGAACAAGGGTGGAAATGTTCAAAGAAAAAAAAACTAAAAAAAATAATAAGAGGAGAAGTCACCAGTTTCATGGTCACCAGTTTCTGGCTCAGTTTCATGTCCTCATGTCCAAGCCAATAAGTCTCTCATTACTCTGCCAGCTCCAGAGAAGCCTCTCTGATGTGAGCACTGGCTGTGGTTTTTGTGCCTGCAGCCCTACAAAAAGGGTAACAGTTCCTAAACTGCCATTTGTCACACCAAGGGATACAGGGAACAGGTGCAAAGAAACTTTGCCTGTTAGTGCATAAGATAATTTAATTTTGTCCATGGAGACTCAGGGCATACAAGTGGAGAAATCAATGGGCTCCTGGTACTGGGAGAACGCTGATTCCCAGTGTTTTGGTCAGGGACAGGGCCAAGCGTCTGTGGATCACCTGGGTACAGAAGGGCCTTTTTGGTTTTGTGTTGTCAAGAATGGAGGAACAATTCTCATTATGTGTCAGTAAGTGCTCTGTGAGCTCCCTCAAGTGAGGTGAACAAGACATCATAACCAAAAAGAGTAGTAGCACAGGCATGGGAGGCTTGTGGAAGGATCCAGCTCCTGCAAGCACTGACTGCTCTTCATTGCAGCAGAGGTTGGATCAGGCTCCTGACAAGGTTTAAACACCTCATGAGAATTCCAGATTCTTTCTCAGGCTCTGTCCCAAACTGTTCCCATTATTATTAAACTTTTATTGCTTCCTACATCCCTGCTGAGAGGTAAACCTCAGAGTTTGGCATGAGGTCCCTGTAAATGCCCTGCCCTTTTGAGTGAAGGGAACCCATGAACTCCAGCACAGCATGTGCGAAGAGTTCCCACACAGCCACTGTCCCAGAGAGAGAACGCTTCGGATGCTTTAATTCCTAGACAAGAGAAACAGCTCCTTTGTTAGCATTGTCAACATGGAGCTCAAAATAAAAGGGCATTTCAGAGGCCTCTACAACAGCTAGAACTATTCCAAAGGTTGGTGTGTAACAAGGAGAAACAGACTACAGAAATACCTCACCTGGCTCGAAAATAGTTGAGATCGATTAGCATGAATTGCCTGAAGTTAAAAAATGTTAGAGAAAATTGAGAGGGCATGAACACTTCTGTTACATTTTTGTCCTTACTGCCTAGAACGGTCAGGGCTTTCGTTTTTGCAATACTGATCTTACAGCCCCGGGTGAGCCAAAAAAGTAATTTTTGAAACAGAGATGTAGGCTTGCTTCTGGATATTATCATGGTTTTGAGGCCCCAGTAAATTGGATTCTAATTAAACACTCGGTATCACCTGCAATCACTTTTGCATCTCTCATGGAAGTTCCAGTTCCAGGTGAAGAAACTGCTTGTTTAATGAGATTTCCACTGTGAGCAAATCTCTTCCATTCCTTCCCTTCTGGTACCACCCCTTTTCTCTCTCTATCTTCCCATATCCTTGGAGTGGGCTGGTGAAGGTTTCCCTTTCAAAGCCATTGTTATGCTCACGCCTTCTTGCAGAGCAATCTCTGCCCTGGTTATTCATTTAGGGCCAGAGATGTGGATGCTGTGGCCTTAGAACCAAATGTTGGGAGGGTTGCACCAAGCTTATTTCTGAGGCTCCCTGACAAACCTGTGCTTAGGTGGCAGACCAGGAACACCACACAGGATCCTAAAGCACTGTGGCCCCAAGGCAGCTCCAGGAGACAAAGGAAACTTTGAAAGGAAAGGAAACTTCCTTATGTTCCCATAATGTTCCCAAGATGGCTCAGTCCAGCTCCAGGACAGTCAACACCCTGAGCTCCTGTTTTGCTGACACATTGTCAGCATTTCCAAATTTCTTTTCATTGAAAATCAGTATGTTCTTTTAAATGTCCTGTACAGCCAGAACCATAACATATTATAATTCTACAGCTTCACATGATGAGTTGTTCCAGTCAGTCCAGAAACAAGATAGAAAAAATTTGATAAGAGGGAACGTCAAAGCACCTTCCCACATGGAGAAGGGAAACTATGGGTTGGATGTTATAAATTTATGGTCTGCTCTCACCTCCAGCAAAATAAATTAGGAAGAGACCTGCGTTAAGGACTTACCTGCCATGGAACTGTTTCAATATAGGTTTGTCTTTCCACGGGGATGGAAAAAAGAAGAGCATGAGCATAAAAAGGTCGTGTGTTTTAAAGACTGGAATTCACATCAGCTGCACAACCAACATTTCTGACAAGTTGAGTTAGGCTGGGCTGCATGATGTGCTGAGCACCATGGCTGAGCCAGCAAAGCTTGACTAGTGTGTTGAACTGGGAGTTTGCCCCTCTGTGCACTCAACCACATCCCCCCCACCCCCCCAAAAAAATCAGCCTGTCCTGTCGCACAGGGCACAGCAATACGTCTGTATAGCAAAGGGAATTGGACTGAAAGGCAGTAAATAACTTGTTCTGATTTTGAAGGCAGTGCTAAAAAAAATATACACTAAAAAGCATAAAAAGGTAAAGCTTTGGTAGTTGGATGTCTGAACCAGCACTTTCTACCAGCTGAGAGTACAGGTCTGGCTTTTGCACTTACACTCCCAAATGTTGCTTCTCTTGCTTTTGGGTAAATTCTTGGCATGTTATTGATGGAAAAATGTGCCTTTCCAAAAAACTGTACAGGGCTGTGAGAACTAGTTTTTGGCATGTGGGCCTTTTGTAAATTCACTTCTTCATTTTGAACTTCTATCGCAGCCTTTGGTCTGAAGATGAGACACAATACTCGTGGATCCCAAATGAGCAGCAGTTCCAGATGGCTAGAAAGAACTACTGTATTCAAAGAGATCTGTTATCTGTCTGCTATTCGATAACAATACATCAGTGTTACTTTGTTTTAAGTCGTGTTGCAAGCTTTCATGGGCACCAGTTTAGTTATTTGCTGAAATGTGCAATTTTCTTTACTGAGGCCATTTAACACCACTCTGTCAATGCAAACAGACAGTTAAGTGGACATAAACATAATGTATTTGCAAATGGGGAATGGGGAACTGAAACAGAAATAAAGCTTCTTAAGTGTGAATAATCAGAAATTAAAAACTGACATCCACGTTTTCTGATATTTCCATGTAATGTTATATAGAACTGTTAGTGGATCATCCCCAGTGTGTGCCTGCATGAGCAGTGTGATCTTCAGTGGTTCCTTTCAACCCGAAACCATTCTATGATTCTCTAAGCGGTCTTGTACAGGATTTAACCTGTAACATAATTCAGTCTGTCTTTTCCCCACAGTTCCTCATTACTTCCCAGTACAATCAGGTGAAGAATACTGAATTAGCTAAATGACTAATATGCAATTAACTCTGAAGAGCTCATAGTGAATTCAAGCACAAGAGGAATTTCTCAGCTGAAACTGGAAAGCAGGAAACTGGAGCTGCCTGAATTCCAGAGAGCACAGCTTTCACATGCAGCCATTCTCCAGCTCTGCATCACCCATGCATGAATGAAACACTGAAATGTTGACACTGATAGCACAAACCAAGCAGGGGCTACAAGGAAAAAAAAAATAGGAAAACCCAACCAAAAAAACCCTCAGCCCATTTTTATAGTGTTGTTTCAGGGAAGGCAGGCACAAGTCATACAGCTCCCAGTGGCACTGTGCACACTCCAGGCATGTTTGACATTAAGGGGCCTGGTTGTTGTGGAAACCAAATCCCATAGATTAATTAATGTTCAGCAGCCAGAGCCATCTCTCGTCCTCTCCGACTCCCTGCCCCCAATTAAAAAAAAAAGGGGGAGGGATGGTGGTGCTTTTTACATCACAGAGGAATGTCTCAACAAAAAGAAAGTCTTTCCTCACAACTGCAGGACACTACCAGTAACAGTGAACAGCCTGTTTTAGTCCCTCATGTTTATAAAATGAAAATTATAACACCATTTTGCTGCCTGTGGCTATACCAAACTCTCTCCAAGAAGGCCCTGCAAGAAAGATATTAAGTGAAATTTCTAAAATCCCCTTATGATGAAAGGACTTTTATGGAAGTCCCCTGTTTTTACTTTTGACATGTAAATGCACTAATCACAACTAATTTATTTCAGTGACTGACAGTTCTTCATGGGACTGTGTTTGCACAGGGAGTTGCAATTGGATTTGAAACTAGAAAACACCACACAGACACCACAAGACAAATATGTTTATGACCCACTGGAAGCAAAATTTCAGAGTTACCTAAATCCTATTTTCAGAACAGTTTAAGGACCACAGGTCAAACAGATTTTAGATGTTCCTAGATTCGATTTGAGGCTTTTGAAAATCCGTTGTCTTTGGCATCTGCATCTTGAGGTACCTGGGCACTGAATCAGACCAGTTCTGATGACAATGAGGAATTCCTTCTCCCATTCTTTACCCCCTCAGAATATCCTTGTAAGCTATGCTACCAGTTGCCTGTTGGCAATACTCAATCATTAAATAATAAAAATCTTGGAGGTGTACCATACTTAATAGATATTTAGTAAGTAGAGAGTTATGTGGTGTGAGCAAAGCATTAACAGAGCACAATACGTACACTTACCCGATAGGTGCAAGTATTTACAATACTCTTTCACAGGTACACTTTTAATTAGCCAACATGTGATGTAAAACACTCGCTTTCTTCTCACTTCAGGAGCGGGGGGGATGGATTACTGACCGTGACTTCATGACACAAGTTCACCTCATAAGAGTGCCCTACTCCCTCCCATTCATAGCAGTGAAATAAATACAGGCAATTTCTGCAAGCCAAGATACTTCCCGTGGGACAAAACCTGCGACTGGGGAGTTAAACAACACTGAGAGCTCTCCCGTGTTTCTCAAACGTGCAGCTCCTAAGCAAACCTGCTGGCTTGAATAGGTGCTCAACACTTGTAAAACCCAAGCCAAATACAGCATGAAATATAACGTTTCAGTGTTAACTTTTACAGCTCTTGCCCTGTAAGTCGGGCACCGCTCCTAAGCTGGAAAATTCCCCACATGGAAAATCAGAAGGGTACCTTTGAGATGATTAATGGCTCGCCGTGCTCCAGCCCTCCTTTCAGCGTGAATCCCCATGGAGCGCCTCCGTGCAGCAGCGCCTCCAGGTAGATGTATCTTCCTTTGTGGGTAATGCTGCACTCTGAAGGTGAGATGCTGGTGTTAATATTGTCTAACATCCTCATCTGTCCTCATCACATACTCAGGCAAACGCAAAAACCCACTCAGGCAAGCACAGAACGACCGAGCTGCAAATTAAGCTCCCCAGAAGCCCCGCCACGAGTCATCCCTGAATGCATGAAACGAGAGCAGCCTGAGATGGAAAGTTTTTCTTCAGAGCGAGAGTCCAAGGTGATGGGCTAAAAACATTCCCATGCACATTGCAGCACGCTGCTTCTCCCTCAGGATCGCGACGTTTTACTGCCGCTTCGGCACCGTGCTTTCCCCTTTGCCAGGTACTCTGGGCATGACAGCCTTGTAAAGATTTCTCTTCCTGTCTCCAGTAGATCAAACTTGTGCTTTTAAGGATGTGGGGGAAAAAAAAGAAAAAAAAAGAAAGAAAAAAAAAAGACCAAAAAAAAAGTTTATAGATTTAAAAGCCCCTGGGCAGCAAATTGCCAAAATCCAAACGAATGCTTCATTTGTGATTGATTATCAGTCTTTTCTTCCTTTCTGCCTGCGATTTACCATTACAATGGCCTTTTTGCCTCAGCCCACTGCACTAAAAGAATGGAAGCGTCTTCTCCCTCTCGAGCTCTCAGTTACTCTGTTCGCTTACTTCACAATTTTCTGACTTGTCAAAAAGAAAAAAAAAAAACAACAGGCTGGGGGAGGAGGAGAGAGAAAAGCCCATTCCTAAAACCCTTTGGCGGGGTTTAAAATGTGAAATAATTCCATACTTATTGGATTAAAAAGGGGGGGGGAAAGGCTATCAGGAAAGCTGGAGAAGCAGGTGGAATGAATCCTTTGGGAAAAACATTAGGATGAAAACTGAACCCTTTTCATTTTCGGTGCTCTCCCTGATGAGCTGCCAGAGCTGCAGCAGCTACTGCTGCTCTGAGGGAGGGTGAGGAAGTGAGAGGGGGGGAGAGAGAGAGAGAGAGAGAGAGAGAGAGAGAGAGAGGTGGATTAAGGCAAGTAAGGCAGCGCTGCCCAATTGTGCACACCAAGCATGCAATTATAAAATGCAGTGTGCAAAGCTGGGGCTCACCCTTTTATTATGCCCCCGGAAACCACCATCTTTCTATTGTGCTTGCCAAGGAATTGTAACAATCCAAACTGCCAGTTGCTGAAAACACAATGGACCTGTTCCAAACCAGCTCAGTGGAGCACTGCTAATAATTCTGCTCTCATAAAGCACTTTTCCTCCACATGGAGCCCAACAGCTTCCATGGACATATTTCTTTTCCTCATTTACATTGCTAGAAAAGGTCAATGCTTTCCTAAATACATGGAAAAAGAAATAACACTAAGAACTCGGGATACTTTTATTAATGTAGGCAGTTGACTCCTGTAGAACGTATCCATGTGTGTGCATCTGTTCTTGCATATATGCACATAGGCTTAGGGATTTGACTCATTGTGTCACATCTGAAGGTGTTCAAAACCTTTCCTGACTTTAATTGGACCTGGAACAGGACAATAGAGAGAGGAGCACAGAGCTCACTCCCTTTCCTGCTGGCATAGCTGAGGAAACACATAGTAGTGCCTCTGCCTCTAAGGCACCTGCACTTTTGATCTTACAGTGCCTGGGATGTGCATTATTTCTCCTTCGGGCTGTGGAGATCTTGTGTTACAAAACCTGAAAGAACTGCGGGGAGAAAAGCTTTGAAGCCAGGATTTTAACCCCAGAAATCTTTGCATTTGTTCATGCTGCCCCGTTCCCACTCCCTTTAAGATGCTACAGGTTCCCAGAGCCTTCTATTTGCCCCACATGTCCCAGCTCTCATTCCCAATAGCCATGAAGAGGAATGCAGGAAAGAGGCCCCTCGCTTTATTTTTCATGGTAGATGATCCTCAATCCTTGCTTATACTGAGCTTTGTCCCCTCCACTTCCCTCCCAGGGGCTGAGTTTTCATTAGCCTCACATCCTGGTCAGGCTCACGGATTGCTATTATCCAGAACTCACCCTTTAGCCTGACTCAAATCAGATTTCTGTGGTCTTACACTCCTAAGGTTTCACTGTAAAAACCCTCATTCCAAGGCACCACAAAGAGCAATTCATTCCCATCCTCTCCACGGCCCTTCCAGAGACAGGCGAGGGCTCTGGGAGCTCTCCTGGGGCTGTACCTCCTCCTCTCCATAGCCAGCAGGACTAGTTAAGGCTGTGGAAGAACACACCAGCCTGTTAACAAGCCAAGGCACTTCTTTGGATTACATCCATTTCCCATACGAAACATTGGTCACTACACCTGTCTGCAGACTCCAGGTTTCCAGTAAGAGCTGACACTGTCAGTCCTGTGTCTGATGATTAACAGCTATCGAAATATTTCTGAGGTACAGTTTTTTGTCTCCTCCAGCATTGTGATTAAGTTCAGGTGCTGAATCCAACATCATTTTTGCCATGAACTTCATTAAATTTATCGCCATGGCAATCACATCATTTTCTCCCCTTCCAAGAAACAGATTTCAGTGCTGAATACAACTAAAGCAAAATCGTCATGCTCTTACCAAACAATTCAAAGTATTAAATGCAAACCTTTTTTTCTTTTTTAAAATCTTGCCTCTGCCAAGAACCTCAAATAGCTTGAGTACCTTAGCACTGTTTGCTACGTGAAAGGAATTCTTTTACGAGGAGTACCTCTAAGGACAGAGCTGAGATACTTTCTGTTGAGGGGCAACAGAACAGACCTGGGCTCAGAAAAGTGCTTTCCACACAGAGTAATATATTCCAATTGAAATTTTGCATTGTTGCAGTGTAAGAGAAAATAAATTTGGAGCAGTTGTTAGAACCCTTTCCCTCATCAAGCACCACGCTGCTAAAGCAAGAGAAATGACCACTGTTTTCACTCGTCAGAGTTCACAATGCACAGAGAGCATTTATCATCAATAAAGGCACTGCCTCCTTGCTGGCAGTTGCTCTGACTTTTCCTAAACGCTTTCGCATAATATTTCTTTTGCGAATAAAGTTCAGTGAAGCAACACTGCCCCCATCTGCTGAAACCAGAAATTGTTACAGTTTAAGTCGATCGATCTAAATGCAAACGTTTCATCAGTTAATAGGCATTTGCTATGCTTTTCCCGTTCAAAAATGAAGCAGATTCTTTCCTGAGTATTCAGAGTGGCGTTACTGTTTTTTCCTGGGTCCCTGAGCTGGCAAGTCATTAAGTCAGACTAAAAGTAAACCCAGAAATCAAAGACAGGAAATTCAGCTCCTAAACTTTGTACACATCTCTTAATGCCTGTTTGTCAGGGGAATTAAATATTAGGCTTAGTTTAAATCTGCCTGCTGCTTGGCTGTATCTGATAAGTTCAGAGGAAGCAAATTCACAATTTATCTTTAAAGAGAATTCTTATAAAATAATGTGGGTCCTCGTACCTTTCACAAACGCAGCCAAGGGGTGACTGGCCCATGGTCATACAGGCGGCGTGAAAAGGCTGACAAAGGAAAAAAGTGCTTCTTTTTCCTTGCTCACTGGTTTTCTCACAGAAGAACTTCACTTTTTCTTCTAGGCAGGGCTCTGTGTAAGCTGAGGAGCGTCAGGAATTTTAAATAATAGACATCCTTCAGGCACCAGTGGGCCCAGCTTCTTCCTCTGCCCTGGAGTCCCGAAGCCATTCACCTAAATCTGCAGGAGGATGGAACAGAACAGTAGTGTCAGAAGACACAGCTCTCCTGGATCAGCTCAAGATCCCTACGGAAGTGAATCATTTCCTCTTGGGATAACAATTCTCCTGAAGGTTTATTATATTAAAAAATTAGAAATTAATTAATAGAATATAAGGCTTTCCTATACTTACTTCCGATCAGCTTGAGCTGACTCTAAGACATCCATTCCCTCAGCTCTGGAGAATGTCAGTCTGGCATCTAAAAGAAGAAATTCAGGCCACAGAATAAGCTTGTTTTTCTGGACAGGCCTCAGATAAAAATATGAAAGATCAGACAGAGAAAAGGAAAGAGAGAGATCTGAGAGTGAAAGAACAAAGCTGAGAAACAGAAGTAAGCTGCAAAATCAGTGAATCCACATCCATTTCTGTGTTGGAAAATGCACTTGCCTTTAAGTCTGAAAAGGAAGAATTTTCTTTGGAGAACATAAAAGAGTCTCTCCACGTAATATTGCCTCCAGCACAGAACAGCTCTGGGTCCCTCAGCTCCTCAAAGCAAACTGAAAAGCAGCAAGCCAAGGTGAGGAATAGATCCGTCCCTCTAGGAAGAGCACAGGCGCTGTCACAACCGAAGGAGGTGAACTCAGGGCATCTGAACTCACAGCTGGTTTCCTCTCTGCATCTGATGCCATCACCCTGCTGAAAATAGGGTTTGAATCAGGAACCAGGAATCAAAACAAGAGTCATCACAGTACAACACCACAATCCTACAGTGTTCCCACCCCAAACAGGATGATTACAAAACAGTTCAAGCCATTATTAAAGCTTTTAACCAATTCTGAAGTGTCTGGTGGGTATGGGCCAGGTATTTCAGTACTCTGCTGGCATAAATTACTCCAATCCCTCCCTCTGAAGCTCTATCCCCTCTGCACACCTCATAGTCCTCTCTCTGGGGAGAGTGGATTAGTTTAAACGCAAGAAGTCTATATTTGCATCTTGCTGGCAAACCTGTGATGATTTCAGATTTTTCTTCTCGGAAGTACTCCCAAACAGGAGGAAAGTTATTCAGGAATTTGGTCCTAAGAGAGTTACTCTGTCCCCAGGTTGTAACTGCTGTTTCAGGGGGAAGCAGCAAAGAGACTGGGGTGCTCCAGACCAGGACTCCCAGGAAATATGGGACAAAAAAAAAGTCACCTGCAGCCAGGACAGGTGGTGTTCCGCAGAAAGCACCTTGCCAGGGCCCTGATGGGGAAAAGGTATCAAGTTCCCCGCTGAAGCCAGACTTTGGATGACACTTCGGGGATGAATCCAACCCTGAACGCGGCGTTTATTGGCTCTCCCTCAAGCACATGATCGGCTCCTGAGGGAGGAGTCTGTTCCCGAGGTTACGTAGGCGGGCAGAGGGGTTGGGGTAAGGAGCAGGTGGTACCCAGCGGGGCTTGGGAAGTTGGATTCCCAGCTCACAGCACGGCAAAAGTAGGAGCGAATGCGGAGTGATCAGTGTCCCCCTCCCTTTCTCAGCCCTACAGCCAGGAGCAAAAGTTCAGTGCACCATCCAAAATACAGGAGAAACAAACCTCCAGCATTGCCTGCCAGAGGTAGGGGCTGGCCCCCTCGCAGGTGAGTCTTCATGCTTTGTTTACACCTGAGACCGTTGGATATTGTAGAGCGAATTTACCTATAAACTCATTTGCCTCTTTCCTCTTTGGATAGGAGGGCGGTGCATTAAAAAGCCCTTTCCTCGAGCTGTTTTCCACTCGGGATAGCAGTGCAGCAAGAATGGAGACCTGAGGTCTGTTTTTAGCTGGTTAATTCTTACTTTTCTTTGCTCACTCTGAAGTAGGCCGTGTAAAACCACTCTTCTCCTTTGGTGTGTCTTTTAGCACCAGGAGAATGGATTCCCTCTCTTGTAAATTAAGTTGGCGTGTTATCCTTGAGGAACTGTTATGTGTTTTTCTTCTAATCACTTATTTAAATATATAAACATACTTGTCTGCCTCAGACATAAGCTCTCCAGCTCTGAGGATTTTTTTGTGGGCCCGGTTCATACACCTGCTCCGGAAAACTCGTGTCTGGGAGAAGCTGTTGCCTATTCTTTAGAATAACCTGAAAAGAGCAACAGCCTCCTGTGCGTTCATTCCTGAAATCAAGATCCAAAATGGGGCAGTCAGACACGTAATTTCCTTTGCCGAAGTGAAGCAATTGCCTCTTGACTCTGCACCCGCTCCCTCACCCTGAAAATACCAGCCAGAGGATCACTTTTGGGAACCCAAAAACATTTGATCTCTGAAGAGATTGGTTTAAAACCAAAAATATTTCAGTTTTTATTCCTGAACTGGATTTTGGAGAAGATGCTTTTGAATCTTTTGCTTTTGCCCTCTGACCTTTTCTGTGTCGGTAGGAAGCCTCCTCACCTCAATATCTGCCTTTAGTCAGCTCACGGTCACCCCCCACAAAATGTGCCACTTTGCCGGCCAAATATCACGAGGAAAATGACCCAGACTCCTCCCTGGCCCCGCGTAAAGGGGATTTTTATCTCCCGTCTCAAAGGGCATCATTAAAACACCTGGAATCCCAAACCACAACATGGTGCCCACCGCATGAGGGGAGGAGGGGCGGCCATTTTGGGGGCTGAGGGGCTCGGCGCCATCGCTTCCCCGTGCCACGCTGGGATGAAGCCGGAGCTCCGCGCAGCAGCGGGTGGCCGGCCCGGGATGGCCCCTTCCCGGGGGGGAAGGAGGCGGGAGGAGCGGCGAGGCGGTTCTCCTCCTCTCTGCGAGCCGTGTCGGCAGCAGCGCCCTGCTCGGAGGCGCGAACCCGCAGGGGCGCAGGTGTAGGGGTGTCATGGAGGACTGAGGGGCGCCCCGGCGGGTCCCTCGGTGCGCGCGGCGGGAAGGCGGGGGGGCGCAGGTGAGGGGTCGTGGTGGCCTGTCGATACATTCGTCTCAAAGCTGCCACCGACTAAGAGATTTCTCTTCTTTTTGTTTGTTTGTTTGTTTGTTTGTTTGTTTTTCCTACTTGTTTTCTTCTTCTTCTTTTTGTTTTCTTTCTTGTCTCTTTCTCGTCTTTATCTCGTCTCTTGTATCTTTTCCCGCCCCCCCCCCTTTTCCCTCCTCTTCTCCTCTTCTTTTTTTTTTTTTTTTTTTTTATTTTATTCTTTTCTCCTTTTCCCCCGAGGTAAAGGGTTCACAGACTTGTCCTCCAGGGGCTGTCAATAGCAGTCACGCTCCCCAAAAATCAAGCTGTCCAAGTCTACACTTTTAGCACCTCGGGTTCACCCCGGAATTAAGTTTTTCTTTTCTTTTGCCGTACCTCCGAAAGCACTTTTGTGAAAGGGGCAAAAGGCCCCCGTTGGTTTGGCTTTAGTCAAGCAGACTGAGATAACAGACAGCATTTGGAGATATAATCAAGGCAGACTTTTATGGAAATCTCATCTTCAGGGTTTCTCGTAAAAGACATTCTTTATTTGGAAACACCCTAGGAAAGTGGCATTGCATAAAGCTGCTTCTGGGTTCATCCCGACAAAACAAAGCAGAAGGCTTGAAAAGGGGGAGAAACTAGCGATACTTGTGAAAATTCAGAGATTTTACTGCCTAGGTGATTTTCCCCCCCAGAAGAGTGCTTGGTCTCAGTGATTTTTATATGCAGTTGTATGTCTAATATTTGAAAGTTTCCCTTACAGAAGGGCCGTTGATGAGTTTGAAAATTAATGGCCAGCTGAGAACAGGGATGGTGTTTTTCTCTAAAGCTTTGTTTTACTGATTCACTCAGACTGATGAATCAGACTGAAGTGTCACCTCACCACTGTGCTTATTACACCAGTGTGCAGTGGTAGATACACAGGAAAATGGTCAGGGAAAAGTGGGATTTTTGCATCTGAATCTCCTCATCTGTTTTTATCAGTAATGTTATAGAATGAAAACCCAGGTTTTTCGGGATGTGCTAATACGAAGGCAGGGATGTTTTCATGTGCTGTTCTGCAGGGAGGTGCTGGAAAGACAAGAGAGACTCCAAAACTCCATGAAGAAACCACCAGAGGCCCAGTGGAATCAGTGATGGATTCTTAGTGTCACAAGAAATCTTTACCAAGGGACAATATGCCCAGTGTGGGTAGGCATTTAACAGATTTCAGAACAAATTTTGGGAGTAATTTCCTGTAAACATTGCAGACTGTTATGTAATTTAGAAGGGTCCTGTTTGAGCAGCCTCTTTTTTTTGATTATGTATTCAATATTTTAATTTGTTGGGGTTTTTTCTCCTTTAGACCACTGAGCTATGTGAGCAACAGCAAATCCATCTAAGTCCTGCAGAGCAAACTGATGGAAGTGCAGTTGGAAAGGGATGCCCTTCTGGATACCAGGTATGAAGGCCAAGGCAGATTTGTATTATGGGGAGTGTCTGGGCTTTGAGAAGCACACAGGGAGAAACTTCCCTTCAGGAATAAGACTGTAGCATCTTGGTTTAGAAAACAACTTATTGTTTACTTGTAAAAACCAGCAGTTAAGCAACAGAAGTTCTATACCTATTAGGATAAAAATCCATGTGAATCCTGCTTTCTAATTTTTATATTTTTTTTTGGTTTCCAAATTCATACAAAAGGAATTGCAGAGCCAAGAGAATGAAAAATTACAGCTGAAAAATGCTATTTGAGAGCTGGAAGCTGCCAACCAGCTGCAGGAGGAGATGCTGAGGGAGGCTGAGAGCCAAACTGAGCATCTGAAAAAGATGGTCCACGGCCACAAGGAAGTACTTCTGGAATTACAGGGCATCCTAATGGACTAGAAAGGCAGCAGAGGCAGGAAACTCTGTGAGCACAAGAATATTACCAGCCTGCTCCTCCACAGCCTGAGCACAGCAACTGTCCATGTCCTGAAAGATTTAGACTCAGAGGTGTCATACCTCAAACAAAAGGTTGTCCTGGTATGTGAAGGAAGTGCTGATTTTCCTCCCAAAACTCAGTTTTCTGCTTTTTAGGAAATATTTTTGAGAACTCCCCGAGTTCCCTCCTAACCTGGCCTAAGGAAAGGGTTATGGCATAAAGAGGTGCAAATGCCACTTTGCAGTTCGGGTGGCAGGTGCTGGTACTCCAGCACTGATCCCAACTGGAAATTGGGCTGAAATCCCAACTGAAATCCCAACTGAAAAAGGAAGCAAATGACACTTTACAAGCTGTTGTTCACACTGCCTTTTCTTTAGGGGTTTGCCCTGTCATCTGTTCACGACAGGTGGAAGGACTTCGGTCACTGAGAAAAGGTTCACAGACCCAAAAAGAACTTCTGCTTCAGAAACATCAAATTAGGTACCCGTTCTCTGGGTTTTTTATTCATAGAACATAAATAGAAGTTTTTTCACAAGTTCCACAGATAATTCCTTGATGATGATGATGGTATTTGGGGTGAGGTGACTAGGGGGTAGCAAGTAATGTTTTTGTTCTAATAATTGCTCCATCCAGATATTTATTTGCTCGTGACTTTCTGCTGCTTTTTCCTTCCATGCTGACAATTTCCTGGTTTATTCATTGCCTCAAAAATACTATTTTGGAAGAATCTCTACACCTTACTTTTCTAAGTGTGATTGGTAACTTAGTTGGATGTGTAGAATTTGTTGGAACAGCAGTTCCACTGTTAAAATAAAAGATTAAAAATAATAATTTCGGTGATTAAGTTGGCTTTTTTTCTGGCTGCCAAAGCACTTAGAGCTTTGTCCTTCCTTGGTTGAGAGGTTCAAATTTGCCCTGCTATCCACAGGAGTTTTACAGTAGCCTCTTCAAAATACCAGTCGATACTTAATAACAGAACATCAAAATTATGACATTGCCCAGTACTGAAAGAAGTTACTGTTTGCCAAGATGAAAATTAGGAACCAGTATTATCTTTTTGGAAGAGGAGGGAGCAGCCAAGAAGTGAGCATGAGCAGGAGGTGGCAGCACTGGCTGGTAAAGCTGACAGTGCCTGCAGCTTGCAGAGAGCACCCAAAGCCTGGTGGAGAGGGATCATTCAGTCTGATTTTTTATTATGGTGTACAAAATGTTAGGAGCAGCCTTAATTTGGGAGAAGGGTTATGCTGCTCGTACTTCCCACTTGCTGCTTCACTCATAGTGAAGGAATATCCCTCTGTGGAAAAAGGTTTGTTTTTTTTTTTTTTTTTAAAGTGCTTCTTTGCCCATTCCATTAAGGGCTTATGGTGTAGGTAAGGAATTTCTGAGGAGCTGTGGATCAAGGTAGAAGCCAAATTACTCTCCAGAATCATGACTAACTCTGAAATGACATTGAGCTTAATCACTAAAAGAAGACAACTCAATTCTGATTACACTCAGGGAATAACTCTGCTGTGCCAAAAAAAAGATGTTTGGACTTGTTTAAAGTAGAACCTAACAGAAAACTAGAATAAATCCAATGTACTGCTTAAAATAGAATACATTAAGATAATTCTTAATGAATATTTGTCTTTTTCTAGGTCAGAGACCTTGACAAGCAGTTGTACCTTGCTCGTTCTGAGCCAGCAGAAGCTCACACAGAACAGGATCAATGTGGCCAAGAATCCGGAAATCTGAGGGACCAGATTCATCAATTGTTGGTAAAAACAAGTGATAGTACTGAAAAAAATCTTGCTTTATAAAAGCCTGTCCTTACTGCTGGTGTTCCTGTTTGCATCTTGCTTGTTTCCCCTTATAATTAAATTTGAGGATTATTTTTAACTAGAAATTTGAATTAGATGTGAAAGGCCCAGAGGCCTTTTCCATTAGCAATGCAGGACATCCAGAATTAAGATTAACTTTGTCCCAAATTAAAAAATCACAGAATCCTATGCAAATCACATTAAAGATGCTGAGCAACCTTCCCTTTAACCTCACAGTTACTGCTTTGCTGGTTTGCATTTGCTGTTGACATGGCATCATTTTCTTTCCTTTTGTGGCTTATACCAGTTTGGGGATAGATACAAATGACATGAAAGGCTTCAGCATCGAGGTGTTGCATGCTTCAAAATAATTACAGCAGCAATATATGCAGTTGAAAGGAGATATATAAATTTGAAAGGAAAAGTGGAGGAGATGTTAGACTCGTTTAGCCAACCTTTCTCCTTCTGCCAAGTGGAAACCCCTGCAGCAGTTCCTATTCCAATGTGTAACTGGGCCACTGAATGCTGCTAATGTTAAGAGACCAAAATAATCCTGAATGTGTTTAGGAGGGAGATTACTTTGATTTCTCATAGATTAAGTTTCATAAAAAAGAAATAGAACTAAGCCTGGGAAAAGAACAGAACAAGCGATTTTGGGATCAGAACACAGACAACAGCATCACTGTGGACCAGCTCAGGAGACAGCTGGACAACAAAAGCCAGCACCTGCAGAGCATGGAAGAGGCAGTGAAGGAAATGAGGATGGAGTGTCTCAGACAAATGGAGTGCCAGGTTGGTGATTTTGGCTATAGACCTCCAAAAGGACACTCTGTAAACTTCCAGTAAGTTTGGTGCTGGCAGACATATCAAACAAGCTGTTGAAGGTGGTATTCTGGGTAGTGAGCATGTCTGCAAGAGTGGTTAGTAAATTAAGGGCCTCTGTGGTGCTTTACCTCATGAGATATTTAATGAAAATATAATGAAGTTTGGGTTTATAACCCAGTGCCATGTCAGAATTCCTTCTGACAAAGGCGATTCCTAGACGCTCACTTGACATTCATTCCCCTTTTCTCCAGACTTCAGCCCCTCAAAAATGAGCTGTAATTAGATAACCTGCTTTGCATTACGAGTAAAGATGAACTATAGGACATTCTAAAGGTAAAAATAACCAAATCTCTTGGTTGATCCTGGTATTATTATTCTTCAGATGGCTGCAATTAAGGAAAAGAATGAAAGCGTTGGAAGAATCTCCTCTTTGAGTGTCCAGCTGGAGGCAACCAAGGAAACACTCCATAAGGTTGGAGATGATCTTGCAGCCAAACAGATGAATTTGGAGGCTGCTGGGAAAACAGTGTCAGATCTGACAGCCTGTCTGCAGGAAAAGGAGAGAGCCCTTGGGGTTACCAGCCAGGAACCAAAGGAGCTGCATTCCCAGCTTGGCAGCAGGCTGCAGGAGCTCCAGCATCTAAAGAATGAAGAGGGCTGCTTACACAAGGGGCAGTCGGAGTGTGAGACACTGAAACCGCAGGTGTTGGAGAAGGAAAGGGTCATTGAGATCTTCCAAAAGCAAATTGAGAACATGACCCAGGTCATGGGCCAGCACGGTCGGGCTGCTGGAGCAATGGAAGTTGAGAAATCCGAGCTTAGACAAGAAATAAATGACTGGAAACTCAAAGTAGAAGAGCTCAAGGTGTGCAAACGGTGCTGTATTTATGTCTCTTAAAGACAATATGGGTTTTCTGTTTTTAAATCTCTGCCTTAATGGGCTGACACTGTGGTTTTGGAGGAGGTATCTGGAATCTTAATAGCACTAAGTTAGTGGGCAGAGAGGAACAATATGATCAATATGAGGAGGGAGTTGAGCATTGGGAATGAACTGCTACAAGATGTAAATCATTTTCATATCCTACACTGGTGAGGTGTAACATACTGTAAAACCATCACATCCACTTCTGTTGCCCCCTTTTTGCCTGCATTAGCAGTTTTCACACAAGTAATCTCTCTGTTTTACTCTGTTTTAATTTCTTGCCCCAAAGTGAGGTTTAAAGTAGTGGTGTCTACGCATCTTTGTGGTTATTTTATATAATTATGTTTAGTACACATACTGTTGTTTCTTCTGTAAGCAGGTTGCAAAGGATGAGAAAGAAGCCAGAATACGTGAGGTGGAGGCCAGACTGAGCGAGCTGGAGCTGGAAAAGGTTCAGCTGGTTAACACATGCACAGAGAGGCTCCAGGCACTTAAAGATGTGAAACAGGAAAAAGATCAGCTCATGGATGAACTCCAGGCTGGTAGGAGCAACCTAGCTGGCCTTGCAGGTAGGGAGCCCCAGCTCAGCTCCCACGGCTGCTAATTTGGGCTGGTGTTAAAAATAAAAGAGCAGCTTGCTCCCTGAATCCAAATATGGCTGCTGGTAGAGCAGGAGATTTCCTGCCAGCATGGGATGGTCGGGTTCCTTCAGGGAGCTGTGTCATGGCGTGGGATTCTGGCACAGGAGGGTGGGAATACAATCTTTATGGCCCATCTCAGTACCCTGAGCAAAAATACTTAAAACTGCCTGGCTCCAGAGATGAAAAAACCAGATCTAGTAAATCACAGAATGGGAACTTGACCTCTGTTTCCTGATTGTTATTTAAGAGCAGTAGTGGATCCCTTTAACCTTCTGTGGTCACATTACAGGGAAACTTTGTTTTGTTGTACGTGTGCTAAAACATTATTAAAAGTGGCTGCTCTAACTTGACTATTTTCACAACTAATACACCTTTTGGCTGGACCCAAAGCAACCACCAAAATTCACGGAGATTCTCAGTTAAATCTGCATTGCAGCTGGCCAGATGCCACTGGTCACATGCTTTGCTCTCTGCACACTCCCATACCCTCAGAAAATATCCAAAAGCACTTCTTTTATCACAAGTTGGCAGCAGATCAGTAATCTAAGTCTAGAAGAATGATTTTATTTTTTCTGTCACTCCTAATTTCAGTCTTTCCTGACTCTCACCAGAGGCATTTGAAGATTTGGAGAGGGATTACCAGGATAAAATTGAGGAGATGCAAGATACTGCAAACAGACTGAAAATGCAGCTGAAATCTGCCCAAGCTGAACTGAAAGAGGCCAGGACTGCTCTAAATACTATGGAGGGATCTGCTGGCAACGGTAGCTATGGGTTGAACTTCCCAAAAATCACACACGTTTGTCTTGTTAACAAGAGAACTTTTGTAAGTTTTACAGTCATAATCACAGTTGTTCCTCGAGAATTAACCTTGTGTTTTACAGCTCTGGAAGTTGCAGTGAGAATGCAGAAGCAGATCACAGCCAAGAGAGGGCAGATAGATGCACTGCAGAGCAAGATTAGATTCTTGGAAGAGGCAATGGCTAACGCAGCTGAGGTCACAAGAGCTCCCTGTAAAAGCATTTAACTGGATTTAGGGCAATTTGTCTTGGGAGAAATGCATGGCCAAAAGCACAGCTGGCCCAAGAAGGACCAAAAATAATTTTACTTGTTTTCTGTGACAAAGAAATCATTCAGTTACCAACAGCTGTAGTTTACTTCTTCACTGGCTTTGGGTCCTGTGGATACTGAAGCTTCAAATTCCAGTTTCAAAAGGGATCTGAAATCTGAGATGTTGTTTCACCAAGATTCACCAAGCTGCACCTTTCCTTATATTCCTTACAAGACCTTTCTTCTTGTTGCAAAACCTCAGTTTTCTGCAAGATGCAATGACTGAGCTTCTCAAAGGGTTAATTCAGATTCTCCCATCTTAAATTCAGGAGAAGCATTACCTCAGAGAAGAAAACTGTAAACTAAGTGAAAAATTGAGCTGTATTAGAGTAGAAAATATCAGGATTGCTGGGGAACTGGACATCCTGAGAACACAAGACAAACAGCTGAAAGAAAGACTATCTAAGATGGAGACAGCCCTTGATAAGGTAATTCAAGGTAACTTTGAGTTCAGGGACACTTCTGGATGTTCTCCTCTACTGTCACCTGGGAAGAGAAAGGTTATATTTAATAAGTTCTTTTCACATGTGCTGCAAAATCCTTACCTGAAGAGATATCTCTGGGTTTTTTTCTATAAAGAAGAGCCCTTTCAGGATGGTAACTTTTCAGGATGTACATTTCTACATAAGGTGTCATTTTCAAATTGCTTTAAATAAAAAATGATAAAATAATTATGATGCCTCCTCCCAAGTGTGAAATATCTTTCTTTAAGTGCTTGTCACTGGAAACTTTCCTTTCTTGTGGGTATAGATAGTCTCACCCCTTTTCACAGTAAACTTTTTAAGGAAGAAAAAGTATATATAACAACAAAGACAGGAACCAAGTTCTCAGCCACCCCTTTTAGAAGCTTGAATATAGTTTTGCCTCATTAGCACTGCTGAATTTTCTAATGCCAGAGGTGTCCAGTAGGTCTGGGCCCGTCCTTGGCAGGATTATGTCCCTTTAATAACAACATCTGTGTGTGCAGCTTGTTGAGAGAACAGGGCAGAATGTAACCCCCAGGAAGTTAGCACCACTAATTTGTGGCTCTTCTGTGCTCTCTTCCAGGCATCCATGCAATTTGCAGAGTGTCAGGGCATAATCCAGTGTCAGGAGCAGGAGGCTGCAGCACACTCTGGGTGTCAAAGTGAGTGTGTTCCTGAGAAACATGGTCCTCATGTTAAATGCTTTTGCTTTGGGGCTGAACTTCAGGTTTAACTCTATTTATTGTGAACAGCTCTGAACTGTTCACGGTCTGAAACCTTTTTTTACATGGAATTCCTCATTGCTGCACGTGTCACATCCACAAATTCAGGTTTTTGAAGTGCTATTTACAATAAGGGCAATGAAAACATAGCTTTGGTCCAATCTCTGCCTTTACTTTTGAGATGAATAGAGGGTATTATTTCCTTTTGCCTGATTTATAACCGTGGGCTATTCAGGCTGCAGTGAGAGTGTTGCTGTGAATGAACAGTACGTGGAGAACAGTCCTTTTGTCGTAAGAAACTATCATTCCTTTTAGTGACCCCCCCCAGCTGCTAGTTTTGGGGGAGAAACAAGATGCTATATTCAAACTATGAATACAAAAAGTGCTTCAGAGGAAGAATGACCAAGGTGGGGAACCTCTGTTGTTTTTCCACAGGAGCTGCAGGGCCCAGGCTACTCATCAGCCTCTGCCTCAGGAAAGCTTCAGCATGTTGTGCCTCTGTCCCACCTGCACCCTGCTGTCCTGCCACCTTCCCTGGCCAGCCCTGCCCCTCAGGTGAGCACCTGCCTCAGGATGGAAACCTGCACAGGAAACCAGCATGTTCCAAAGAGTAAAAATATCACGGAATTTCTAAGTGGGAGAGCATCGGGTCGCAGTGTCCAAGAGCCAATTCTTAACACCACAGATGAAATCATTTTCTGTAGCTTCTTGTATGTCATGGCCTTTCAGGTCGGTTTTTTTGTGTAAAAACCAACCAGACAGTTAAAAAACCCTGTAGATTGTGGTAGGAGTTTATTTTATCTCTATCACCAATAACACTTGTAACCTATTTACATTGGTTTTCACTCTTTTTCTTTGCTAGTACTCTACTTGCTGTAAATCACTTACATTTGACAGTGAAAATAGACTTTTAGACGGTTCTCGATAAATTTAATCATCTGATTGATGTTTAAATCTTTCTCCACACTGGTCTTGACTGATTTTGACCAGTTTTATCCACATCCTTGTCCTTCCTTTTGGTTTTGTACATCTGCATTTAGATTTAAATTAAATTCTTGTGTCGTTCTGATTTGTCGTTACAGAAAACATCATCTTATGCAAAAAGAACCCCAAACTTTTGGAGTTTTTGTATATAGATTTTTGTAAAGATCTCCAGAAGGGACCTGATGTGTCTTCAGCAGGTGTTTTCTTTAATTTTTACCTCAGAATCTGCAGGAGACTACAAGTTAGTACAGACATTTTCCAGTAGTATTTTCTGGTTTACTTTCTGATGTGGTGGCAAACCTTTACATCAAGGAACAAAGGATAGTGGCTTCTGCAAAATCCCTGCAGCATCAGGCACTCCTACTCTCTTTTCTTTGAGTTAATCAATTTATACTTCTCAGGATAAAGAGGGAAAAAGGAGTGATTTTTAATGCAGTACCATGGTGAGGACATAACAGGTTGCAGAAGCACTTGAATTAAAGTCTGCTTTAATCTTCTTGGTTCCTGCATCATTAGTTACTGTACAAAAGGAAGCAGCTCCAGCCCTTGAGATAGACATGGATGATAGTCTGGTTCCTTAGCTGGGATGTGGGAATGGTTGGTTTGGTCTGACCCAGTATCACTTTGACTCCTTGTGAAGCTGAGGGTTTGTTCTCCCCAAAAGCCCTGATGAAACCAGTGTGTTCCCATTGAAAATTACTTTTTTTTTTCCCCAATGAAAATAGGGTAGCAAAATGTTTGCAGCCAGTTCCATCCCCAGGTGGAGCAAAGGTCAGTGGGAGCAGTGCTTTGAACTTACAAAGTGCTGAGTAGTCTGAAAAATCCAGTTTTTACAGAAGGGAAGGGTTCTTTGAGCCAGGCCTTTGCCTCAAGTGTTGATCAGTAAAATGAGGATAATCTTGCACTTCATCTCCGAGGTGGCTGTGACAATAAAGGGGTTTCTGTCTGCAGACAGCCCAGCTGTTACAGGAATGGGTGCCTGGAAAACACCCTGATCTGCTCCTCTCTCTGCCTTCAGCACTGTGTCTGTGTCCTGTACAGCAATACCTGGGGTCTCAGGGTAAAAGGAGAAAACAAGAGTAAAGGGGGTTAAACAAAAGTAAAACCTGTGCCTCTGGATGAGTAGAGCTAAGAACTGACAGTCAGAGTGCCTTTGTAAATACTTTGTAACTGATTGGTTTTATTTCAAGTGCTTTCCAAGCTGGACATTTTGAAGGAAGAACCACTGCAGGATCTAAGGAGGATTGTTCAAGAATTAACAGGCTCAGACAGTGACATTCCCTCTGTGGATCTCAGTGGCAATGGTGGGAGAAAACCACCTTTAGCAGCCATGAGCAATGCAGTGTAAGAGTAAGAGCTTTATTTCTGTTGGGTGCTGTGTACTTGTAGTGCCCTCTAAAACTGGGATCTGGCTCTTCACGTGCCTCAGGAGCACCACAGGATATCTTTTTGCAAGAAAGTTGGGTTTACACATAAGCTTGAGAGAATCTGGAAACTTCCAAAGCTTCTCTTGTTTGCCAGGTTCCTCAGATGCTTCAGGTGGTAGGGAAATAGGAGGTGACTACACCATTTGCCTTTAGTGCTTGCTTTTTGGTGTTTTACCTTTTATTTTGGTTTAGAACTCCTTTCTTCTTGTCCTGCCTTATGTAAATATCCCCTCTCTCATTGCTGAAGCAGGCAGTTATTTTTTTTTTACCAAACACATGAAGTTGAAAAATCAATACAGCACGTACAACACATGTTTCTAATCCAGAACGTGAGGATACTTCACAAAGAAAAATAGAATTCATGGATTTTGACTAGATTTGACTAAATCTAAACTACAGCTGGAAAGGCTGCTATTGCAAGCATGGTGGAAAAGGATATTTTAGGACAGTGAGAAGTGCTTTCACTTAGCTGAGTAACCTGCTTCTTCCAGTACTCATTTGAGATTCAGTTTCTAAGGGTTGTTTAACACAGCCTCAGTCCTGATCTTGTTTGTGTTGCCTTATTCATAATGCTAAAAGCTTCCTGGGAATTACAAAACAAAGCTGTGGTGTTGCTTTCATCCCTCTAAGAAAGAGCTCTGAAAGTTACTTACCTTGTTTGCTTTTGATTTCCATGTATAAGACGTGGAGATTCCGTGTGAGAGCTCCACATTCTCGCCGTGGAGCCTGGCCAGCATGGCCAAAACTTGGCATAATCCTTCCAGAATGCAAGTTTTACCTTCATTTTGCTTTCAGGGATCCTTCCTGCTCACACCCTGCAGACCTTCAGTCCCAAGATGTTTCCCTGCCCTTTACATCCCTGGGTAAGATCTCGCTGGCTGCATTTGTGTCATATTGATGTCAAAGTGGAACTTCACAGAACAGTACCAAAAAATATAGTTCAAATACAGTGTATTTTCTTGGGACATGTTACAAAGTTTCTGTTGCACTTACTGTGCAAAATTGCAAAATCTTGTTGCAAAGCATCTCCTGGGAGGCTGGTACCAGCACACCCAAAATGGATAACTTCCATGTTAGTCTTGCATAATTAGCATACATAATATTGTCATATTCTTGGAGCCTAAATTTAGGCTCTTGAATTCTGCATTCAGGTATTGGGATATGGATGTGCTTTTGAGAGCTATCAGCTCATTGCAGAAGCTGTTGATTTCCTTCCAGGTACTGGGTGGTCAGAACCTTTTCAACTGTGGTGATGTGGATTTAGTGACCTAAACAGAAATATAAGGATGTGGCTTTGAGCAGCAGGGTTTGCAGATAGAAATCTTAGCCACCTTCTGGGTTTTTTACCCTTAGATTACCCATTCTGTGAAAACTGCCTGCAGACACTGATATATTTTATTGTTCTCTATTAAAATTTGAGCCACTGTGCTTCAGAGATAGGCTGGCATCCCTCTGTTTATTGTGAGGAGCAGCTACTATGGGTACTCTTTTTATATACCTGAGTATTAAAGGAAATCTCTTGGGTAGTTACTGTCAGCCTTGTAGCAAAACCAACTGCAACATCCAGGGATTTTTCCTGGCATCCAAAATAGCTTCAAGGAGTGGGGTTTTTTATGTGGAAGCCTTGAGAAGTAGTTGAGCAAGGGGAGTTTGTAATGAGACCCAAGTCAGGACAGGGAGTCTTGGGTTGTGAGCAGCTGTAATATTCCCATCAGGCTGTGTGCTCACTGCTCTTTGCTTGGATATCTCCTAGGAATTGCATCCATCTGCTCAGCAGCTCGTTGTTACACATCCTCCCCCAGGAAAGCCTCTCGGGAGGAGAGAGACAGAGCAAAATCTCCAGTGCCCTTGCTGTTAACTACTCTACCTGAGGACCTTGGCTCCAGTGCCTCACCAGGACACAGACCATCCACAAGGAATGCTGGCTCTCCAGGGGGTGCAGCCACAGCCCCCCAAATAGGTACATCCAGTCCTGTTTCCTGATCCAAGAGCTTGGCTGCCAGTGCCTTTCCTTCTCCCGGTTCTCTTCAAGGAGTTTGATTCTGTGATAAATGAATTGTGAGCAAAATGTAGCAGCTAATTAATGTATTAGACAAAGAGGAGATAAATTCCACACACCACTAAATTTAAGGCCTGGTAAATCGCTTTATTCGGGAATAAATAAGACTGTAGGAATTCCTGACATCAATAATTGCATAGTTGTGGTGGTTCCTGTAACACATTTAGTAAAGTTCTGGGTCTGACTGAAAATACTGGTGTAAATTTTATTTTCTACGAACTCTGATTTAAATGGAATGTTTAGATAATTGATAGTGGCCTTGTTGTTGTTATCATTATTATTATTATTATTAATGAATAATTTTTTTCCCTAGCTTCTCAGCCCATGGAAAATAGCGAGCACACACCAAGGGGGCTACAGAACAAGATGTAAAGCCTGGAAGACCTGGTGGAATTGTTACAGATAAAAAAACCAAGGTGCCAGAATTTACCAAAAATATTCCTATTTTGTTGAAGAAACCCACACTCTCCAAAAAGTCTTTTTGGTACCTGCCAAAGCACTTTCACATCTTTTACTAGCACACACAGGTTTCACTACCAGTCCCCACTTCTCCTTTATCCTGCTTCTAGGAGATTAATCAGATTAACTCCACAACACCCCTTAACTCTAATGAGCTTCAAGATCCTTGACATGTCAGACGTGGCAGCTGCTCAGGGGTGTCCTCGTGGGCTGTCATGTCCAGTTAAGGGAAATTTTTAACAAGCTCATGATGCAAGATCCCCTTGACTCCAAAAACATAGTGTTCTGTGAGCTCCTGAGATGGCAGGATGCCAGAGTGAGATGGCACTTCTTCTCTGGGCAGTTTTTATTATTGCATAATCCAGTTGCTTTCCCTTTGCCCTTTTAAGTCTTGTTGTGTAGATTTGGGAAGTTATCATTCCCCTCCATCATCGAGTGCATATGTGTCAGGGACATACAAGTGACCTGATGTAGGTAAAACTCATCAAGTTATTTATTATTTATTTATTTATTAAAGTCAAAGGTGAGTGTTCTCATTTTTATTCCTTGCCATGCATTAATATCCTGAGTGGTTTTGTCTATATTCACATACAGAATTGCAAACTAAAGCTGCTTTTGTAAGGGCTTGATAAGTACAGCAGAATGTGTGGGAGGATATTTGGAAGCTTCAGGTGCCTGCACCTCAGGCCTCGATCTTTTGAACATCAGGTGGTGTTCAGCTAATCTCTTCTTGCTGCTATTTTCAGCCACGTCACCAGTGATCAGAACTCAGGAGGTGAAGACAAAGAAATCCAAGGAAAAGGAGAAAAGGCTCTCAAAGTGAAGATGCCGTATATGTTAGTGATTCCTTTCATGTAGGTACCTTGTGTTTAAAATATATTATATTTTTTAAAGGTAAATAATAAAAGTTCTTCCAGTTTTTTAAGTCTTATTTATAGTTTTTACTTTTAAGTGAGCAAGAAGTACGGGGGAGTAGAAATACATGCAAGTAAATAAAAAAACCTGGCCTTGAACACTTCCAGGGATGGGGCAGCCACATCTTCTCTGTGCCAAGGCCTCACCACCCTCACAGGGAAAGATTTCTACTGTGTATCTACCCTGAATTCTCCCTCTTTCAGTTTGAATTTCATCCTATACCATGACACCTCTAAGCAGAATGGACTCATCAAGTTTTAGCTGGAATCTTGTATGGGGAGAAGAAATTAGTTTGAGTTGTTCCTAAGCTGTCCTCAGTTATTGCTGACAGTATTTTAATCTGGGCGATTTTTTTTTTATATTTTCTAACTATTTTTTCACTGTTTCTGATCCTTTTTGTAACAGTGTTGCAAGCTTAGTCAAAATATTAATAAAGGCATCTCCCCTTTCCTAGAAGTCATTTGCAATGAAAATGAAAGGATCATTTTAGATGGCTTGTGTATCACAGTCTGGACTTGCCATACATATTGGACAAATCTACCCAGATTTTCCTAAGAAGAGGGTCAGGTGTAGAGAATAAGAGCCCCAGCAGGTTGGGAAAGGTCACAAGTCTCAGTTTGGTTCAAGGAGCCAAGCTAAAAAGAGTTTCAGAAGCTGCAGCCCTGTGCCAAGGGCAGGGAGCAGGTGGGGAGGTCAGAGGGCCAGAGCAAAGGAAGGGACATCTGCCAAGCAAAAAGGCAGCTTTAACATCCTTTTGCTGGAACCCAGCAGAGTTGGGAACAGGTCTGGGCTTCCTCCCTGCCACCAGCAGCAGGCAAACAATTGGCCTGGGGAGGCAGCAGGCTGGGAGAATCTCAGAGCAGCTGCACATCCTGGAGCCTGCAGCCCTAACAGCACTTTGTTATTCCATGTCACACAGGTGGATGGCATAGGAGGACACCCCAGATGACAGCCAGCCCCTAAGAGAGAAAACCCAACACCAGGCTAATCTGTGGAGAGACTCCAAACAGTAAGTTTAACTCCCAGAGAGAATGTGGGATGGGCATGGGTTTTGCAAAGCAAACAAGCTGCCAGGCAGGTTTCTGCAGGAGACTTTGAACTGGTTTATGCCCAGTCCCCTCAGGCTGCCTGCACAGCACCCAGCTGCAGCATTCAGCATCTGCACACCAAACTACTTCACAGGCAGGAGCAGATTGCATTCCACCTAAAAGTAATCAAATTGCCTGATTTGTCACAAGTTTGTTGTCAGGGCTCCGTGGTTGCAGGCTTTGATAAGCTGTGAGTGAGACAGTTTATTATTTGCTTGGAGATCTCCTGAGGCTGTTAGATCCACACAGGAATGACAACTAGTTGTTTCTCACATGTAGCTGCACTAGTCTCACAGCCAGGACATTGTATTAGACAGGTATTAGCTGTTCCAGCATCATTGTTTTTATGCAGCAAGGCAACTTTGTCTCAATCTACCTCAATGCTTGAGTGAATATATTGTTCAATAATGAGAAAACACCTCTGTGAACTTGGAGATAATACTAATCAGCTCCTCCAGAAATACTGAAATCCAGACTTCTTTCCTTCACCACACCAATAATATTTAATTGACATAGCATAGGCCCTGCTGGGCAAGCAGTGATGTGAATGGCATCATAATTTAGAGGTGGGAGCAAAAGTTCAGTGCAGGTCTTTGTAGAAACCTCACTTGATCTTTCAGCAAGATGATACAGTCTTGAGGACTGTGAGTTGTCTGTGGGATCAAAGCACAGGGTGTTTAATTAAAAGAAGTAAGTTTCTCTCAATTTGAGAGACATCTCAGAGTTCATCTCTGACATGTTCATCACTGCATTAGAGAATCTATTCCAGTGTAGGTTAAGTGGCTTTCTAGTGAATAACTTAATCTAATAGAATAGTTAATCTCCTCAGACAAGCCTCAGATGTGTGTATAAATATGCTCAAACGGCAGCAGCAGCGCACTTGACTTCGGTGATTACAAAGATCAGCTTCTGTTTCAGCTGTACATCTGTGTATCAGGGATATTGGCAACTTCAGATTATTGCTAGAAAAGCCAAGTGCAGAGAATGCAATTGAGGTTGTTTTACTTGAGGAAAGGAAAACTCGAGTTTGTGCTGAAAAGCCTAGTCTTAAAAAAATAAAGAGAAGTTTAAGGAAGTATTTGCTAACAATACTGTGGTATTGTTCTTCAGTAGGCAGAGTATGCCACCTGACTCTATTCCGGCCAGTGCCCTATTCCCTAGCCAGCCCAACATTCCAGGATTTTTCTAAAGCCTGCTCCCGCCCCTGACAAAGTAATTCATTAAGCCCAGACTGTCCTATGTGACCTTCGCTCTCCCCTCAGCAGGAGACGAGCTGTCTGCCAAGCCTTTCATTTGAGCCGACAGGATGGCTGGACAGTAGGAGGTAGTGGATGAACTATTTTGGGGTTCAGCTTTTGTTATTCCCAGGAGAGCTGGCCACCTTTCAGCAGTTCCCTAGCCACTTAGATTTCGGGTCAAGCAGCTCACTTGGGTCAAAGTCACCAAAATGAGTCAGGTCACTGGTCAGCTGGTAACAGGCTGTCAATCCGAAAGTGTTTATTGTTTACTTAATACAGTACATAAATGAAAACACTTAGGTTGCTATTACAGTGTTGGTAACCACACTTCCCAGCACGCTTCCCAAGCCCAAGCCGTCGGTACCACCGTGCATCCCATAGCCCCACTCAAAGCAACACCAACTCAAGTCCGGGGTCCAGATTTACCTGGACAGGCAGGTGCTTGGAATGCTGCTCGTGCCTTCTCAGCCTACCTCGTATCTCTTCAGCACGTGTTTGCAGTTGATTTTTCGGGTTGCCATATGATTTCCTAAAGGGGACGGCAGAGATCTGCTGCTCACAGGTTGGTTTAGCTGGGTTCCATACAGGATTTCCAGAGCTCTGCACTGGAGAGGGTCTCCTACTGAAGAAGGGGAGCCCCCCCTAAGGTTTAGGGGCTCGGTGACTCATCTAGGCAGGTTTGCCACTAGATCAGCAGCTTCCAACATCCCGTTAATGGTATCCCCACCACTGATGAACAATTTGATCTTCATGTTCAGTCACTAGGGTTCTATTACCGCATTCTTCCCAGCGTCTGACCTTCCCGTTCTCCACCAAGATAAATTTCCACTCCAGTCTGGTGTCTGCAGGCAGACTGATGGACTCGGACCAGAAGCCATCCTTGTCACACTTGAGGGGAACATAGCTGTGCCACTGGCCAAGACACTCGTGGTCCCCGGTGACACCGATGAGCTGAGCCTCGGAGTGTGTGATGTAGTGCACACGGAAAGCCATGTGGATGTTCTGGAACATGGGGGGCACGGCTGCAACCCTCTTGGCTTTCGAGTCCCCATCGCAGCAGTCTCCTTGTTCCCATTCCCTGCTGTCGGAGTCTTCCATGCTGCCATCCTTGCCGGCCCCCCCCTCGACCAGGTGCTCAGAAACAACTTCCCACTCTTCGTGGTCCAAGTCCCTACTCTCAGCTGGCTGACCCGGCTGCTCCTCACTTCTGTCCTTACAGTCATCCTCAGAGGCTCCTGCCAAGTTCATCACGCACCATCCGTCACTTGCCTGGCCCACCTGAGCTCGCAGTTCCCCTACCTGGCTGCCGGCCGTATCATCTGGATGCTCCCTGGCGCCGGTGGCGTCCCGCTTCGGGATCAGCCGCTCCACCTCCACAGCTTCACCCGAAACTCCCCCGCTCGGGACGTGGTTGATCTCTTCCCTCGGACCAGCCGCCAGATCCCTTCCTGCCTTCGGAGCGCCGGGCACAGCAGCCGCGACCTCCCGCCGCCCCGGCTCCGCGCTCGCCTCGGCATCCCCTGCAAGAGACATTCGGGGAGGACGGGGCTGGTTAAGCGGAGGAGCCGCCGCAAACCCCCGCGCCCCCCTGCCCTCCGCGCTACCTGTGGCCGCCGGCTCTGCGCTCGCCCGCCGGGGCCCCTCTCCGCCGGCCGCCGCCGCCTCTCCGCCCTCCTCGCCTCTGCCGTCGCTGCCGCCGTACCAGAACCAGGCGAGGACGGCGGCCAGCAGCCCCACGAGCAGCGCGGGCAGGAGCCCCGCGGGCCAGAGCCCCGCGCCCAGCCAGCCCCAGCCGCGGGGCTCCGCGGGCAGCGCGGCGGGGCCGGGCGGCCGCACCACGGGCGGGCCGCGGTCGCGGGCCATGGCCGGGCACTGCAGCGAGAGGGGCCCCGACCGGGGCCGCCCCCCCTCGGGCAGCGCCTTAAACGGCGCCCCGGCCCCGGGGAGGAGCCGCCGCCGCGGCGGGCGGGGCCGCGCGGGGGAAAGGCGGGTTGGGATAAATTCCAAAAGTCGGGGGGAAAAGTTTAAAGGCTTCACGTGCACACCCCCTTTTCTGCCTTCTCTCCCTCTTTTCCCTTCTCTTTCCTCGATTTCCACAATTTAGCCGTGCTGCCAGTTAAACCAATGCAAAACTGAGGGGAGCTGACAGGTGAAAGGTGAGGACTGAATGCGTGAGGTTCTTTGCTGGTTTTTGCCTGAAAGCAAGCACTGGAGCTACAGCAACTGCAGATTATGAAGTTTCACAGAATCACAGAATTGTTAGGGTTGGAAAGGACCTCTGGAGATCATCTAGACCAAGGCAGGGTCACCTAGAGCAGGTTTAACTCCAGCAGTGCTGGTGGCCTTAGATGCTCTAATGGGTGTGCCGCGGGTGACTGCTTTTAATACTTGAAAATCCAGGCTTGCTATCCCTGAGAAGTGAGATGAATTCACTACTTGTAACTTCTGCATTACACTCTAATGACTACAACTGGATTCCTTGACATTGCCCTGCTCTCCTGGCTTCTCTGTTATGCTCAGGAAGCTTTTCGGATTACCAGGCCTTCAGAGCCCATTAGTGCAGAGGATATTTGGTGTTCATTTTAATTTACCTTCATTTTATGACGCTTGAAGTGATATGTCAAACTGTACTTCAAAATTAAGAGGGTGTGCAGATAGATCTTATAGGAACCTGAGAAATTTCATAAATGCAGCTTGGGACTTTGTGTTTTGAATCGGTAGTTCTGGAGCGACAACCTGTAAAAATGTTTATAACACCAGAGATTAACACCAGGGAAGGAGTTAGGGGGGACAATTCCACTCAATTCTGATTGCTGCCTTTTTTTTTTTTTAATCCATTCTCTTTATCTGACCAAAGGTGTTGCCATGACTGAATCTCTAAGGCCCACTGACGAGATTGAAGCCACTATCTCATTAGAAAAGACAATGGCTAAGTGGATGTCCCAGTAAGTCTGTTTCCAGTGTGTGAACTTCTTAATCTTTCAGTGTCATTTAGAGCAGCGCTACCTCAGCTTAGCAGGACAGCAAATGTCACTCGAATTTATAGAAGCACAAATGTGCAGCCTCCATGGTGCAGTTCCCTGGCTGATCTGGAAGAGGGTGGCCTGTGCAGATGCACAGAATTCATGATCTCAGTATTTTTCCTTTCTTTGCTTACCATGGCAGCTCAGGCACCGTCTCCGGAGCGCTCCCCCAGCGAGGTGCTGAGCTGGTGCGTAACTCAGAATGTCTATTTTGGTCCCTGGACGTGTGGGATGTGTCCTGGCATGTGCTGAATGTGCACTGCTCACATCTCCTGCTCAGTACTGCCGGAGAGGGAAGAGCTGAGGAGCCAGGACCCGCCTGGGCACTTTCTCTGTGGCTGTGGGTTTGGGTGCACTCTCTTTTACCACTGTCGGTGCTTCAAGGTGCAGCTCAGCCTTGCTACTTAAAACAGACCCTTGGCTGTAATGAGTTGTGCTAAATACTGAAGCTCTGTGTAGTAGGTGGTGGTTTTGCAGTTTACTTATATTCCTTTTCTCTAGCCTTCAAAAGAGAGCCAGTCCCCTGCTCTGTGTCTGTGCACCACCTCGCTCAGCTGGGATTGCCAGTTCGGGCACCCACACGCTGCTGTTCTGTAAGTACTGTGTGTGCACTGCAATTTAAACTTCCCAGTCACCTCCCTGCAGCAGAGCACACAAAACCCATTAATCACTGTAGCATTACACTAAAAGAGCATCATTCTGCCAGCTCTCAGCACAGATGAAGAAGTAGTGCTTTGGAGCTGCTAACCCCGTATGTCTTTCCTTAAACATATTTATGCTGGACATAATTAGTTTTAGTCATGGCTGTAACAGTGAAACCCTGTCCAGGCAGCAGCCGAGTTGTCTGCTTTTGAACTCCTCTTTTGATGCCTATAATTTATTTTCTTTTTTTTTTTTTTTTTGGTTAAAGCAAGGTTCATGGTGAATACTAAGGCTGAAACTCCTGAATTCCTGATCGCTTATCGGGTGTTAGAAGCAGAGATGCTGGATAGGAGAGAGTGAGAAGGGTCACTGAGGGACTGAGGTTCCTGTTCTTAAGCGAACACATGGGTCGTTGCAGGCAGTAACTTACCCCTGGCTTTGGTCCCTTCCTCTCTAGGAATTCATTAAATGCTCACATCCCATAGAACGTGGAGACCTCTGCCTCCTAAGAGAATTTCCAAAGCAGATTAACAGAAATGCTCCAAAATGTATCTTAGGGGGTTTTTTTAAAGCTTTCACCAGAACCAAACAAGGTGCCAGTACAATAAAGGAGTGAGGAGACCCTTTCTCAAAGTCTCAGGGATACAGTTCTGTTTCTAATTATTTCAAGCCTCTAGTTTGTTCATGCAGTCATTCCTGATGAGGCATTGGTTTGGAGAGCAGTGTTCTGGGAACGCCACCACTGTTCGTTCAGTAAGTGGGGTGGCAGTTGCTGGACTGTATTTGGAAAAGCTGCACGTGACTTTGCAGAATTCCCAGCTGACTGGCCCAAGATCAGGAGCCTTTTCACGTTTCAGAGCCAAAACAGGAGGGCAGATATTTACTCTGACAGCTCTATAAACAGCTCTGCAGCCAGGGCTGTTGTTAGGAAGGGCTGGCCCACGGTTACTGTCCCAGAGGAACTCTCTGGATGTTACCCTGTCAGCTGTGCCATCTAGTGTGGTGACAGGGAATCTCGACTGAGAAATATCCCACTGTCCCGGCTCTGACAGTTGGGGATGCTATTTAGGGAGCACCTTTGAGCCTGCCCACTGTCTGATCCCGTGGAGAGAACTGCTCTTAAACAAGCCTTGTGTGTGTACAGTGCTTCCTCCAGTTTTACAATAGAACAAAATGGAAATGTGAGTAAGTAAGAAAGAAATACAAATTCGGGAGCCCTGTTATTCCCTGTGGATGTGCTGTCATGGCACTGGAAGTGCTTAGGCTAAAGTAGCCTTCCCTAAGAGCCACGCTAAAATCTAGGGTTCATGGAGGTTCAACTGCTGTCATGGAGGTTTTCCTGGCAGTTGTTTGACACTTTCTTGTTGGGTCCCCACCCAAGCAGGCAGAAAAATGGGAAGGGCAAAGTATTCATATACTGTGGACCTGCATCACACCCCGGGAGGAAACTGTGGCCCCGAGTGCCATTCTGTCCCATCCCTTTCCCCCAGTGTTTGGAGTGTCTCGGCTGTGAACACTGGACACTCTGTGCAACATTGCACAGCAGTCAGCAGGTGGCACAGGAGGAGTGTGGCTGGCAGGAAAAGCTCTTTTTTTTCCAAACAGAGGGGAGAAACTTTCTCTCAGGTGCTATTAGCTTTTCGAAGAGTGGTTAGTAATGGGGGCACCCCAGATCCAGACCTGCTTCCCATTATCAACCATTAAAATCTGGAAGGCAGCTAAAAGGGGCCTCAGCAGTCCTCTTTAGGCACTGTGTCATTTTTTAAGAACAGTGACCAAACCTGGACACAGATGTCACCCCCAGAGGTCTTACCCAGGCTGAGAAGCACAGAGGGTTATCTTATCCTGAGGACAAAGGATAAGATGTCCTCAGGATAAGATGCTTCCTTTTTTTTTTGCATCACCAAGATATTGCTCATATTTACAATCAACCAAAATCCCTGTATCCTTCTCGTGCTGAACTCCTGCCTGGCCAGTTGTTCCTCATTTGCTCCTTGCTCAGCTGAGAAGTTCTGTTTGGAGCAGTCGTTCGCCCCTGTTCTTGTTTTCCAGGTTTTGTCCAGCATGTCAGGATTGCTTTGAATCCATTTTAAGCCCTTTAGAATCTTTGTAGCATTTTCCAGGGGCTCATCTGCAAATTGAATAGGAAGCAGACTGGTTTTCTGTGGATTTTCAAGGACACAGCTTGTGATGCAGAGTTTTTTCTGCTGTTTTTCCATCTCATAATGCGTTTTGTCCTTGCTTAGCTGACTCAAATGGTCTAATGCCATTCTCTCCTACTTGCCCGTAGTAATCTCACTTGGAATTCTTTCCTGGGTTTGAAGTAGAGCTTATTGCTTGCCCTGGCCAGTCTCTTCCTGCATATCATGTGCTTCCTCTGAACTTCTGTACTGTGACAGTAATATCAAGGAATGACAGCTTTCCCTACCCAACATCCCTTTTCCTCATAGCTTTGTTTCCTATGAGCCTTTATTTGCCAGCTTTTTCAGTTTATTAGTCACTCTCTGTGCAAGTCACACTTTCTATTTTGTTGTTCTCCTTTTCCCTAGCTGGTACACATTCCGTGTGCCCTTTCATGAGTGGGAATGCTTTTTACCTCCTCCCAGGCATAAAACAGATTATGATAAATTTGGCTAAATTCTGTGAAAGGTGAAGTGCCTCAAGGTCATTTCAGACTTCAGAGGTCTTAGATATTGAATCATAATTAAGATTTTCCAGCAAAATCCCACTGACAGACTCCCATGGTTGTCTCACATCCTGGAGACATTATGCTTTGATTTCCATGTCAGTTTTTATATTGTCAGGCCCTCCGAAAAATGCAGCAGAAAAGGCAGCCAAATATTTCTTTTCAGGCAACTTTTAACACAGAAATTTATCCAAGTCCAAAGTCTGAAGAGCACTGAGAAAACGAGTAAAAGCTCGAGTAGAATCTTGTAAGCTGGAGATAGAGAACAGTTAATTCTGAGAAAATACCAGAAATGCACTTTTAGCTGCTGGGAAGGAAGAATTCCTGGGAGGACATTCCGGAGGGAGCTCAGGTGGAGTGTGGTATTATTTCACACTGCTCCTCACAGCATGTTATCCATGTTGTCAGGCTTTCCAGGCAAATGTCTTTTCCTGGATGTTTTTCCTGTGAAATGAAGCTTTTTGTCCTCACTGAAGGGGACTTTAGAGCCCGCCATCAGCAGGCTCATGGAAACACGGCTTTTACACCGTCTTAAATATTCCCTTGGATCCAGTGCCAGGCGTAACAATCTGCCTCTCTGAGCAAGGGTTTTGCTGAGCTCTGTGTGGAGTGTGTCTCAATGAAGTGGCCAAGGACATGTGGAGGAGTACAGCAGAGATAAGGCACAGAGGCCTCTGGATGAGCTTCCTTCCTTTTGAGGGCACTTTTCTCCCCCCTAGCCTGGCTGAATATTCTTTTATACTTCGCTGTTTGTCACTGAGTGCAAGTATTTCATTCTCAGGAGGTTAAGATGCTCTTAATTTTCGGCAGATAACTTAGGCCAAAACCTTACAGAGTTTCTGAATGTGGGTGTTCATTCCCCCTTATTTTAGATGCTGCTTTACTGAAAGCGGCAAGCAATGAAATTGTTTTATAAATCACATTATATAATTCAAAACTAAATTCTGAATTCCCTGAATCAGCTTTTTTCCTTGTTTTCTGCTTTGCCTGACTGAGGATTCTTGTGAGAGGATTCTTCTAAGTCTGTAAGCTCTGATGGGAGTGTTTATCTTCATGACCTGAGGAAGTTTGATCACATATTTGATATTGGAATATTAATCTCATATCATTATTATTAATCATATTTGATTACATATCTGATACTACGTATTTTTCCTCCCTGAAATAAAAAGCCAGGGATATAAATAAGGCAGCAAAAGGAGTCCTTCATGTGCCTTGAAATACGGTCTTGCTGTCATCAAATCTGTGTGTGCTTCTCTGAAACTGTCCCCACAAGTTCCTCTTTCTCGAGTTAAATGTGAGAGAGAGGATGTCACTGGTCACTTAGTCATGTGGTGCTTTGGTTTGATGACAGGAGAAAGCATGAAGTCCTTTCCCACCCAGTGGTGCTGGGGGAAAGGGCAAGGCATGAGCCAGCGCTCGATGCAGTGACTGCATCCTGAGACCCAGGTCACATGCTGGAACCAACCGGGGGGGCACTTTTTTTGCTTCCCCAAAGTATTCCCTTTGGAGACACAGTTCAGCTATCCAAGGTATTGCAGACTGTGCTGGATGTTAGTGGTTCCCACCCTAGGGCCTGCCTCTGCTTTTGGCCACAAGATATTAAATACAGTTGGGGCTGGCAGGCCCAACCGAGTGCAGCGTGGCACTGGAGCTGGAGCGTGGCATCTGACAAGGAATGGGGACAGATGAGCTGGATTCTGGAAAAGGCATGGGCCTGGAAATCACAACAGGGTGCTGGGTTGTTTGCAGAAGGTCGAGAACAGATCCTAAGGTAGGAGGTTCCATAGGCTTCCTCCCGGGATTAGACCCCAAGGAGCCCCTCCGTTGCTTTAACTCCTTGCACATCATTTCCCCCCATGCTTCTCCTGCCCTGGTCATTTAAGACCTCCTCCTCTGGCACATTTCCAGGGAAACTGGTGCCTGTCATGCCCTCGGGGCTGGGAGCTGAGGGCTGTCCCACACACAGCCCCCTTGTGTGAGCTGGCAGGCAGGAGCTGTTTGTATCCAGGCTGACATACAAAGCGTTTGTTTGCCAGCGGCTGCCACCGACTGTCCGGGAGCAGGGCTTGGGATTAAAGATAACTCATTTTGCCCTTATTTCTGGGCCTACCAAGTGTGCATTTAAGTGCAGGGAATCAGGGAGAGACTCCCAGTGTGAGCCTTTTTGGTCTTCCGTCATCTGTGCCAATGAGTTTGGTGCACTTTAAGGACACAGACCACAGGCTTTGCAGATGGAAAGACTCCAGAAGAGCTCAGCTGTGCTGCTCTGGTGCCACTGAAGCTAAAAGAGACATTGCAGCATTTTAATCAGAGTTAGTTCAGTGTCTGAGTAAATCATAATGTGATGCAGGCAGGCAAAATCATGTAATTGCAGCCTTCAGTACCTGTGTGTGTTTCAGGAACAGGGGAAGATCTTGGGCTGTGACATAATGCAGGCTCAGAACAAAGCAGACTCTGATTGTAGGTCTGCAGCCTCTCAAATGCAGTTAGCAGAGGCTGTGAAAATCCCTGGAGCAAGACCTCCACTTCTCCTCAATAAAATAGTGTGGAGAGGCAGTGTGCATCCAGGTTTTAGTGCAGCAGCAGACATCCTAAGTGCCAGAATCTGCTCCTGAACTCTTTCAGATCAATAAGCAGTTGAGCATAGGCTAACAAAAGGAAAATAAGACTCCTAGAGTCTGCCCTATCATATCCCAGTGGAGCATCCTTCACGGAGTGGCACTCATGTGGGATACCACTCACAGGACAGGGAAATGTGTGCCATTGGTTTGCTAATTTTAAATGTGCTCTCCTAGTACTCTTCACTTAAAAGTAGGTGTGGGTTTTTGAAACTCAGTCAGGCTGAGTCCCAGATGGGGCAAACAAATGGAACAGGTCTCCCTCTCTGCCCCATTCCTTTGGGAGGCTTTGGGTCAGGGGCTGGAGGGTTCATCCACTGCTGTGGGATTTGGGCCCTGAAGTCCCACTGACAGTCCTAGACTGTCATCCTCCCTTTTTCAGGAGGCATACATGTCATACTATAGGAAAAGGTACACAAGCACCATTTATTCTGTTTGAATGACAGGTTCTTTATAATTTCTGGCATGTTCAGGGTTATCAGGAGAGGTTTTCAAGGCTGGAGGGTAAAGTCTCTGCTCTCCAGTGTCTTATATTGATGGGAAAGTGTATGACTGATAAAGTATGTGACCTGTATGACTAACCTGACCCTGTTAGCCAGCTGTGCCAGAAACCTGCCAGCTCCTTATAACTCTGTATCTATAGTAAGATCAGAGTTACATTTTTATGGTGGTTCAGGCTTTGTTGGCTTCCTGTTTCTAATCAGTAATGAGGGGCAGGGGGTTTATAAGGAAAGAGGGAACACAATCCTCGACTGGTTTTGCCTTTCTCCAGAGTTGTTTTTGCCAGGTTCTCCTGTGCTGGGAGCAGCATGGGCACATGTCAGCTGTGCTTTTGGTTCCTCCCTGGGTGCTCCCACACTTGTGCTTGTCCCTTGGTGTGCAGAGGGTGTTCCCAGCAGTCCAGGGCTGTTTGTAGTGCTCAGCAGGAGCAGGACAAGTAAACCTGGTTGGTCCTGGAGCTGCCTCAGGGCTGTATGGAAGAATGAGGGTTTGGAGAGGTTGTATCAGTTTCTGTGGGCAATGCTTAAGAGATCAAGCACTTGAAAGACAGTGTTCTTCCTGCTGCAATCTGCATGGCAGCCACTAAAACCTGAACTAAGGGAGTAAAACTCTGGCAGCAGGAGCTTTACTGATTAGTTGGGCTTGGCACTGCAAGCCAGGCCCTGAGCAAACCTTGTGCGGGTTATCCAGACAGTGCCGCTTGCCAGAGCCTCCCATTCATCCCAGTGCACGCCCTGCAGCTTCCTTGCCTTCCTTTCCCAGCAAGATCCCTGTTTCACAGCCCCTAGTGACCTTCTCCCACACAGCTGTGCACCCCTGAGTCACGAGGCTCCATGAGCAGCAGCGGCCGGTGAGTCAGGGGAGCAGCAAACGAGCCCAGGAGTAGCTGATGGGTGTGACTGGCTGCCCTTGCTAATTCTGGTGTAGCTCAGATGATGAGGAATATGGCTCTGGGTGTGGGCAATTGTAAAATGTGCTATGTGATCTATATCACAATTAGGACATGTATGTCTCTGTGTGTGTGTGTGTGTGTCTTACAATCCATGAGGACTGTGGTTATTTAGCTGGAGAGTGTCAAAAGCAGGAGAGTCAAGCAGGCCCAAATTTCAGAGGGAAGAACATTTTTACTGCTGTTCTGGTAATAGTTAAGAGTATTAATTTCCTCAGCAGCAAAATTAAGTGCTGTAGGCAAATCTCTCGTCCCCTGAGTTGTCATAGTCCCAAATCTGGCAGTTCTAACCCAAGAGCAAAGGCTGCTCTTACACAAGCCCCAGCTTTGCTCCCAGCCCTCTCCAAGGTCACTGATGGTCCTGGTAATTGCAGTGTAGCTCTGCCCCGTAGTGAACTGCTTTCCTGCCAGCACTTAATTTGCACTGTGTGGGAAGAATAAATTAAAGCTGGAGACAGTGAAATGTGATCTCTACCCACTTAGAAACCTTTCAGAAATGTCTCAACTCTCAGCTGAAATCAAGACCTTATAATTAGGTTATTATTTTATTAATTAAGCATGGAGTACTAGAAACATACCCAGTGTGTGTGAGTTCATTGATGACAAGGAGGTGTGTTAGCTGTGCAGGGAAAGCAGAAGAGCAAAGCCTCTGAAAGCCAAACTGTAGATAAGACAGAAACTGGTAGAGCATTTATTAAGTAAAGCACTTTTCTAGTTGCAGCTGCATTCTTGGTGTTGAGATGAAACTACACTCCTGTTTCATGTGTCTGTGTGCCCTCAGGTCACAGCTCCTAAAGGAAGCAGTGCAAGACCTGGATCCAGTTGGACGTGGTGTGAACAGGTCTGGCAACAGGGGCAGATGATTGTAGCACCAAATGCTGAAGTAAGGAAAGGCACGATTCCTGTCTGGGGTGTCGAAGAGCAGAGATCCATGAAGTGACATGGATGCACACAGAGACAAGGAAAAACACCCCACCCCTCCTGTGTGCTGTTCCAACCCTTTATTGTGGCCAGCATAAGACATCCACTGGAGAAATGTCTGATAGTTACTAAACCCCAGGAGTAGGATTAAGGATTTCTGGGGTCTGTTCTGATTTGTCTGATACTGTGCTCTGTGATTTCCTAATTCCTTCCCTGAGAAGCTTTTCCCCTCCCTACACAGACCCGAAGGAGCTGAGTAACTGGTGTTGCACAAACTGAAGAGGCCACTTGACAAGCTTAGTAAGTTTGGCTTTTTATGTCTCTTCAAGGTATTCCCAGTGCATGGGACAGGACTGTTTCATCATGTACATGCTTTCCAGAATGTGGGCCTCGTCTGCCTCTCTTCCTGGCAGTATCATCATGATTTTGGAAAGGGAAGATGTGCCTCTGCTTGTCTCAGGGATCTGCAGCTGTGAGACAGGACTGTGCATTGAGCCAGCAGTGCACCCACTGCATTCCCGTGCTGCACTTCAGAGGTGGAGTCGCTCCTCACGGGAATGTTTTCAATGTATCATGGCCAGTGAGCACTTCCTTGGTTTCCAAAGGTAAAATAATTTGCCAAAAAAAAGAAACAAATTCTTGCTGAGAGTCTAGAAAATCTGCTTGGAGAAGGGGTGTGGTTCTATGCATCACATGGGTAGCTCTTTGTAGAAAAATAAACTGAAATAATGAATTAAGCAAACTCAAATTTCTGCAGAAATCTTTGCTTGAGCTATAAATATTCATGCCAGGGTTCAGCAAAAAGAATTTCAGTGATCTCGTGCTCTGCAAGGATCCTTTATCTGTTTCAGTAGCAAACTAAATTTAGCCTTTGAAAAACCAAAATATCTCCCAATTAAGATAGAATTTCTTAAATATTCCTGCCTTTCTTTTGATTTGCCAGGGTTTCGGTGCTCAGATTAGCCAGCATGTTCTTTAACATCATGAACAAAGAAATGCCTGATGGCTGTGGAAAGTAGCTGTGATAAAAATGGCTCTGCATAACTAGAGAATGGCTGTATATTCCTGATCTTGTATATTCCTGTACTCCTGTATTTATCTCCGATGTGGGGACAACAGCCCTGCATTGGAGCGTGTGCATCAGGAGATCCTCACTGGAAAACAGAAGTCATGGAGCAGTTAAACTACCCGAGGTGAGACAAGAAAAATTTCTCCACTGCACTGTTTCAGCAGCCGTGGAAAATGTGTTTCATGTGCTGCAGGAGGAGCGAGCTGCTTGTAAACATTGTCACTGCAGCTGGTCCCCACCAAAGGCCAGTATTTTATGGTGGAAGGGAAGGTTTATGGTTTCGGAGAGAGAATTCCCATGGAAGACTCCTTCTAAGGGGAGAATTCTATAGCTGTAGTTAAATTAGTCTTTAAAACCAGATTCTAATGATGTACTCTGTTGCTTGGGGTTTTTGGTTGTGGGTTTGTTGGGGGGTTTTTGAGTGCTAATGATGAAACAGGGCTAAGAACAACACTCTGGAATGGGAATCTAAAGAAAAACAAGCTGCCAGAACAATTTTTTTTTTTTTTTTTTTTTATTACTGCCTGGGTGGAACCACAAAAATTCTGGTCTTCCAAACAACTGTGAAATGTGACCTCAGAACCTTTTCTAAACAAAAATACCCAGAAGGGCACATGTTAACATAACACTCTTACTGCAATCACAATGACAGGAAGAAAAATTTATAAAGGAAAATTATTTCAGTCCATCTTAGCAGGAAATCCACCTGATGGGCTACTTGCCCTCTGCTAGGCAAGGCATTATTTGGATCAGGCTGCTGCTGGCAAGCTGCCAGTCTCGTGATTTGGGGAGGGAACTGACTCATGGGCTTGGGAAACGCTAATGCTGCTGGAAGCTCGGTGATGGCACAGGAGCCCTGTGGCAGCTGAAATGCGTTGTATTGTGGCACAATCCGATCCCTGGGAAGCTTCACGTCCCCTACAAGTTTTTCCCTAATAATCTGGCCGGAGAATTTTTTCCGCTCGTTTCCCAGCAAAGCCCGTGACGATGCACGGAGCGAGGCGCACTAGCAGCTCCCGTCGCCGGCACACGGGAAGATTCCGGCTGTGCCAGGGCCGGCGGGCAGGAAGCAAACCTTCAGTTCTTTCGGGATACATCCAGCCTTTCCCGGTGAGCCGGGAGAGCATCCCCCGGGAGAGCCGCGGTCCACCCCCAGCCCCGCGGGGCGGAGGCGGCGGCTCCTCCCGGCGCGGGCAGGCGGGGCCCGGTGTCCGCCCGCCCCCGGAGCCGGAGCCCGGCGGAGCTCGGGGTGTCCCCGTTCGGCGGCGACAGCAGCAGCCGCAGCCATGAAGTCGCTGTGCCTCGTCACCGTGGGGGTCCTGGCCATGACGCTGCTCATCGCCAGCATCTCCCTGCTGGTAGCGCACGTCTTCCAGACGGTGGTGGATCTGCAGGTGAAGCAGGTGAGAGAACGCGGCCGCGCGCCCGCCCCGCTCCTTGTTTACCGCCTTATTCCCGCTGAAAATAGCCCTGGGAGGGAGGGAGCGGGCTGGCTCCTTCCTTGCACCAGCCGTGGTTGGGTGGGCAGGAGCATCCTCGGGCAGTGAACGCCCCCGTGCCCAGTGACAGCTCCCCCCCCCCGGGCAGTGAACCCCCCCTGCCCTGCACCACCCGGCTGGGCTGGGGCTCAGAATGGAGCTCACAGTGCACTGGCCCCTGGGCTGAGTAGAGAGTGGATGAATATGCATAAAAATCAGCCCTCTCGAGGCTGTGGTGCAGCAGCTGTAGCGAGGAGGCCTCTCCAGAGCAGGAGCACATGGGGGGAGCAGGGGACACCAAAAGCACCCTTCCTTTTTGCCATTCCTGTTATAGATTTCTTGCAGCCTGCTCTGCTGCTCCGTTTACAGCTGCCTCTGGAGCACGGCCAGAGGTGCCATGGGCTGAAGCACGTGGTGTCTCTCAGGCTGGGTGATGGCAGCAAGGCATTGCACCCTGTTGTTGTACGCTTGGGGACATCCATCCTGGCCTTGCTGGGGGTGCAGAGCCCCGCACTGTTCCTGCTCTGCCTAGGCTTTTGTTTCTCTCCTGGAGTGGCTCCATGCATTTATCTTGTGCTCCAGTGAGAAGGGTCAGCTCTGTTAGGAACTCCCTGTGTAAATAAACAATTATTTCTCTTCCTGGCCTGAGGAATATCATCTTGGCTCTTCTTCTGACAGAGAGACCAGCATTGCGAACAAAAGCAGGGGTTTGACAAGTGCTGTCCTGTTAACTGGTGACCAGATCACCTGTGATCTCCTAACCTACTGTTCTTCCCTTTGGGCCGTGGACAGGGAGTATTTCCTGCCACAGAAACTGTGTTGTCTTAACTTAAATCAGTTTGGGTTTAGTGCCACTTTAGGTCGGCAGTGAGCTTACAGCAGGTCGTGGCGCTTTGAGATGTGCCCGTAAACTTCAGCAGAGCTCCATCTCCCAGGCCTTGGCTCTCCTTGGGAAGGAGTCTGCCATCCTCTGCCTCCCAGAATTCTACTGTCAGGTCTAATTCATCCAAAGAGCAGCGGGGTGAGAGCGGTGGTTTGGTGTAGGACTGCCGGGAATTAGGCGTGATCCTCCTTACGCGCATTATCTCCTGGCTGCTGCTCCTTCCCCGGAATGGGGGGTTATGTAAGAGCAAGTTGGTGTTCGCTCAGCAGGGCTTTCAGTAATGCAGGATAAAGTTTCCAGAGCTCAGTCCTTTCCTGCTTGCTGCTCTCCGGCTCGTCCTGGCATAGGTCTGGATTGCAGGGAATGAGGAGCGCTGGCTCCCCCGCCGACTGCCTGCTGGCCTTTTCCAGGATCCACACCACGCACAGACTGTGGAAGTGCAGCTCACAGCCCCAGAGCAGTGTGCTCCCAGTCACTCTGCTGATCCGGCTGCTTTCCACATGTGCTTTATCCCACATGAGCTTTTCCTCATTCGTGTGCAGTCTAGAAAGCTGCTGTCTCTTGTGTAACCGCGTGTGTAAGCTTAGAAAACCTTGTGCAAATAGACAAATCTCAATTTGCCTTTGAAATGGGGCAAGACCTCAGCTTTTGCAAGCAGTTCCTGTTCCTTTGAGGGCTTTCCCAGCCGTCCTGAAGCGGAGCTGACTCGCAGGGAAGGGCTGTCTGTGCAGTCTCAAGTGCAGCTGAAGTGCAAGACTTTATTTTGGAGCAGCTGGAGCCCCTGTGTGTCCAAACCCAGCACCTGTGAACCACTGAGGATGGCTCTGCTTTCAGCAGGGGGTTGTGTACAGCACCCTTCCAGCCAAAGGCAGGATCTTGGATACAGAGGGGGTGTGGGAAGAGTGGGAAATCCAACCAGGTGTCAGACTTCACATCCCTTTTAAAATCCCCAGGCAGATGTGTAGTGACAAGGACAGTAGGAGCACCTTTCCCAGAAGGTGTTCAAATCATACCAACTTACTCTTTGTTTTATTTGCAGTTTTATTTTTGTGGATTAAAAGTGCCATCCCAGATCAGGTGTCCAATACCTGTTTGTTATCAGGGCCTAGCACCTGAAACTCCAGAAAATAAGGGGAAAGAACCTATAATGAACAAGAATAAATCAGCTACCCCCAGGAGAAAGGCCTTCTCCACAGTGTTGCCTTGTTCTCTCTGTTGGGTAGATGCCTATGTATTTGTTGCAATAAATATGCTCTTCATGAATATAACCTAATATTTTATATAGATGGATATGCTGGTCTGAACACTTACCTGATCACCTTAAAAAGTTGCAATTAAATTCTGTCGAAGATGAAGACATGAAAGCACATCTTGGAATTAAAATGTTTTGGAGTTCCAGGGGGAAAAAAAAATGGAATTTAATAGAATGTTCAGTACCATTTCCCACCATCGCTACCAGTAAGTTGTATTTGGGTGGGAAAGCTCCCTTTTCATTTCCTGTGTGTGAAGAACAGTCAAGACAAGGAAACACTGGTGAGTGAGAGAGCTGCAAGTTCAGGGCTGGCTGGTAAATGCAGCCAGCAGGAAGGATGCTTTGCAACACTGGAAATGAGCATGGACTCCACTCGTGAAGGAGAAGCCCTGATATCCTTGTAATATCATGTGAGAGACCCAAATATCCCTGGTAACAGTTGGGGAAAATCAGAAGAAAAGAGCCTACCCTATTTCATTATTTGGGAGTTTTTGGGAGTCAATCTGAACCAGCTCTAAAATAACATTAATTTTTGTGATGTGCACAGAATACATGGGTTTTAATCCTTAGGGGAAACCAGTCTGCAAATGCAAAGTGCCACCAGCTGGGTTGGCTTTCACTGCCATTCAGCAATAGTCCTGCCATCTCAAGATCCTGCCAATAAGTTTGCCTTTGAAACAGTCTTCTCTTTATCTAATCCTTCAAAATTAAGGTCTGCATAGAGAGAAAACGGCTCCTTAAGTGGGAAGGCCAAGAATGAGTCCTGAGGCAACTGTGGCTGATAAGACCCCATAAACAGCGACCAAAAGCTGGCAGCTGCCCAGCCTGCCCTGCTTTTGAGCTTCCACTTACAATATTTGACTTGTTGGCTCTGAAGAATAAAAAGAACAAGTGTTGATGAGACCCATTTAATTGCAAATCATTTCCCCCCCCCCTTTCTTCCGCCTACAGGTGATGTGGTTTTCAAAGACAGAGTTTTCTTTGTGCTTATTCCTGGAAATTCACTCTGTGAGCCAGATTTCCCTTCGTGACCACTGCAGCAGTACCAGTGTTATTACTGGGTGAAAGGCCTTGATTTTGGTGGTGGTGATGCTTCATGTTTGGGGTGAATTTGTCTAAAATGGGATGGTAATAAAATGAGGGATTGAGGCCTCTGTTATGGAGCAACATGACAGGAGTGTTTGTGACTTTCTGTATAACTTGTATATGCTGATAGATGAGGGAATTAGTCTTTCATTTCCCAAGTGCTCCTGTTATAAAACAATGATTTATAGCTTTGCTTTTGTAGGGCCACATTTTATTGGTTACAGAATAGACCGACAGGCCGTGGGTCTGGAGATGCATGTGCTGCCATTGCTGTAGGAAAGTAATTAAAGGCAGAGGGCAAAGAATCTTGGCACTATTCCAAGACCTTGGAAAGGTATGAATCGTAGGACACGTACAGGAAAGGAGTTTCTGTCGCTTGCAGGTTTTCCTCTGAAAAACAAAGCCTGATTGCTTTGGAGACAGAATCTCACGGAATTCCTCCCTTTCCTGTAAATATCAGCCAGCATCTACATTAGCATTAACAGCTAATCTGTCTTTTCTCTTGTTCCAGGGGGCAGTATTGAAGAATGGCACAGAAACCTTTGAAGCCTGGGAGGACCCTCCTCCCCCAGTCTACATGCAGTTCTACTTTTTTAATGTGACAAATCCTTTGGAAGTGCTCCAAGGTGCTAGTCCTCTTGTAGAGGAAATAGGACCATACACCTACAGGTGGGATCCTTTTGCTGTTTTCAAGTGTCATGAAAGCTGTTGTGTGTGAGGAAGCCAAAAGGTGGGATCCAGAACGCTTGGGATCCCATTCTAGGGGAAAACCTAGCTGTTAATGTGGGAGGGAAAGCTGCTCCAGGGGGGCATTGTCACACCCCACCCAGCCAGCACTGACACTTGCAGCCAGTTGCAGATGAAGCCAGTGACTTCTGTCAGATTTTGGGCAAGGTTTTGCTGGTGTGCTGCTGTTCCTCAGCTGCTGAACGAAGAGGAAGCTGTTTGCATCCTGGCCTGCTGTCTTGTGAGAGGAAAGACAGTTGGGTGATGTTTGAGAGTCTGGGGAGAGGAGTGTTGCATAAAAAGAGTGTGACTCCTGCTCACTCAGGAATTAGTTCCCAGCCAAAGTTGCGCAATCCACGTTGGTGAAATGCGGCCAGAGAAGCAGTTGGAGTGGTGCTTCGGGGATCTTCCTCAGCCAACCCTCACTGTAAAACCTGCTTAGGTTTTAGAGTTGTCTTTTCCTAAGCTGCAAAATGACCAGAATCTGTTGGTATTTCAAAAAAATGCTGGGGAACGAAAGCGAGAGCCTTGGTTCTGCAGTATCTCCTGCCTTTCTGTTTCTTCCCTCCCACACCTCAGCTTTGTTTCTGCCTCTGCCAACAGTCCTTTCCCCTATCTCCTCTGCATTCCAGTCCTGTGTCTGTTTAGGCCTGGCAAACTCCACGTGGTACTTTGGCAAAATCCCTGGTGTTACATAAACCATTAGAGCCGGAGAAAAGATCCACAAGCTTTCAAGTTCCTAAATTTTCCCTTCGGTGTTTGTAGTGTAACACCGATCCTTGGTCAGCAGTGCACTCTCTGTGTCTGGAGGATAAACAGGGGCAGCTACAGGGCTAACAGAGCTGCAGGAAAACACACAGGCTGGTGCTCAGTCCCTTTGCCAGCTGCTTCTTTTCCCTTTCCTCAGCTCCCAGTCTGTGCCGGCTGTCCCGCATAGCCCGGTCTGGGAAGCTGCACCTTATCCGTGAAGGAGCTCCATGGGATGGATGGGGCTGGTGGTGTACTGGCCGGGTTGGGCCGTGCCTGAGGGAAGGCCCAGCCTAAGCTTGGTTTGCTGGGAGAGCCTTTCCCTGCATCCCACGCCACAGCCCCAGCTGTTTGTGTGTTTGTGTGAGGGAGGGAGGGAGGCTGCGCATTCCAGTTGCTTCTGGCTTGTTTGCTTAGCGTGACATGTCTGGACAGGATTCCCTGGTGCTGTGCTCTGTCTGATAGAGGAAAGTTAGGAAGTGGAGCGCCCTTTTCCAGCAGATCCTTTAATCCCTGCCTAGCTGTCGCTGCAGCAGCCTGTCAGCAGTGGGTGGGAGGAGAGGAGGCGTGTGGGAGCAGAGGGAGCAGGGAGGGATGTTGCAGCCATACTGCATGCTGGAGCCAGGGAATAAATACCCAGCTGCTCTCACAGGCCCCATGTGGCAAAGCACTAAAGATTCATTTAGGTTTAGCATGTGGCAGAACACCCCATGAAGCGCATGGCTCCGTGTTTTCATAAGCCAGGGTGTTTGGGAAAGGCTGGAAGTGAACTGGGCCAGAGAAGCAGAGGAAAAACATCCGGTGAGCGACAGAGAGGAGGTGGGAGGCCTCAATGGAGTCTCTTCCTGCAGCTCAGAGTTTTGACCAGCATACATTGCAAAGCAGTTGGTGCAGGGGTAGATTCTGTAACAAAAATGCAGTCGTGCTGGTGTTTTTAAATCATGGAAGTTGAATTGGCAGCATGTAAAACAACTAATTATAAAGTGCAAGCTGCTTATCTGCCCAAGCCTGCTGAGTCCCAAAGAACACTGAAATATTGTCTGGTCTTGCACACATTTACAGCTTTCTGTCTTTAATATCTGAGAGCCTCCTACTCGTATCCCTCATCAGGGAGTATTATTTTCCTCTCCAGAGCTGGAAACGTGTCTCAGGTTACCCCCGGCCTATTTTAGGAAGGCATTTCACAACTGTCCATTTCCATCCCCTCAGTTCCAGCCCTGGGGTATAAAATAGATTGCTGTCCAAATCAGGTTGCCAGACCAAAATGTTGCTGGGTGGCAGGGATGCTGAAAAGGGGTAGATACGCTGTTTGGGTAAGGAGGATGGGAAGTGGTTGGTTTCTAACAACAGTAGTTCTGTGGGCCTTTCCAGTTTGCTTTCAATTTGAAGGACTGGAGCAGGGTAATGCAGCCTGTTGTGAAGCTGCATTGCTGGATGTGGTGCAGCCAGGATAGAATCTGGGATCTGAACTGAATGCAGAACAGCAGAGCACAGGGGCTGGCACAATAATTCACCCTCACGTCTTGTGACTTGACGTTTACCCAGGCAGCAAAGCAACGAGAAAGTCGCTCTTGAGTGAGTGCAGGGTTAGGAAATACAGGGTATTGCTCTTCATGTGGGTGCCATGAGCAGCCAGCCTTTTGCCATTTCTCTTTTGGGGTTTGCTGGAGACACGTGTGTGGCTCATGCTGAGCCTGAGCCAGCCTGTTCTGCAGAACTTCAGACTTCTTGTTCGTAGAATGGTAATGGCAGTGAAAATTGAATTATGCTTCTGACATGTGTTTCGGGGTAATTAAGGCCTGACTTCCTCATTAAGCCAGCAGGTAGCAGTTGATGTTTCTTGCCAATTGGACTGGTTTGTCAGCAATCCTGAGTTCTGTTCTGCTGTCTGAATACAGGAACAGCAGCAACCTCCCAGGCCATGGGTAGCGCACAGCAAAAATGCAGTCGACTTTCTCTCGTGTCCAGGATTCCTGCCTGAGCATTAGAGGAGAAGAACTAAAATGTGTGTTGTTCTGTGGTTGTGTCACATGTCATCCCAGAAGTCCTAGTGCCTAGTGCAGTGAATCCAGCTGAAAGATTCTGGTAGGTTCTTAGGTCAGGGCACTGAGACTTACGTGGAGCCTGCATCTGCCTGGGAGTGAATTATACCTGCAGCAAAGAGGCAAAAATTTCATTTTCAAACTGTACTTCAAGGGCAGTCCCCTATATGGTGCCTCCAAATCCTTCTGTTCCATCTGAAATTGTTCTCCTTCCTTGGAGGTTTTTAAAGATGAGGCAGAAAGATGAAATGGAATTAACACATGGGGTGGCATTTTTGGAAGTGCCCCGTGAGGTCTGACTCAGCTCACACTGACACAACGAGGAGTTTGTGTCAGTGAGGGAACCTACTCCCAAAGCACTGAAAATCCCACCCTTTCTGTGCTCAAAGCACCAGAATAGCCATAATTTGATTGCAGTTAATGCTGTGGGTACTTGTTTAACTTGATTAGAGAACTCTCTTGTTTTTCAGGGAATACAGGCCAAGAGTCCACGTTCAGTTTTTGGACAATGGGACCAAAGTGTCTGCTCTGAACCCAAAGACTTACGTATTTGAACCTCAGAAGTCAGTCGGAGACCCTGAAGTGGACCTGATCAGAACAGTAAATATTCCTGCAGTGGTGAGTTCTCTTTCATTCCTGCTTGGAAATCATCCTGGCACACTTCAGAAGGAGCAGCTCCTTGCTTCATCCTGTCCCTGCCTTTGTGGTAGATAAGTGGGACTGGAGAACAAGAGAGGCAGCTCGTGTCTGGGGCAGGTGCCGCTCTCAGTTTTGGGTTGGGCTGTGGTGGGGTTCTTATTTTGTTCCTCCCTCCCCTCACAGCTCTGCAGGGTTGGTGCTGAGAGCTGGCAGAAATCAGGCTTGCTGGTTTGCCATGAGTAGGTGAAACTAGGGAATTTGCAGTGTCAAGTGCTTAGGAGGATCTTTGACTTCTGAATGGGAAGGTTAGGAATGCCCGGGGGTATGTTGTCAAAATTGCAGAAGTTGCCTCCAAGTCTGCTGCTCAAACTGAAACAAAACCGCAGCAGAGGAGTTTCAGACAGGGCTGGATGAAAAGGGCCTCTCAGAGTGAAATGAAGGTTAAAAGATGCACCCCCAAATCGTGTTAAGTGAAAGAAAGTATCAATTTGGTGAGCAGAGGCAGACCATTATTTTGGTCTCAGACAGGATTAACATGAGAACAAGCAGATCTAAAGCTGTCACTGCTTCCTGAGGAAATCAGACTGTACTCAAATACTCAGGTGTGTGACTAAGCCTTTACTCCCCATCCCAGTTTAATTTACTTCAGTTACAGGCTAGTCATTTCTACTCTTTCCCCAGCTTTGCCAAAAATGTCTGATTTTATGAATGGCTACAAAAATGCCCTGGATATAGTCGTAGATAGGACTCAGCCTACTGAAAGTTGGAGACGGTGCAGACACTGTGTTTTCAGTTCCTCCCAGGCATCTCAGTGGTGGTCAGGATTATCTCTCCTTCAGATTTTTGGCTGGGATGTACTGTAATAGGCAGCAGGAGAAGAACTGCAGGTTGGTTTGCCCAAAGAAATGCCCTTCTTTCGTTACTGCTCATTTAAAGACATGTTGTAAAACAACACTGTCAGCTGGGAAGGAAATAAACGTTTGCATTTTGGGGCAGTGAGTATCCTGAGACGTGTGCGGTGCCGAAGCGTGCCGGCCTTTGGCTGCAGCTGGTATGACTTGCTGCCCAATAAACCTGACCATGGCTCCCTCGTTCCAACCCCCTGGCAGACTGCCATGGAGTGGACCAGGTCGACCCCTCTCCAGTTTGCCACGGAGGTGCTGCTGCTGCTGTACCAGGAGTCGCTGTTCACCGTGCGCAGCGTCCACGAGCTGCTGTGGGGCTACAAGGACCGGCTCCTGTCCACCATCCACGTCCTGCACCCCGAGATCGACCCCGTCTTCGGGCTCTTCAATAAGGTACCCAAACGGCCAGACCTGATGGTGCTTTAGGTGGGGAGCAGTGCCACTGTTACAGAGTCACTGTGGTCAGCCAGCTGGGAGGGATGTGCCTGGACTGGAGCTGCAGGGGTAGCAGGATGTTCCCTCTTCGGTTTGGCTGTGTCTGGGCACTGGCTGTGAGTGTTTTATCTGTTTATACACTTTATCAGGTATGGATAAGCTTTCCAAGGGCAAACCCTTCCACTATTGCCTGGATAACACGGGCCTTGTGGGGCTGGTTGTGCAAACTCCTAGAAGATTTTCCTGACTAATTTCCTTAGTAATGCATTGAAATTGGGTGTTATTTCTGTGCTGAAGCCATTTTGGTCCAGTCCCCACGTGATATTGGGTTGTGGGGACTCCTCGTTTCTCAGAGATGTCTGCAGTGCTCAGGTTATTTTCTGTGGGGTTGTTTTCTCGCTGAGGGCTGTTTTTTCAGGGCCAGTTTTCAAAGGGAGAAAAGGCTCATCTGGTGGTGTATTTCCTGCCCTTGGGAGGTGTAAGAACCTTGCCCAGTTGCTTCCACCTCGTTCGTGTTCAAGGTGGAGTTCAATGAGCTGCACAGACCTCAGGGGGAGTCCATCGCTCCCGGGGTGGATTTGAAGTGATGGCATCTCAAACTCCTGCCAGCCCCTTGCAGTGGCCAGCCAGGTGTCACAGGATGAGTGGAGGGACTGAAAACTCCTGCCTCTGTTTGCAGATGAATGGAACCGATGATGGAGAATATGTGTTCCTGAGTGGGGAAACGAACTACCTGAACTTCTCCAGGATTGTGGAGTGGAAAGGAAAAGAGTAAGTTTTTCAGCGTGGTGTGGCCTCTGTCAGAATCTGCCCCTTGCTTGCCTGGCACCAGTTCAAAGAGGCTGGAGATGCAATTTAAACCCCTTTGAATCCCTTTTCTTGTTAGCAGAGCTGAGATAAGAGGACTCAGCGCTGTGCGGGTCTGATTCTCGTTTGCCAAGAGCTGGCATTGCCTGACCACTGCACAAAGATCTTTTAACCCTTGCTCTCTTTTCTTCCTTTCCTTCAGGTCCCTGAGCTGGTGGACAACAGAGGCGTGTAACATGATCAATGGCACAGATGGGACATCCTTTCACCCACTGATTAGCAAAGATGAGAACATTTACATCTTCTCTTCTGATTTCTGCAGGTGAGGAGAACACACCTTAAGACTTTAAAGCAGAGCATTTATATCCATTTCTCCTGAGGTTTGTTGTTTAGACTGGTGTTTTTCCTTCCACGATTTCATTTAACAGTTGTGGTGTGAGGGATGAGAGTGTTACAACAAAAAAACCCCCTATCTGCAGCAAGTTAAGGATGTGCTGTTTCAAAATGAAGATAAGGGGAAAATTTGGAAGCTGAGTGGAAAGACAGACTGGACTGCCTTGCAAGGCTAGTAACAAGGGGAATGGAAGGATTTATGTGAACCTTCTTTCCTCCCAAATCTTCCTCTGTCCCCTGCTTTTTTTAGAGAACCCACTTTGCCCTCTTCAGAGAATCATGCCTTGATGCCGTTTGAAATGCAACAAGAAGCAGAAAATCCTGGTGTTTCCTTCCTTATGTTCCACCTTGTCTCCTCCCTCGCCCGTTTCCCGGTCTGTGGAGAACAAAACCGATCCAAAATTAGATGTGTGTTAGTCTGAACTCGGGACTAGCCAAACCTGGGCCTGGCTTTGCTTCCTTTCAGGTCTCTCTACCTGGTGTACGACAGCTCGGGAGCCGTGGCGGGCGTCCCCACCTACCGCTTCGTGCCCTCCTCCATGGTCTTTGCCAACACCACGGTGAACCCGGACAACGCCGGATTCTGCATCCCGCCGGGAAACTGCCCCGGCACCGGGGTCCTCAACGTCAGCATCTGCAAGCAAGGTGTGTCCCCAGGGAAAACTTGGCTTGTCCTGGAGACAGGGAGCCGCTGCTGGTTTTGTAGCTCCAGAGTGGGCTCATCCCTGCGCTGTAAATGGCACAGTGGCAACAGTTCTGAGGCCCTCAAAGACTTCCCTGAAACCTGCTCTGCCTTTTTTTCTTTAGGTGGTGACTTTCTGTGTTTTTTCATTCCAGGTGCTCCGATATTTCTGTCAGCTCCACATTTTTACCAAGCGGATCCAAAGTTTGTAGAGGACATACAGGGCATGCATCCCAGAAAGGAATACCATGAGACTTTTCTGGACATCAATCCTGTAAGTGCAGCCTTTTTTTCAAGGGTTCTGTGGACGAATCCAAGCACCTCCTTGGATTGTGTGTATCGATTGTAGTCCCATTGACCTCAAGGAATCTGTATCAGTTGCATGATGCTGGATGGAAAGGGAGAATCCCTCTGGGCAGTTTGGGTCAGCTGTCCTGTCCCTGTCCCCTCCCAGCTTCTCACCCACCCTCTGCCTCTGGGAAACACAAAAGGCCTTGAGGCTGTGCAAGCACAGCTCAGCAATCACTAAAACATCCCTGCGATGTCCTGCTACCCAGCTACTATGGAGCAAGTGAATTCTCTCCCAGCTAAAACCAGTACCACAGTGACCTCTACGCCCACACACACACGAATGTGGGTCGAGGAAAAGAGCACAGCCGTGACCTGCCTGGCTCACAGAAACAGTGCTCTGACTCATCGAGCTGTTATGTGCAGCTAAAGCGGGGGGAAATTCCACAGTTCTCCTCTTGAGGTCTAGTGCAGATGCTGCTGGGTGTCTGGTTTGGTGCCAGGATCTTGCTGTGTTCTCGTAGTTCTTATTCTTTCGTGTTTACTCTTGGTTTTTTTGACGCTGCTCTCTGTTGTTCCCCAGCTGACAGGGCTCGTCCTGCGGGCAGCCAAGCGCATGCAGATCAACGTTCACATCAGAAAACTACCTGAGTTTTTGTAAGTGTTCCCTGCTGCCTGGTGGATGTCTCAGGGCTGATCTGGCATTCAGAATTAATTCCATCTGCAGTGCCCAGATGGAATATTGGCTGGAGAGAGCAGGTGTGAGAGAGGGAAATCCAGCTGAATCTCAGTTACAAGAGGCAGTGTCCTCTCTTCCCACAGATCCAGTAGATTTTGCAGTTCCAGCTGCAGAGTAAAGGCAGTATTCAAGAAGGGCAGGTAGATCAGGTACAGAGAAGTGTCTTGACTGTAACTGCATTGGTATCAGAGAGAGAAATCTTTGCACTGCAGCTTTGGCAGTCAGGACAATCCTGCAAATGGGAACAGTGTAGAATCCCAGGTCACATGTGAGTAAAAATCCCCATTTTTATTTGATAGCAAGTGTGCTCTGCCGGTTTTCTGGGTGTCCCAGTGTGAGGGGCATGTCCCCAGATTGCAGCTCAGCTGTGCAGAAACACAGTCCCCTTCATCCTATGTCTTCCTGACACCTTGTTTTATTTGTCACTGGTGCTGTGTGGCAGCTATTCCTCCTACTCAGCTGATGTTTACTGGCACAGCTTGGCTATAACAACTAAAAAGCATTTTATCTGGCCAATCCCCTTGGGAGAGTCAGAGATGTTCCTTCAGAACAGCAGCACCTTGTTTCCTAGTGCCCAGGAGCTGCCACAGTAACAACTTCTGCCTGAGCTGGGATTCCATGTGTGCCAAATGATTTTTGCTGCTGTGCCCGTGTTGCTTGGACAATAGTTCCTGTGTTTTACAAAAAGGAGTAACCTCCAACGTCAGCTTAGCTTCACATTCCTGCTGCCTGGCACAAATCTGTCACTCAGTTAGGAATGAACTCCGTGTGGATCCCTCTCATTCTCTCCCCACCAAATCCCCAAAAATGCCACTGCTCCAAATCCAGAACGTGTGATTCACCTCGGAGGCTGAAGTTGTTTTACCCCAGTAAGGGAGGTGAAAGCCAATGATAAAAAGCAACAGCCCAGAGGTTTTTTAGGGACACTTTCCTCATTCACTGTTCTATCATAATCTGTCTTCACAACCCTCAAGCTGAAAAGCTTCCAAACCGTAATTTTTGGCTGTTGTTTTATTTTTGACGCAGTGAAACGGGCAACATCCGAACTCTGGTTTTCCCAGTGATGTACATAAACGAGGTAAATAGCTCTGTCCTGCCCTGGCAGCCTTGTGTTTGTGCTTGCAAAAACACCCTCTGTGAGCCAACCAGAAAAGAAAATGCTGCTTTCCTTGTTGTTTTATACAGCGACAGGTAGGAAGATGTTGCTGTTTCTTATCTAACACCCTCCTGCTGCTTGTTGACCATAGTATTGAGCTCAGCCCTGCAAAACACCCTCAGTCAGACATTCCTTTTGGTTTCAAAGGAACTGGCCACGAGGAAAAGGGGGATGCTCGGGTGAGGAGGAGGGAATTCACAAGATGACATCTTTTTTTGATCCCTCTTTTGTGAATGTTCCTGTGCTGTGGTTGGACCACTGAATTAATTGGATTCAGGGAGGACTCTAGGGGACTACTTTTCATGATGCACACCAATATTCCAGGCCTGTATTAGTCCATTCCTAATCCAAAAGTTAAACATCCCAGTTTTCCTTGGAAATACAGACCAGGTGATCCCTCTGGCCCCTGGAAGAATTCTTGGAAGGGGAATATGTCAGGATGCAATGAAGCGGTGGTGGAGAGCTGTGGGAATGTTGTTTCCCTGCCCTTCACAGAAGTGATCTTATATAAAGAACAGAAATAAGTTCTTTCTCTTTTTTTCTTCTTCATCTCTCTGCTCCAGAGTGTTCTGATCGATGAGGCCTCTGCCAGCAAACTCAGGCACGTCCTGCTGGAAGCCAGTGTTGTAACTGGAATCCCCTTCGTAATCATGGCTCTAGGGATTGCCTTTGGGATAGTTTTTACTGTGCTGGTGTGCAGGTCCCGGGGGACAAGTGAAGAGGTAAGAAGCACTTGGACTTCCTTACTGCCCAGCTGCCTGTATTTGATATTCTTTTGGTTGATTTGACCCGTTTGGTGTCTCTCTGCACGCGTTTTTATATGTTGTTTTTGTTTAAAATGACCTTTCCAGGGAGGGGAAGTTTTAATAGACTCAGAATAAACACGCCAAAGCAAAGGAATGGAGTTAATCTAAGAAACCTGGTAAGGCAGGTCGTGTGTCTGTGCCTAATTCCCCTGCCAACAGCAGTGAAAAAATAAATCAGCCTGTCTAGAGGACCCTGAAGGATAACATGCAAAAATCTGAGGGCAGATTAAGTTGGCAATCTGTCAGTGTTCTCAGTAGAAGCAGCTGCGTTGTGCCAGTGGATTGTTTCTGAATTTATGGCCAAAGGACAGCTGAATTTCACAGACAGCAGCCTGAAGAGAGTTTTCTCTGAAGAGTTTGTAAATCCGTTTTTCTGTGACAGAAAGGTTCTGTCACAAGGTGACACACTGGCATTAACGTGCTTGTCAGGGTGAAAGCTGGTGCTAAAATTTCACCCTAACAGGCAAGTCAGTGGGGTTCAGATGACACAAACTGTGGAGCCTTTGTTTAGAGAAGTACTGGGTACTCTAGGAGGCTGTTTTGTCCTTGTAGTTGCTGTGGGCTTAGTGTGGTCTTGTGTGTTTAGTGTTCCCTGAGTGCTGCCTTACAACCTCCAGAGCACCCAGCCACCCCTCTGGATCAGTGGGTCCCATCACATCCCAGTGGAACTGTACTCCAGGCTCCTTCACAGGAGAGGCTGGTCCTTTTTCCTTGGAGCTTTGGAGCCTGCCTGTGTTATCAGCAGCTCAGAGAGTCAAACTGTCCCGTTGCCCGAGGCCTGTCCCAAGCATTCCTGCCCCACCCTACATGTACAGCTCTCCTGGATGTGCTGGAACGCTCCACAGGGATCAAAATGACAAAGGGGTACCTACATTCCATGTTTTTTTCTGCTTTGCTTTAGTTGCTTTTCCTGCAAATAAAGGTAATTCAGCAGTTTGTAGCTCTCCTTGTGATCCCCCGGGTGGTTCTGGCCTTCCGTCCTCTGTCAGGTGCTACAGCAGGTCCCTGCCCAAGCTGCCACCCACCCTCTGGTGCTTTTTTAGGAAATTGTACTTAGCAGTAGGAGCCAAGAGCTTTTCCCTTCCTTGCCTGGGGTCTGGGCAGCCCAGCTGGAGGCACTGTGGTGTGCCACCTTTAAACTGCTGTGGTTTTTCTCTTCCAGAGTACTGAGGAGGAGAGGTCCCCGCTCATCAGGACGTCTTAGTAGATTTTCTTTACCATGTGAGCTTGGAGAATGAACTCTTAGAGCTGAGCTAACACCAACTACCACTTCCCAGCGTGTCCCCTGCGGAGACATGGCCGTGTCCACATCACTTTTTGTGGGACAGAGCTGGAAGAGAACCCGCCCCGTCAGCCAGGGAGGAGGCTTTTCTCGCCAGCTGCTTTAAAACTCCATTTTAAAACTGCTCCAGACCCTGCTTTTCTCACCCCTGCCCTCTGTGTGTACACATGGGGGGCCATAACCACTGTGTGGGCGGCAGCACACCGGCCTCATTCCCTACGGAAACGACACGGGAAGCCTCTGCAAACGGCCCTCTGGGAACACAGCAGGCTCCTGCGTGGCCCGGGGACAAGGGACAGTCCTGCTGGTGGTGTCTCTGCTGTAACTTAGTCCCGAGTGTTTGTTACTCATGTCCTTTACAGCATTGGTGTGTCACTAACCCCAGCCAGAACTTTGTGCAGCGCCGGCGGCTCCGGGTGGAACCAAACGGCTGGAAACGCTTTTCCACACCCACCTCCCGGCTGTCCCCACCCCGTGCATGTTCGCCAGGCTTTCGTCCTTGGGGTTTGGGGTTGTCCTTCAGCTTAGAAACCCACGGCTCGGCGTTGTTCCTGGGGCGGGGGGGCACAGAGCTGGGGGTTTGGCCTGGGGGTTTGGGGTGAACTGGGCATGTTTGGGATGGGAGCAACCCTTCCGTGTTAAACATGGACGGGGGCCCGGCAGCTCCTCGCACTGTTTTTTACTTGTCAAGCACAAACTTGTTTTAAAAATCACAAGTGTTGTTGGGTTTTTTTTCTCCCCCGCCCCCTCAATTAAAAGACTGTTCTCGTGTGTTTCCATTAGACAGTGAAACGTGTTTTAAAAAGGTGTTCTTGTCTTATGACCAGGGGCATTTTGGGTTTCCGCTGGTTGGGTTTGGGGGGGTTGTCCTGGCTTGTGCTCCGGTGTTATCCCTGCGAGGTTGGTGGGGGGCTGGAATGGAATTCCCGGAGAAGCTGTGGCTGCCCACCCCGGCGACTGCCCAAGGCCAGGCTAGACGGGGCTTGGAGCAACCTGGGATAGTGGGAGGTGTCCAAAGGAGTGGTGCCGGGAGGGGGACAGCGGGAACTGTGTTTCCAGAGTGAGAGAATCCAGGGAATCCCGCGGGAGGGGACGCAGGGATGGGGAAATCCCGGCCTGGGGCGACCTGTAGCTGAGAATATTTTCGCCCGCGCGATAATTTTTAATCCCTGTTCAGCCCAAAGAAGGGCATTTTCTCCCTTCGATACACGGGGAAAAGAGCTGTTTGGGTTTATTACTGTTAATTGTCCCTTTATTTCCCTGTCTCCCATGGTACAGTCCCCTGGTACAGTCCCCCATCCCGTCTCCCCCCCCTTCCGCCCTACAGCCAGCTGGCGCGCGCCGATTACGTAAACGCCCGGCGCCCGCGCGTCGCGTCGTCCGCGCCACCCGGAAGCGCTTTGGCGGTAGAGGCGGTGTCTCGTGCGGCCGGTTTTGTTCGCGGCCGGACCCGCCGCGGGGGCTCGCACGCGCCTCCCGCGGGGGATCTCCCCCCGCGCCGCCACCCGAGCGGCCCCATGGCCTTCAACTTCGGCGCGACGGCGGGAGCCGGGGCCGCCAACCCGAGCGGTGAGCGCAGGGGGAGCGGGGCGGGGCGGGGTCGGGAGGGGCGGGGGGAGCCGGGCGGCGGGCAGCGCGCGCCCCCCCTCCGGCCAATGGGAACCGCGGCGCGTGCCCCTCGGCCAATGAGATCCCCGGCCCGCTCAGCGGCCCGCGCGTGCCCCCCCGCCAATAAGGAACGACCGCCGGCAGCACGTGCGCCCCCGGCTTTGAGAACCGCACGTGCCCCGCGCGCGATAGGAACCGCCGTGGCGGCCCGCGCGCGCCCCCCCGCCAATGGGAACCGCAGCCGCCTCAGAGCCCACGCGCGCCCCCCCTCCAATGGGAACCGCGGTGGCGGCCCGCGCGTGCCCCCCCGCCAATCGGAACGGCAGTCGCCTCAGAGCCCGCGCGCGCCCCCCCGCCAATGGGAACCGTGGCCGCCTCAGAGCCCGCGCGTGCCCCCCCCCCAATGGGAACCGCGGTGGCGGCCGGCGCGCGCCCCCCGGCCAATGGGCTGCGCGGTCCCCTCACGGCCGCCCCTCAGTGCCCCCCCCGGCCACGACGGGACCCGCGAGTCGCTGCCGGGGCGCCCGTGACGGGGCCGTGCGGCTCATTCCGGGCAGCACTTTGCTTGCAATGACGTTCCCACTTGGATGAGGTGGCCTGGGAAGTTCGCTTTTGGGCAAGGTAAAACACGGATTTTAACTTGTAAAGGAAGAAAAACCTTTTCCCCTCTCTTATTTTGTCGCTGTCAGTCGCGGTGAAGTGTAAGCCTGAGCCTTCCTTACGCTTGCTGGCTCCTGGTAGACCGTCTGAGCAAGTACTTTGGGCAGGTCCCACGTTCACTGCAGCTAACCTGAATTTTACTGTGTGATTTCCCACTCAGAGTGTTTCACACGCTCTTTCTGACCCCATCTGAAAGTGAAGAATAACCTCGTGCTGTTTGTACACCGTGACAAGGTTTATTACACACACAGCCCAATATCAGAGGGAATTCTGGGATCGCATCCCAGGTCTTCCCTCTGTCTCTGCAGCATGGACCTGTTCCAGCTGCACCCTGGGCACACTGAGATGGGATGCAGAAGGTAATTCACCAGCAAGGCTGGGGTGGGCAGATTTTGGGATGTAACTTGGGTAAGTCCACCCTGGAATAACTGAGGCATGTGTAGTGCCTCAGCTGCTGGAGGTGTGTTTTCATACTTCCAGCAGTGATGTGTGGAGCTTTTAACTGTCCTCCTTGTGTCCAATAAATAATACCTTACTCTTGTTTTTAACTGTGCCTGTCTGGTCCACGGGGATGTAAAAATGTTTCAGGTTTTCTCTCCTGCCTTTTACTCAGAAGAACTAATGTTGCCTTGCTCTTTTTCTGCTTCCCACTCGTCAGGATTTGGTGGGCTTGAAACTGCAAACTCCACTGCCAGTGGGTTTAATTTTGGGGGTTTCGGATTAACTGCTAATCCTGCGGTGAATTTTAATATTGGGAATTTCGGTGTTTCCACTACCTCAACTCCACCGTTCAATTTTGGTAACAGTCTGGCAAGTGCAGGTAGATAATGAGGAAATACTTGTTCTGTGGTAAATGTTCCTAGCAGGGGTCCAAGAATGACATCCCTAACTGGGAATCTGGGACAGTACTAATCTTCATATCCAGTGAAAACTGGGGAGAAAAGCTCTGGAAGTGGAGTGGGTCTGAGAGCCATAGGCTTGTAGGGGTTTTGCCTGTTAAATTCTGAAGGAATAGCTTTTAAAGGAAAAACAACCCTATACCAAATACTCTGAAATGGGAATGAATTGGGGTCACCCACCAGTCTGAAATTGGGCCTCAATCAGAGCCAAACGGCGCCGTCAGGTCTCCATTCAGATCCAGGCGATTCCGAACAACCCCAGAGCTGCTCCCTGTGCCACGTTTCCTGACGTGAGATTCTTGGACTGCTGCAGTCATGTTTTCATCTTCCCCCTGTGTTCTCATTGGCCTTGCGTTGGCTGTCATGAATGCACCACACCCCAGCAGTTTCTGTGGAGAAACAAATTGTATACGACCGGCACAAACGCGCAGCCCAGCCCTGACCTGTTCCCCAAATGCTGCCGAGCATCCCAAAACCTCCCCGGCTCTCCGGAGGGAGGCTCGGTGCTCCGGGAAGGGCCCTGGGTGTCATGGGTGTGCTGGGTGGTGGTTAAGAATACCCTTCGTGGCCCCATATAGAAGCATCGGTGATGTGATTTCACCTTAAATCTTTCCCATTTCGTGTGAAAACACTGGGCTGGATGGATTTCTAATGCCTTTGCTCGTGTGGAATTATCCTGGAGATCCCGTTGCCGCTGCTCGTATAGGAATTCCATCCATTCCACAGTGCCATCTCTCCCTGTGTCAGCGACTGTCACCTGCTGTGTGCACTCCAGGGACCTGGTTTTATTTGGGTTTATTTGCTGGGGACACTCTTGGACTGTATTTCTTTGGCTGAATTTGAGCTGCTCCAAAAGAGAACTTGGGCACTTAATTTGGTTTCCCGATTTGCACTCTCAGATCCCTTTCAAAGAAAGGATGACTAAAGAGTACAAAACCACCTAGAGACTGTGTCATCTGCTGGTGTGCTCCTGACAGGGTGTTTCACTTGCTGTTAGGACTGAAATATGGATGTTAGAGGGAACAACTTCTTACGACCACTGGCATTAATATGACTGCTGAACGGAAATAAAATGTGATTGCACGTCAGCCTTGGTTTAAGCTGTTTAACTTGACTGTGTACAGGAGGACTGTGAGTGTAGTAGATTTAAAGAATTTTTTTTTTTTTTTGGCATAGGCATGTGAGTTAGCAGTGGCAGCGTCTTTTTGACAAATCCTTTGTAGTGTCTTTTTTCATTTGAACATGTGTCAAACCAGGCAGACACAGAGAGAACTTGGTTTCCTGGGCTGTCAGCACTCCACAGGCTGCACCTTGGGCCAGTGCTGCATTGGCACCACTGGAGCTCAGGCTCTCCCTTAGGCCCTCTGCTGCTGCCCATTGACTGCTTTTCCTGAAAATCTGTGGGAGACTGATTGCTTTTGCATCCATCTTCCTATACTAGTGGTTGAATCTCTGAATGAGGTTTAATGGGGAAGATAATAGGGAATCTAGGCTTAAAGAAGAAAGGACCTTCTAGAATTTTACCTGTGAATTTTCCCTGTAAGCACTGTGACCATGGGCACGCTAGCCTCAGGCTGTGATTTATTTCAAAGGGTTAGCAGTGTTTGAAAAGTTTAGAAAACATCAGGTTGTTTATTAAACACCCAGCAGTGATACTGAACAGAGGTATTCCTGAGAATGAATGTAAGCAATACTACGATTAGTTGTGTCTGTCACAAGGGAAAGCACATCCTGCTGGTAAAGGAACAGGATGTCAGTTGACAGCTGCCTTTTTGTTTACTCTCTTGACACATCACACAAGTTCTGGCTTTCTGGTCCGTGTTTTCTCCCCCATTTCCTCAGACCACAAGCTCGATCCCCCAGACCGTTGTGAAGCACATGCTTGTGACATGTCCCATCCGTGTGTCAGACCTGTTCTCATCACACCCCGCAGTGCGGTCGCTCGTGGCGCTGTGTCCGCTCCGCTCCGTGAGCCGCTGCCTGACTCCCGCTCTTTGTTTGGCAGGAGCGTTCGGAGGGTTTGGCACCACCACCACCACCGCGGCACCGGCCTTCAGCTTCTCTGCTCCCACCAACACGGGCACCGGCGGTAAGAGAGTCTGACCTGTTGGCTTTAGAACAACCTCTGAGTGCTTTGGATTGCACAGGCACTATCCTCCTCTCAAAAATCCTCTCCTTTTCCCCCCAGGACTCTTCGGTGCCACCCAGAACAAAGGCTTTGGATTTGGCACTAGTTTTGGCACAGGAACTGGAACTGGCTTGGGTAGTGGGTTGGGAACTGGGCTAGGCTTTGGAGGCTTTGGAACCCAGCAGCAGCAGACCAGTGAGTATGGCCTTCTCTGCACTTACCCCTCTCTTTGCAGTGAGAGTGTAAGACTGTCACAGTTACTCAGGTAGCGGGACAGAAGTGTACTGTGAAAGGAGGCTGTTACACACTTACCTCCTGATTGAGGGAGACTCCCTCAGAAATTTGGCATTTGAAGTGCCTACATTTGCAGCACTTGCCTTTTTCGTAACTAACTTTACTAGAGCTCAGTCGAGTTCCTGAGCTTCTGACAATATGTACCCCTTTGGTTTAGTGGTGGTAGAAATTGTAGTTACAAAACTGATGTTGCAGTCACAGCATTACTAGAAAGGGGAGGAAAACAGCATTTAAAACTCACGTGTTTAAATGTGAGTTGGATAATGAGCTGCTGCAGGCTCTGAGTCTGCTGAGTTTGTAAAAACCAACCTGCCCTTCAGGTTTAGATATTGAAGGTGCCAGATGATCCCGTGGATCACTACAGACCTCTTGTTAAAGAATAAAGAAAAATTAATTTTCTTCTAACTCAGCATTCAAGAACTACTGCTGTAGTTGAAGATTAGGAGTAAAAAAAAATTATTTATTTATTCTGTGCTTTTATTCTGCTTCTCAGAATGTGAAGTGGTGCCAATGATAGGTGATAGTAAGTGAGTCTGGCATGGTTAGTCAAGGAATTAATTTGGATTTTCCGTCCACCACAGCGTTAGGAAGCGGGTTGTTCAGCCAGCCTGCCCAGACACCCGCCCAGTCCAACCAGCTCATCAATACAGCCAGTGCCCTGTCGGCTCCGACACTCCTGGGGGATGAGAGGGATGCCATCCTGGCCAAGTGGAATCAGCTGCAGGCCTTCTGGGGAACGGGCAAAGGGTACTTCAACAACAACATCGCTCCTGTGGAGTTCACACAGGAAAACCCCTTCTGCAGATTTAAGGTAAGGAGTTGTACAGCTGCCCACAAAGGGCTCTGACACCCTTGTTCTGTTTGCTGAGTCTGAGCATCTCATGGGTGTTAAATCAGATTTTGTAACTGGTAAGAGTATTCTGAAACAGTGTTTTTCCAGGTAATCCACACAGTTCTGGTGCATGCTCATTAAAAGGTTCGAAGATGCTGGAAATCTGGGTGGTGTGGAGGGACTAGATCATGAGCCCAGATGTGGATCATAAAAGTAACATTTTCTGATAGCATTCAGGTTAGTGTGTGTGTCACTGGAGCAAGTCTCTGGAAATTAATTTTAATGTGTATTTGTGGAAGTGACAGTATGACAGAAACCATGTAAAATAACTGTGTTAAAATAACCCTCTATGAACCTGGCCTGTGCCAGGTTTAAAGTCCACCAGCCTTCAGATCTGTGCCTTTTTCCCTCCCATGCTCACACTGTATGAGCTCACACGCTCCATTCCCTGTCTGGGATCGTCAGCAGTTCTCCTGTGGACAGAGAATTCGTGGCTCTTCATCCTCCGCCAATCCCGCCCCTGCTGACTGCCTTGCTAAGCCTCAGGCCTGGCAGGGATTTGGGGCAGGTGTGGTGGTACCCTCCTTCCCCAAGCTGATTCTTACTTTGAGACTTGAATGTAGGTTAATACCTAATTAAGTCTAGTTTTGATTATGCACATCCTGAGACTTGTATAAAATTTATGCAGCGACCAAGTGCCTGCCTAACAAATGTTTGGCTTGTGTTGCATCGCCTTATTCAGTGTTACCTTGGATATTTTGTTGGCAATGCACCTGGAAGCTTACTTTATTGTAAGTTGTTGTCTGAAATCGCTTTAGAGGCTTTGAAAAATTGCCAAGTGTAAGTTGTGTCATGAAAACTCAGTTATTTTAGAGTTTTATTTACCAAAAAGAGTGGTTCTTGTTTTAGACAATGCCACATACTAGGTTCACTCTTGTACCTATGACTTGAGTGTTTCTAATGCTGTTATGAATTCATATACCTTAAGTGAAACACTGAAAAATCCCATCTATGCCAGCAATGGAAGATGCCTAAATAAAATAGGGAGAAGTTGGTGGCACAGGGATAGGAACAAAGCATCATGAACTAGTTTGGTTATTGCCTCCGAAAGCGTCAGGCACCTGATAAAGAATGAGGCATTACCTGGAGGGTTTCACAGGCGTTCAAGGAATCCACTTGTACACACTTCCAGATCTAGGGCAAATGAAAAGCATGCAGCTCTTAGCCAAGAAAAGTGTGCTTCTAAAGTACGTGTTACAGGCTGCTGTTTGAAGGACCACAGTTAAGTAAATAAAATGTCATAGTTTGAAAATATTTTGTTGCATAAAAAATCATGAAGGATTTATTTATTTAAAACAGAAATAGCAGAGGAGTGATGTGCTTAAAACCAAATTCTTCCCTGGCTGTCACTGTTGTGCTCTATGACAGGATGGCTGATTTTGTGAGGCTCACTGTGGCAGGGGATTGCTCACTGCTGACAAAACCAGGCTCTGGGGCACATCCCCAGCTCGTTTCTCTCTTCAGCTGAACTTGCAGGAAGGGAAAGGTGCGGGTCACCCACATGACACGTGCAGTGTCAGGGCCTCAAAAAGCCCCCACTGTCCACCCTGTCACCTGTGGTATGTTGGTGTGACAGCTCTTAGGCAAGAGGAGATGAAAGCTGCCACTCTGCTTCTGCATGTAATGAGGTCTGGTCCTCTGGTCCCTTTTGCAGTTTGGGAAAAGGGTAAATTTTAAAATGTTCCTGATTTGCTGTCAGCTCTGCAGAACTCTCAATCCATAGGTTTTTCTGTAAGATGGGAAATCGCTACTTAGGAACTTTTTGTAAAAATCCGATCTGTTTCAAAAGCTGCTCTACTGATATTTGTGTGAGAGAATGATTTAGAGAAGGATTGATTTTATGTTTCTGCAACTCTGAGTATGTTGTAAGTTAATCTTTGAACCAATTACTCTAATCAGAGGGGTTTATCCTGTCCCCTTCATGCCACATTGGATATGCTTTTGCTGAGTAATACATCCTCATTTTTCATTTGTCCCTTTGCAGGCTGTGGGTTACAGTCTAATGCCCAACAACAAAGATGAAGATGGCCTCGTGGTTTTGGTGTTTAACAGAAAAGAAGCAGATATTCGAAGCCAGCAGCAGCAGCTCGTGGAGTCACTACACAAAATTCTGGGGGGAAACCAGACCCTCACTGTCAACGTCGAAGGGGTTAAAACGATGCCAGATGACCAGTATGTGAACTTCCCATAGTTCTGCCTTTTTATCCAGTACTGCATGTTGGAGAGGGTTGGTGCTTAAGTGTACTGCCTCCCCTTCTCCTTGATTTTGGATCTGTTCATCCTGAGTTCGATTTGTATCTCTCACTCCTTCATATTGCTTTTTATTAAGGCGTCAAGTCCAATACCTTTCCAGAGGTTTTAGGTTATTCCCAATGTAGTACTAGTGTCACCATGTAATGTAATGGTATGCACAGCTTTCCTCTCTCTGCCTCGCTGTGTTAAACCCTGCAGTTACTGGTACTTCACATCTCAGTGAGCTAAAGGGAGTTAAGAGCCAGCCAGGAGAAGTGGTCAGTTGGATTTCGGGCTGGTTCTGTTGTGTTAGTTCCTGCACGCTGCTGCCCCTTTGCTGACATTCTGCCCTTTGCCTTGCTCAGGACAGAGGTGATCATTTACGTTGTGGAGCGCTCGCCCAACGGCACCTCGAGGAGAGTTCCCGCCACCACCCTCTACGCCCACTTCGAGCAAGCCAACATCAAGTCGTCCCTGCAGCAGCTGGGGGTCAGCCTCTCCATGGCCAGGACAGAGCTGTCCCCAGCACAGGTCAAGCAGCTCCTGCAGAACCCTCCTGCCGGTACGTGGGCTCGGCTTTTTGGGATGAACGCAGGTGTCAGCCCACTGGAAAACACCTTTGAAAGCTACGAGAGCTACACACAGTGCACGTGCAGCTTTGTGTTAGAGTAGTTAAGTGTTCTTCATGCCATTTCATAAGATAACTTATCTTTACGTCTATAGCTTTAATATATGTCTGTGTTTAAGATATGAAAAGCTATGAAATCAGGATTGCAAAAAGAACTGGGCCTACTCCTGCAGAAAAATCAGAGCTAGTTCCTGCTGGGATTACTTTGCCAGCTGGTTTTGGGTTTTGATCATTTATTTACTGATTTTTTTTAATATTTGGGTTTTTTACACAACTTGAAAAGGACAGATGACCCAAGTGTGGAATACAGTGGAAACAGTAGGAATTTCTCCCTTTAATGTATGAATTATATGATGGCATCACCTTTGGGTTGTTCCTTTCCCCTGCCCTCAAACAAGCGGGAGCATGTGACAGCCTTTGGGACTGAACTTACTGCCACAGCTCAGGAACTGGACTTTTAAGAACTACCCTCATTTAATTAACCTTAATTTGTGTAACAGTTCAGCATAGTTCATAGGGTTTGTGTATGCCATAGCAATTTTTCCTGCTTAAGAGCTGTAAGATGAGAAAGCTATTCAGATTTATCCATACTAAAAAATTCCTTTGTTTGTTTTTTCCAGGTGTTGATCCTATTATATGGGAACAAGCCAAAGTTGATAATCCTGATCCTGACAAGTAAGTCCAATAGTCTGAGTATTGCAACAAAACTTGGAAAGGGGAGAAAGATAATAATTGCATAGTACCCTCCAGGTAACTTGCAAGAAGCATATTAGAGAAGAACTTGGCCAAGTGTTGATCTGCTTGCAAACACTGAAGATTACTAGAAGTGCCTCTGTTAATCCCTTTACCCATTTAGGTGCTTAGGAGCTGTCAGGATAAAGAGCCTTACTCACATGACTCAGAGCTGTGGTGTCCTCCATTGCGTGCACTAGTTACTGTGACTTGTGTTTTGCAGCCATTATGGTTTTTTCCCCCTCTTCTTGCAGTTGAGGGTGATGCACCTTTGTACCCTCAGTAGCTACAGATAATTTGGGCTGATTTCTTTACAACAAAGGACCAGGTTGTTGGGAATAGTGAGGACACTAGAGTTTAGCAAAAGAAGGTATTTTTATTTATTAGCTTACAAAAGGCCATGATTATCTGTGACTTCATATTAGACTCTATTCATAACTATTAATCTATACCACATGTCCAGTAAAAAAAAAAAAAGATGTGTGGCTAGAAACATTTGTGTTTTTGCAGGCTTATTCCTGTGCCAATGGTGGGTTTCAAGGAACTGTTGAGAAGATTGAAGGTCCAAGATCAGATGACCAAGCAGCATCAAACTCGATTAGATGTAAGGTTGCTCATCTTTATCATGACTGCTTGCTACTACTGAAGGATGTGCTATTAAAATAAACCTCCCCCTGTGCCTCCTGTGTGTTGAAAACTGAAACCAGAACCATGTTGTTAATGGTTAAGGGAGCAGCATGGTTTCACTTTTGTTTCAGGGTCAAGCTCGCTGTGTTGTTGGAGTAAATTAGACTAGCTCAATGCAAGTATGCTGGTATGGACTCTAGGCAACCAGTTTTCCAATGCCTTCTGAAAATCCCGGTTGCAGATGAAAACAAATACAAAGCAGAATAGTTGAGGTAGCAGAAGGCTTTCTAAAAGCATCTATGGCAAGGACATGAAGTTGCTGGGCTGGGTACTGCTGTGAAACTCCCCATTTCAAATCAGGAGTGACATGTTCTGTTATCACAAACTCCTCTGACTTCCAACTGCCTCCATGTCCTCTGCAGATAATATCAGAAGATATCAGCGAGCTGCAGAAAAACCAAACGACAACTATGGCAAAAATTGCACAGTACAAAAGGAAGCTGATGGCGCTTTCTCACAGGACATTACAGGTAACAGGGGTAGTGTGAATAGCTCCTTTGACACACAGTCTAGTGCCAGAGAGGGCAGGAGGACCTGTGCCAGCTTGTGCAGAACTAGTGTTGAAAAGGAAGTTCTGACTTCAGCTAAATGGTGTTCATTTAAGTACCAGGCAGAGCTGTTGGGGAAAGCTTTAGGTCCACGGTACTCGGGAACCTTCTCTCTCCCTTCTCAGGGCAGTCCTGTGGCTCCTGGGTGTCTCAGAGCAGCAGACTAAGTGACAGAAAAGTTCAATGAGACCCATGCTGGAAGAAGGGCAAAAAGACATATGAACAGAGTGGTGGGGAAAGAGATGGGCCAAGTCTTCTCTACTGAACCTATAAGGCTTCTTTTGTAGGTGTTAATAAAGCAGGAGATCCAAAGGAAAAGTGGTTATGCCATCCAAGCAGATGAGGAGCAGCTCCGTGTGCAGTTGGATACAATTCAGTGTGAACTTAATGCACCAACACAGTTCAAGGTAGGTAGTTAGTAGAACTCTGCTACTCTTTTCTTACTAAAAAAAGTTAGTTTTCCAAACCATGCATGTGTGTTTGTTGTGCAAAGCTGTCAGCAGTCCAGCAGCATTACCAAGACTAGCATTGCGGACGTTGGTGCGTGACCAATAATTACTGAAGTATTTTTGAGTTCTTGGAAGTATTTGACTCATGTGCCCTTTGTACATCTTCCAAAACATTTAAAAATTGAACGAGCAGCAATAGTTCCAGTCCTGGTGACTCAAGCAACAGTACATGGTGGAGCTCTGGCAGATGTTTGATTGAAGCCTGTTCCTCCTGCAGGGCAGACTGAATGAGCTCATGTCCCAGATCAGGATGCAGAACCACTTTGGAGCAGTGCGAGCTGAAGAGCGCTATTACATAGATGCAGACCTCTTAAGGGAAATCAAGCAAGTAAGTATGACTGGGTAGAATCCTCTTTGAACTTCATTTAAGCCAGATACACACTTGACTATACCTAGAATGCCATATTCTTGGAATTGTTTGCTGTTCTCAGTGCCAGCGCATCAATGTTACACAAAACCACTCTATGGAGTTAGGCTTTTAGTGCAGAAAATGCTGTTATTCCTTCTTCCAAGAAATTATGCCAGGCTTCTCCGTGTGCCAGAGGCACCAGTCACGACACCTTTGGGAAATATTACTTACAGTCTGCAAAGTTGGACTGTACTCACACTGGTCTCTAACTACCTGCAGCACCTGAAGCAGCAGCAAGAAGGGCTCAGTCACCTAATCAGCATCATCAAGGATGACTTGGAAGACATCAAGCTAATAGAACACGGGCTGAACGAGAGCATTCCCATCAGAGGAGGAGTCTTCAGTTGACTGGCTGCTGCTGGGCTTACACAGAACACGTTAGTCAAGTTCATGGTTCACCTTCCAAGGCTAAAACTGTTGAGGTAAAATAAAACATATCTTGTAGGAGCAATGGTATTTTGGCTGTTACCTTTAGAATTAGCAAAGCCTCTTCTAAGCTTTTAAAATTGACCTTTGGAAGGTTTATATTTTGTAAAGCTGTATATGCTTTAACAAAAGAAGGAAAACTGAATCTGTTCAGATACTGGTTTACTATAAAACTATATGTACTATTGTACATTTTTTCTTTTTTTTCTCTCCTTTTTTTACAACAGCACTGTCCTAGAAATGCAGTGCTGAGGGGATTGCTTCACTTGTGACTTGGTTTGTGGAAAGCTTAGCCCCCTTCCGTGTTTCTGTTAAAACAATCAAGTAACATTGTGTAAACCGTTAAGTTAAATCATTACGGGGATGTTAGTTGCTGTAACTATGTTGGTCCCTGCAATACCAGTAGTTTACTGGGGCAAGCTGCAGGAACTTCTTTCCAGTTTCTGTTCTTCCTTTGGACTGCAGAGATCTGCAGGTCATGTTTTTATCACTTTACATATGTGATTTATACAGAGCTTTGGTGCCCCTCTAAGTAACAGGATGTCTGGACATTGTCTTCTGCCTTTTTTAAATTGCCCAAGAGTAATAAATTCAGTCTGACTTTGTAATAACTGGTGTGTGGTGTTGGCTCTCAGTTACATCAGTGACGCTGCTCACAGCTCCAGGTAAGTGCACTTCCCTCTGCTCCAGGCACTGCAAGTCATGGGCACAGAGCTGGCACCTGATGGCACAGAGCTGCTGGCAGCCTCAGTCCCCAAACCACGGTACAGAGCCATCTCCCTTACACATCCTACCTGGTAGCAAGTGCTGCAGGGCAGGTACCTACTCCATGCAGTGGAGAGCTGTTTTTAACCCCCCCATTAAAAAATTCACTGATAGTAACTGAAACAAAAGAACTTGTGTTACCTGCAGTAAGAGTTTGTACAGCAGAAACAGAGGAAGCAGAATAATTTTGTCCCTTAGCCACCAGAACAAAATAAATCCCACTCATAAGATTTGATAGATGGAAAAACCAAAAATATAGCCTAAGCATGCTGCAGCATGTATAGTCATGAGAGAGCATTTGTGGAAGCCTCGTTTCATTACAATTGAAAAAAGTGGGAAAAGGAATAGTTTGCTTTTGAAAGCACAGTTCCAATTAATAAAGTGTCTCCACTGTGCAATACAGGCTCTAACATGGGCTCTTTAAAGAACTCAAATGACTGTAAAATTCTCTTTTTCAGGGGCTGAGGTAGCTTAAGTGAATTCTTCTGCCATGGTTCCTCTGCTAGTCTGACTGTGCTGCGTGTTTGAGATACCTTTTTTTTCTTTTGCTTTGTAAGCTTTTCAAACTCCCCACACTTCACTCCCCTTAAGCTACAGTTGTACCACGCTCTGAAAATATCATCAATGTGAAGGACAGGCTCCCTAACAGGGAGCACTTCCCTTGGTTTTGAAAAACTCAGTTACCTCAATCACTTTCTTAAACAAGACCCCCTGCTAGAGACAGTGTTGCACTTTGGAGGTGTTTTTTTTTTTTTCAAAAGTATTGCTCCACTGCACTTATTTAGTTGCTTCAAACTTGTGGAACAAGCTTACCACAGCAAAGGAACACCAGCAGAAGTACATGTCATCACTGGAACAGCACTGCTGCTCACAGAGCTTACAAGCTAGGGAAAACAAGAACAGCCAAGAAACAGCAGTCTAGAAAAAACTGTTTATTAAAAGGAAACCCCTGATCAAATAGGCGCTACCTTGTTAAAACCAAGTAATACCTTTACTTCCATTTTACTACTTTTGGATAGACCTGTAACTAAGATAGAACTGTAACTAAGTTGCATCTTCCCTTTGCACAGTCATTTCTACTTAAAATATAGCTTCTTGTACAAATGGTCAGAATTGCAGGGCATGTATTGTGCCTGTTGCCTCCCTAATGGGTCAGAGCTGCTGGTCTCTGCTTGGGGTACCTGCCTTCCCTTTCCCCGCTCGGCATCCGCAGGCACTCTGCAGTTGGGTGGGACACAGTCCCGGCTGCTCAGAGATGAAGGCATTGGACATGACAGCCTCCTGCGGGCTCTCACGCCTGGCACTGCCTGACAAGGCGGAAGGCCTCCAGGAACTCGTTGAAGTCAATGTTCCCATCCTTATTGAAATCGATGCTGCGAACCAAGTCATTGATGCCATCATCCGTGAGCTCAATGTTCATGTGGGAGCTGAACAGCTTCCAGGTCTGCTGGAATTCTTCAAACGAGATAAGACCTGTGGAGAAGCATTTCACATGCTGCAACTCCATCTCCTAGTGTGGAGAACACTGACTAAAACACAAGTTAAAGCAGCAAGGAGACATAATACAAATTGTGAGAACAAAAGGCAAAGACTATTTTCTTTTTCCCAAAGTAATTTGATGGAGATTACTACTTGAAAGCAGGTAACACTCCAGATCCCAATTACACTGCATTACTGTCACTGCTCACATCACAATTTTTCTGCTGAACTCCTCCAGAAAAAAGAACTATTAATTCTCTAGCTGGATTGCACACACTTGAGTATGCATCCTGTTTATGGAAACATGCAATGACATTTCAGAAGCTTGGGAGGGAGCAGAAGGATCCAAGCCTTAAACAGTTAAATAAAAACACTTTTGTATATACTAAAGGGAACCCTGAAGTGGAAGGGAACACAAGCCAGTCACCAACACCCCCTGCACACCTGCTTACCTGAATGGTCCTTGTCTATGATCCTGAATATTGTCTCCAAGTTGGATCTGTTCCGGTAAATGACTTCCAGCAGGCTTGACTGGATGTGCTGAAAGAAAACATGATCAGACTCACTCTACCCTTCTGACAGCCCTCTGTCCTGAGTGATTACTGCACACCTCCCCATAAACACAAACATTTCTTGCTCCCAAGAATGTGCCAGTAGTGTGTGATAACTAAACCCTCCATGCAACTGCATGGACCACCAGCAGCCTGTCCCTTCCGAACAGCACTTTTCCAGGCTGTGACCATTGCAGAGCTGGATTTGCTGGGTGTAATTAGGAAGCCGCAATTCAGAGTGAAACACAGTTTTCCCACCTGAAAGCCTGCATCCAAAGCTACCTCTTGGTAGTCCTTACCTCTTGGCTCCGCTGCTCCATGGCCAGGTCATCCAGCCAGGATTTGTACTCCAGCATGCCATCCTCCGTGCTGCGCACCAGCTGCGGTCTCAGCATTCGCCAGGGCAGGCCCAGGCGCAGGACTGACTCCACTGCTGTTGCCCAGTTGCTCAGTGTGATCCTTCCTGGAGGGAAGGAGACATGGAGACTTCTGGGACACTGGCAGCTGAAAGCACATGAAGTGAGGGGTCTCCCGACCAGCCACTCACTCAACTTTGTCACTTCAACCTTGCCCTACCAGAGAATTAGCTTATACATCCCTCGGCTCAGCTGTACCTGTGTTGTCCTCATCGTAGGCCTTGAACGCACTGATGAGGGCAGAGGTGTGAGCAAAGAGCTTCTCCCGCAGGGCTCGGAAGGCAGACTCCTCTACTCTGCTGATTCTGGAGGATGCAGAACAGAGAGAAGCACATGAAGGACTTGCAAGAGAAGCTGCACCTTCCCAGTCCTCTGGCTTGTCTGTGGGTTTCCTAGACCCTCACACAACTGCTCTGCACAGCTGCATTTCTGCTCATGGCAAGGCACTGCATGCCCAGGGCACAGTTCCTCACAGCTGATGCAGCAAATCCCCACATCAATATGTGAGGTAATAAAGCAGAAGGGAACCTCAAAGGTCAAAAGTTAAAAGCTGACTTGGAAAAGAAAAACTGAAAAAAATCAGCAGTCTGTAAAAAAAATCCCCTTGGGATCTTCTAACACTCCCTCCTCAACCCTTGAGGAGCCTCCCTCTAACTTCTGCACAAGGTTTGAATCCTCCTCGAAGGATATTATTTAGAAAAAGCAAGCTGTGAAAGTTCAGCTCCAGAATCAAAGTTTCTCAAAACCCACAAAGTTCTCCCTTTTGGAATTCCGATTTGTAATCCAGAGCAACCAGTACACCTTGCCTTTGGGTCATAGTGAGCATATGGGCCGACTTGTTTGCTTGGTACTGAACAAAGTGAGGGACGAGGTCTGGTCCCAGCTTCACATAGGCTCCCCTGTTGCTGCCAATCTCATAGTAGTTTGAGGCTGAAAATATGGTCAGCACCTAATCCCAAAAAAAGAGAGGCACTTACAGTCAGTACATGCATCCTGTAATCTATATGTACATGTAAACAACATATGTGATCCCATCTAGAATTCAGACTGTGAACACACCTTGTTTTATGTGGAAAAGGGAGAGTGAGGTTGCAGCTGGCCTGGAAGCCTTACACATGCAAGCTCCACAAGGGCAGCACAGATCTCATGGACCTGGCCACATGTTGGGCTTGTGATTTCATTAAGGTCTCCCAACAAAGCCACTGCCTGAAGTCATGAAGTGCCCCTGATGAAGTCATGGAAGTGACAACACCAAGTCCTCTGAGAGCAGAGCTAGGCTGCAGCAGCTCAGTAACACCTTTTGTATGCCATCTTCAGGAACAGCTGCACTTAGTAGGGGCCATGGTACAAGTGGTTTCACACCTTCCCTGATGCCCCACACGAGGACATACTCTACCTGCACAGCCACGTCCCCAGCAGAGCAGGTGGTTCCAGACAGCCCTAACAGTTGGAAACACTTCAAAAACTCCCAATAAGGCTGTTCAGTGGTGTTGCATGTACTTAAAGCCCCATTGGAAGAAACTCAGAGCTGAGAAAAGCTACTCCTACAGCAACCCTACCCTGGAAGGATGGAGACACGAGCCATCCCCCTCACACCGACCTTCCGCCTGTGACAGAACTCGTAGCCCTCTTGCTTGCACTCATGGGAGCGGATAAGGAACTGCAAGTTGTACTTCTCAAGGATCTTCTCTGTCACATCAGGCCCAAAGTAGCAGCCGCCACCTCGCACCTTGTTTGCTCTGCAGCCCTCCTGAGGCATAGGGTCACTCCAGAGAATGTCTAAGATCTGAAAGGATTGGAAGAGTTCACTGAATAAAGTGTACCCACAGCAGATATCACCTGTCAGGGTTTACTAGGCAAATATAGCTCAGTCTGAATCCTTCCCTGCACTGCTGCAGTTATCATAGTGCAGAGGAGCAGACATGTTTCCTGCATTCCAGCTGAGCTGTCACAGACCTGGGCCACCTTAGAGATGACAATATTACTGGCCTGAAGCTACAGGCACACCCAAAGTGCCTGGGGAAAGAGGTGTGTCCAAAAATCAGATCTGATACAAGCTTTGCCTTTGCTGCCTCTAAGATGTCCAAGAGCCTTGCTTGTCCTTCTCCATCCCAAAGCACAAGTCCCAGGGCAAGAACACCCACCAGATTCTGAGGGCACAAGCAGGCTTAGTATTAAACTCCTTTGTTCTCTACCCAGGACATTTTGCAGACTCCAGAAATGCAAGTGCTGACTCAGTAACTACTGTCTGGATTAAAGTTTAATCTCTTTAACCCTGACCTCAATATACAGCTTTACACTGAAAAGATGTGCAGCACTGGAATGTCTTATGTAATGTGGAATAAGTACCCATGGTTACAGAACACAGAGAGGAGAATTACCGACAAGAAAACCAAGGAAACCAAGTCCCTAAGGAGGTAGCACAGGTACCTAACAAAATATCCCCAGGCAGCAGAGATCATCACATGCTCACAGTACAGCCCTTACTACCTATTTAGCACTGAAGGATCAACTGCTGCAGGAAGCACCCACGGCCCACCAAGCTCAGGGCCCCACAGACTCCTCACCTGCTGCCACTCCTCCTGATGAGGCTGGCACGGCTCATCCCCATACTTCAGGGAGACTGAGCTGGAGTAGGTGAGCTCCTCTGGCTCCGACTCGCTGATGTCCACCAGCCGGCGGCACGTGTCGATTTGCTCCTGCACCGTCTGCCGGATCCACCTGGAGAACTCCAGCCTGTTGGCCATGCTGGGAGCCTGGGCTGGCTGGGGCTGCAGAGATAGCCTGGGAGCTGCCTCGTGCCCTGCTGCATCAGCCTCTGATTTGCTCTCCCCGTTTATGTCCTGCATTTCCACTTTTCTATTGGACTCTTTCCTTTTCTTCATTCTTAATACAGAAATAAACTGAAAGAAATTAGAGAAATGGAGCTGATCACACTGCTTGGAAACCCAAAGCTCCAGCTGTATCATCTTCCATTGGCTGACCAAGTGACCCAACCTCCAAGCCCCAATTCCTTTGCTGCCATCAACTGCTGATGAACTGTGAGAGATATTAGCACCTCTTGGATGTGCCATTCTGGGTTTACAGCTGGGCCCTGTACCCATCAGATCTCTTTATGGACTCCATGGTGCTCAGACACAGCACAAAAGGGAGAGCACATGGATTTAATATGCAATGGGAACTACGCTGCAGAACAAAGGAAGGGAAGCAGGAAATAAAACCTACTTTGTCCCTTTGAATTTTCTCAAGCATGTCCAGGTCAGTGGTGTCAGAGATGCCCCCGTGTAGAATAAGGACTTTCTGATCAATCAGGGTGGCCAGGGGCAGCCAGCAGAAGACATTTTGGAACATCCTTAAGATTTTCTTCCCGTGCACCTAGGAGGGCAGGTCAGAAAGGAAAAGATGAAGCATCCACTCTTCAAAGTCTCACACATAAAGGAGACACACACATATGCCTACCTTGTATTTCTGCATCACTTCCTTGGTGAAGCCATAGCTAAAGGAACAGGAGAAAAGCAGTTGAGTGGGATTTCACACGAAACCCTCAACATGGTGCTCAGCCCCACACAGAACCCGTACCGTAAGTTGACCATGTGGTCCTCGTGGTTCCCACGGTTGAGGTGAACCTCCTTTGGATAGATCAGCAGGAAGGTAAAGAGGATGATGAGGACCTCAAGGGACTGTTTGCCTCTGTCTACAAAGTCTCCGTTGAACACGTAGGACTTGGAAGGGGAAGGAAGGCCATTCTGTAAAAGCAAGGAACAGGTGGATGTTACAAGAGAGGCCTCCCCATGGTCTCCATATTCCTCCCCCCACAGCTGCACAATCTGTCACTCCTGTCCCAAGTTACCTTATACAATACACATCCTGACTTAGCTTTATCCTGTAGGGCCCCAGTGCCAAAAGCAGTGGAAGCTGGAAGTCAGCAAGGGTTGCCATTGGTATCAGCACTCAAAAAATGCCCACTGGCACTTCCAAAATGGACATGGATATCAGATTTCAAAGTCACCAAGGGACTAAGCTAGCTGCTGCTTTATGAAGCCTTTTAAAACCAATTAAACTGACCTGGAGAACTGGACATGAAGGGCCCCATTTTGCAAACACTTCTCAGCATGACCTGTGCAATACCTCTCGCAATGCCTGGCCAGCCTCACTTGCCAAATTCGGTGCCTACCTTATAAAATATGAGGAACAAGTCATCCAGCTGGCCGTGCAAGTCTCCTAAGAGGCACAAAGACAAGTCAGTGTGTTTACCTTGAACTTAAAAAGACACTAACTTCCTATGAAGTATATCCTTTATAAGTTAACAACCACTGAAACACTTTGGGAAGTGTAAAGTCAAAGTTTCCTTACAGTAAGGCAAAGTGCCTGGACATGATGCAAGGCTTGAGCTGAAGCCTCAAAAGGACAGCTAAAAATATACACCAGCTGCTGTAGAGTGACTTAGAAATTTTGTTTATCTCTTGCAGTGACAACATAGCACAAGATTGTCATTACGTGGGAGAAAGCTTTGCATACAAAATAACAAATCTTAACTAAATTCTCATTTAACATGATACTGGAGAGAGAAAGGTTTGTTTTCCAGAAGCTGACTGCATGCAGAAGTTTTGAGGTCAGTCCTCGAATGGGGCAGTTTCTGTGATTCAGTAAAACTTCTCCAAGTTTGGGGTGACAGAACAAAGACAACCCAGGTATTTCAGACAGACAGTTGCCTCTCAGTGCATCACACGTCTCGCTTACAGACAGCATTTGTGTTTCATGTTCCATGTTAAATACAGAGGAGGGCATTGTGCTCTCCCTACCATTCCATGCCTTTCCCACGTGAGCATCCCACAGCCTCTGACGTACCACACACAGTGACCTCCTCGCTGTAGCAGGTGGAGACGTGGCTGATGTTTGGCAGCTGCTTGAGGTGCTTCCTGGTCTCATGCAGAAGGTTTAAGACATATCGAGCGTGGAGCTGCTACTGGGAGAAAGGCAAGGGATTAAAGCAGGAAATCAGTGGCCTCTGAGCAGCACCACGGCTCTGTCTGCAAAGGCCCCACCAGGACAGCTCACATGGGAGAAACTCGCCCTGGGACAAATTCCACAGAAATTCCAGCCCAGTATCACAGGTAAGAGGCTGCTCCTCTAGATCCTTCTTAGCTTTTCCACATTAAACCAAGCCATGAGTTTCCACATGTCCTGCAGAAATATATTTGCTCAAAGCCAGGGTGTAAGCATTTCATATAGTCGGGACCCAAGACATTTGGTTTAGGAATTGGTTTTTTTTGGAGAAGGGATATTTTGGCCTATTTTGCAGTTCAGCACCTTGGCTGAGGATGGCAGCAGAACACTGCAGTTGTACGAGGGCTTGTTTGTTAGTGCTGCTCAAGTGGTACTGGGCTTCCTCAAAGACTTCACAATTTACCTTTTAAATGCAAGTCAAAGTTGAGTGGCACAAAACATTTTAATTGGCTGTTTCCATCTGAGCCATGCTACGCTTTTTTACAAGTGCAAAAACTTCAACAAAAAATAAGAAAAAGGTTCAACATGAGCTGTTATGGATTTCTTCCTTTAGAAATAAAATTCAGGTTGATGTTGGTACACGCCCCCACGTAAAGTTTTCAGTTTTGTCAGAATTGATTTCAGAAAGGAAACCAGTCCCATGGCAGGGGAAGATATCGTATCATTTCCATCCCCCTCTGTTTAACAGCCTGCCAGCTCATTACACTCCAGTCAGTTTAGCTTGTTGGGAAGGCTAAAACCAAGTTATCTATCCTACACCCCCACTGAGATGGGGAAAGCCTAATTCCTGTTGGGATCCTTACTTGTTTCTGTTTGAAAGCTTCCAGCAAGGCAGTTGCATGGTCAGGAAGGAGTGGGAAAGAGAGATGGGGTCCAGTGTAAGAGTCTGGCACCTCTATGGATTCATAGTCACAGTATTTTTCCAGCTCTGCCTCTTTGTAGCTTTCTCCACTTATGAACATGCGACTGATAAAATCCCCTGGATGGTAGATCAGGGGATTTAATTGATTTTTTTCAAAAGAGAGAGACAAGAAAAAGTTGATTAGTTCAAGGTACCATTCTAGTAATTTTCAGAGAAAAGCTGTTTGGTTCAGCTGCAATTCAGCCTCCACAGAGCCTGAGTCCCGATTTGAAACCACTACACAATTTGCAGTGGGGAAAGGCTATAGGGACAAATTTCCACGTGTATCTGTCAGGCAAGATGGCTTCTTGCTTCAGAAACGGCCTCTGCAAAGCCCTGCTTAGCAGGGATCATGAGACCCCACCTGCAGTGCTGCATCCAGCTCCAGATACATCACAGGGAAACTTACTCTCTTTGCTGCTGCTTGGCGTGAACTGCTCCATGAGGTAACTGAAGAAGTTGTGAAGCTGCAAGAGAGAGAGCCCATCATTCATCCTGGAATTAAATTCTGCAGAGTGGCAACTTAGCATGATCATCTTTCTGCAAGTATTATGTCTGCCCTTCTAATGTTGCCCAGTACGTAAAACAAATCACACTGTACCAATGCATGTTAGGAATACCTTGTGATGAAGGTAAACAGTAGCTTTACCTGCAGCCAAACAGGCACAAGTACAGCTACAAGCCCTCCCTTCTCCCTGCCTGACAGCAAGGCAGCCATCTAAGAGAATCTTAATGAAAGATTCTTTCAAGGCTCATAACTTCAGGTTTCATCAGACACAAGCAGGCAGGGAATCAAATAGGCTAAAAGGGGGCACGAACCCCAGTGTTTAGCCCACTGAAGCACTTATGGGGTTATCAGCCAGCAGACAGAATCAAGCAAGCCTGTGGCACAGGAAACACCTGGCTATGTGTTTCCCTACTTCCTTGGCACCATACCTTGATCTGGTCCTGCTCACAGGCATACTCGATGGATTGGAAGATTCTCCAGGTGCAGCGGCGGCGCATCTCCAGCCGGGCAACATAGCGCCGATACCACTGCTGGATCAGAACAGCTGCCTTGAAAGCTGGGGGACAAACAGAACCCAGCTGAGGTACCCTGCTACTGCTCCTTCACCAGCCCCGAAAATTGTAGAGCAACCTGCCTTTTACAGGACAAGTCCTCACTAATTGTACTCTGACACCCCAATATTAAGGGTAATAAATCATCCACTTTTCAACACATTGCAAGAGGTTGACCTGATCCTGCCTGACCAGACTTCTGAAGCACTCCTAGCCACCACTGCTGGCTTCTCAGCACCACCATTAACAGCTTAAAGATCCAAACACATTCTTCAGTATCAATAGACAGTTCCTCCCTTTCCATCTTCATGTCCATCTTACAGTCTCTGGGTGCCAAGGCTTCAAGAAACCAGAAATTTGACCTGGGCCACACAAAGAGATGGGAGGAAATAAGACACCAAGTCCCCTTCCAGAGCCTTAGAAATATGGGGTTTGTCTACCTCCCTTTATGCCAAATAAATACCTCAGCTTTTGCAGTTCTGGAAGAACTTGAGGGAACCTATTGTAGCATGAATGTTAACATACCATTACCTCACAATAAAGACTAAATTACCACCCACAGTGAAAAAAGGGAAACACAGCTTTGGCCACGTAAGGAATGAGATGGCAGGAATTTCCAGCTGCCTGTTTGTGGTTCAATCCATCACCAGCACCAGGCACTTCTTTCAGAATGACAGCTGTTTGCCCTGATCTTTTCAACATAATCGTTCCTCTGCATTTTCCCAATTCCAGTGTTTTAGTAAAAGATTATTTCAGTTAAGATGTGTGCATATTTAGACTCAAGTACACTGGTGCAGTTTCCCACTTCCTTTTTCAAGTCCTGCCACAGAACTTTATGTACCTCTAGAAACTCTTCCATCCTCTCTTGCTGGCTTTGACCCCACTTGCACCAGCTCTGCTACTTGGCATTTCTCTTCTCATTACCCTGTGTCTCTTCCTGGATCCCTACCCTTGAGCCCTGTGCTTAAAACATTTTCTAACAATGCTACTCCATCATCTTGAAATAAGGGTGGGAAGGATGGTTACTCTATCCACAGGCTGGCCCTGAAATCTAGTGGAAACAACTGCGTTAGGCAGCTAGCCCTGCTGCAGGTGGTTTATTCCCTCGGCATTATGGTTTGTGAGAGGGCCCTGTCACATTCACCAAAGCAGAGAGAGCAATGCAGAGTGCAGGGGGGAAAAAAAAAGAACTTGATTAAGGAAATCCCCCACCCCTATTCAAAAGGCTGCTCCAGGCTTGCAAGAGACAAAGAGATCATATTAATTCAATTAGCTTGTATTAATTACATAACATAAACCACCCCTCATGTACTCCAGCAGGAAACAGTGACCTTTCCCTAGAGAAGATATCCTGATGGCTTACATATTGAAAATAATAATCCTTTTAAATATGGTTCTGTTTCAGCCCTGGGAATTGCAGAGCACAAGAAGAAAAGTGTTACAGCTGCTGTGCAGCAGGGAACTGAGTCACAGTGAAGTCGTGGGCAAGAAGGTAAGACTTGGTCAGTTATTCATGTATAACTTCTGTATTCTGTGCCCGAGCCTTCCCTCATGTTGAGCAAATGCTTACTGGTCTGCTGGGCTTGGAAAGAAATTCCTAGTGGTGACTCCACACATGCCAATCAAAACCAGATCCTTTGAAACAATAAAAATAGAACTTAGGGAAGACACATTATCAAGTGCACATATACCACCATCCACAGCATTTAAGCTTCAGACGGGCAAGGCACTGTTTTTTTTATTCTGCTTTTACATAGACTGACTCTGCAATACCTGCAAGGCCAGTTATTCTAATTTACCAGCTTACCTGGGTGAGTTTCACCTGGCAGGGTTAGCAGCAGTTTAGATAAAACTAATCAAAAAGGGGGAGAAAGATTCACCCACGTTTTATGAGGGTCCAAGCCACGTATCATGATAAGCTCCTGAAAGCATTGCAGAGTGGCAGCACTCAAGCCAAAATATGAACACTTGTGTAAGCAGCATAGCTCACACATCAGCTTACAGGAGGGACTCCCCAACCCCTTCTTCACTCAAGGGCAGGGCCAGTTGAACAGCTCTGCTGGCTACACTGTCCATAATGAACAGCCCCTGGACCTGGTACAGGTAAAATTAGACAACACCTGGCACATTGTATGTGGGTGTAAAGTCCTAAGCAGCTCCTCATCTGCAGATCACCAGATCTGAAGGACTGAGAACCAAAGGTAAGAAATTCAGAGAGGTTTTACTGCCATGGGAAACTGTTGCTGAGGTATCAGATGTAATGCAGGGTTTCAAATAAATAACTGGGTTTGTGTTACACTATGTTATCTGAAAATAACCCTGAACTTAGCAAAGTCCATGGTTCTCTGGTGCTATGGGCGATAGACAAGTAACTTAAAAGGTGGAGTTTTTCAACAAACAAAAATTACAAAGTCAGTGTATCCCTACTTTCTTAGTTTCTAAACACAATCCCCCTTTTCTTTTCAAAGCACTTGCAAACAGTTGGCCCCATCCTGATCTTCTGCCAATGCCTGATACAAACAATAAAGAAGTGAAAGTCTATTTTTAATCCTTCCCTATGTGTAAAGTCCCCTTCAAACTCCCTTTGTTCCACAGCAGATCTAGGCACACACACAAAATTGGTGCTGTCACACAGAGGGTTTCATACAAATTGATCATTACAGCTTTGAGAGCCATAAACAGGTTAAGATCATTAGCAGAGATTAAGAGCATTGTGCTGATATAATTAGAAAAAAAGGCACACTTTGCTTTTCAGCTTTTTGTAGCCACACCATCTCACCTTCTTTAGAGCCAGGTTTATTTTTATTTGTTAATACTTCTGCTTTACCAGTCCTGCACCACTACCAGCCTTGGAAAACAGCCCAGGAGAATGAGCAGGTTGGCACGTCTGTCTCACTGCCAGCACCTGACAACACACACTTTAGCCAGCAAGTCATTAGGCCATTAGGTGTCAATTTTAACTGCTGCTTCATATCTGGTCAGGTTTGGGTTGATTTTAATCTAATCCTGGCCTAAATAGCTGCTGTTTTCTCAAGCCTGTTCGTCTTCTGCTGAGAATCCTTGTCACAGGATGCTGAAATACAGAACCTCACCTCAGTGCTATCAGGAAAACCAGGTAACCCAGCACAAACACATCCACTGCACCCTCCTTAAAGCACACACAGCAAACAGGAAAAGGTGACTTCTCAAAGAATCACTCACCATTTTCAGACTTCTGCAGGGAGTACTTGTAATCGACATTTACAGAACTACCAGATCCCATGTTCTCTAACCAATGCTCCAGTGTTGCAGACTGGCCCAGTGTCACCAAAACCACCAGAGAGATGCAGCAAACACCATTCAGTCAGAATCAAAACAGCTGCAACATGTCCCACAGTGCTGAGAATCTACAATGAAATATATTAACAGTTAAGATCAATGATCAGATGGCCTCTCGTGCTCAATTACCACTATCAGGATTTTACCAGCTACTTGGGTGTCCTTCAGATGATCCAAAATGAGGATTTCTGTCTCACTCCTTCCAATTTCAAGTCAGCTATATAAATAGGACCCAGTTCAGCACCTTTCCTACTTGCATATCTAGATACTGTTATTGTATGGCAGATGTATAAAAAGTTTTTCAGTACTGATCAGGAATGATAAAAGCCATGAAGTTGATTGATTACCAGTCAGTACGTGCAGACAAATATTGATGCATGTAGTCACCTGTGAAGGATAACTCATTATGAGGGATGAACACACACAGTATTTAATCTTGTTATCTGTGCAATACCACAGCTGGAGGGTAGATAAGTCTAAAACAACAATTACCTATCATAAGAAAATAATCAGCTTTGTTAAACACTGCTTTCCTTCACCTCATGCATATACTACAGTGTAGGAGCACATGATGCCATCTCTTGCCAGCATAAAAGGGCAGGACAGCCAGACTTTGGTAACTGGAAGGAAGCTCTGGTAAAAAATCCAGTCACACACTACTGCCAAAGCAGCCCCAGGCTGTATTGCAAAATGATTAGATTTTTAATCTAACCCAGAATTTGCAGGGGGAGAAAGCTGAGAAATGGAGGAAAGGAAATAAACACCTGTAAAAATGTTAAGCCTGGTGTTTGCAGGAGACCACAGCTCAGAGGGTTTTGAGGAGTCTGGACAGAGCAACTACAGAGGTGCTTCTCCCCTTTTCTCACCTCCTGCAATCCTTGTGCCTCCTTCCATCTCCTTTCACCCATCCCACATCTCTCCTCCCAGAATAGCTCCTGATTGCAGGAGCACGTCCGGCGTTGCGTAAGGTGAGCACGTGCCATGGTGGCTCAGGAAGGTGAGCCCTGCTCAGCCACACTGCAGCACGGCAAAGTTCCAAGGCAGAGCAAGTGCTCCAATTCTCTCCCTTGCCCAGGATGCCCAATTGTACCATGGCATCTTCACAGTAACTGGATGATGCAACAGGAAGGTACAAAGCAATGTTCTCATTTTATTCTAACATCATTTCATATCAGTGTCAGAAGTGGCCTGAAATCACCACTGAATTATATCCAACTTGATCTGGTGCTTTACAGCCTTTATGCTTAAATAATGCAGGTGCTCTGACAACTTTTCAGGTTAACTACTCCAAGGGACAATTGCACACAAAATCAGGATCCCTAACACTTAAAGGGCTCTTACTTGTAACCTCCCGTGCCAGCTTCAAGGGGAGGAGGTGGCTTCAGCTCTTCAACGAGATGAGTACCTTTAAAGATACCCTTAAAAATGCAAACATGAGCAAAAAAGTCCTTTTTCAGGAACTAGGACACTTCCAGATGACTTCTGAAAAATGGAGAACAGATTTGAAGCAAACACTTAAGTACAAGGTTTGGTACTTTGCTTTAAGGATGCATTCAGGGGTACTGCCTGTTTTGTTGAAATGGGACTTGGGAATTAAAATTACCTTTAGCAACACAGAATAAAGTTTTCCCTCATTTCCTTCCTAACCTGCAAAACAAAGACTATTATTTAGGCAGCCCTACCTGAAACAAATTTTGGCCATCCATCCCAGGAAATGGCTTAGTATTAGTGTGCTCTAGGAGCACCTGTGGAGTACCAGCATAAGCAACAGCACCAACCTGTTTATCATATGAACAGGCTTATCAACAGGTCCCTCCCAAGCAGCTCCTGGAGCTGTGAAGTCTTTCAAGTTCATTACCCTCAGATCTTTTTGAGGGCCACAGCCCAAAGAGGACACAGCAGTAAACCAGAATCCAGTGGAATCAAACCTGTTCCAGGGGTGGGAGGAGTGAGAAAAAAAATCCACCACTCCAACTGCTCAGCACCTCTGATTCTTCCTCATCCACCAAACAGTGAGGTGCACCCTTCCCTTCCTAAAGAAAGGCACAACCTGGAAGACTTGCTCAAGTTGAACAGCAGCATCAGCTCAAACACAGGCTGTCCTAAACAGCCAGGTGAGACAACAGGATGCATCGAGGGAATGACCAGCTACTGACTGCTCCTTCCTCTCCATGCTCTTGGCCACCATTCAGAGTCTCAGTAGGGAAGTAGCCACAGACATGTAGGGAAGATGTTCCCTGTTCACCAGAGGTAACATTCCACAGGCAGAAGAAAAACACATGACAGCCAGACTTCAAAACTTCACAAGCCATTGGATACCACTTCTTGGAAGTCTTCAAACACAAGCTGTCAACTTGCTTAATAACAGTATCTAATACCACAAAACTCAGGAAAACTCACATAAATCCATTTGGGTCAAGCACCCCAAAACAGGAACAACAAAAACCTAGGTCAGCTTCCTGCCTTAGCACAAATATTACTTTAACTTCTTCAAAACAAAATCAAGTGACAGCATTAACTGAATCCCACATACTCTGAGCCTGTGCACATTGCAGATCTGTGCAGAACTAGGTGCCTGACCCACAGGCCAGGAACACCACAGCTAAAAGGAAGCCTACTCCAAAACATGGCTCCTAGGAAAAGTGACATTGCATTGATCATACACAACAGGAGCCCCACTAACCTGCCCATTTTATAGACAGTCCAGCAGCTGAGGGAACAGATGAGCAGAACATGGAAGGCAACAAGAAGACAGACTTACTGAGATTTTAACAGGGAAAAACCTGAAAGACATCAGAGGGAAAGTTTCACTGAAAGAAAACAACAACAGTTTAAGACCTACAGATTAATTGATAAAATAACCAAATACTTCTCTCAAGAAAGCAAATCTCAGGTAGCACTAGGGAAAGTGATAATCCTGCCTTGCCCCCAAGAGTAAATACTTATGGATGGCCCATGTGTACATTGGACTCAGCACATCTTGTAGCTGGAAACGAGATTGCAAAGCTTGTTTTATTTTTATACACACACCCACAGTTACTGCACTGCCAAAAAAGTCAGTTTCAGATACAAAACCCCCAAATGCAGTTTTATACAGCTCATCATATAAAAAAGATATTTCACCTCAAACTACAGGTGCTGAACATAACACCCTGTCACAAAAATAAAACAAAAAATGCAACTTACCTTGCCAATTCCTAAGTTAGGGATTTGTTGAGATAAACACAGTAGAAGCTCTCCGCTTGGTAGATTTTTGTTCTATTCTGTACTCAAAGAAATGAATGATCTTTGAAGTGACTGGTTTGATTACAGATGCAGAAACTCCTCCTCAGAATGCAATCAAGCAAGGTGCTCCCTTGGGCACGCAGCAGGACAGGCCATGTCTTTGTACATGTGCAGCCCAGAAGAGGTGTGGGCCCCTCGACTTATTTACTGCCTTAAAGAATCCTCTCTCATGTGATCCTTAAGAAAGGCTACAGGCCTGAACCTGGATTAGGATTACTGAAAGGATTATAAATGAGATATACAGCATGTTAGCCTCTCCCATCTTAAGAGTCAGCTCTAACACACTTGCAAGTCACCTTCTGCTAAATGCAAACTTACAGAGAAAAAACAATTAATGGTTTCACCCTTTACCTCTGTTGGACTGTAGCTTTGTAGCTAGGGGATCTATACTGCAGAAGGGAAAGGATGGGGAAAAAGGATTACTTAGCTCAGTTCTGTTTCATTACTTAACAATTCTAAGGCTTGAAAAAGCAGAAAAACTACTTTCTTTTTAAAAAGTGGACACACGAACCAGATGAAATCTTAAACAGAAATAAGCGATCCTCCATTTTTAAAGAAGTAAACATGACAGAACCATAGAATGCCATGCTGGAGAAGTACCTTAAAGATCATCTAGTCCAACCTTTCTTGGCAAAAATTCCCACAAAATACCCAAACCTGCCAAAATAATGCATCAACACTACATTTTAATGTTTCCAGCATTAAGAGTTTTATTTAAAGTATTAGCAATCCCATCTCTGCACTTCTGTCAAATTTCAATTCTTATTAAAAGTAGCTCAGCTACTCACAGGTTAAATCATCTAGTTACTATGATGTGTCATTTACCACTTCATTAGTATTTATATTTTTAGCTTGTCATTAAACTAAAACCACAAAGTAATTTATGTTTTTGATTAGCACAAGAAAAGCATTCTAGGTGGCAGAAAGCTTTTTATTGGCAATGAGCATGTTTGAGTGTTTACTATCACACAAAATGCAAGGCTTTCAAGAAAATAATTCAGAAAAAAACCCCGTAAATCCTTGTTTAAACTTCACAAGCACAAACAGCTGCCAAGACCCAAGCACAACAGCAGCAAATTTTTTTCTGAATATTCATGGATACTTGTGATTTATACACACTAGATCTGCTTGTACACATTAAAACATACATTTGGTTAAATTTACATACCAGTAGCATCTGGGCACACCCCTGCCAGCAGATAATCAGCCTAATGGTGCAGAGGTCAGGATGACAAAACAAAGCCACACCTGGAAGGATCCTTTTGTTGTAGGAGGCTGTTATTTAAGGAAAACCTGGTGCCATCAGGTGTCAGTGCCTGCTCTGTAATTTAAAACAACGGCATTCTGCAATCCCAAAGACAGTGAGCACAATTACATCTTCCTCCAGGAACTCTGTTCAAATTTATCCTTCTGGCATCCAACTGCTGTACAAACTGGGTCAGGGCAAAGCTTGCAGCACACTCATCCAGTCAGGAGGACAGGATGCAGATAAGCAGGTTATGAGACTCAGCACAAGGAGATCAAGGGCCCACAGCTCCAGAAGGTGCTCTCGGAGCAGTCTGCATAACCAGTGCACAAACACTGCACCAGCACAGCATGGATCTGGAAATGGTGCTCTGACCACACCTTCCCTCAGGTGAAGTTGTGTCCAGTGCAGGAGGGGACCTCTAAGCTTTACATAATCCAGTATCCACTGGTCTTGATTCTTCAAATCCTTCACTGTTTCCAGGGTACAATTAAGTGCCAAAATTCAATATGCAGTCACAGCACAACCCAACAAAAACCCCACTGCTCCATATTGTAGAAACAACTTATAAACTTACTATTGCAGGCAATTTTATTTGATCACAGGAAAACATATATCCTCCTTTAACATCACTGCTACCCAACACAAGCTTCTCTCATCTACCAGGGAGCAAAGTCTTATCACACTTCCTGAAACAGCTCCTGATTTCTGATAAATCAATTAACTATAGTCTACAGCTCTGCATGCTGCTGACTGTTGCATCTGCCCCTGCTAGGCTCATATCACCAACCCCTCACAGGTGAGGGGAAAGGATGAGCACATGCAAGTAACTCCACACACCTCCAGAAATCAGTCTATCAGCTGCATCTTTTTATTTCATCATGTTCAGACCTACTGGCCATGTAAAGTACAAAAATTTATTCATTAGCACAGAACTACATTGCAGTTACACGACTCTTACAAAACCAGTAAAAGCCATTTTTAACCAGTCACATCTGCTAGAACATCAATTAAAATAAAATTCAAACACCTCTTACAGTTCATTAAGAGGATCACCTGCAACACTTCAAAGAGTTAACAAGTCACTATTTCCCAAATGGTTCACATAATTAATAAGCCAAAACGACTGTACTGCTCCCAAGAGTTATTTTAGAACCATATGCTGATCTTGCAAAGCTTCAGCTTTTCACTCAGTCTGTTGAAACAGAAAAGTAGATAAGAGAGCACAAGTTGGTATAGAGTTACAAAAAACCAAACTCTGTACAAGCTCTAAAAGGAATTACTCTTGCTAAAATCAGATCTGAAATATCTTTCTCTAAGTATATTGAAACTGCCACACAAGGCACCTTGTGAGTTCAAGGACTTGGATTTGTTCTGCAAGTTGACAGGACAAACCCCTCAGAGGGTGCTGCTCACAATGTCATTGCTGAGCAGCTCTTGCCAGTGAAGCTCAATTTTTTCTGGTGCTAATGCACCACCCCCTCCTGCTGGGATTCCTGTCAACCACCTGGAGACAGAGGAGTGCTGGACTGGGGACTGGTACAACCTGCCAAAACATTGCCAGAGAGAACCTCTACCTCAAATCACAACACCCACCCCCTTTCTCTCAGATCAAGCACTTTTCCCTAAGATAATGTCCAAGAGCTTCACTGAGCAAGTCAATACTTACCAACCTTTAAAACAACAAGGGAAGGTATTTACCCCAGGGCAACAAGCAAACCAAGGACAGCATCAGGAGTTCAGACCACGTCACTGGAGTGTCACTGCAGCACTTTGTCCCTCAGTGACCCTGCACCCAAAATGTTTAAATGCAAGTACAACGTGCTACTTACACCTCTGCTCCTCACAGCTCTTCACTGCTCAGTTCGGATCCATGTCTGGTACTTGAATGGAAATGCAGCACTCATCACTGTGGTGTACACTGTGTTACTGGCAGGGAGAGAGAAGAGTCAGTGACATCCCAAAGGCTGCAACACTAATTTATACAGCTAGCAAAGCAGCTTGAGTGGAAACAAGTGTTCTGCTTAGGTACAGAAGGGTTAGAAAGACAGAAAAGCTGATGGAATTGAAGGCTTCTGGCATAGATTTTTAGTGTTCTCTCCCCAACTCAGTACAGCAAAGCAATGGTATTTGGACATCCATTTCATCACTATATTAAACAACTGGTAGTGTTCATCTCAGGTCTGACAGATACAAACTCTCCCAATTTCCTCACATTTACAAGACAGAGAAGAGGTCCTGCTATTAACTTAGAGGAAGCCACTGCAAAGCCCCAGTGAGAATGAGTGATCCAGAGAATATACTGATCTCTGTGTAAAACATAACAACCTGTGTGTTGCAAAGGTGTGATTTCTGCAACAATACAGAACAAGATACTGAAATAAATCTCTCAAAAACACAGTAAATCGTACTTAAAAGTTGGTCCTGTTTACTTTTATCCTTTTTACACATCAAGCAGACCTACACCAGAACATTGAAAAAAAGCCACTCTCAGTGTTAACACCAACCTAAAAGTTCCAGAAGTGGACAAACAACTCAGTGGAAAGTCCAGCTGCTCCTCCAAAGGAATCATTTGTTTCACTGCTCCAAAACAACTTCCCACTATCAGACTGAGCCCAACCAATTGTAGCTCTTTGGATGGAGGGGCAGACGCAGGACAAAGAGTGTTGTAGAAGTGAAAACGGTGCCACAAACACAAGCCAAAAATCTAAACTGGGAAGCCACAAGACACTCAAACACACAGCAAGACCCTCAGGAAGCTCTGATTGACTCTGAAGTGGCCTGAGGCATAAGCAGGAGGCACAGATCATCTCAATCTAATACTTACATGTTTAAGACTGGCTTCACTGACAATACCTGTACAGAAAGTTCGAAGAGTTGTCATTTTGGTAGATGAAAGGGGAATTAAAAGGCTATTTATGAACAGCAGCAGGGTGAAGTTATAAAAGCAGTAATGTGAAATTAAGGAGTTTTCCAGCTTTTTTTACCATCGGGCCATTTACAGAATTACTTTCAAAAGCCCTCTGAAATACCCATTTCAATTCCCAAAGCTAACTGCTAGATACCACTCACGTCTGTCTAACACTGTCTGCAATAATTTCACTTGAAATATGGAACTGCAAAGATGATGGGATTCACCTCTTGCACTTTCCACCTGGATTGGCAGACTACTACAAAATGCCTATGCACAGGAATTCAGCAGCATTTTAACAAACTTGGTCTTCACCTCTCCAAAAATGACTGTACAGTACAGCTTGTTCCCCACAAAAAAAAGCATCTTTTAGATCCCTGACCAAACTACTGCATTTCTGCTTTGACAAAGCTTGCAGTGAAAATCATAATGCAGAATTAAAGAAATACCTTAAAGAGTGTATCAAAATTGATGTTCTGCTGTCCAGTAGCATTGAGAGCTTTGATGGCTGCAGTTCTGCAGGAAAACACAGTATCATCAACACACTTTCCTGTTCCAAAGGCTACAAAGCATCAACACAAACTTCTCACTAAGGGCCTCGACACTGAAATGCTTGCTTTGCCTAAAATAACCCAGAGTTGTGTGACAGGATCTGGTCTCACATTGTTGAAGCTACTGTTACTAATCCCTTGAGTACAGAACCTGCCAATCCCTTTCTGCACACTACACAGCCTAAGAAATCCATGTGTGAGCACCTTCCTAGCACCATTAAATACTTTTGCACTGTGCATCTAAATCATTTACCTTCTACTAAACTTTACTTGAAGTTTTTGGCCCATGCCTTGCCTGGCAATTTCTCATTTATGCTAAGCCATGCCTCACAGATTTTGCCCTGGCATCTATGAATATTGCTCTTAACCTTATCTATTCTCCCTAGAGTGGCATCACAGGAAGTAAATAAGCTGCCTGCTCAAGGAGATGAGACCTGCCCAGAGAAGGAGAAACCCAAACCTGTAAGCTCTTCCAGAAATAAAGTCTTCACTCACCACAGAGCTCCCAGTTTACCTGCGATCATCAAAAGGAGGAGGGGTGGTCCAGTGGTCATAGTTTGTCTCCACACGAAACCACCTGTGACCAGAAGGGAAGAGGTGAATCAGCAGGTAATTCTTTCAGGTCAAGCATCAGCATCTCTGCATTGCCAAAAGGAAAAGCCTCCCTCAAAATCCACTTCCCTGTGTCTTTTGCAAGCCCAAGGGCCCTGTGTTGATATACAGAACCGCCTGTACCATCAACTACGGAACATAAACGGAGTAACCCCTGAACTCCTGCTGGCTTGTGACAAAACTACCCTTGACTACAATAACAGACCTTTAGAAGTATGGTTGGGAAAGCAATGGGTCTGCAACTGATGCAGCCTGCAGCACTCCATCTGCCTGTTTGCATTGGTGCCCCTTATCCCCACAGGGCAGTTCTGTACCATCACCTTCCTCTATTCAACTACTGATTTCAAAAAACTAGATAGGAACAGTTACTTTTGAGCCTTTAGCCTTCTACCACATTGGGACACAACTGATTTCCAGTTTCTGAGTTTACTGGTGCAATACTTGGCAGACAGATGGCAAGAGCCCTCCTTTGGAATCTGGCTAAAAAATTGAACAGATGTTTTTTCCACGTTTTTCCCTTTGGACTGGCCCAAAGTGACAAGGTGGTGCAATTCCTTCTCCAGGAGAAGGAACTGGGGCTCCTTTCAGAGGGTTTCAAGCTTTCCCTGTGCAGCTGTAAGCATTACCACCAGGTGCCTGGATCTCTCAAGAAAGTTGTTACTAACCCAACCTATCACTCAGGAGGCAATACAAGAAAAGAGAACAAAGCAGTTTTTTCCTACTTACGCTCCACCTAAAGGATCCAGAGGCCAGAGATCTGCTGGCCCTTTTCTGTTCCTTGTTATGACCATGCCTTCTTTGGGTGACACACCTCCTACAATATAGTAAACTTCAGCAATGATGGGAATGCCAGCCAGTCTGAGAACAGCTGACTGGAAGTCCTCTGCTCTGCTCAGGGTCTGATGCAAAAAAGGAGATGACAGTGAGGTCAGGCACGGAAACAAGCACTGGGACATCTTCAGAATCAAAAAGGTTCACTCTGTCTGGAAATGGTCAATTACTAAAGTGCTACTTGAGAAAAGCATTAGTATAGTAACATATCAAACAGTATAAAATAACCCCTGGGACAGGTATTCACATCTAAGAGTGCAACTGTGTTAACTGGTCACAACTAGATGAACCAAGGAACCAAGTCTTGGCACAGCTTCTCCAGGACTTCTGGCACTGATTGGAGATCACCCCCTTAAAGGTCTGGAATTGCCTTTCATTTACTGACAATTCAGGGACAACACTTAGCTTCTCTTATGAAATCCATTTACTTATCAAACCAGTAAGCTTTCTGTGCAACTGAAAGTTGGAAGACGCAATTTCCCTGTGAGTTTAAGCACAATTGACATAACTGAAATGTGAGAAAGTAACCCAGTGCACTTACATCCCGGACCAGCCAGCTGACAGGGTAATTCCGATTGAGGAAAGCAGCTATGGCGTTTTCCCACCATCTACCACCATCTGGGGAGAAAAAAGTAATTACTATACATGCAATATACATATATACAATGAAACAGGACAGCTGCCTATCAGCACAAGATGTTAATATCTTATGGGAGAAAGGCCAACAAGGAGCACAACATCCTGATGGAATATAAATAGACAACCTAATCCCAACTGACATTCAGCCACAACAGCTGGATTAACACTCCTGCTTTCCGGAAAGCATCTCAGACCTGTCATGAAATGAGTAATAATTATCTCCTAATTATTCATGTTACTGAAATAGTTAAACAGCAATAACACAACAGAAATCAGGAAGCAGCTAAAAAACAGTAGTGGTAGTGTTTGTGTTACCAAGCACATTAGGAGAAGTAAGAAAAACAGAAGGGCAAGTTTGTTATTCTTCATACACCAAAACCACAGGACAGCCACCAGAATCAATATGCTTGTCACCTGATAGACCTTCACCCTAATTTAGTCACCCTCCCCAACCATAGTTCACATGCTTATTTCCCTTAATTTGTAGTTCAGTTGGAGTGAACTAAAAAAAGACCTTTTAGTTCAGATAAATCAGCAAGCAGCATCAACCAATTTACAGAAGTACAGCATGCATGGAATGAACAGACATTTCATGGTCCACACACATGATCTGGTCCACAAGATTTCTTAAATCAGGCCTTTACAGAGACTTGATACACTTGGGACTATTTCTAAGCTGAACTAAAAGTGGTTTGCATCTCTAAGTATGACCCCACTACACTCCGATTTTGAAAGGATTAAATAACTACTCCGATATCAGGAGCAGTATGTGTGCCAGCTATGGAAAGAATTTAGTGACTCCAACAAGGCTGCATTAACAAAGGACTCAAGAATGCAGAGGTCCCTGTGCTCCATACCAGAATCCCTACTCAGAGATAATGTATATGTGTAACACATACAGTGAATATTGTTGGCATATCATATAAAAATTTCAAAAACAGGTTGTCCAATTAACAGATTAAAAAACCAAATATGCTTATCACAACCATAAGAGAAAAATAAATATTTTCTATGTTGGCTCTGAGACTACATTGCTGCCAGTTCAAACAATCAGCCAATGAAGAACAAAGTGTCACCTTCTTACAAAAAAAGAAAAAAAAAAAACAAAACCAAAACTTGAAAATGGAAGATGCCAACCCCAGCTTTCAGTTAACTCAGCTTCCAATATTTGTGAAACTGAAGTACTGATGGAAGAGGCAGTGACCTTTCCTTTGCCTTCCTCACTGCTCCAAGTTTCAGTTCTCAGCAGTGACATCTCTCAACTTCCCTGTATTACTGATCTTGCTCAGCTGCCTTTCCAGTGCCTCTGCATTCTCTCAAACCCTGCTGCCTTTCCCCTAAATCTGTCTTACACTTCTCTTCCTGTCCTCTTTCCAACTGCCTTATGATGACAGATGATGGAATACAGCAGAAGGGTCACAGAACCAGGAAAGCAGCTGTTTCTTTGCTATCCAAACTGCTTCTTGTTCTGTCAGCCCCTACTCTGCCACCTCCAGCTGTGACTCTTGACCAGACCACAGTTCGCCTTCTACAGCTCTCCCCAGGGCTCTTCCTGTCCTCTGACACTTTCAGCTCAGATGACAAACAAACACCTCCTCCTACACAGCAGCCAAAAACTGGCAGCATGCGCACTTTGACTCCCTGAGAGCAAGGCAAGTCATTCCCTTTCAGATCCTTCCTGGCAACTTTAACCTCACTTTTCCTTCTGGGGGAGAAGGGCCAGGGCAGGCAACAACAGAGCACATAATGTCAAGTGTAGAAGACATTTCATTTACCTCGTTCATCCCCAGAGATTGTGAACTTGTGTGGACGCTGTCCAGTCCATAAGCCTACGTAGCCAAGAAATGTGGTGCCTTGGTACGCTACCTGAAACCAGGAAACAGAACAGAACACGACTGAAAATACTAGTAACATTTGGAAGCAGCACCCTGTCCTTCTTTTTCTGACTTTCATACTTAAGTTGCTATAAAATACTGTGCCTTAAATTACAGTAAAACTTGCCAAGTAAACTATAAAAAGACCAACGCCCCAAATTCACTGCATTTCATTTGTTAGTGATCACCAGCTGCTACAGGAGTTTAGCTCAAATTAGCAAGCAGCCAAGCAAGAAACAAACAGCAAGTTTTCCATCTGCAAAATGGACTAATGAACATGAACAAATTCACACTAAGACTGTACTAATAACTAATTCGTCTTTTGAAATCTTGACCCAAAACCACACACACTGGTTGAAAAACTAGAAAGGTCTAAAAAGTAAGCCTTAGAACTGATCCCTGCCAAAACTGATCTCGTTTTCTGTAGTACTTTTCTTAGTATCTTGACATTTTTTCTTTCAACACCTCCTTTCAAATAACAATCTTGAGAATCTTTATTATGCTGTTCTATTTTCTCCAATGCATCACCATAAACTGGATGTCCATAAAGCAAAGAAAACCTGCGTTCATCCCACACTCCTGGAGAGTAACTGTGCTGCTCTAACAATCCAGTCTATGTGGGATGGGAACACATTCCTACATTAAATCCCCCTATCTAAGCAGCTATAGGACAGACCACCCAGCTGAGCCAATCCCAGACCATACCTGCCCACTCTTTATAAACTGCACATCAACTGTGATCTTGCTCAATATATCAACAAAATCATAATCCAGGTTCCGACCGTGGTAAATGTTCCCTTTGTCATCCTGAGCAACAATACTTGTACAGAACCTGCAAACACACCAGACAAAAATCAGTGAATAAAGAGTTGTGACAGTGTTGTAGTCAAAACAGATCAACCTTTCAGGAAGAACTGGGTTCTGCTAGGTATGTTATTAATGTTTCCATACAAATAGGAGTTTGCTCAAAGTCCAGTGACACACTACAGTCAGGAAATCAGGTCAGAAACCACAGAGCGGGCAGAGAGCAGCACTTCCACTCAGGGAAAAGTTGTTACCTCTTCTAAATCCCAATGAAAAGCTGACATCTCAAAACACCCACAAAGTGTCCTGCTCTCTGCATTTCATTTTGATAGATCATTTCACTTCAATTTGGACCATGTTTATATTTGTAGTCATAACTAGGTAAGTTCCAACTAAGTCCTTTCAGTGAAACCGATGCAAATAGTTGTTCAAGTATCAGCCATTTCAGTGAGAGACTAATCTCTAGAACAGGAAGTGTGTTCAAACTCCTTGTGTAGCACTTACAGTTTCATTGAAACAGGGGTTTTTATGGAATATATTCCATTAGCAGGAAATTAACAACTTATTTCCTCTAAGAGTTAGAAGTTTCTTCTCAGTGATGCATAACCCCTGTCTCAAAAATATAAAGGTAAAAAAATTCCTCATGCAACTAGGCTGTTCCCAGCTGAGGGGTTTTTTTTTTTTTTAGAATCCACGCTCAGAAAGTTGCATGGATCTCACCAGGGCCAAGTATGATCAGCATCCTCTGTGAAACACTAACAAAGCCAGGATTTAAATAAGTATCATGTTCAATATTAACACTTACTAAAAAAAAGGATCACTAACTGAATATCATACATAAAAAAAACCCAAACCAAAACAATCAAAATGCAAAGAAGTGGTTGTATACCCTGAATTTTTGTAAAACCTGTATGGAGAAACCTTTTTAGTATGCTCACAGGTAACCCTAACTGTTCATTATTTTTCTGTACATGCTTCTAAAGCAAAAGAACAGAATGAAACTATTTTTTCCGCTGAAGTTTTGATTGCTGTTATAAATATTTCAGCCATTTTCCATTATGCAAATCACAGAGCAACATTATGCAGTCATTGTGAACATTCATCCCCAAAGTGGTTTAGAGTAACTTTATCTCAGACAAATAGTTAAAATAATGAAATGGCAACTAATTGTTCTAGCTGCCTTTTGGGTGATTTTACATGACAGAAGACTATCTTACATGATCTTTAAAGATAAGCCATCCCAACTACTTTGAACGGAGGGATCCACCTTATTAGCAGAAATTTTCAGATTTTTATCCACTTACATAGATGTATGTATACAAGAACACAACAGCTAGATTTTACTTTCACTAAGCCATAGAAAACAACTTTCTCTTTCCATGCAGGATCCAAACTGCCTAAGGAGACTGAAGCCTTCCAGCTGAAGACACGACATGGTCCGAGAAGGAAGAGCACAAGTGACCTGCCTTGCTGTGCCTCCTCCCACGCTGAACTGCCCGAAGTTCTACCCCTGCTCACACCAGACGCTGTAAGTACCGCACACTTACGCGGTGGACTCGTAGGCGAAGTTGAGCAGGATTCCATCTCCCAGACTGATTCCCAGTGCTTGGCACAGCCCCACAATCTCCCCCGCGAAGGGCTGCGGCATGAATTGCTCCAGCTCCGCTGCTATGGGCCGGATGACCTGGTGCACCCATTTCGGGACGCTCTCGCTGCAAAACACCCGAGGCGTTAGCCGAGCGAGGGACAGCGGTGCCAGCAGCTCACCCCGACACCTCCCCGGGGATGCGGGCACCCCCCCGTACGCCACTCACTCGATGACCCGGGCCACGGCGGCGCGCAGGAAGGCGGGATCGAAGTGTCTCAGCACGGGCAGCCAGCGCTGCTCGGCCGGGCTGTCCAGGCTCACGTTGCAGCGCAGCGGGGCCACCGCCGCGGCCACGCCGCACAGCAGCGCCAGCAGCGCCCACGGCCCGCAGCCCATGGCGCAGCACAGCGCGGGGCCCCGCGGCCAGCCCGCCTTCCCCGCAGCCACAGCAACCACAGCAGCCACGCCCGCCGGGCAGGGCCGGGACACGGCAGCGCCCGCCCCGAGGCGTGCCCGCCGGGCCGGCCCGCAGCCGGCACCCCCGCACCTCGGGCACGACACAGGGTGACAAAGTAACCACCGAAAGCGGTACAGGCTACCGCTGAACAGGGGCATTTCCCCGGCGCTTCTGCTTGCCAAAGTTTACAAGAGGCAGTCCAACACAGTCCTTTTAACAAGGAGGGCAGGGGACAGACAGACTTGGCAGTAACTGGGCATAGCTCAGCTTGCCGGGTCACACAGCAGGGCTGTAAACAAGAGGGAAAAGGGAAGAGAGGACACTAAATACTTGTTCTGAACTCCGAGAGCAAAACTTCCCTCTCCCTTTCAGCCTCAGAAATCATTATTTTTGAACACATCCACATGAAGGGAAGCCACTCAGTTCTTCAGCACAAAAGAAACAAGAACAGCCAGAAGTGGGCTTTATACAAGAACACACTGTACTTGCCCTCTCTTCCCCTTATCTTTGTCTCTTCAGCCCCTTCTCCACACTCCATCCCCACACCCACTGCAGGTCCTCTGCATCCCTTCCATCTCTCCAGCTCTAGGCTACACATCCTTGACCTGGCCAGCTCACTGCTGTCATTGCCAAGTAGCCATTTCTGCCATTCCCTCAGCAGTAACGTACAGTTGCAATACAAAATGGCAATTTGTAAGAAAATCCTACTTGGTTCTTCTCTCCTGGCTCCCTGAAACCTCTGTAAGCTTTTTTCGTCTAGGAAGATTGTGACAAAACAATATACACAATCAATATAATTAGGAATTAAAGTAAATAGAAATACATATTCAACATGAAAAATAGCAAAACTGCACTAATTCCCACATAGAAGATAAGCAGTAACCCAGCTACCAAAAAAATAAAGGAAAAAAGCACCCCACCAAATGCTTTTCCATTACACTGTGCTTGTGGCACCTGTTCCTGCCCCACAAGGAAATCCATTTCAAACAGATTTTGACCAAGGATGTTATAAATAAATCCCTCAAGTTATAATTTATCAAGTCCATTAAAACAGGTGGCTGGGGAAGGTACAAAGCCCATTAATGGTCCCAGCAGAGGTCAGTGCTGAAGCGCAAGTTAAACCTCACATAAAGAATCCAGATATGTACATTTTTCTCACATGTACTTGCCAAGAGACACCAGCCAGTCCCTCCCTTAGACCCACCAATATAGGAAAACATTCCTTTTTCTCTCTGGCATAGAAGGGTAGCATCCTATTTAGATGGCAACATGAAAGCCATCTCCCATATACTAATTTTATTTTCTTCATGAGCTGCAGTAACACTGATCTTACTTGAGCTTACCTGAATTACACAAGAATTTGGTCTGATTAGATTAGTCCAAGACAGCTGCTCAAACACCTTACTCAAGTCTGTACAGCCACACCCTTCAGACATGCACAGACACGACCTACACATGCTTTATAGACTGACGAGAATATTCTTTGCTTCCCATTACTTATTCAAGAATTGCCTCAAGTCAAATATTTTAACAATAAGGTTGTGTATTTTAATACTTACACTTACAGTGGGTTGTATGTTAATTACATTAAATAGAAAGAAAATCGCCTTCTCCCCCAAAATGCTTTAAAAATAAAATTAAAACCCTCCCAAGTTTAAGGCCTCTATCTGTCCTATAGATGCAGAATCCATCAGCTTGCAAGAGCTCCAGTTTTAACTCTGAACTGAAGAGAGGTAAATCCATAAGGCACCACAGTCCCTCTTGCCCTCAGGGGGGTTGTGGGTGGAAACAAGTATTTCCAGGGCTATTTCTTCAAAGGTGATTAAGTTCTCCTCAGCTCTTATTTCAGCAGCTTTTTCCTCTTTTTCAGAAGTGCATCTCGAAGAGCAATCTGAACACGAGACAAGAGTGGAATGATCAGGTAAGGAGAATAATAACTGACACAACACCCCAATCACATCAACGATGCTTCTCAATTTCTTTAACCTCTGAGAAAAACACTAAGAGCTCATCAGCTCCAACTGGGAGCAACAATAGCAAATGTTAACTACAATGGCAGAAACACTTATTTTAGCTGAACTCCACAGTACAATTAAAGGGCTGAGCAATACCAAATACTACACAATGAAAGATAGATGTCACTTCTTCCACTGACTCGTTTTCATTGGAAGATATCAAGACAAAGCTCCAGCACAGATAAGAGGTAAGTGAAAATGTTATTTTGGGAAGGCATATAACAAAACTTCTTTTCAAGGGTCAAGGAAGAATGTTTACAAGTGCCAGATCACTCTAGAGAGATATTGTACATTTCAGACATGGTTTAGCTGGTAAAGGATCTCGTGGTGTAACTGTAGACAACAGGCTACTTTATTTTGCCACCCAGAAGTGCTGCAGAATGCAGTGTCACACAACTATAGTCCTCCAACCCACTCATAAAAGTTATTTGCAAGTCATGTTTAATACAACTGATGCTGTAGCATAACACCAGTGAAAAATATGAATAAATTTTCTTTCATTGTTTCGCCATTATATTTAACTCTAAACATTAGTCAGGACTAAGAACAAAACATTCAAGAGGGTTTTTTGTAAGTGAGCCAAGAACCACTGTCAACAGCAGCTTCCTGGAAGTGCCTAGATTGTTTATTTGCAACCTATTTTGTGTGTTTTGAGAGCAGGGTTAATAAAGTCAGCCTTAGGTGAGGCAGATCAAAATACCACAGAGGATATTAGTCTACATCTTCCTGTTTAACAGAAACACTTAAGACATTCTCTACTGAGTCTATAGACAGCTACAGTCTTGCCATTCTCAAGGCAACAAATTGCAAACCAATACACATTTTCCAAATGATATGATCCTGCAACACATCACAAAAGAAGCCTCTGAAAGCACTAACAAGACAAACTAGCAAGGAGAAAAAAAAACACATGTAAGACAACTACATAACTGGATTATTCTACAAATTTGTGGGACATGCCTGGATGAGTTCAGTTTACTAACACCTTGTGAAACCCTGGACTGGCAGGGGCCTCACCACTGAGAGCAGCATTAGTCAAACTACTGCTGAATTGATTTATTTTTCCCAGCTTGCTTCAGGTGGCAATAAATGTCCTTAAAGAACAGCTATAAATGCTATTTGTGACAAGCTATTAGATGACCTCAAGGCCAGGACAGATGAGTTCATAACACAATAGTAACAGGACAAAGGTCAAAGAAAGACTATGGAGAGTGAAGAAACACACAAAAAGCTTGCCTTTAGAAAGAACTCCATACCAGAGAAACATTCCTTCTATCACAGAATTACATTCAGGATTCTATTATGATATCTTCAATGCATGTAAAGGAAAGCAAAACCTTCCAAACCTACACTTGATTCTCCAACAGGGCTTGCACCTCAAAATGTGTTAGAGGAGCCTGCCAAAAAGATTCACTACAGTCTCCAATACAGCTCCTCCTCGGGGGCATGATTCAGGGAAGCCAAGCCCACAGGCTTTGCAGCCATTACACCACCCAAGTTAGCAGCAACACCTCAGGATACAGAGTGCACAGCATTACAGCTGCACTTTGAGTTTGAGCTCACACAGCCCCATCCTTTTCCAGCACTAATCATTACCTGTTTCTCCCTGAAGGAACGCTTGGTCTTGGTCCGGACACTATGGCTGTATCTCATCATCATGAAGTTCTTGTTCTTTTTCTTCTCTTTGTTGGAAGAGCTGGCAAAGGGGTTAATTCTTGTCTTCTTTTTCACGAATTCTTTCCTGTCTGTTTTTCCAGCCTAGAATAAACATTGTCTTAGAATAACATGAGGTCACTTTGATTTTGCTTCCCCACAGTCAACATCAGCTGCCTGATGGTAACAGGTTCTATGGCAGTAACAATAAACTTGGATTTAGGATGTCTTTGTGTCCACACCTGCATTCTCCTACGCTGGCTGTATTTCTTAAGTCACAGTCAAAGTCGGGTGTGTTTGTACTTTCATGGTCACCTGTGACCAGCAAGAGGCTGTTTCTTGCAGCCAAAGTGCAACAGCAAAAAACTGAGATCATTTCTCAAAACCCAAATATCAGCTGGGCATCCATCTTACAGATGCAACCCCAACACCCCCTCTTTCTGCAGAAGGCAAATATGAATCTGCAAAGACAAGACACAAAACATCCCAGTTCCTCACCATTGCAGTTGCCAGTCTGGTCTCCTTGTCTGACTTGGGCTTCTTATGCAGATGTTCAATATCTCTGAGTGAAAGCAACTCCCCCCTACACAAACAGAAATCCAGCAAAAAGGTCACCACCCACAAAACTTCAGCTGGCAAGGAAAACAAGATGCCCTCTTGCTCTCTAACCCATTTCTTAAACCACTGTCTTATCATAAACTCAGGCACAAACTTTTTGTTCTCTTTCAGGTTATTCCTCATGCATGGGACATCCCCCTCAAAAGCTGCCATTACTGTTTTTAAAGCCCCGCTTTATCCACAGTTTCACAAGCTCTGGAGAAATAACCATGCAACTACTGCTACTGCTCTTGGCCTGAACAAGCCAAACAGGCTCAGACCTTCCATAGGCCCCTCATATCTTTTCTTCCAGGTCCAATGCTGAGCCAGGATCCATTCTACGTCACAGCTGTTTGCTACCTGTCTCCAGGGAATATTGATCAACAGTAGAGCTCTGTACCCTGACACAATGAAATGCTGTTTCACCAGATGACAGTCCATATCCTACCTGCCCTCTTCCTCTTCATCATCTATTTCAATGTATTTCCTCTTTGCAGCTTTGCCAGGTGCAGAATTTATTTCTTTAGAAAGTTGGGCAAGACGTATTTTCTGGAAGTCTTCTTGAGTCAGCAGCCTGCTCGTACTGACTGCTGCAGCTTTGGCTTTCCGCTCCTCTATGGGCATGCTTTTCACCTTCTCTGCCTTGGGAAAAGAAACACGTACAAAACAATCACCTAGAGCTTGGCCAGCCACTTCTGTGCCACCATCTATGACCCTTACCTTCCAAATATTTAGCATGTAAGGGTAGTATTGTTGGGAAATGCTACAACCAGCTGTTAGGACTCCTCTTAGTCTTATATCCAACATCTAGTGTTAGAATAGATGACATACATACCCTATTTTAGGATAAGTACAAGCACTCACATAAATATCACAGCTCTGAGACACCATTCCCCCTTCTCCCCCCAAGGTATGTACCTCAGCACAGTACTAAGCAGTATTCAAATCTCATTTCTCCTGCACAGGTTACACAGAACCCCTGTATAATTATTTATGAGCAGCCACATAAAAGTATAGAGCATCAGAATCTTGTCTGCAATTACCAAGACCACTGTATATTTGAGACAGTGGACTTGCAACTCACTACTTGTTGCTGCTCCTCATCTGAGGAGTGATGCACATCAATCCATTCTCCATCTTCATTGTCCTCCTCACTCAGACTAGCACTTTCCCAGCCATCTGCAGGGAAGAAATATAGACCAGTTAACGTGGACTCAACTATCTGAATGTGCTTTATAGCTACCTTACTACACACTGTGTGTGTTGCTCCTCTTTGCTGCTGTTCTGACTGAAGTGCTGAAGTCACCACCTTCAGAACCAAGCAGATTGTTACACTAATCACTGCATTCTTGTGCCTAAGAAGCATGGCATCTCAGGGCATTTATTCCTCTCGTCACCTCCCCTGCAACATCTCCAAAGCACTCTGGCTTCATTTCCCAAACTCTGCCTTGCTTTCAAAGACTCCTCCATCTCTTTTCCCTCATTCAGGTGGGTGCTCCAGGTTGCGTAAAGCGTTTGCACAGAAAGTGAGTTTAAGTCACATATTACTTCCTCGTGCTGTTTCAGTGTCTGGTAATTCTCAACAACATCTCTTCAGCAGGAGCTAAACATAGGATGTTTCATAGCTGTACAACGTGTCTCTGCTTTTCCATCCCATAAAGCACAACAGCAACACCCCACTAATGCACTTCAAGGGTACAGGGAAGTGCAAGCTACACAGGAAGGCAGAAAAATGAAATGCACAAACACAAAGTGTTACATGAAATCTTACTGATAGTGATGCCCAAAATACAATTAAAAAAAAAAGAAAAAAAAAAGGCCTACCTTCCTCTTGGGTTCCTCCCTTTTCCTTTTCATCCTCAACCTCCAGTACTTCTGCTCCTGGAATGTAGTCTTTGGCATCCAGTTCTCCATATTCATGGATCCTGGCTTCCACCGAGGCCTCAGTAGGCTTACCCTGTACATTAAAAAAAAAAAAAATACATTGAGCAGGCTGCTATTTTAGTGCCCACAAATCCATGAAAATATCTAGCAGAACGGGAGGGTGTGGCTGGAAAAAGATAAATTTTGCTTGATGAAATAAAGATCTTAATTACTGAAGTTGAAAGAACTCTAGCCAAAGAGCTCACCTTCTGGACCACAATCTATCCATGAGTTAGATCAATTTGAACTAAGGGAAAGAGGAAATAAGAGCAGACCATGTCCAAAGGTAGCAGGGAGGGGAAGAACACAGGCTGGACTCCACCTCATTCTCAAGAGGCCACTGAGACCAGTTATTTTTGAGCACCTCAGTTCCCAGTGAATGCAATGCACACGAAATACTTACCCTGAACTTCTTCTGCAGCATCTCTGGGTTCAGGGAGCGGAACAGGTGTATCAGAGTTCTGGCAGACATCATCACATCTACCCAGGAACAGAGTCAGGAGTCAGTACCAAAAACCAGAATTCTGAGCAAACAAAGCCCACTCAGGTCATCAGCACGTACAGCCTTCTCTGAACACAGCACTTCCTTAGGGCTTGGCCTTAATCCGTTTCCTTTTTTATCTTGGTCAGTTATTTCCCCTGCCATAACTACTCATGACTTTTGCCTCCCATGGATACACACTCCAAATACAGCAATATAACCCAAATACTGCAAGTGTTCTCTTAGCCCATAAAAACCCATTAAGACAACACTATTACAAAGGCTATAAAAGAGGAGCACAAAATACAAGAGAAAAAATACTTTAAAATTATATCAATGTAATATTTACTTTTATTTTTATGAGTCTTGTACTGAACGAGGTCTTGGAGCAGATCTTCAGTCATGGCTAAAGGACATCTCGCAGTGATTTCTTTTATTGCGTTGATTCTAAAAGAATTGAGAATTAATCATTTTCTCACACCAGTTAGGACAAAATCCTACCAGGAGACTGAATTATGTGAAACTCAAGGAATCCTATACTAGATTTATACAAACCTAGTGTAATAGAAAGCCATTGTAGAATACTTCCACAAAAATACACAGTTTAAGCTGAGATATTATCCTAATTTGTTTTTACTCCAGCAGGTTCTTGAAAGCATAGTAAAAGTAACAGGAATAGCTTGCAAGTGGTTTAAACAAAATACATTTTATCATAGTCAGAGTTCAAGATGTTTGTATGATCCTGTACCCACCCTACAGTCATGACCTCCCCTGAATTCTTGTCAGTGACAAAGTTGTTGGCAATGGTCATCAACACCGACTGAATGATCTGAAAAAAGAATGCACATTGAATAAAAGCTTAGACATCATTAAGACAGAGGTCAGGATATGTCACTACAGTCCAAAATTATTTTCTGGACACAAGTTCTCTTGCAGAAAGTAAGACAAGCATATTCGGTTTTTCCCCCCTTTTATATGAAACAATACCTTGGAACTTGCAAAAATAGCCTGAAGTTACCATCAGCTTTTCCAAACAGTCTGCCCAGATTCCCCTTCTCCCCACAAATACACTCCTATTTCCATGCTGGTCTGCTGCCCATTTAGCATCAAACAGGTGGAATACTGACCTCAGGTGGTACCAGCTGATGTGAAGCCTGTGCAGCAAACAGAAGGATCTTTGTCACCTCTGGAAGAGAAGTGGGAAGATACCAAAATGTATTGCTGCACCTTCCTCTGGTCTATAAACACATCTGCCAAAACTCAACAAGCTGCTTGCTCAGGCAGTCCCAAAGCCACTCCAGTTTGAAGTTATTTGGGACAACTATTTCTCCTCTCCCACCAAGCCTTGGGAACAATTCTGGCCTCCACCCACAGCAGTACAGGCCCTCAGGGGCCACCAAAGGCAAAGGCTCCACAACTAGAGTCAAACATCTATAAAATGATGCAGCAAGAGGCAGCCATGCTTTGCTCAGCTGGTCAGGACTAGGGACTCAGATCCATTTTATCCCATTGCTGAAGTTTCTCAAATAAGAAGCCCTGAGTGTACACAGCTTTCAAAGAACTACAAACTACTCAGCACTTCTCACAGTCAGGGACTTGTACTTCCATCTTCTACACTCTGTACTACTCTTACTTCCCTCCAAGCCACTGCCACCTGTCCACTTACAGCACCACTTCCATGAAATGACTGCACAAGACATGGATCAGCAGTAGTACAAAGTAGCTACTTACCTCTCTGATGGGGCTGTAGGAATCTCTGAACGAAAGGGTAGAAGTTGAAAAGGAACAGCTGCAAAAGAAGTTGTGACATTATATTCTTGTCTTTGTTTTATTACATTATCAGCTTATGAAGGTGATCTCAAGTTTAATCTCATTCTGTAGCATGCTCTTCACATGCCTAAGATTTCATGGCATGATGTTGTCTCCTATGTTCAGTTTGATATTTGTGGAGCTAAGGAAATGACTTGTACTCGGATAAACACAGCTCAGCCTCTCTGCACCCACTTCTTTGCATTGAAATCTTTTTATCCTCTGACCCCCCCCCAACTTGGACTGAATTACTCTTCACTTCATACAATGCAAGTATTCTATCACTGGGCAGTCAGCACAAACCCCTGCAAGTGCAGGAGCTGCCAGTTCCCACCTTGTTCAGCACCACCTGACTGACACTGACTGTGGTCAGCATGGGCAGCTTCCCAGGAAGGTCTTGGAAGAGACAAGTTCTTGCCTATTCTTTAGGGATAGCTCAGCAATTCCAGACTAACCCCCTGCTCAGTGCCACACAAGTCAACACCCCGTGCTGTTCCATGAGGCCTACTGGCAACCACCTGACCATCCATCTGACTTATTGATATACAGAAGAATTAAACCTCATTTCCCTGAGGCACAAGCCCAGCACATGCCTCCACCCAAGCCAGGTGGGCTACCCAGCAGACCATTATAAAATCCAGGTACATACTTCATGTATTCCAACCAGCCTGGATATCAGGTCCATGAGCATCATCTTCACTTCAAATCGCTCCTTGCAGTTCTCCAGCTGCTTCAGCAATTTCTCAGCAAAGTCTAAAAGAGTATTAACAAATCTGTAGTAGTCCAAGAGATCACAACTCAACTAGGATTAGGGTAAAAAGAGGCAGTCAGTTTTGATTGCTTTCAAACCACAGTGCCTTTTGCATAGAGAAATTCAAGGTGGCCAAAGCACTTCTCCCAGTGGGTTATTTTTCTTCTCACACGCCTGACAGTGCTGAAACTGTGCACAGGTTCAGAGGAAAACTAGCACACATTCCCCATCATAAGCACAGGGTTTAAAGCTGGATTTTTTTAACTATATTTTGGGCCCATCTGAAAAACAAAATCCCCCAAAGTTCACTACATCCAACTAAGACACAATCAAGTGCTGTTAGACAAGTATCAGGCTAACAACAGAAATACTGTGTAAAAGGGAGTAAGCCAAAGAAGCTTGGTAGGTAAGCTGGTGTTCCCCAAATTATGGCCTTCACACATGCAAGAGAAGCAGAGAGCTACATTCTGATATATAGCAACCCAAAGTAGATAAGATTCCTCCCTTCTTGTCTCCCCTCCCTGCGTTCCACTAAAACAAGCAGAACAGGACTCATCTCACTCTCTTAAAGTGCAGTGAAACACTAAGATAAAACACTTTAAGTGTCACATCTGCACCTACTCACCACTTCCATTCTCCTGGTAGAGCTGTGTCCGAGCTTTACCATCTGAGATTAACACAGACTTGCAATAAGAGGAAATGCAGTGCACGCTCACCTTGGGGATCATGAATCAAGTGAATAGCAGAGAAGTTGAACACCTCTGGCTTGCTCTTCTTTTTCTGTTTCTGCATGGAAAAGAGTAAGAGACATTCTTCTTTTTTCATGAGGAAAGTGCTTCAGATTTAAGGTTGCTGTCTAAAGATGCCTCTTCAAAAAAGAGACACTTAGATTTTAAAAACTCTCCCTCTTTGAAACCGCATGGGATTTTCTGCCACCTGCAGCTAAACCAGCAGGGGCAACAGCACAACTCCTGCACTTAATGGATTAAGCTAAAACACTGTGAAGTCAGACACCCCTCTCCTCACCTTGAGGACCTTCATGGCTTTCTCCAATTTCTTCTTGCGCTTGGTGGTTTTCTTGTTGGTCGCATAGCGCATCATCAGATCTCTGGCTGTGGGGGCATCGTCCTTGGCAAAGAGAGAAACAAGGCTCAGCTGATGCCAGGCTTCAAATGGCAGTCAGAGAAACAAACTATCAATATTTTTCAGGAGCACATACTATATTTAAGAACTCTCCCCCCCTTCCTTAGTGTCACCACACAGGTAACAGTATTTACAGAGAAAAGCAAAGGAGCTCTTGGCATTTGTCTTTTAACAGACAGGTAAAGCATCCTGCCTCCTGGAGCCACCTGTCAGACACTGAACTTGGTGTGAAGCACAGAAAAACCTGGAGAAAACTAGGTGGAGAAAACAAAGCAACAGAGAAGCAGACAGATGGGCAGGGTCACTAAGATGACAGACCTATTAAATGTCTCAAGAATAGAGAAAACAAGATCTGATCATAACACCCACCTCAGATTCTGAGTCACTATCTTGTTTCTCATCTTCATCCTTCCCAAGAAAGAACTTCAAACTTGCAACTAACACCTGAAAAACCAATTGAACTCATGTGGGACAGGACAAGCTGACAGGAGTATTCACGACCACCCTACACCTACATCTCAGGCTGTGCAGAGACTCATCCAGTTTTTTATAGGCTTGGATTTGATCAGAAAAACTGAAGGACAGCTTGGAAGCCACAGGTGTTTTACAGACCCAGACCATTTTCACTGCCCATCATCACTTAGAGGCACTCAGTCACACCTGGGCTCCCCCAATGCCTGGAGCAAATGCCCAGATGCAAGTTCTCTATTATCCTGCAAAGCCATCGCACTAATTGCTTCATGTCAACATTGTTAAAAGCCCTTACACAGGTGATACCCAAGATATAATATTCATAACTCTAAACTTGCATTACTTTATATGGCTTTATTGTAGTTTTGGTTGGTTGGCTTTTATTTAGCAGAACAGCTTTTAGACCTTAACAGGTTAAAAACTTTAACTATGGAAAAAGTTTCTTAAAGCCTCCTGAATCAGCACAGAAGGCCCAATATTCACTCAGGCCCCAGGCAGGTGGCTCCTCTCCTCATTTTTAACTAATTAAAGCCTCACAGCATGCTCATTTCAAGCAGGTGGTATTTCAACAGTCTCTTGTGAACAGCAGTGGAACATGCACCCACCCTCCCCATTCCAGCCTGCATTTGTTACTAGATAAGCTGCCAGTTCTGCTTCTCTGTACTTAAGAGCCAAGCTCTGCCTCCTCCCACAAGTGCTGTTTTGAAAGTTTAAAACGAAGTCAGCGAAGTTTGTTTGCAATAAAATATTAAGCTACATCCACAGGAAGAAGATATGAAGTAACATCCCATTTCATCAAGTAATTTCTGTTCTCACCTTGGTTACTTTGGAAAAGCAAGCAGTTGTGATGACATTGACTGTTTTGGCATCATTCCTGGAGTAAAAAGAAACAGCACCTTTTACTTGAAGTTTTGCCATTTCACATTGTTCTCAGAAAACTAGTTCTCATCACATATTCAAATTAAGTAACTCATTTCACACAAGACATTATTTCTTCTCAGCTTAATCCTTGGCACAGAATACAGCCCCACTGGGCCACAATTAATACATATGTATTTATGTCCCTGTCCCCTGGACTGCTTTGGACTACAAAGTGATGCCCATCTGCCCCACAACAAATCCTGGAATCAACACAAGCCTGCCAGACCTACCAGATGTTCCTTCTGTAAAGTTCTATCATCACATCCAGAGAGATCTTGGCAGCAGTGGGATTGCTGTCTCTCAGCATTGTGTACATGAAGTTCTGCAGTGTCTAAAAAAAAAGTTGCAAACACTTTATTAGAAATGCTCCACAAGAGCAGAAGGTCAAATCCAAGTACAAGTGAAAGCCCAATCACTTACCGTGTTCACTTTGTTGTTTTTGTGCTTAGCATTGACATTCTTGATGTCTGTCACAATGTGAGTGTACAAGGTCTGTAAAGGAGAGATGACAGGGAGCAACACAGGTCATGCAAGGAACAGACATTACTGGGCCCTCACAGTCCCCAAGGACCAAAGTGAGATCCAACTCACCACCACTGAGCACATAACTCCAGGCTGCAACTACAACAACAGCAAGTTAAAGTCTCACTTGAACTCTCTTCACATATTTAACCAGTGTCTTTAGTTCACAGTACCGCAAGGCAAGACTAGCATCAAGGATTGCTGAATGAAATCCCACTCTGCCTCCTTTAGGCCTGTTCTGATAACCAAACTAGGGGCACAGTGTTCTCCCTTTCATGGCAGTAAAGCCTCTAACAGCTTTCAGCAGCAGCTGGTTTGGTTGTAATTGTTTTACTCAGAGGTTGACACACAACTGAGCAAAGGCAGCACCAACAGTGACCAGTTTATGGTTTTCACCTGCAGACACACCCAAGCTGCTCCATCCAAACACAGGACAGGCCTAGAGCCTGCAATGGCAAAGTCAGGGTGTTTACAGCAGCACAACACAGAGCTGCAGCCCCTCCTCTGACACCAACCAGCAAAAATCAGAGCTAATTTATTCTATTACCAAGTAAAGTGGAGCTGCTTACTGTGGAAATACTTCTGGCAAGTTGGTCCAAACACCCTGGAAACAAAGAAGACCATGAGCCCAGCTTACCTTTCGTAGCAGCTTATCGTGGCACCGCAGCAGCTGAAAGAAGAGCTCCAGCAAACTTGTAGGATTTATTAGATTCTTGTTCCTCAACAGGATCAAGGCCTTGCAGAACGTCTAGAAGAGAAACCAAACTACCAAAATGCTCTCTAGTCTCCATACCAATTGAAAAGCAATCCTTAAGCTCTCAGCTGACACCAAGGGATGTGTTACCCTCGGGCAGGGAGTGCCCCAGGGTGGTCTCACCATGCGCAGGTCGGGGTCCAGCACTGTGTGGTGGTAGGAGAGCAGCTCCTTCAGCTGCTGCGGGAAGTTGGCCATGTGCTCGGGATAGCAGTGGGCCACCTGCAAGGGAGAGGCAGGGTAACGCTCTAGGGCACACCTGGCAAGGTGTAAACAACCAGGAATATTGTAAGTGTTCGTATCATACCAATAACAGGCACTTAAGCCCATACCTAAGCCAGGCTGCCCCCGCCGCCGCGCAGCCCCAGGCACTGGCGCAGGGGTGGGCGCCGTGGGCTTACCTGCGCCAGGAACATCACCAGTTCGGCCAGCTCCTTACTGGGCTTGTCCGGCTGGAAGGTGAAGATCTCCACATGGGACTGGTAGTGGTGGTACTGCTGCAGGAACTGAGCACACACAGGGAATGGGTGAGCGCGGCCAGCAACACCCACCCGTGTCTCCCCCTCCACAGCCCACAGCCCAGTCTGGCCTCCCCAAACGTCTCCCCGCGCTCCGTACCTCCTCGGTGTAGGACGTGGGGTCCCTCTTGATGAGGTTCTGCAGCTGGGGCAGGTTGCTGGGCAGTTTGTTGCCCTGGCGGCCCGACATGTCTGCGCGGCGCCGGCACTGCCGGGACACGTGAGCGAACGGCCGGGCGCCGCCATGTTGGCCCGCCCCCCGACGGGCACCGCCGGGGGACAAATCTCGTCGGGAGGCGCGCACCTGCACAGCGCCCTCCGCGGGCAGCGCCCGGCAGCGCTCAGCGAGGGCACCCGGGGAAGGAGCTCTGCTGGAACCCCTTCCCAGCGGGGCCAAGGCCTGAGGGGGGACCTCTGGGATTAAACACAACGCCAACCAAGGGGACTGACCATAGCTGCCTCTGGACGGCTTCTCCAGGGATTTCTCCCCAGCACTTGTACCTTGTCACTTCAGCACAGCTAATACTTCCACTCTTCCTCCCTTCCCAGCTGCTTCAGGGAAGCTGTGTCATCATAGATCTCAAATAATCATTATAGAAGTATGGAGCATCAAAAAGGAAGCATCAGTTAGGACAAGAAGTTTATTCTAGCTTCATCTTTTCTGAGTTAAACTTCCAGTCAAGATAACAGAAAGCAGAGCTCTTCATTTGCATAGCTTATAGTGTTTTAAACTAACTGCTTATTTACACTGTAGGAACAGGTTTATATTCCTTTATACAATTAGTAAATGCTATTAAATAAATTATATGCAATCATTCCTCTTCCATAGAGCCATATAGTAAATATCAGAAAAACATCAGGACTCAGACACGGCACAGTCTGAAAAACATGAACATACTTCTCCTTTTATGTCAGCCAACACTCACCTCACTGAAAGACTTTTTATTATGCTGGTAAGAATCTCACAGCCACATGTAGCCACATACTTACTAGCAGGTTCACCTGGTTCAAGTGAGTTTGGGCTTTCCTGTACCCATTAGAGCATGAAGAGCACATCCTCCCTTACACACCTACAGAGCTGCCAAACACCTGCTTTTGGTCTCAAGGGGAGGGCAAAATGACTGCAAAGGTAAGAGCAGAACTTGTGGGCTGTTACCAACTGCATAGAACAAAAATAAGCTCTCCCTTACCAAAATAATTAAGTGACCACTTAATGTATTTATCTCACCAGATATTAATTAGTTCCTTCATTAGCATCTGGATCTGTTTAGCCTCTGCTCCCAGGCAGCTCTACTGTAGTCAACATTTTGGCCCAGCCCTAAAAAAACATAGCTGAGGAACTCACTTCATCCTGTACCTTCACTGGTCAAACCTTACCTCAACACCTTTAAGCCAAAGTTTTATACACCCAAAATACCACTACACAGGAGGTGTTCAGCTTGGTAGTCAGAAAAAATTGTAAGCTTTGCAATAAACTGCTTCAACAGGGAAGTAAGTCACTGACTTCAGTATAACACTTCCACTAAAAGTGAGGAGTAACCACATTATATTAATTACTTATAGCTTTGGTATGGGTGAGGTTGTTTTGTTCCATGGTTTCTTTAAATAAACTATAAGTCATTAATACTTCCAAAGGAGCAATACTATAGCTTTTGTTTCTGCAACAGCTACTGAAAGGGCTAGAAAAGTTAACAACTCACTTCAGCCATATACAAACATACTGAAATTAGAAATTATCTTGCTAACCAGTTTCTTTAAAGCTCTGCCAACTTTTATACTGCAAATCTATTCTTCCTTAAGCAACCAGTACACAGTAGAACCCTTCTTATAGCACTTACAATACAAACCAGTTACATAAACTCTTAAAAAAACTTTTACTGAAGAAACCTGCAACCCTAAATCACCAAAGAACTTAACAACTATGTCAGAAAGCATTATAAAATTATTCTTTTAAAAGCAATTTAACTTTCAGGTAACATCAGAAAAAAGAAGCCCATAAATTAAGCAACCCATTCTTATTACAAAACCCAAAAGTTATCTTACCACATCCTCACTGCTCCAACACAGAAGAAAGCAAGGCCTGGGTTTGAGCTTTTATACCCTGAGCCTGTTGCCCCCTGCACATTGATTGGTCTGATTTCTACCAGCTAATTAGGCCAAGAATATTTAAACTCAGGACAGATGGGCTTTACTACCTCTGTTTAATGGTGGTGGGGTGTGTGGATGTTCCTCAGGGAGGTTGCTTGCTCACTTTAAGGTAAGAAGTGTAAGTTTACCTCTTTATGTTGCTTTGTAAGCAAGATAGAAAGCATATTGTATCTTTGTGATGACTAGAGAGACTTAATTAATATCCTTAATGATGACGTTTGTGAAAAACATTTTTGGCTATGTTGTAGACTAAAAGGCTTCCTTTGTTTTTGTTGTGGTTGTTTGTATCATGGGCGGGTCTTGGCTCTGTTTTGCCTTTGCTGTAGTCAGCCCCCTTCTTTCTATTCAGACAAGAGCTGTAGAGTTTGAGTTTTCACAGTGTCTGGGAGGCTTTCCTTGAACTCATTTAGTATATTTTATTGCCAGCATTTCATTTAAATAGTGTCAATTCTTAGCCTTCTGTTACTATAGGGAGTTTGTCTTTCTGGACTTCATACTTCTAATTTTCTAATTAAGAAGAGGGTTAGTGCTCTTTTCCTTTAAAAAAACCCTGGGCACGTCTTTAAGTCCAACAGAAATACTTATTTCTGGATTGTGACTCATAAATTATTTACAGGCTTGAGGCACAGGAGTTGTGTGTTGTTGTTCATCAGAACAGGGAGATGTTACAGTAATGGCTTAAGAAATGCTCAGTCACTTGCAGGTCCTGTGGGAGAAGAACAGTCCCGGCTAGTGGTGCTGATGTCAGGAATCTGGGTGGCACTGGGGGATATTCAGCCTCAGCTTTGCTTGTTGTGGCCTTGCTCTGAAGGGAGGAACTTCTTGCAAGTCACTTTTTAATGGTCAAAACCACCATGTGCTGAGTAGTAACCAATCCAATGTCTAATTCTACCTAACCTAAAAATATGTTTCAAGTTTTGTTTCAATAAGTTTTGCAGTGAAGGTGCATGTTGCAGTTCAGTTTTAGAGTAAAAAATTTGCTTATATTTATTACTACACTTGAAGTAAATTCCAGAGGGCAAAGGTTAAGTTCCTGCGGGGGATGAAATGCAGCCTCGTGGTGACCTGCTAACTTGTAACATCACAGTACTCTGAGACTGGGGAACACCAGGATTCTGTAGGTGAAAATGTCTTTGAGGCAAGTTTTGGTGAGCTTAGTACCTATCCACTGCGATGGGTACAGCTGTGTCAGTGCCTGACAGGAGGCTCTTTGCCTCCCCTGATATTTGGCTTTTCTTAACTGGTTTACTTGAGGGGAAAAATCATGTTTTGCAAATGTTCATTTTCTATGAGTGATGTAACCTCAGAATAATTTGTCTCTGTCCTTTTTACCCCTTTTCTCTTTAAAACTTGGCCCCCAGAAAATTGTCTTTTCTTGAGGACAGACACCTTATATATGAATGACTGTTTCCTAACTTGCTTGTCTTAAAGGCACTTTTCCAGGGGTGAGGAAAATATATGATCTGTGGGTTGCAATTTCAACAGTAATTTTAAGTGCTGTTTGGATTTTGAGACTCTGATCCTGCCCTGACTCACAGGGCCTTGAAGCAGCTCGGTGATGCAGATAATGATAAACCAGTTCAGCCCCAATCTGTCAGGGTTTCTGCAAGTGCATGGAAATATTTCTATTCTGAGATTTTGGGATACTTTGCCTGTAAGTATAAGCAGTTATTTAGGGAGAGTTTAATTCCTTGTGAAGGAGAAAAGAATATGATTATTGGCTTGGCTGTGTCTCATGTCTTCTTATTCTATTGAAATAGAACACACAGACTGATGCAGACAAAATTTTATTGAATATTTCACTAACAAAGCTACAACTACAGGAATAAGGTTTTTGCTATTTTGTTAGTTCAATTCTGAATCCCAAACCAGGGTTCTGCTCTTGCACTTCATGTCCTCCTTCACAGATTTTTTTTTTTTAAGCTTTAAATGCAAAGCGAGGAAGAAAAGCAACTTGAGCCAGGTTGAATTTTTTTTTCAGTAATTCCAGTGGGAGCAGGGGTGGAAGAAGGCAGCAGCAGCAGTGAAGCAGCATGGGAAGTGAACTGCCCAACAGCTCCCGGAAGAGTTGGCTTTTCCTGGCACAGCTGAGGTCTTGGCAACTTTGCAAAACACTTCAGGGTAGTGGCATCTTTTGATCTTCTCTGAATCTGTGAGAACTAAAAGCTTGCAGATGTCCAAGTGCTGGAAGGGTCTAGGATCATCAATTTTAAAGTAACTTTGAAATGTGAACTCCCGTCCCTAAAATACGGTTGTACAACAGCCTTCTAAGGGTGGCACAAATCCTGCTAACATGATCAAAGGTCTTGCATGAAGAGACTGCAGAGGTTTGCTTTAGATGGCTCGGGAAGGGCACAGACATTCCTGCTGATGTCTGTGGCAGCTTTGCTCAGGTGGAGACACACAGGAGACTGTCAAGGACAGGTTCCCCAGAGCTGTTAATCAGTGTGGTTCCCTTGGCTTCAAGGGGATCACTGATTTATATCTGGTCTATATGGTGATCATGTCTGAGACATGTACTGGAATTGCAGGTATGTGCCAGGGATATGAGAACAGAGTTGATGACAACCAGGAGCTGTTCTTGGAAGATAGCACTAGGCTGATGCTGAAAATAAGGAGAGGCAAGCTGGCATTGCTGTAGGGACTGGTATTTGGGACTCTGTCACCCGGGTACTATGGTGCTACACCTGTATCTGGGATGGGAACAGGGAGTGCAGCCAGGCTTCAGCACAGCAGGGGTTCACCTAATCAGCATAGCAGGATGTCGGTGTCAGAGCTGCTGGGACACGTTTCACCTCCCCTTGGTACAGGAAGGGCACAGGGGAGCTGTAGCACTGCTCTCTGTCGTAGGTGTAGCAGGTCTGGGGTTCATCACAGAAGTTGCCCTGCTGGGCCTGGACGATCCTCCCACCCAGATCAACCTCTACAGGACTGCAGTTTCTGCAGCTGCAAGAGATGGAGAACAGAACAAGTGTGAAGAGTTGTGATGACATGCCCTTGGTGAAAACCAAATCTTTCCTGTCGATCTGCAGATGGAGCCAGTGAGTCCTAGGTGTTATATGGCAACTCCCAGCCTTCAAGCACCTTTTTGAGCTGCTGTGGGTTAAGTCTTGGGAAATTAAGTTAGTAAATAAAACTACTTACAGTTCAGAGATTCGGTAGACAAACTTGGTTCTCAGCGGGGACAAGGGGTCAGAGATGTTCTCTCGAGCCTTCAGGGGGACTCTGCAAAGGAGGGAGGAGAATCACTCCTGGAAATTGCTTATTAAACAGGGTCTTCTCTGCTGTGAGCAATTCTAAACTCCCATCTCATTCCTTGGGTTATTTCCATTCTGACCCTCCCCAAGAGGACTGCAGCAACTCCTGTGAGGGCCACTTTCAAGGTGACAGTTGGCTTCTGTTAAACTCTGAGCTGGCAGATGCCTGGGAGACTTGCAGGACATGGACTGGAATGTTTCACTAGTAGCTCTCCTGTTGTGAGCTCTACCAGAGGTCCTGCAGTTCTGAGCCTGAACTTGGTCCTTGTTTCCCAGACACACACACTCTTCAGTTAGGTTTGTGGGAGTGGACAGGACCAAGTCCTACTCTTGAACTGAGATCTATCTCATAGCATTAAGCTTTTCTGATAGTTTAGGCCTTAACTATTTTCCCAGACTTGCAATCAGATAGGGAAGTATCCAGTGGCATGGGCCCCATCTGGTTTCAGATTAGATCAGCTGTTGGCATGTTACACTCTACTTCCCCAGCCCATTTTGTGAAGTTACTACTGGACTACTTAAAACATGGGGATGCTTTTTGTATCTGAAGGGACAAACACCAGAGAGGTTCATGTGAGGTAAAAAAACACTAAACAAAGGGAAGTATTTAGGATTCCACAGAAAGCAGACCATGGGACAAGTTGTTCCCTTCATCAGTGCCAGGACATGGGAAAGTGCACAGAAAAGGGAACACTTGATCACTTGCTCACCACCTCCATGAAGTATTTGTCTGCCACTTACAGGATACGTATGTGTCTCTCCAGGACTTCTTGATCAGGGTCTTCTTTGGAGGGGACGATCTTGGAGGTCATTGTCACACACTGACACTTGTTATTGACCAGCACATACTCCTCATCCTCGGGCTCCAGGGGGTACCCTGCAAGCACAGCACATGCAACCCTGGAGTCAAGGAAAAAAGCCGTGAAAGCTGTTCTAGCAGAAAACCAAGGGATTAGAATGCCAGGAGGGCACCAATACAGCACCTGGATTGATTCCAGGGAAGGGCAGGTGGCCCTGATGATGCTTGTGCTTTGCAGGGAAAACTCTGGTCCTGATTTTCTTACCCAAGCTGTTTCTTCTCTCTTTGAGTATGTCTCCCACACTGTCAGCATGCTACATAATATGAAACTCGGTCAAAACAGGCTAAAACATCCCATGTGTCACCCAGAAGCTTTTGGAATGTTACTGGTGTTGTACAATGCTGCCTTACTGGGCAAGTAGATGGACTTGCCTGCTCTGCTTGCCCCTTGGTTTAATCATGGAGAGAAAGAAGAACTAGGCTGAAAACATCTGTGTTAATCATGTCTATAAAGGACTTTGGAGTCACTTGGACTTAAAAGCTTTGGTCCTTCTGGCCCCCATAATACACTGGTCTCATCAGCTCCCATTCCAGGTTTTCTGAGATTGTTACAGGCACTGTATCTGGGACAATGGCACCAAAACTGTGTGAAATGATGTCTCAGAGTGACCCTAGAGTTCACCTGCTGGTTTCAAGTGCTGTTTCTGTGGCCTTGGCTGCCTTTGGCAGCAGAACACCTGCTGAAGAAGATCCTCTGTGGAGTTTCTAGCTTGGGAAAAAAATCACTTGGCTTCTTTGCTCTGCAAGCTTCTTCTCTGCCAACTCATCACTCCACGTGAGCGCTTCTCTCTGAAGCAGAAGCTTCCCAGAAAAGCCTCTCTAGTCCCTGGCTCCTTGTCCTGGTCTTTCTTTTGGCTCATGGAAGGTCTCTGGCTTGTCCTTCACACAGCCCTTGCTCTGCTGTCTGTGCTGTATTCCACATAAGGTTGTGTGCAGTTTTTTCCAAGCCCTTAATCCAAAGCCAATATTCAAGTCAGATCCTATTGGCTTTGGGGTTGTCCCAAAGCCTTTGGGAGCAGGTTTTAATTCTAAAATTAGTTTAACACGCTATTTTATGCATATGCAGGGTTTTTTGAATGCGCTCTAAAAATGCTGTCCTGATTTAATTCTTTGTGTAATGCTCTTGGCTTCACTGTAAAAAGTTACTGCAACTCCATTTATTTTTCAAGTAAAATTACAGTGCTCAAAAAATATAATTTTGTCAGCAATATCTCCATATGCCACCCAGTGAAGTCTCTCTGGGGAGAAGGTATTTAAGTACAAAATTTCTTAATGCTGTTTTAAGTGTCTGCAGTTTGGATTTCCTGTGCTAAGGTGTTCCCTTCCTCCTCAATACTTACGTAGCTGTTTTTTGGACAAAATTTCTCATTTTCCAATATTGGATCATCCCGTGATACACTGTGAAGCCCAAGAGAATTGCCTGGGTGGGCAATAAGATGCCCTTTCCCAAAAGCTGGAGAAAAAGCACGGATGCAGCTGTCCATGCTGTTGGGATGGTTATCCTTGAGCACTGAGGTAATCCTGCAAACCAGATGCACCACGTGCATGACAATGGCTTCAGACTGTCAAACAGAGACCTGAGACCCAAACTGAGGAGTGTGCTGGGAGCACGCTCTGATCTCAGTGCAAATCAAGATTTCTCAAGAAATTCAGTCGAGTTACGTGACAAACTACTGTTTTATCAAAAATAACTTGGCTGCAGCCATAGGACAGGATTACCAGGAAGGTTTTGGAAGCCTTTAAATCTAGCACGTAAGTCTTGCAAGGTCCCTAGCACTGCAGAAGAGCAAGCAAGCACGTTGGCTGTTTGTTGCTTCAGCAACCTGATAAGAAATGGCTAATCATCAAGGTTTAAATTTGCAGCTAGACATCACTTTGTCCTCAAGGCAGCAACCAAACGCACACAGCTCTGGTGCAGAAACACCCAGAGGCGTCCAAGCACCACTGAACCATGATTGCTTGAGCAGGCTTAGAGTTTGGACCTTTGACTGTTGTAGATTACAGAAAACCTGCCACTGATATTTTAATCCCAGTTTTCCACCTACCTGCCACAAGGATGATCCCCAAGGAGACGGCCAAGGCCACGCAGAGCAACCAAGAGTTCTTCATCCTGCCTCCCCTTCTTTTGAAGAATGTGGGTGCGGAGCCTGTCTCTGCCTATAAGGGTGTGTGCAAATGGGTTTCCTAAAATAAACAGCCCGGCTGGCTGCACTGACACGGGAAATGTGGCTTTGGGGACTGAAACCAGGTGTGTGAGTGCACCAAGACCTCTGGCTTTCAGAGGGGAAGGGGGCAGGGGGTTGTGCTTTTATTGAGGTGTTTTTTCCTGTTCATCTCTAACAGGCAATGAAGCTGCTTGAGTGCAAGGAGGTGCAAAACCACCCTGGTCCTTAGGGGACATCTTGCCATCAGGGCCAGTCTAAAGTAAGAAAGTCCAAGGACCACAGCTCTGGCTCCTAACTGTGAGAAACCAGACTTAAAAGATCACTTAAGTCATACTAAAAAACCACTTCAGGCTTCCAAGTGAGTCCTGTTTGGATCAGCTGTGTGCCAACCTGTATTAAGGGCCTGAGCCGCCCCCAGAGAGCCTGCAGTCAAAGCAGGCAAGATGAGAGGGGAGGGGTGAGAGAGGTAAAGCCAACAGCAGCTCTGGGGCCAAGCTGAGCTCTTCCAGCAGCTCTGCCCACTGCATCCAGGAGTGTATTTCCTTGAGAATGGAAAAGGGACTCCATGGGATTTGTGGTGAGAGGTCCTGAGTCAGGTCCCAACCAAACCCTGAGGTACTGGGCGTGCAGGCTTTTCCTGAAGATACTGGAGAGGACCTGGATTTCTTTTGTCCCAGATTTAGTATCACTTATGGAACTCTGACACACAAATGTTGCAATGTAACCTGCAATGGTGAGAGCTGTCCCTGTAGCATTTGCATGTGTCTAGTGCAGAAAAGGCCACTTTTTAAGGAAAGCCCAGTCTTAGCAAGGGCCTGATTGCTCTTGCCAGGCTTCTCTGAGAGGCTGAAGTCATTAGGCAATGCTACCAGGCATCCCAGTTCCCTTTTCAGAGGCTGGGTCCCCAACCCCGGGGTTCTTCCAAGCCCCCTGATTCTGTGCCCTGAGCTTTTCCAAGCACAAACATCTCACCCTGCAGCTGCCTGATGCAATGAGCTTTCAGGTTACATCAGCAGTGCCCATGTGCAAGGTGAGTGTGGGAGTTGGGGGGGCAATGATGGGTGATGGCCCAGCTCCTTGCAGGGCATTGGGTTCTGCCATAGGTCTTTACAAAGCCTGTTTTCTCATCATGGATACATCTACAGGAGGGCAGGATTCGAGTTTGCTTCCTCTCCTCCTCCCAGAAGGTATTGCCAACAGTTGTGTGCAGTGCTCTCTGAGGCAGTGGCAAGATGTTCCCTGTGCCCCACTTTTGCAGAAGGTAAATAAACCTGGCTCACCTGGGCTGCTGGGGGTGTCTGTTTAATGCACTATTTGCTTCAGTCACCCTTTTCTGTAACAAAGCATTTTCTTAGAATTATTCAAGAAGGGGGGAAAGCAGGCACCAGGATAAAGCACATGCAAAGGAGGCTGGGTCTGGTCTGCTTTGCCAAAATACACTAATAAAAATATGTCACTGGGAAAATCCAAGGGAAAACCCCACCTGAGTATTTTCTAACCCCAAGGCAGAGACTGAGCAGAACTATGTTCTGTGTTTCTGTGGTTTCCAGTGGTTTTCCCTGGCTGCTGGTGTTCAGCATATCTGGATTTCGGTTGCTAAATCTACACGTGTGCGTACAGTCCCTTCGGTCTGGATATGGCGACATGAGGGCTATTTTTAGTCCCCTTCAGCCACCTGCATGTCTCTGGGGTTTCTAGCAAGACTGCAAGCTCTTGAGAGGAAGGTCTGTTTTATGGACTGTTACTTCTATGGACTATCTCCTTTTTAGTGGGTAACACTTTGAATTACCAAAAAATTTATCTGGGCGAGCAGGTGTTTTGGCAAGGGACTGGCAGTCCATCAGTCCAGGCTCCATTTCTGGCTGAGTGAGGAGCTGGACTCCCAACCTCCCTGTGAGGCAGAGGCCAGCGGAGGAATAACTGAGCACTGGAAAAGAAATGGGAGCCAGCCTTGCAGTCTCAGTCTCCTTTCACTTGTCCTGTGCCTCCAGCTGGGTCTTGACAGGCTGAACTAGGATTTTCCAGGTAAGAAGCTGGGCAGGTACCTGGATGAAGTCAGGCAGAACAGTTGTCTGTGTGTGTCCTTGCTGTGACGGGTGACGAGGATGACACCAGGGCACGGGGTCTCTCCAGGTAACTCGCCATCCACAGTCTGTCCTATGCTTCCCTTCGCTCCTCCTTTCTCACTGGGGTGCCAAGAAAATGGTGGATTAAAACAGACCCCGTAGCATTCCCTGATAATTGTGTTGATAGCAATGATTCCATTGATGCTCACAGCAGACTGCTTTGGCTTGAGCAGCTGCTGGTAACTGCCTGAACTAACTCATGCTGGAGGACATATCCAGCTTCTCCAGAAGTGGATGGTGTTTTCAGCAAGTCTTGGACAGAGTTCAAATATCTGTACACTGTTTTCCGCTCTTGGAAATAAACTTTGGGTTGAGAGACAATGTGTCAATGCCATTAAAATCCATGAGAGTCCAAGTGCAAGTTAGTCTTTTGTTAAGGCTCTGAATTTTGAAAGGCCAGATTTGAAACAAAATAAGGTCAGTTAGATGGTAATATCAGGGTCAGGGAAATGAGGGAGTCCTGGATTTTGCTAAGTCACACCTGCAAAAGTTATCTGGAATTTTAACCTTGCAGGAATTGGCTGCAGCTGTCTCTGGTTGGATTCACACAAAAACCCAGCAGGATTGAGCAGCCAGATGACAAAGCCTGATCACCAGGGACAGCTGCATTTAGTGGCCAACCAGTATAAGTGAGAACTTTCCCTGAGGAGTGGCTAACAAATTAAATGATACCAAACCCAACTTAAACTTGTTGCTCTTTCTTCTACAGGTCTGCATTCAGGGAGGTGATGGCTGAAAACCAGCAGGGACAGGTTTGTAAAAGGCAGCTGAGGGAAAACCTGCCTTTGTGCAAGAAGGTGTTGACCCAGAGGTAACTGTGTGGAGAGGAGGAGCATATCAAAGTTACAAATGAGACCTGTCTGCCATCAGATCGACCAGAATCCAAATGAATCACCTAAAAGTGAGTCAAGTTTTGCACACCACTGTTAATTTGAACCTTTGCTTGACATATTTTTTTTTTCCATGGAGAGGTGGACAGGAGCATTTATAAATATAACTGCACCTGTTCTGTGGTGAGAAAAAAAGCACCTGCACTTCCTGAACACAGAACTGCTATTGCTGGGACGTGGGGGGTGCTTAATTTATCAGGTTCTGGGTTTCTGAGCTCGGAATACACTAATGTGATTCCAGCTGCTCTTCTGGAAGGGCTGCCTGTAGTTTTTCAAAGCAGACTGTTTCCAAGTGGCTGAGTAATAACATGATTTTTCCCTTGGGAAAGCTGGGAGGCTGGGCTGGGTGCTCTGAGAGGGATGACAGGTACACAAACACAGGATGAGAATTCAAAGGTGGATAAGTAGAGACTGCCTTAAAAACCCTCCCGATGTGGGGTCCTCGGGTGTTGAAAAATCAGAATCGCTCCTTGTCTGGGACGCATGGATCTATTTGCATACAAGGATGGGTCCAAGGAGTGCGGAGGTGGATTCAGGTGTCAGGTGTATTTTCCATGTGTTTTTTTCCCCCTCGTGCAAGATGACCACACAGACAGCAACGGTACGGGGCTGTGCTTTTAGGGGAAGAAAAAAGCCCGAGGAGGGAAAAAAAGGCTATTTTCCCCCCTCTTTTTCCACGTGGCATCACTGATTGCGGAGAGCTGCCACGGCCGGAACCCCCTCCCCGGGGGCTGCGGGCGTTATCACCATCTCAGGGTGGGCGTGGGGCCGATCCCGCTCGGGACCGGGAACGGGAAGGGGCCGGGCTGAGCTGCCGGGCGGAGCAGCGGAAGGAGAGCGGTGGAAGCGGAAGGGGCGGTGTGGAGGAGCCGGAGGAGCCGCGGGAGCCATGCGGACCCGGCGCGGCACCGTCCTGCGGCCGCCGGCACAGTCCCCCGAGCACGACCATGGGCTGGACGAGGCGCCCGGCGGCAGCGCCGGCCCCGAGGAGCTGGCGGACGACGTGGAGCAGTTCCACGAGGCGCGGTTCCGAGCCGTGATGGCAGCCCTGGACAGCGGCGAGGAGGCCGGGGACAGCGGCGACGACGAGGAGGAGGAGGAGGAGGTGCTGGGGCTGCAGCTGCCCGAGGAGGACAGCGAGGAGGAAGAAGAGGAGGAGGAGGAGGAGGAGAAGCAGGGGCTGGATCTCTTCGTGGACCACAGCGCAGAGGAGGATGAGGATGGAGACGCGGAGGAAGATGAGGATGGGAAAGGTGAGGAGGAGGAAAATGAGGTTGAGGATGAAGATGGGGACCTGTCCATGGAAAGCGACTTGGAGGAGAAGAGACCGGACACGAAGCTCCCCCACGAGCTCTCCTGGGGCCAGCGGAAGCAGCTTTACTATGACACGGACTACGGGAGTGATGCCCAGGCCAAGGGCAAGCGGAGCCAGCAGGAGATCGATGCTGAGGAGGAGGAAGAGGAGCAGGAGGCTCAGGTGATCCAGAGGCGGTTAGTGCAGGACTTGGGGGAGGATGACTACGGGCTGGATATGATTCAGGGCTACCTGGCTGAGCAGCGCAAAACCCACGATAGCACGGGGCAGAAGATTGACAAGAATCTGCAGGCCCTTTCCAAGAAGGAGCAACTGAAGCTGCTGAAGCAGGAGTCCCCTGAGCTCCTGCAGCTGATGGAGGACTTGGAAGTGAAGCTGATGGAAATCAAGGATGAGCTGCACCCACTGCTGCAGATGGTCAAAGACGGCACCATCCCCCAAGGGAAGGGCAGTCGCTATTTGCAGACCAAGTATCATCTGTACCTGAACTACTGTGCTAATATCAGCTTCTATCTGGTTTTGAAGTCCAAGAGGGTGCCGGTTCATAGTCACCCCATCATCGAACGGCTGGTGGCTTACAGAAATATCATCAATGACCTTGCTGTCATAGACCAGAAGTTATCCCCGCAGGTCCGTGTGCTTCTGAGGAGCTACTATGACAAGAAGGAAGAGAGGTTACGGAAGGAAAACAAGTTTGCAGTGTTTGTCACCATGGATGGCAAGAAAAACAAATCAAAACAGGCCTCTGCACTTGCTAATGGCCAGGCTGCTGCTGCTTCTGAGTCATCAAGTGAGTCGGAGCTGGATGAGGAGGCTGCCCTAAAATACTACAAGATGATGGAGGAGAAGCTGGCACTCAAGAGGAAGAGACCTGGAGATGAAGACGTGCTTGGAGAAGAAGCGGTGTCGGAAGCAGAGGATCCCAGTAAAAAGAGGGGGGTGACCTACCAGATGATCAAGAACAAAGGCCTCACGCCCAAAAGGAGGAAGATTGATCGCAACCCCAGGGTGAAGCATCGGGAGAAGTTCCGTCGTGCCAAGATCCGCCGCAAGGGGCAGGTGCGGGAGGTGCGCAGGGAGCTGCACAGATACGCCGGGGAGCTGTCCGGCATCCGCGCCGGCGTCAAGAAGAGCAGGAAGCTCAAGTGACACTCACTTTTCTATAAGAGCTGCCAGTAGCAGTCCTGAATCCAATAAAAGTTTTGTAAAGGATGTTGTGAATTTTATTCTTAAGGAAGTTGGGGGTGGGGTGGTACTTGGGTTTTTTTTTTTTCAGAAGGTGCCATCTCCAAGTGGCACAGGGCACTTTGCACACTTGCCCATGTGTTAAGGTATTTTCCTCTGTTGTGGTGCTGTCCATGTTTCCATAAACAGGGAACTTTGAGAGGTTGCAAGCGATGTGTCAAGCAAAGGGAGTGAAATGGGCCATGTGAGATTGGTGGGGAGATGGGATGGGATAGATGGATCTCCTGAGGGTGGCTTGAGAAGGGGGCTCAGCAGCTCTCACTGTCTTCTCCTTTTTGCTGTTGTGTTCTGGTCCATCCTGTTCCTATGTTGAGCTGCAGAAGGAGAGATGTGGTTATGGTATTTAATTATTTTAATTAACTCCTTTGTTAGTTCTTAAATGTACAAGCACTACTTTTAGGTTGTCTTTAATTAATCCCATGTGGTTTAAAATAGTGTGTCCCCTCCTGAGTGCAGTGAGAAGCCAAGCAAGGACTTATCTGTATCTCCTACCTATCTGTCTGTGATAACACATTAAGTTCACCTATGATAAATGCTAACTTTTGTCTGCTGCTACAGGACTGAGTAGCATTGCTGCAGGACAAGTGGGTAAGGTGTGATGTCTTCAGCTGCCAAGTAAACTTCCAGGATGTTTGGAATAATTCCATGCCTTCTAGTGGGTAAATGCATTTTAACCCCACGTCAGGTTCTTGCCAGGAGCTGACTGTGAGTGGCCATTTCCAGCCCAGGCTGTAAAGGAGGAAAAAGTGATTAATTTTCCTAAAGTTTAACAAAAATTGTCTCAGGCAACACCTGTACTGAGTCTGGAACAGGTCTGGGGAGCCCATGCCTTGATTTGTTTGCCAGTACCATCTGAAAGGTGTTAGTTTCCCATAGGCAATTAAGGAGAGTAATTGCAAAGAAATGTCAGTGCATATCATGGGTTTTTTTTCTGTGTGTGTGATATTCTTGGGGGAAGCCAAGATGTGAGTGTGTGTACCTGACCCTGTGCCAGGCCAGGTGCTGTAATTCAAACATGCAGGTGCTCTGCTCATCCTCTGTGAGTGAAATGTGCTTCTGTAGGGTTGTGATATAAAGCTTTATAGCCCAGGCCTGTTCCTGGCAGGAATATTTTGGTAATTTTCAAGGCTGGTGGTTAGTAAGCTTAAGCTGGACAGATGGGATCAGTCCTATGTCCAGATGGACTGAACAAATCTTCTGGTTAGAGCAGTGCTCTCTGTACCCTGATGGCCAGAGGTGAGATATGTAACCTTTGAGCTGTGGGGATAAATGTTGTTCACCTGTGCTCACTCATCTGCCCTGATTCTGGCAGCAATAAACAGTGTTGGCTGCTCTTTCCAAGGGAGAAGGGTCCCAGCCCTGCTGAGGAGGGAACTAGAGCTTTTCCCACTGGGAACTGGGACTGTGATGGAGGCTGCCACTGATAACACCGAGCTAGGCTCTGGAGGCTTGGCCAGGAGGTCAGTAAGAGGTAAGGTGCTGGAAAAAAAAAGCAGCTTAGGTGCTTTTTCGGGTGAGGAATGGTGTTGTGTAACAGGCATCACATGGGATGTGGAAAATATCCAGCAGAGGTGCTCCCTGATCTCATTACTACAGCACCTGCTCGTGCATGTTTCACACTTGGTACAAAAATGAAGGGCTCACTCGGGGTCTTGGATGGATCTGGCTCTCTGCTTCCTTGGAAAGCTCCAGGCAGCTGGCAAGCAAAATTCTGGCAACTCCATGTGAGCAGTAAATGAGGGAAATAACCAATTAGCGTGCCATTACGGACACGCTCCCCAGAAATACTGGGATTAAGGCTGGAGGCCGGAGGGAACGCGGCGTGTCAGCTGCCCGGTGCTGGCTGCCGGCAGATGGCACAGCATGGCTCCCACTTTAATGAAGATTAACTGGGCATTATGTCCACTTGGTTAGTTCAGAGATTGGACAAAGCCATCTATATCGTTCCTGTATGGTTTTATGTATCAGTGATCATGAGAAGGCCAGGATTATTAACCCCATGGGAGGGGGGATGCTACTGCTGTTTTAAGAAATACTTGTGCCAAAGGGAAATCCCTGGTGGCGAACAGGTTTGAAAATCCCAATGAGAATGCACACATGTAAAATCAGGGAAGGATCATAGATAACGATCAGGAAAAGAAGCAAGAAGTGGAGCCAAGTTAATGCTGCTTTTTTTCCTTTTCCAGCGCAGTTTCTGGAGAAGGTGCTGACACTGCCAAGGACAAGCTTCAGCTGTGGGATGGCACTTGTCCTGGCCAGGGTGCTGCTTGGAGAGAACTGTTGGCCTTAGCAGCCCCTAATGCTGGTTGGGACTCACCTCAGGTAACTGCTCTGCCTCACCTCAATCGCCCCCACAGCCACGGAGGTACCTGCCCCAGGTCCTCTGCACCTGCTCATCTGGAGCAGGGTGATCCAAGGGATAGTCAGTCCTGCCTGCACTTGCATGGAAGTGATTCCTATTTAAAGTGACATAGGCAGAGTGTAGGAAGCTCTAGGGTATGAGCTGCTCTTTTGTCTTTGTACAGAGCACAATGGCAGAGGGGGGACAATGCTTTCTGTATCACAGACTGGAATTTCTATTTATACAGGGTGAGGAAAATATATTGACTATCTCACGTGGAAATATACCTGCTGCTGCCTTAAGTTTTGTTAATGCTTTCCTAGTTGTGTTCCATAATACCCCATCAGACACAGTTTGGATGGACATTGCTTTACTCTCATTAGCAAGTAGAAATTCAAACCTTCAGCTGTGAGATTGGTAAAATGGATTAAAGCATCTGTTGAATTAGTTGCAGCATGTTGCATGACTTGGGGCAGCGCTGGAAAATCAGCCTCCAGAAATCAGTTGCCTTTACAGCTTTGCTTTTGTAGTTTTAATGTGAGATTGGAAAAGAAAGCAGCTGCGTGTTTCAGCTTAACCTGAGTGCACCGAAGGTCTTCTTTAAAACTGGCAGATTTATGTGCTGCCTGCCTGGTGACAACACTACCCTCGGCATTAAGTGCCCTGTGTTTATCCCTGTCTTCTGAAAGACAATCTATTTGACAGTTTGAATGTTAAACAATACACTTGGACTTTGTATTGTCGCCTTTTGTCCCAGGATCAGAGAACGCCGGGGGGAGGCAGCACACGCTGCAATGGCTTCGCTTCTCGGGTAAGAGCCCCTCGGGATCTCGCTGTCGGTGTCTGTGTCACCCCGCGCTCCCCCCGCGCCGGGCAGAGCCGCTCCCGGAGCACATCCCCGGCCCCGGGGGCGGAGGATGGGGCGGCCGCGGCGCCGCTTCCCGGCCGGGGCGGGGCGGGAGCGGGCGGCGATGGCGGAGGCGGAGCGGGCAGCGCTGCCGCCGCCGGCCGAAAGTTGCCGGGACGGGGCCGGAGCGGAGGTGCCCGCGGGCATGGAGCGGCGGGCCGAGCCCGGGGAGGCGGCGGCGGCGGCAGCAGCGGAGGAGGAGGAGGAGGAGGCGCGCCCTTCCTCGCCGCCGTTCTTCCTGCTCTACCCCGGCCATGGAGGCGGCGCCGCGGCCGCGCCGCCCGCGCTCTGGAGACCCCCGGCGCCCCGCGGCGGGGCCGGGCTGCCCGTGCTGGTGCTGAGCTACCCGGGGCCGGACGGAGCCCGTGAGTACGGCGGGGCTCCCCCGCGCCGGGGGCTCCCGCGGGGCGCGGCCGGCGGTGGGCGGCGGGCGGGGGGTCCCTGAGCGCCGCTCCCGAGGATGCTCCTGCCCGGAGCGCTCCGGGCGGCGGAGGGCGCGGCTCCCGCGGCGATGGAAGTGTCCGCCTGAAAGGTGCCCCTGCCCCGCAGGGTTTGGGGGGGCCTGGCTGCTCCCCGGCGGCAGGGAAGGGCAGCGGGCGTGGACTGGCCGGAGAAGGGACAGTGAGAGCTCGGAAGGAGGCGGTTTGTGTGTGTGTGAACCGTGCTGGCCCAGCAGGTCAGCAAAACCAGCCCTCCTGAGAGTCCTTCCTGCGCCCTTTGGGAGAATTCGTGCCGGCCTCTGAAATCAAACAGGCTGTCCTGGACTCGAGATGGAGTTAGGGGCTGGGGAACCCCCGGTCGGGCTCCCTCCTGGTGCTGGCAGGGAGAACAAATCCGAGGCAAAGGCACAGCACGCTGGAGATGTGAGCAGGCTGAAGTGCATCGCTGTGTGGGGTGTGTTGGGTGGCAAATAGTTTTGTGCTTTGTAAGATTTCTTTGTGATATTCTAGTGGTGTATTTGGGTAAGCTGGAGTACTGTGAAGTCGTTGGGTGTGCTTTAAAAGAAAATAAAAACTGCACTCATGAGTTCATGTAGAAGAGATCTTCCATCTTCCCTTTTTCATCCTTTCTGAAAATAGCCAGCGGCTTCATCCTCTGGGCTGGGGCCAGAGTGTGTGTGACTGAGCTTTTGGCCTTTGCTTTGCCACCTCCTGTCCCAGGTAAGCGTTCACTCACACAGGAGCGGATATTTTTGGAGTAGGTATTTGTTTCTCCTTGGGAAGCTGATGTACTGAAAGGCATTACTCAGCAGAGCTGCAACCACTGAGGTAAGAAGTCCATGCCTATAATGCCAAGAGGAGATGGAATGCCCTGACTTTGCTCTGAGCTCTATGAAGGACTGTCTGTGAGTGCCAACTTTCGTTCACAGTCCGAAGTCCCTCCGTGATAAATTGTTGTTGGAACTGACAGCTCCCTGTCAAAACCTTTTTTTCCTTGTAATTTTTTCCTAATCAGGAGATCTTTATCCCCAGTAAACCCTGTGATGTGCATGCAAGGGCTTGAGCTATTTCTGATGGAAGACTTGAAGAACAATATTCAGAGCTGGTCAAACTTGGTTGTAAGAAGGCTGCTGTGCAGATGTGGAGAAACCAGAGCATCACTGAGCGTTTGCTCACAAGGAGTGGAGAGGCTCAGTGGTTGAGCAGTGCTTTATCCTGTGTCAGCCTTACTCTGTGGTGCCTGTTGGTGCAAGCTTTGTGAAAAACCTTTATAAAATGCATATTGAAGTTCCTTTGTTCTTTTGAGCCGTGGAGGTGACAGCTGCCTGTGCAATGTCTTGTGTCACAGTCTGCTCAGGGACTGGCTGATGTGGGTCCCTTCCAACTGGGAATACTCCGTGGTTGTGATGCTGTGATGGCAGTGTCTGATGGGAACAGGGATCATCATCTATTTGGTGTGTTGAGCTCTGTTTCTCCTGGGGCCAACTCTGTCTTTAAATCTTGTTTTCATCATCTCTTGTTTTTTCTTGTTTTGGTTTTTCCCAGTTCTCCCATCTCTAAAGCAGCTTTCATTTGCTCATCACAGAGGAGCAGCAGGAGCAGTGGGTTCTGCTGCAAAGTCTTATGTGTTACAGTGAGGTAGTGGCCAATACACCAAAAAGCCAATATTTCACAGTGTTTTGGAGGTTTATTTCAAGTATGTTTTTTTTTTTCCTGTTAAAACACAATCATTAAACTGTTCTCTCTGATTCTCACCTGATTCCAATCATCAGGTGAAGGCCACAGTTGCTTAGGGAAGGAGAGGGCAAAAGCTTTTCAGGCCAGCAGCACCTGCTTGTTTGTTTCAGACAGACAGAAGGAGCAAGAAGATTTACTTAAATGTGCTGAGCTGCAGTAAAACCTTAAAATACTTCTTAAATACAGTAAAAGCAAATTCATTAGGCTGTCTAAAAAAAACCCCAGACCTAAAACCAAGTCAAAACCATTCCTTTCTCCCACTGAAAGCCTGCACAATACCATGATACTTCAAGTAGACCTTTTCTTCCCATTTTTCTATTGTACTTTCAGTTATGGGAGTTACTTGAATCCTTTAATAGTATCTCTGTATTTCACAGTAGGTAAACAGAACCCACTTTGTCACTTAGTAATTAATTAAGAAATTGTGTCACTGTTTTTTTGGTTGTTAAACTTTGTGTTCCCCACTCCTGTTTGAGGTTGCAGTGTTCAAAGTAGCTGGTATTTGAGGTAATGTGCATATCTGTGTGGCAGAGGAGCCAGAAACAGGCTTTGCTGTGTAGATGCTGTGTTGCTTATTTTATTTTATTAGATTACATTCTGTGTCAGAGGTGGCTTTGTCCTTTCTGCTTTATGATCTCTACACACTGAGGGAGGCAAAGCTTTCTCCTAATGATGGAAACTCAGCTTGCTTGCAGGCTCTGCTAGTAAAAGTACACTTGGAGATGCTCCCTGGAGTCCAAAAGGTGGTTTGGGAATTTGTTAGGGTTTCTTTGCTTAGATTATTCTAATTTATTCAACTTGTGAATACTTGCCAGTACAGTTGAGCTCTCAAATACTGGGGGCTGACCAAGTGCTTTGCTTTCAGGTGGTTAGTCTTAAAATTCCAAGGCAGTCAGTTGGTAATTCCTTAATCTTATAAACATTTTGGCAAAAACCTGCCTTGTTTTGCAATCTGGCCAAAGCCTCTAAGGGCTTGTGCCAAAGTGTGGCTTACAGGAGGGGTCGTAGGACCAGTCAAGGCTGTCTGACTGGTTTGAGATGGAGAAAGTGATTCATCCTGAAAAACTTCTGCTCTGCATTTATCCCTGTATTATTTCTGTCCATCGGCCATCCTTGAACCCTGATGGAGCCTTAACAGGCACCCTTGAGTTGCCCAGTAGTTTTATGAAAGGCTTTATGAAAACACAAATATTTGATACCTTTATTCTGTTTCTTAAAGGTTCTGTTGGTCTATAATTTTGAGACACAGGATGGGGATAGGGACAGGTTTCTCTTGTGGATGATGATAAAAAGGTCACAAGTCAATAAGTCAGTTCCTCTTTGTTTTTTTTTTTGTGTGTGTTTTGTTTTATAATCAAAGATGAAAAACGTTTTCCAAGTACTTTAAATATCCCTATGGAGTATTTGCAGCAGGATCATTGCCTAAAGGAGCCTGAAAATAGAACTGAGCTGGAAGGGACAGACTGGCTTCCGTTATTTCTTCATGTTAAAAGCAAACCAGTGAAAGTTGAACAGTTACTGATAGTTATTTTTCTCAGACCTGCCCTGTGATCCTGGTGTGGGGGTCACTTACCAGCTGAGTTCAGCTGAAGACTGGGATTGTGAAATGGGACCTGCAGGGTTACACCCAATGCCTTCAAAGCAAAGAAATTAAACTGTCTGATAATGAGCTCTGTTGGTTAATAGCTTGAGCAATAGCTTCTGTGTTTTGTGGGTTCTAAAGGGTTTATTTTGCCCCTGTGCCGCTTGTGTAGACCCTTTCCAAAGGTTAGCCAGGGTGAGCAGCTGTTCTGTAGCTGGTGGTGCACGGCCACTTGGTCTGGGTTTAAAGTTGGGAGTGGTGCAATGTGAATGAGGCTCTCACTGATGAAAGGGTGTGTAAATACATGAGTTAAGACATTCAGCACAGTTTGTAAACTCTGTTCTCTTGGGGAGAAGGAACAATAGTAACTCGGTGGTGAAATAATTCCCCTTGGCATGGCTGTAAAAACAGGCTGTGTGATGCCTGCTTGGGTTTGGCCCAATGGGGAAAGAGATGCTGAGTCAAAATGTGCTGCACTAGGCAGGAAGAGTTCACGGAAAGCAACTGCTTCCTCTTGTCTGTCAGAAATAGCAGCTCTTCACCCTTTTTTCCAGTCTTATGAGGGTTTTACATAGTGGGTGCTTTTTCCAAAAGCTGCATACATTGCTGTGCTGAACTGTGCATCCAGTGACCTGTTCTGGTGTTTCACATCCCTAGGAAACAGATGCACATCCTGTATATCAGTCATGTGTTCTGACCAGTATACAGTTCTGGTGACAGCCTGCTCCAAGGCTGACTGCCCATCCATTTCAGGGGGATGCTGTGCATCTGCTCTCCTCAGATATACTGGAGCCACTAAGGAATGAAGTCAGATAAGGGAATGTATTGGGGCCTGAAAAGGTAGTTGAAGTGGGTAGTGAAGCAATAGTGACCTCAGTGTAGGAATGAGAAGCCTGTCTGGTGACCTGGGAGCACTTGTCCTCTGAAATCAGGGCAGTGGGGGATGGGGATACAGAGGAGGTTCAGACAACTGAGAAGGGACCAGGGAATGCAGTGCTGTCATATTATTCTTGAGAGGTTGAAAGCATGTTTCTTTGTCTCCTGAGAGGTAATATTGCTTCATCAGCCTCACCTGAGCAGCACCAATTCTCAGGTGAGGTTTTTAAAGTGTAAGATTGGGTCACACAGCTGTGTTCGTGGTGTTCTCCCTCATTGTTCTTCCATATGCATGTGCCCTGCTGAAAGAGCTTCCTCCTCAGTCACTGAACTGCTTAGAGCCAGATGATTTTCCTCATTGTTTCCCCGAGATGATGATAAATGCATCCTAACACTTTTTTGCACGTGGGGAATCTGAGCTCCAAGGTGCCCTTTGAGCAGGTGGCACAGCGAATAAAGCGCAAACTGCGACTCGCACGCCTTCCGTGAAAACAAAGGTGCCGATTGAATTCCTGTAGTGGCATCCCGGGATGTGTAAGGAATACAGATGTGCCTTAGTACCGCTGCGCTGCCGCTCTGTAGTCCCGGGGGCGTTCTGCTCGCTGCCGGCTGGACGAGCCCAGCCCGCAGAGGGGGTGCCGTGTGATGAGCGCCCCATCGCCGTCCCTGCATCCGCGGCGCCTCGGCAGCATCCTGGGAATTGCAGGCGATCACATGAGCCTGGATTCCCAGCTCAGTTCATTAGTCAGCCATTTTGGTCACCACCCTGCTCACTGCGCACAGCCAATCCCGGCAGCGCTGCCGGGCTTCGCAGGGAGACGGGCACCACCAGCACTTGGATTTCGGCAAACCTGGAGATCTGCCTCCCGTTCGTCCTTTGTTTTTGCTGGGGTCATCACCAGAGGAACCCATTCGTTTTGCTTCGGCTGCTTTTTTCCCCTTCTTTTCGTATTTTGGACCTGTTTTTCCCTCCTGCCTTGGATGCCGGAGCCAGGTTTCCTGTGGATGCTGAGGATCGATAGCCTCTAGCATAGCTGGAGACGGCAGTCGGTGGAAAGGAGGGAGGCAGAGCAGAGCGGGAAGGAGCAGCGTTTTTACCTTGCTGGATCCATGAAAAGGCCAGAGCAGCCTCTGTGATCCTGAGCAATCTGTCCTTTAATCGCAAGGTATTTCTGATTTCCTTCTTCAGAAAGCTTTTATTTTTAGTTCTTATTTTTCCCCCGTTGTTGTTGTACCAGCTGAGTCATCATGTCTGCTCTGACGCCTCAAAGCGACATGCCAACCCCCACCACAGACAAGATCACTCAGGCTGCCATGGAGACCATCTATCTTTGCAAATTCCGAGTGTCGATGGATGGAGAATGGCTCTGCTTGCGGGAGCTGGATGACATCTCGCTGACACCCGACCCAGAGCCTACCCACGAAGGTACGGTCCGGTTTCTGCCCGGGATCTCTGCGGCCGTCGCATTGTTCCAGCCGCGGCACGAGTTGGGAGGGGATGTCTCCGGGAAGAGATGCTCTTGTCCTGCCTGCAGAGCCCAGACATCCTTTGCCACGTTAGAAAGCCAAATTACTGCTTCAGATGGTCCTTAGCATTTGTCGGGTTTTTTGAAACCCAACCCTTTGAGAGATTTGTGCTTAATCCTTATCTTTTTAGATGTATCAGGTTGGCGTATCGCAGGAAGGAGGAAAACCGCGCTGTGTGCTCAGTGAGAGCATTTGATGGTGGTTTTGCGCTCAGAACGGGGCCGATAGCTCCGTTAGTGAGCTGCCAGCTCGTACAAAGGGAGCACGCTAGCAGCACCCCAGCGGCGGTCGGGGGGAGTTTTTGGAAAGCTCCAAGCGATTACGCAGCGATGCCCCTTGTCAGGTGACAATGCCATCACAAGTCCCCCAGCTGGCCCCTGGTGAGCGTGCTGCTCTTCGGAATGGCTGGGAAGGCTCAAGTGGGGAGGTGAAGCACATCTTGCTTTCTCCTGGTGATCTGGGTTGGTGGTAAAAACAGTTTAATGCCAGGATGAGGATTAAAAGCTCTCAGAGAACTGAAAACACGAGAGGACATCCACGCAGTGCTCTGCCAATCAAGTGGGCAAGAAGGAGAGGTGATGAATTTCTGCAGGAATTTTGCCCAGTAGCCGCCAGCACTGTTCCCAGTGCCCTTGCTGGATGCACCTTTTGGTCTTAAAGCAAGGAGGCTCCAGCTTTTCATGCCTGACCCTCTTCCAGTAGCTCCTGAAAAGCCACTCCACCAAACAGCCTTGCTTGACCCGTTTGCTGCTGGCTTGTCAAGTCAGCAAAGTCTTATATCGTCTTGCTGGATGAGACAACTGAAATTGTGGTGGGGATTTAAATTAAATTCCCAAGGGACAATTTAATTTCCATTTGACAGCTGCTTTCAGTGGCAGCAGCCCTTGGGTTTGGATTTGGCTTGCCAAGTACTTAGTCACACAGTGGGATACCAGACAGAGGCTTGAAAAGCAGAGACTTAAGGCTCCCTCTGAAGCATATCCCAGGGGCTCAGGGAGGTGAGTACAGGGAGAGCTGGAATTCAGCTCTTCGAATTCCTGTGTACCTGAGTGGGACATTCAGACCTTGCTTGCTCTTACTCAGGTGTTTTTAGAGCTGTAATTAGTCACTCAGAGTAGCAAACAGGGCTAGAAAACAATATTTGCTCATTTCATTGCTGTATTATTTAATTAAAGCGTCAGAAAAGAATTCAAGGAGGGAGCTGTACCATAAAGACCTCCATGGAGATGTTTATGCATAAATTAAGGTTGTTTGCTGAGAGGCACGAAAGACTGGTTGTTTGGGGAGGTGTTTTTGGACCCAAGTCATATTTTGAACAGAGATAGAAGGTCAGGAAGAGTGTTGACAATAGAAGAGCTGACACAGCTGTATCCCAGGCATTGGATCTGGTGCTACTGCATCAGCACTGCTGCTGTGTCCTCGGGGTGAGCACGGGGCCAGGGGACAGGATCATGGGCTTGTGTCTCTTGTCATGGCCCCATAATATGAAAAGTAGGCACGATATGAAAAAGTAGACATTACAAATAAGAAAAAAAAAAGCTGTAGATTTCTGCCCAAGGCATAACAAAGGGTGGCAGGTTTTTTGCCTTACAAATAAAGACATGTAAAATATATACTGCAGTAAGTAAGAGATCCAACAGCTTGTTGAAATAAGGATTTGAAGCCTCCCATTGCTCTCCATCAGCTCTTGTCCCTGGCCTCTCTTCACTCTGTGATCTGCTATGCCCCCAGCCCTCACCAGCCATCCTGCCTTCAGAGCAATTCCCTTCCTGCCACCCAGCTGGAGCTGGAGAGTAACTCTGAGCAAAACTTGTGATCCATTTAAAAGCAGCCTGTAGCAGAAGGGTAAATCATCAGTGTAGTTAGTGAGTCACTTGCAACTTTATATATTCCATATAGTCTGTAATATGGGTGCTTAATTTAGCAATAAAAGCAATTCATTTGTTCTTTCAACTGTTAGGGACAATTCTGGGTGAGCATGAAAAAGAAGCTGATTTTGGTGTTTGCTGCAGATCTACTGGGCTTAGGATGAGAATTTATTAAAAAAAAAAAAAAGATGATTCCTAATAAGATAATGAGAACTGTCCTGTGCTCTGCAGGCACCTCAAAATAAAATGCAACACTGGTGGCTGTTAACCTTGTTTATTTGCAATGTATGTGATGGCCCTTAAAGCATTTTTAGGGAGGGAGGTGAAAAACACCTGGCTCATATTTCTATTGGATGTTGAAGAGTGTGTGTGTGTATGGATGGCATTGAACACTGCTCTCAACTTGAGGAGAAGTTACACCAAATGGCCTTGCATGGTTTCACTGCACGTTAAATTTCTAATTGGAATAATCATGAGGAGCTTTGCATTAGTGCTGTGGAAGTTATCCTCATAGGATCACCTCGTAATTGAGACCATAAGGAATACATGTGCTAACTGGATGATCTGAATTTATTTGGAACTGTCAAGGATTACAGTATCCCTCTTTTATTAATCCTCTCTTTGCACTACAGTGGAGAATTGGAATGATGTGTTTATAATATGCAAAGATGAAATTATCTCATTTATAAGGTAGAGATAAGGTCAGATTTTTGTATTTTTTGACCACTAATCTAAAAGTTTCAGTTAAACACACATGGTTGTATAAAATGCCCCAAGCAGGAGTTGCTTCAGGAAAAGCAAATGCTCTTCTCAACACCTCATGCCCATTAATCTCTTGCACTGGTTATTGAATCATCATTCAGATTCCACTTTTTCTCTCCATTTTCTCTCCAAGTGTTTTTCCATGTTTCTTTGCACAGTTCAAAAGGATTGAGGGAAGCATCATGGCCTTATTAATTATATTTTTGTTTTGCAAACTGGCAGCTGTTACTTTGGTTTAGGGTTTCTCTAGTAGTGTGGAAGAGGAACAGTAAAGTGTTGGGAGAGGTGAAGTTGCTCCATGGATTGGGCCTTTCCCATTATAAAACAAATCTGAACAGTAAATGCAAGTTAAATGAATTACAGTGTGTTCATGGTCATAAATCTCTGGAATAGCACTTAGGTCATGTAACCCAGACATCAATTCAGAAATTATTTTTGAGAGTTGTTTTCTTTGCTCTTTTGAGCTGATTCAGTCTAAATGAAGTCAGATCTGGGAAACCTGGGACAGGTTTGTATCCCTAAGAGATAGTCAAAAAGATGGCAGAGAAACCTCTCGAGTGTCAACTGAGCAGGGAAGTGAAAGATGGGGGGGGAAACCTCAAGGGTTTGGGTTTTGGTTTTCTTTGTGCAAACTATCAGGGGCCACAATAGGACGAGAAATTTCCCATAGCACTTTGTCATGTGTTTCCCTCTGGAAAGAGACTGGTTGTGGAGAAACATTCCATATAACTCCACACAGTTGCAACACAGAGAAATTGGGTAATTATTTGATGGAAGTCATGTGGAGAGGGGAATAAAATTTAGGGTGGGATTACACCATTAATGCCTGGGATGTATGTTTGGTATTTACTTGTCCCATACATGTTATGGACAGTGGACTTGGAGTTTCCAAGTCCTCTATACTTCTTGATTTCTTCCTTTATGTTTTCTCTTGGATCGTTGCAGATCAACTCCTATTTTCTTCTGTATGCAAGATTCTCCATATACATGCATATTTTGAGATGGGATTTTTGTGCAGTGGGTTTAAAAAAAACCATTAAGCTACTTTACCCTGAATAGCTTGTTGCAGGCTGCCTGGTGACTTCCCTGATTTTTGGATTGCAGGGTGTTTGAACATGATGCTGGAACCCTGTGCTGATCCTTTTCCTTTGTCAACACTTGATGATCCACCTCCTTTGCAAACCTGATCTGAAAGAATTCATTTAAGTACCTCCAATAATATTAACAGCATCTACTTAATTTTCTTCCTCGATCTCTTTATTTGCTATTAAATATATTCCTAAGGCAACAAATACCAGAGCATGCAATTTAAATATAGCAGTGTGACTAGAGGTTTGTTTTATGGTAGAGCAGTATTTGTCCCTACAGTTCAGGGAATGTGCTGGAGCAGATGTGGGTCAAGCCTTTCTCAGCAGAGCTAACATGGCACCCTTGCTCAGTAATTTCTATATCAAGCTCAGGTTTCACTTCCCAAACCCGATGCTTTGGGGGTTTTTTTAGGTTATTTTACTGACTGCTCAGCTTCTCCTTAGGAATGTGTTAAAAACTTTTGTACTTAAAAATACTTTTAAAAGATCCTGACCTATTTAAAAACTCCTGGCCTATTCTTCCTGAAGGAAGAAATGCTTCCCTGTGAGGTTGGCGAGGCCCTGGCACAGGTTGCCCAGAGAAGGTGTGGCTGCCCCATCCCTAGGAGTGTCCAAGGCCAGGTTGGATGGGGCTTGGAGCAACCTGGAATAGTGGAAGGTACAATGAGATAGACTGTCAAGTCCCTTCCAGCCTAAAGCATTCTGATTCTATGATTCCATTTCATCTGTCTGTGGAAGATCTCGATTGTCATATCAACACGTGGTGTTTGAGGCTGATAATATTCGTTGGTTCAGGAAGGTTTTAACGCTGAGCTGTTTTATACTAATATCTTCAACCTTTAAAAAAATGCAAAAATTCAGCACTCTGTTTAATATCAGTGTTAAAATAATTTTGATGCTGGTCCATTCTCACAGGGTTTACTTGTAAAAGCTTTTATTGGCATGGGAAAGTGTATCCCTGCCCCTTGAACCAAACCAGTGGAGACGCTGCCCCTGTGTCAGCGAAGGGAGGGAATGCAAAACCCTTTGTACAAATAATGGATGGGATTTTCCTGATTAATATATTAGTGATAATAAGCACTCCAGTTCCTTTGTAAGGACTTATGTCCAGTTCCATAATACTAATCTTCCTGGGAATCTGGTTGGAACGAGTTAATCTTTTTATGAAGACTTAAAAGTCTTGGTCATCCTGTTTTCTGAACTTGGTACAGACTTGGATGTTTTCCATCATAATCCAAAGTATTGAATTTGTCTTAGGTACCACAAGGGCTATGAAACAGGTAAGTTTCAGGCCTTTGTGATTTTTTTACTTGTTTGCGTGAAGGGTTTTCCCCCCACCGTTGGTGGAATTTCCAGACAAGTGGGAAAAACTGTACAACGTAAGAGAAGAAATTAACTGTATGCAAAGTGCAGCTGGGTGCATGAAAAATGAATAAAAATGAAAGTGGTAATTAAATGTGTGCTTTTACCTCTAAACTGATGCAAATTCTGTAGTGCCAGGTAAAATTCATGCAGTTTTTGCTAGAAGGAAGATAGGGTTATTGTTTGTAAGGACAGAAGAGAAGAAAATATCTGTGTCTCCCCTGGACACCTGCCTGGGAGCCTTTATAAAGATCACTTGCTAAGAGTTAAAACATATATGAGAGGGGTCACATGAGAGATGGAGTGGAGCCTGGCAGTTCTCTCTGTTCCTCTACCCAGCTACTGGTAAATCTGGTTTTGGTTACCTGTTCTTCACTGTTTATTCTTTAGATTAAGAAAAAACCTCCAAGTCTTGATATTAGAGAAGACCTTTCAGTGATGGTGTCTGGCTTCACTCACTGTGTGCAGGTAGGGATTCTGGGATGACCAGCATCTGGATCCGAGTCATGGAATCCCATTTGTGCAGTGGGGTCCTGGAAAGCATTGGAGACAGGTCAGTCCACCACTGAGAGGTTCAGTGGACTCTCAGGAACCTGGAACACCTGTCATGAAAGACCAAAAGCCATAGATGTAGGGCATGGGGAGGGCTGGTGGCAGGAAGAGCATCACCAGGGATTTGTTCTTGCAACATCAGGGGATTCCTGTCGTGAAACTCCGTGTTGCTCTTGCAGCAGTGCTTGGCCATAGGGCAATGTTTGTTAAGGTCCCTGGTTTGTGAGGAAAAGGGATGGTTAAAATTCAGCCCTGTGAATACAGCAGTCTCCAAGGATGAGAGCACTGTTGGGCAGTGGCGTTGGAGCATAGGGAGCTTTTGGGGCCCAGTTCTTTGTTAGCTGTCCTGGGATTTGTTAGCTGTCCTGGGATCCTGTTTGGTGGATGAGCTGTTTGCTGCTCCTGTGGCAGGAGGCTGGCAGTGGCTGTGTGGGAGGGAGGAGGGCCCAGCACCCGGTGTACTTTGCCCAGGACTTTAGCATAGGTGGCTTGGGAAGCGGGATAGAGCCTTTCCTGTGCTTCGGACCTTCCTCGGATCACGGATTAGTGCTGGGGAGAGCAGGCATGTAAGTGGGGAGTAGAAAATGCTCAGGGGTCAGACCTTCCAGGGCTTTGTCCGGCTTGGCTTTCTGGGTTGGAAACCAGGGACTTTGTGGGTGTGCTGAAACCAGTTTTCCTTGTCCTGCCTGCTCCTCTCCCAGGATACCTCCCTCCTTCTGCCAAGGAGAGAGGTGCTTCCCTGATGGAAAACTTGGGGAATCATCATCACGGTGACAAAAGAAAGCCTGTGACCCACATCAGGCTCAGCTGGGTCCCCTCTGAGGGATTTGTCACTTGGGATGGTGGTCATAACGGAGTTAAAACTCTGTTTAACCTTCTTTAAAGCACCCTCAGTGTGTCCTTTCCCTGAACGTGCCTGTGCCTGCTTCCCTCTTGGGGCTGGGTATGAGGAAATGGAAGCAAATGCTGACATTGCTTAAATATCTCAAGTTCAGTGCTTTTATCTTACAAATAAAATAATGCTTTTGTTGCTTTTCCTTTTAGGATGTGCTTTACAAAAACATTGCTTGTGTTAATGCAGAAACAAAGCTTCTGCAGCTTTACTGAAGCCTACCCTGATCTGGGAGGAAAATGCTTTGCTCTGTTGCTTTGTGCAGACTAATAAACCCTTTTGACTTGCAGATCTCTTGCCCCTCTGAATTAAGCCTTGTATGATGCAAATCTCCCTTTCAGTTACCCTTTTGCTTGTACCTTGATTTTGAATCTTTCCTTTAGATCACGGCTTGCATGACATTTTTCTTTCTTTTCCTTTCCTTTTGCTGTTTGCAAAGACTCTTGGGAGGATTTGACAGATGTGGTGGAGCAATTGCGCGATGATTCCGAAGGTGCGTTCCACACATCTCACCCCTCTTGTCTGTGCCCATCATTGCCTTCTGCCCTGTCACTCTGAGCCTGAGTGCAAAATGCACTTTTCCTTTCCAGAGCCAATAGCTGTGCCTTTCTGGCCTTTTCTCTGTGTTGCTTAAAATAAATGTTTCAAAGTGGGTTGTTTTACTATTTGTACTCGAAGGGGAGGTAGAAAAAGTGAATCAACAAAGGCTAGTTACCTTCTACTAAATGCATTCAGAGGCAATGTTTTCCTGAGCCTGACAGAAACACAGCCTAAAAGATGGCAGCAATATAGGGAAGCTGAATTAAAAGAAATAAATTCAGAAATAACCCTGAGGATTCAGATTTCCTCAAGTATTTATATTTACCTACTCGAGGCTTGACAAAAGTGACTCTAGAACTTGTAATGCAAAATGTGCATTAAAACTCGTGCAGTACTAAAAGGGAAATTTATTTACGGTGTTGTTTCTTGCTCGATTCCTAAAAATGGTGTGAATGTGAAATAATTGAATCCCCAATTTAGGGAACAGTCAGGCAAATTGTTAATTAGGTGAAATGCTGCTGCTGCTGCTTGGGGTTCAACTGTTTGCAGCACAAAAGGCTGATGTTCTGATGCACTGAGTGCACTGATCCCTTGCTGTCACCCTCCGTGGATGGTGCCTTTAACTACTGTGCTGGTTCTGTGCCTGGGCTCTGCCTGGCAGCCTCACAGGCACAGCAACTTCTCAGCCACTGGGAATGTTCTCCTCTCTCCTGGCACAACAGCCCATTCTGCTTCCCAGCCAAGGGCATCTCCAAGGCAGGCTTTAAGAGAAAGATTTGAGACTTCCTTTTTTTTCATAAAACATTGTGCTGATTTTTGTGTTTATTTTGTCAGGTGGGATGTTTCTGTCCCTGATATTTCAGGTGGGATATTTCCCTGTCATACAGAAGCAGCCTTGCCAAATGTCAGGCTGCTTTCAGTTGGTGTTTTTGCTGTACGATGGATTCAGTACCTGGAGAACCTTGCTGAAATGCAAATGAATTGGCATTGTTTTCAGCAGGTTTGTTCACTTCTCCAGTGTTTCATCACTCCCTGCCTTTGATCAAAGTTACAGCTTTATTTTAGTTTATTCTTCATTGTTTTAGAGTAAGTCATAGAGGAGTGATAAAATCTATTGTCACCAGCAGAAATACTGAGACCACAGTCATAGCTTAACTCTTTGAGGTCCTGTATTGCATTGACTTTTGCCTTGACTTTGAGGTTCTTGGGTACAGATTGGACCTTTCAAATGAATTACAGGATTTTTTTGTGCTTTTGAAGACATCTTCAGGAAGCAGCTGGGTAGAAAACATGTCTGTTCTGTATGAGCTGCAATATTTAAGCAGCAAAGTGTCTTGAGAGTTTAATTCCTTCCTTTGAAACCCAAACCCTGTGGAAAGGCAAAGTTCAATGGCTGAGGTTTTACTTTTTGAGCTTTATGACACGGAGTGTGTAGGATAACCCAGGTAGAGGGTTTTCATACTCTTAAGTTAATTGGTCTGCAAGGTGAGAATCTTGGATAAGCTGCGTATGCAGAACACAATTGCTCACAGCAGAGTAATGAAACAGAAACCATTGATTAGTGTGATATGACAAATATTTTTCAATGCAAATGAGTTAATAATGGCAGCCAAAGGGGTGTTTTCCATGTGGCTGTTGTGCACAGCTCCTTTAATTCTACATTAGGGATTGATTTGCTCCTAGGTGGAGTCACTGTGGAAGCCTGACTTGCTGCCCATCAGATCAATGACCTTGGCCAATGAGGAACCATGATTAGAGAGGATGAGGAGGAGGAGGGCTCTGTGTCTGATTTTGCACTATTATACCTGCCTTTCTTCCTGAGTCTCAATTCCCAGTGATGGTGACTGTCAGCTAGACTGCAGGTCATAAAAAGGACTGCAAATCCAGAACAGGTTGTCTGCTCAGTGTGCCAGATTCATCAGCTTCAAATAGTAGCTCACTCACTGAATTCAGTCTTTGCACAGTGCAGTGCTGCTGTGAGCATTGCATTCCTACATGAATACTTGGAAGCTCTCTAAACGTTGTGAATGCCCAATCTCAGCCTTTTTGTAAGGTGTGAGCCAGGACAGTCAGTGCTTGGACAGGACACAAATAGCAAACTAAAACCCTCAGGGGGTTTGATGGCTTTGCTTGTTGGCAGGAGGAGTTTGGGAGGAGACAGTGGAATAACTGGCCGTGTTTGCCATTTCTCTGAACAAGGGGGCATTTGTCCATGGCAGCAGATGTGGCCTGGAGCACAGCTGGGCTCGTGGCTGTCCATTGATGGCAATTCCAGCTGGCTTGGTGCTGTCTGTGCACTCCCTGCTCCAGCACACACCTGCCCTCCTTCAGCTGCTCCGGGTGGTATACCTCCCGGCGTGGTTTCAGGCAAGTTTAAGGAAGGAGACATATGGTGCTGCTTCACCCTGGAGAATGAGGGGGACGAGAGGCCTTGTCCTGAGCTGCTTTTACAAAGCCTGAACAAAGGGGCTGTGGTCTCGGGTTTGGATGGCACAGCTGCCCCTGCCCTGCACTCTCCCTGGGCTGTGGAGTTTTCCCAGCCCGCAGTGATGTGCACTTGGGTGTGGCTCTGTAAGGTGTGCTCCTGGCTCTCTTTTTGGCTGGGGGGTGCTGACAAGGTGCCTCATGCTTAGATCTGTACCCTTAGGTTTCTGCTGCCAGGCGTAGTTTATTCACTTGAGAAGGTGGAGGTTGTTTCTAGCATCTGTGGCTGTTTCCAACAGCCTTGGATAAGTGGGCCTTACAGGGATGAAACTGCCTGTGCCAGGGAACTGGGGCTCAAAAATTGGATGTGTGTAGGAGGTGTCAAGGTCTGGATGTTTATAATGTGGTAGAGGAAGAATATAGTTCTGGGAGACCTGTGAGTTTTGGGATTTAGAAGGAGCTGTCAGAAGAGCCATGAAGATCTGCTCCTTACTGTCAGCAGTAAAAACCAGTGGTGTTGATAAAACAGAGATTAGTGGGAATTATAAACAGAGATGAAGTGTTACAGCCATGTTGTGGGAGAAATGCGAGGTGGGATAGAGATACATTGCTGGATTAAGTGTGAGCAGGTCCATGGTGATCTTTAGATGGAAGAACAAACCACAAGTGGAGGGTTCTTACCAGTTTGTAGCTGGGGATGCGAGCTGGAAGAAGTGACAGCCATAACACATTGTCATAGTGTAAAGCACAGGGTTAACAGTAGGCTTCAAACTTCTCCTAATGAAAATTGGGAGCTGCTGTAGTTACTTGAAGTACTGAGGCACCCTCAGTGTGATACATTGTCTATTCCTATGTCACTGTAGCTTTGGCCATAAAATACTAGGTGCTGTTTGTTGATTTTTCTCCACAAAAGGCCTACAGAATGCCTCGTGTGAAAGTGTCACGGCCCCAAAAATGTCCTCAAAGCTGAGGAACAAAAGGAGAAAGGTGGGATGTTTTAGTGTAATAAAACCAGCTTTTGTCGCTCAGCAGAATTTTTCTTCCTTGTTTAACAGACCCCAATTACCTCATGGCTAACGAACGCATGAACCTGATGAACATGGCCAAACTGAGCATCAAGGGGTTGATCGAGTCGGCGCTGAATCTGGGCAGGACACTGGACTCGGACTATGCCCCTCTGCAGCAGTTCTTCGTGGTGATGGAGCACTGTCTGAAACATGGCCTCAAAGGTAACTGGCCTGGGAGAAGTCTTCGGGGCTGTTGGTCGTGGCTGGGGGGACAAACAGCAGTTTTGGTTTAAAAACCTGCAGGAGAATGAGGAGAGGCTAAGCAGGGTCACTGCTGTGATCCCAGTGGACCTGGCGGGCCACAGGAAGGGAAGAGAACCTGGGGGAGGTGGAACATTGAGGTGCTGTAGGTTCTTGCCATGTTTGACACAGCGGTTCAGATGTCTCGGGTGTAACTCAGTGATCAGGGGTGAAACAAGCTCTCAGCAAACTCATGACTCTTTTCTGCACTTCCCCATGCTTTAGGGACATGGTCCCTTGCTGGAGGAGGAACTGCGACCCAGAGGTCTTTTTTCTCAATAGCTCTGTCAAACCTGAGGGTTTGAGCTGTGTGCAGCTCATGGCTTGAAGCTGCTTTTAAAGCAGAGCATGTGTTTAACTGTACAAGAGTCACAGCTCAAATTGCCGAGTACCAGACTGTTCGTCGGGTGCTGTCCTTGCCTGCTAGTAGGTGAAGATGAAAAGCAGAGGGGAGTGGAACCAGGTGCCTTCAGGGCCCTTCCCACCCAAACCGCTCTGGGATTCCATGACACTAAATGCCTGCCCAGCAGCAGTGGCCCCAGAGGAACCTTTCTGGCAGCTTTTGGCTACTGTTTGTGTTATGTCAGCATGGGCCTAACAGCCTCATTTTTTGTCTCTTCGTTTTCTAGCCAAAAAGACTTTTCTTGGGCAAAATAAGTCCTTTTGGGGACCTCTAGAACTAGTAGAAAAACTCGTTCCTGAGGCTGCAGAGATTACAGCAAGTGTTAAGGATCTCCCAGGGCTGAAGTAAGTACACTCTTTTATTGCATGAATACATAGTATGGTTTTTATTGTGAGAAGGATCCTGAAGAAGGGAAGGAAGGGCAAACAACTTTCAGGAATACATCTACCACCTGCTGTGATTTAAATGGATCATGGCTCACCTATTCTTAACCAAGGATCTGCAAGAGGAGAGGACAGGATATTTTCTTGCTGTGCTAAGAGCATGGAGACTTATGGACAAGAGTGCCTATATTGCCAGCACTGAAGGAGTTATGATGTGTCAGGCATGGGAACAGCCTTTGCTGTTCATGAAATCAAACTGCAGAGGATGGGAATTAACAGGAAGGTCATGACAGGTTAAATAGTTTTGAGGCTGATGTGTGAGATGCTGAGGGAGGGTGGGGCTATTAGAGCTGATGGTGACTGTGCCTTGCAAAGTGTCTGGAACTGTTTGTTTCTGGCCTTTGCAGGACACCTGTAGGCAGAGGAAGAGCTTGGCTTCGCCTGGCTCTCATGCAGAAGAAACTTTCAGAGTACATGAAGGCCTTGATTAACAGAAAGGATCTTCTCAGGTGAGTGCTGGGCTTGCTCTCAGGTTGGGTTCACTTCTGCTGTCTTTTAAGATCTTGATCATCTTTGCCACCAAATGGTGAAGTATATGTGTGCTTTTTTTGAGAAGGGGTAACATCTGTGAAATGCAGAGCTTCCACTTAGCTTCTGAATTAAGCAAGAACACTGTTGTATCTCCTCTGTCTCAAATATACCTTAGAATTAATGCAAATTTTGGTTCTAAAGAGGTGATTGGGTGAAATATTTGCACAGAGGAGATACAGCATTGTCTCACTGTAGAAGCCTGGCCCTGGGTTGATTTCTGACCTTGTCACTTCATTCCTACCTGACTTGGAAAAGCCCCCTCACTTGTCTCTCTCGCCCGTGCCCGGCAGTGAATTTTACGAGCCCAACGCGCTGATGATGGAAGAGGAAGGTGCCATCATTGCTGGCCTCCTCGTGGGCTTGAACGTCATCGATGCCAACTTCTGCATGAAGGGAGAAGACCTGGACTCCCAGGTACTGGGGATTCACTTGATGGTTTTGTTCTGCTCCTTTAAATTGGAAAGCTCATTAATTTTGCACAGCTTACTGGTATAATGGATCACTGCTCTAGTGCAGCAGTATGATGTCGTAACTCTAAACTGTCACAACTGGAGACAGTGGTTTTGTCTCAGAAACCCAGCGTTCAATGTAAAATGCAAATTGCTTTTTCTCTAGGTTGGAGTGATTGATTTCTCCATGTATTTGAAAGATGGGAACAGCACAAAAGGCAGTGAAGGGTAGGTGCACACACACAGTTGTCCTGCTGCTCCTCTCTTGGGAACTTGTATTCAAGTATTCCAGGTTGCCCTGTTTCTTTTTTTCCAGAGATGGTCAGATAACTGCTATTTTGGACCAGAAGAACTATGTGGAAGAACTCAATAGACATTTAAGGTAAGACATGATCTGTTGGCTCTTTACTATCTTGTGGAAGAAAAGAGAAGATGGGATTTTGAAAAAAGAAGGAATTACTGTAGGGCTTTTTCTCTTCAACAGTGCTACAGTAAACAACCTACAAGCCAAGGTGGATGCCTTGGAAAAATCCAACACTAAGCTGACTGAGGAGGTAAGTGTGATGGAAAATCATCTGATGCTTTGGCCTCTGGGAATCAGGGAGTAGTAACAAGGGAGGGAGGAGTTTATTCACATTCCTGGTGTACTGAATGATGGGAGTTTAGTGATGGAACTGGAATAACTCACCTGCCAAGCAATGTCACTGGCTGTTGCTACTGAGCACAAGGTGGAAAAACAACCATGTGTTTACGTAAATTTGCAAGAAATAAAAGAGTGTCATTATAGATAAAATATTTAGTCTGAGCATTACAAATGGCTGGTACATGAGGCATAGGTACAACCTGTGGTTTAAAATAGATGGTGCAGCTCATTAGTAATGGCATAGATGTAGTGTAGAATCTTTTGGGGTCAGTTCCCTGACAAAATGGGTGACAGGAGGTCTCACCTGAGTAGAATAAGTGGCTTTTGGTTTATTACCTGCACTGTGACGTGGTATCACCCTTGCTGGTGATTTTTTAAGCGACTTTAAACCACTCACTTCATGACAGCAGGACATGAGTTGCAGTGGTGACTGTGGTATTTTTTGGGTTTGGATTATTTAGCTGCTCACTGAAGTCTCCCAGTGTGTGCAAAGTGAGGGTTCTGGTGACACAGGGACACGCTGTGCCAGCCGGGGTGTACTTAATGAGCTGTGTCACATGTCACAGCAATGCATGTTTGGCCTGAGCTGTACCAAGGACTCACACTTGGATTGGGGTGATTTCTGTTTGGGTTTGTCACGGAATAGCATGGCTGATCCCTTGGAATGTCACTGAGCCTTTAAGTTGTGAGTTACAAAGTCAGAAGGAGTTTTCTGAAGTTACTTTTGCTTTTGACTGTACACTTACAGTAATCTGTTAGTCTGTGGTGGTGTCTTCCCTGGGAGTTGCTGTGAGCCAATTGTCCTGTCCCTCAGGGTGGTGTGAGCTGCTCCTCCTGTCTGCAGCCAAATCAGCCTTCTCTGAGCCCTAGAGAGGAGAAAAAAAAGTGAAATACATCTTTGATAGGTTACTGTTGTCTTGTGTTCCCAGCTTGCAGTTGCCAACAACAGGATCATTACACTGCAGGAAGAGATGGAACGGGTTAAGGAAGAAAGTTCTTACATCCTGGAGTCCAGTCGGAAGGTTGGGGTGTGTGTATGTGCATGTGTGTGATTGCTGAGCCTTGGGGCAGGCCCAGCCCAAATTCAACCAAGGAGTCAGTGTTGGGAACACACTTAATTTCCTGGTGTATCTCACACAAACCCCACAATAGATTGGAGTGGCTGCAGGTGGGTCCTGTGCAGAGGGAACAGATGGGCCTTGTCCCCAGGGAATCCTGCCTGGCTGTAGGCATGGAGCAGTGAGCGTGCGTGGAGCCAGGAGCTTCCTCAGTGAGCTCATGGCTCCCTGGGCAAGGTGTCAGGGACAGCAGGGAGGGGGTGGCAGGGAAACTGGGATGTAGTTGTGCTGTTTTGGCCTGAATTGTTGCACATTTGTTTTTCTGATTGGTGGGGAGAAGCAAATACTGAGGAAAAGTGAGGGTTAGCAGTACATGATGCCAAGTGAACTGTCTGTTACCTCAGGTCACCAAGGACAGAACTGCTGACGGGCAGGCACTGACTGAGGCTCGGAAACAGCTGAAGGAGGAGACTCAGCTGCGGCTGGTGAGGACTGGGGGGGTTCAGGGGTCGCCCCAAATGGCTACAGACAGGCCCTGCCACTCAGAGCTGTTCAATACAGTGTGTGGGGAGAAACATGCCAGAGCAGAAGGTTTTTAGGAAACAAAATCTGCCAGCTTTTCCCTAGTCCATTCCGCCACAAAGATGGGCGCATGTAGAATTCCCTGACTCCCTGCCAGCCATGCTGCTCACCTGGCTTTCATACTGGCCTCCATGTGGATTCCTTGTCAGAGGTGTGACTGTGATGCTGGGGCAGTGCAGCACGCTCCTGGGTACGGGTGGTGGGCAGGAGCCCCGGTGAAGGGGCTTCTCCCTGGGTGCTGAGGGGACCTCCTGGAAATGCTGACTGCTCCCTGTGTTCCAGGATGTGGAGAAGGAGCTGGAGGCGCAGATTGGGATGCGGCAGGAGATGGAGCTGGCCATGAAGATGCTGGAGAAGGATGTTTGTGAGAAGCAGGATGCGCTGGTGGCACTCAGACAGCAGCTGGACGATCTCAGGGCCCTAAAGCATGAACTGTCCTTCAAGCTGCAGGTAGGGAAGTAGTGAGATACAGGGGATTCCAGATAAAAGTGAGAGCTCTTGTGCTTTTACTCCTGCCTATTGAAAGGATGCTGGGTGTGGAACGGTCACAGGCTGCGCACACTTGTGCCCTGCTGCAAGAACATTGGAGTGTGGTGGAGGTTAAAGGAAAAGGACATTTCTTCTGGAGAAAAATTAATGATCCAGAAATGTGTGCATGAGACTGGGGAAAGCACCTTGTGTGGTTTTGGGGTGTGAAAATGGAGCTGTGGGAGTTTCTGTTGCAGTACGATCAGGAGTTGGAGGGTGCCAGCTGTAGTTACTGTGTGATGACACCATCTGCAAAGAGCAACAGAATAAATCCTAAAATCAACTTGAACAGGAAACAGTTGCTTCTTCTCTCCTTGAGCCAATGGCTTGGTGCAAAACAGTTGAATGATATTAAGATATTAAATGATATTAGCAGACACTGCGTTATGGATTATTCATATCTAGGAAGCTTCATGGATGATGGCATTGCCCTGTTGTGGGGTCCAGATGGAGCCTGCACCTGTGTGGCAAGACATTTGCCCTCACAATACTGACCTGGCCATTTGCTTTTTGAGCACCTTTTCCTGCCTCTTTGCCTTTTGCCCTGTTGTTTCACGTGCTGAATGATTTATTGGGGCTTATTTGGCATTTACTGCTCCTTTTCCCAGAGTTCAGACATGGGAGTGAAACAGAAGAGTGAATTAAACAGCCGCTTGGAAGAGAAAACAAATCAGATGGCTGCCACCATCAAACAGCTGGAACAAAGGTAAGGCAGGAGGCTTGGACCATGATCAAACGCTGTGTCCTTTGGTGGGGGTGTCTCAGGGACCCAGAATGGGCCAGGGGAGAGTCCGAGTGCTCTGCTGGACAGAGCTGCCTGAGGAGAGCACCGGGAGCAGGAGAGCCAAGCCTGCAGCAGAGGCCAGGCTTGGAGGGGCTTGGGTGTTCCAGATCTCTGGTTTTGGATAAAATCCCCCCAGTTGAACTATTCTCTTGATGATCCTGAGCAATGTGAGCTTGGAAAAAGTACTCCCAGAGTGTTTGGGACCTGGTTAATGAGCAGGGCATTGCACTGCATTAGTGCTCTCATTTGAGGGTTTATATTGGGAATGGCTCCTGATGAACAAGGTCACTGTTTGTAGAAAGTCTCTACTTGAAAATATGTTATGGTACCGACTCAGCTAATTGATTTGCTCTTTTTCTCTTGCTGTTATTATTTTTCCGTTTTCTCATCATCCTCATTCTGACTTATTTATACAGTGAAAAGGATTTGGTGAAACAGGCAAAAACCTTAAATAGTGCAGCAAACAAACTGATCCAGAAGCATCATTAGACATTTTTATGTCTGGCCACCTCACAGCTCTGACATCAGAACTCATTCATGAGGGGAGAACTTGAGAATTGCTAAAAGCAACTGTTAAAATGTTAATTGTCACCTAAAGTTGATTTGGAATTTGCTGAGTTTTTAAAATCAGTGAGTTTTTCTGCCGAGATTTAGAGTCGGGTATAAAAATCCCAAACTTTGCCGTTTAACCCATGTTCAAGTACCAAATGAGTTGGCCAATAAACACCCCAGGAAGGCACCGGGAGTGGGAGATCTGTGGCTCTGCCCACCTGCTGGTGCACACCCCGTACAGCAGCACGAGCCCTCGGCGTGTGCGCGGCTCAGCCGGGATCACGTTGGCCAGCTCGGGAGAGTCAGCTCGTTTTCTGTGTTGCCCTTTTTTGTGAAGTAGATGAGAAAATGCATCCCTGGAAGTTGTTGACAGTAGTTGTGTGTGTGCCCCAAGCCGTTTCCTGTTCAATTCTGTTCTGTGGGTTCAGCCCCGAGTCCGAGACGAGCGGGCAGGACGCGATGGCCCGTCACGGCGAGGACCGGCCCTCCTGTAACCAGCTTGCCTGGATTCTGCCTTAGGGACGTGGTGGGAGGGTGGGGACTTTATCCTTCTTCCTTTAAACTTCATGTGTCCAGAATTAGTAGCTATAGGTGTCTTAGAGTAACACAATAGAGTGGTAAGTTCAGTGGAAACCTCCTTCTCTTTGCATTGCTTCTACCTCTGCCAGGAATCCCTCCAGACACACCCTGCAGTCCTTCCCAAGCTAAGAAAGCTGAGGAGAGGTGTTTTGGGAGGTGTCTCCCCTTCTTAGAAAGGGAAGTTACGTAGTTTACGAAAAATAATCTGACCTTTCTTTAAAAGAAACAAACCCACACAAATAAAGAGGAAAGGAACCCAATGTGCAGCGATGGGGAATGGAGGTGGTAATTTGGTCCTTGCCCTTTCCTTGTTCGAGTAGTTGGTAGTTGAAAGGGAAGGGTGGCCTTTTACACTTGTTTCATTTCCTTCTGAGTTTGCCTTGCTCAATACAAATGGAATTTGCTAAAGGAGGAACAGCTAAAGCTTGGAATCAGCTCGCAATAAGAGAAATAATTGCCAATTTAACACCCCGGTGCAGAACCTGAAGTAACTGTAGCTTGGACTATTATAAACTAATATACTCTGATCACAGAAGTCCCCGTGCTGGCCTCTTGTGGGCTTTAGGTTATAAGCACTCCTAGAGATATTCTTTCATTTGGAAGATCAGATTTGGGGGTTTTCAGTGTTGAATAAGGGTTTTTTTCTCTGGTGAGACGCCTGTAGTAATTCTTTGATGCCAGTTCTCCCTTTGTCCTGTGGGATGGCACTTCTTGGGGCAGTGGGTGGCAAACATGACTGAAACAAGTGGGGAGGGAACACTTTGGTCCTTGTTGGTGTGGTCAAAAATCCATGGGGCTCAGCCTGGTTCCCCTGGATGTGAGCGTGGGCCACCACGTGGCTTATTCCGTGGGCTCTCAGCACAGGCACTGACACAGCCCTGTTGGAAACCTCCCTGCCATGCCCGAGCTGCATGCTTGAACCTATAAACTCACCCTTCAGTAACCTGCTACTACAAACTCCTAACTGCCTGGAGAAAAAAGAATCCTAAGGAAAAGGTGGAAGCTTTGACCAAGGTATCCAAAGAGCCCATTAGTACAGGGAGCCCCCCCTGCCCCTTCCCACAGTTCTGCTGTAGGAACAGGGAGTTGGGGCTGGTGGGGTTGGTGTCAGTAACACTGAAACCAGACAGAATTAAGGATCTGGCTGTTTCTGATGTCAGGCCCAGAGTGGGAATGTGTTGCTGTACCGATGCCTGGCGCTCGAGCCGAGTGTCAATCCGTGGGAGACCAGGAACCTGCACTAATTCTCAATAGAGTAGCTATAACCTATGTTGCAAGTTCCAGTTACCTGTGCAAAGCTGAAATGTAACGTACATTAAAATCCAATTGGACTTTAAATTCTGTGTACTTGAGGTTTGCTTTGGATCTGGATAAAAGTGATGTTTTCTGTTTCTCATCTAATGGCTGTAAACTGTAGTGATAAAATAAAAACCATGGAAAATGAGAGTTTCTGCCTGGTTCACCTCCCATTTTGCTTTGCTTTGAACTGTCTTTCTCCTTTCCGTTGTTTTTACCATTCCCTTTTTTTTTTTTTTTTGGCTTTACCTTTTCACTGGGTTTTTTATTTGTTGGTTAAACTCAGTCTTCCTCCCCACCATGGCTTTTGTTTTTTATCACAAGTTCATGTGGCTCAAATCCAGATTGCGACAGGCAGAGAAGGAACGGCAGCTGGCCCAGCAGGACAACCGGCTCTTCAAGCAGGAGTTTGGGGACAAAATCAACAGCCTGCAGCTGGAAGTGGAAGAGCTCTCCAGACAGCGGTGAAGAGATCCTTTTCCAACCTCTTTCCTGGGCTGTTCTTGCTGTGTCTAATGGAGAGTAGGGAAACAGGGGATGGAGTGGGAGGCAAGTGACAGGCTAGATGCCAACAGGAGTAACCCCCGGAATGAAAATCCTTGGAAAAAGCCCATTATTTAGGCACTGGCATAGGCTGCTGGAATAGTTGTGGATGCCCCATCCCTGGAAGTGTTCAAGGCCAGGTTGGACACGGCTTGGAACAACCTGGGATAGTGCAAGGTGTCCCTGCCCGTGGCATGGGGTGGAATGAGATGTGTAAGGTCCCTATGTACGCAAACCTTCCTGTGATTCTGTGCTAATTTGGGATCTAACAGTTATCATGGGCAGGGATGGAACAGTGAAACCTCTGCCTAGAGCAACCACTGAAGGGTGTGGAGCAGGGGAAGTGATCCTGGTTGTCAGTCTGACACACGCTGCTGTGATTTGTACTTTTTCCCTGGTGAAGCTGCTCTTGTTTTTGCTGGAAGCCGAACAGAGAGACCTTGTCAAGAGCCATCCCATTTTCCCCTGCAGTGTCATCACTCGAGCAGTGTCAGGGACACAGACAAATCCTCTTTCCTTAAAATAGAAGAGCATCTCCTCCTGCAGCCATGACGCATCTGCGGCTTGTTGCAAGGTCACCGGGGTGAATTCTGTGGGGGCATTGCTGGATACACGGGGGGGAGTTGTCCCCTCTCCCCCTCCTGGCCCAGCTCTTTGTTTCCTTTATCACAAAGCTGCAGAGGCTGCTCCGACAAGCAGCAAGTGGCTTTGGTCATGGGTGTCCGTGGGTGAGCTTAGGAGGACACAGGCAAATGGGTCTGGTTTTGCATCAGCTGGATGCCAGATTGTGCCAGAATTAGATGAAGGACTTGGAGATTTTCCATCCTGACGTGTTATGGTTTAACACACTGCGAGACAGCTTGGGATTCCAAGAGGCACTTTTCAGCTCTTGAGTCGGGGGTGTGAAGAGAGGGTTAAACAGTTCATCAGCTCTCAGTGGCAACTGTCCCCGAACCATCCTTTAATCACAATTCCACCTCAATATTCCAGGAACCACCTAGAACTGGAACTGAGGCGGGAAAGAGACAGATGGTGCCACAGTCAGCAGTGTGGCCAAGAACACAAAAAAGGGCCAAAGAACTGGCTAAGACAGGTAATGAGACTTAGGCTCTTGGCTCAGGTTTGAGGTGCAGTTTCACTTGGCTCGTTTGCTTTTCCTGAGCTTTCTCAGGCAATAAATAGGTGGTGTTCATGTGCCACGACCCAAGGAGCTTTGTAAGGGTTTTTACACACACTGAGCAGGCAGTTAGAGTTGTAATTATGTGAACTATGCAGTAACAGACGACTTCCACAGTTGTCATGTACTGCCACACTTGAGTTGCCTTCACTGGGCTCCCTGGGATGCTTCAGTGATGCAGTTCTGTCTTTTTTCACCAATATTACACATAATTCCAGTGAAGTTTAAGAGCCCATCTCTGAAATGTGCAGTCCACTCTTTGTTCACAGCAAAAAGAAAGCACAGAGAACTGCTCCCAGGGGAGATTGGTGCCCAGATACTCCTCTGTGCCAAGGAGGAGCAGACCAGTATCCCAAAATAGCAATGCCAAGTCTCCCCTTGCATGTGGCAGAAGTGAAACTGGAGTTTTCCTCTAGTGTACCTGACGGGTGAATGTTTCCTTTTGGCAGGATGGGAAGGTCAAAATCCAGGAAGAAAATGCTAAACTGAAACAGGCACTGAGAGAGGAGAACAGTGTCCTGCCACACAGGTAGGGAAGGAAACAAACCTCATTTCTGCCTCCTTTCTCAAGTCCTGGTTCCCTTTCTCAGATTACTGTGCTGATGGGGAGTTTGGAATAGTCCAACTTCCCTTTCTGAGAAATATTTCCAGTCTTCGTTGAGAGCTGCTTTTCCATAGCTCTCAAAGGGAAGGAGGAGGTTCTGTTGCTTGCCATCAGCACTTCCAGATGGGAAAGGCTCCATCTGTCTCTAATTCACCTTTGAATTGGTTTCTATTGAAATCTGCTGCTTACTACTTTTTCTGACTCAAGAAACTTTGTTAAGCCAAGTGCAAGACCTTGGGGACTCATGTATTTTTGGTGAGGGAAAGGAGAAGGGTTGGAGGATCAGTGGTGTTTGGAGCTAATAAAGAGAAGCTGTTGGAGAAAAAACTTAAGATTTTTAAGAAGATGGCTGTGTAAAAATGTGGCCTCAGATTGCTTGTGTCCAAGCTGAATATTAGAGAAGAGGATTCTCATTGTAGGGTTTCTTCAGTATTTGGTTTTAAATGTTAAAAGATGTTTTCAAAGCCCCTGGGCACAGCTCGGTGCTGAGGCCTTGGCTTGAGGATGGAACAGCCCATGGGAAGTGCTCTGAATGTCAGGGCTCTGGTGCAGCACACTGAGTCCTGAAGGGAAGCTAATCAGGAAAGTAGCATCTTAAAAATAGCATAAGCTCAGTTCCAGTCTGCTTTGCCAGATACTGAAAACCATCTGTGCCCAAGATGCTTTTTAGCCCTGTTTCACCTGGAATGTTTTAGCAGGTGAGGGTCAGGCTGATGATTTACCTGCAAGGGCTCATGGTGCTTTAGCTGCCTGTTCACAGCATGTGTAGGCATCAAATCTGCAGGCCCAAGTTTAAAGCCAGTTTCAAGCTGTATGGGTACCATCTAAACAGTCTTTCCATGTTCATGCTCCCTCTCCTCGGCTCTCCTGAAGGCATTCTGCAGGTTTTTTGCCTGTTCTTCCCATTTAGGTAGGAGTGCTACTCAAAAATCCATATGGGGGGAGGGTTTTAAAAACCAGGTAAGGCAAATTCCCTGGTAGCCCAGATACTTTATTTAAAAGCTCTGGTGATGGAAGCCTTGTTCCAAGTGACGCTGTTGTTCCCTTGTAGGTCACCAAGCAGCAAGCAGGAAGAACAGGTGAGTGATACTCCGTCTTGGTTTTGTTCCTGTATATCCAATGAACTAAAATCCATTCCTGATTCCCCCGGCTGCCTGGCAAAGCACAGCCAGACCCCAGACTGTCACTGGGATGTTACAGCACTTGTGTTGTCCTGTTCCCTGGGAATTCCTGCCTGTCAGCTCTTGTTTAAGATGCTTAGTTCCCCCCTTGTTGCTGCAGAGCTCTCTCACTGAGTGTGTTGGTTTTGCCTTGGTGTTTAGGAGCAGCTGTTGGGCCCTGGACATGCTGAGATGTGCCAGCTCTGCCAGGAGGAGAGCAGCCGGAACCGAAGAAAGGTAACTTAGTATTGACGTGGCCCACACCTGGTGACTGCCTGCCCTCTGGTTTTTGTTTTGGAATCACAGATTCCTGCTGGTGACTTGGACAAAGAAACGAGCCCTTGCAGGCCTCTCTGCCCTTAGTATAACCTTGTTAAATACTGGTGGCTCCAGGGTTCCCCTCTGCCCTGTTCAGTGGTTTGTTTTTCCTGCCCCTGAGCAGCTTCTTCCCTTTTAGCTCAGTTTTTTCCCTCAGTTAATCTGCCAAGTCCTGAACCTCTCCTTGATTTCTGTGCTTTTCCTGCATTCCAGAACACCTGCAAGAACTGTGGGGGCACCTTCTGTGAAGCCTGTTCAGTACACGAGCTGCCCCTCCCATCCAGCATCAACCCTGAGCGTGTCTGCAATCCCTGCCACCAGCAGCTCATCCAGCAGTATTCCAGCAGCCCCTTGTAGGGAATGGGTGGCAGAGGGGTGACAATGGTTGTAGCTTGATGGTGTTTCTGGAGTTGTTCAAGGAGAACGTGAGGACACTTGCTTGTGTGCTTTGGAGGTTGGAGGGAAGCAGCTTCTTGGTGTTTAGAGTCTCTCGTGACTAAAGCAACATTCTGAGCCTTCCCTGTACCAAATCCAATTGTGTTGCGGAGAACTGCATTGGGAATGTCACATGGAGCAGCCCCAGTGTCTGCTGGAGCAGTCTCAGGGCTCAGGGAGCCCCTGCCCAAACCAGAGCTGTGTTTGCACGTGTAAGTTGGGAATGTTCTTGCCCTCACACGTGTGGTGTTGGGCATGTGCTGCTGCTGAGCAAAGGCTCCCTGAAACCCAGCTGGAGCACTGGTATTCCTCATGTCTGGCTGCACTTGAAATCCCATTTCCTTTCCCAGCTGTCTTGCACAGTCTGGCTCATCCCTGGGACCCTGGTACACAGTGTGAGCAGGCCAAGTGAGGCACTAGTGAACATGTTCTACCTGCATTTCCTTGGCTCAGGGCTCTGGCCAAGGGCTTGCTCTGCCCAGGGAAACCCCAAACCAAGCTGTGAATGGTCTGTTCCCCCTCTGTGCTTTAGGAGATGGGCCAAATTCCCATCACGCTCTGGTTTAGGGCCACTTGGATCCACCTCTCCCCCTTGCGCACATGGAAACATTGTGGCCACAAACCTGGCATTTCACTTTTTGTTGTATCAAAATAAAATGGGAACACTTTTCACCTTTACCAGTTGTAATTGCAAACACAGTTCAGAGAGGTTTCATGGTTCATTCTTTGTTGCTGTTCCCTCAAGGAATTTTGTTACTCCAAAGAGCGGTGGTGGCTTCCTTGTGTCACAGGAGTGTTCACTCCTTTTCCCACTGGCACCTCCTCCAGTCTCAGACCAGAGAATGTTCCACAGTCCATAGCAAATGGATGCATTGATGTGACAAATGCATTGGGGTTTGTACAGATGTTATTAGGGCTTAGTGGTTAATTCCTTGGAGGGGAATTAACCCTAGTTAATAGTAGTCTTTAGAGTGGCTGGAACTGCAGGAAAAGCTTCTCAGAGCTGAGGTTACTGATGTGGTTGGTGCTGGTTTGTACCAGGAATTATTTCTCCTAGTTCCCTCTAGGCCTTGGTGTGTTCAGCCACCAAACTTACACTCTTGTTTGCTCTTTTCCCCACCTGTGGCAGTTTCCCAACCCCTTTCCTTGCCGCTATTCCTTTAAAGTAGGACAGGAGTTGTAAACAGTGTTGAGATACAAGAAGCCTGGAATTCAAGTGAATTCCTGAATTCTCTGAAGGGATGACACACTGGAGATGGATGGAGAAAACACTGAATTTAGTGTCAGTAGTTTTCTGTACACACTGTGTAGGTCCAAACCAGTAAAATTCTTGCATCCAAGCCCAGTGTGACTCATCCCCCAAGGAGAAAGTGAGACCTAGGCAATTTCCCTAGTAGAGGGAGCATTAAACTGGACACGGAGAATTAAATTCTATGGAGCAGGGAGGTGGCTGAGACCCCTTCAGAGCACAGCACTGGTGGCTGCCAGCTCCCTCTGTGCTCAGGTACTGCGTGTGATGCCAGCGTGGGCTGACACCTGGACACTGGGGTTGGGAAGGGGGGGGGGGGAGCAGGTTTTCTGATGTTAATTTTGTTCCACACAATAAAGAAAACTTGATCATCCACTTCTGGTGTCCTGAGTGGTCCTTCCATCCCATTCCACTTGGGCTGCAGGTCTGAAAGGATTCAGAGCTACACTGTGCACCTGTGTGAGGACTCAGATCACTCAGCTGCTGTCAGTTGTCAATCCTGGTGTTTATTAATGCACCGTTCTGCACCTGGAGCCCAGGACTGCTCCACCCATTGACCATTCCTGCAGTGCAGCTGCTGCTGCTTTTGTAACACTCCCCACAGTCCAGCACATTTATTACATGCTCCTCTTACACAAGGCTAAACTAGATCTTACAGTTTGTGCTCCTTGCTGAGCGCTGACACTTGTACCCGATGTTCACCCTCAGACACAAGGAACGTGTTCACCCGGCCTGATAAAAGGAAGAGGAAAAATAAAAATCCTTCTCTTGCTGCAGCTTAGTGCTTTCCTTTCTCCCCCCTGCCCTACTGCATTTTATTCCCAGTTGAAATTCTATTAGAATAGTACAGGTTGGCAGCAGTAAAGTACCACAGACTCCAGGTGGGACACGTCTGGGGGGGCTGCAGCACATGCACAGAGGGTGGCAGATGGTAAATTCCCTCAGTGCATGGGACAACAGGAGGGAGGTGCCAGGGAGGCTGCCCAGGCTGCAGGTGGGAGGTGGGTGCACATCCTGAACTCACCCCAAGGGCATATCCCTGGCCTGGATTACAAACCTGGGACTGAGGGGGAGAGCTGCCCTCCCTGCCATGGGGGGCAGTGGCCACCACCTCCGACTTTCAGAAGGGAATTAGTGAAAAGCATTGTCCAGCATCTTCCATCAAGGTCACATGAAACCCTGCCCCATCCAAAAGGCCCATTACTGTTAACCCACATCAGTGGAAAATGTTTAGCCGCATTTCCTCTTCCTTGCCAGGGAATACAACCCCATCAGAGCTTTAAATGCTGCTCCTGCACTGTGGGACTGGCACTTGTGGAACCATCCAGGCGGGGTGGGGGGTCCAGGCTGGACACCTGCTCTCAGGTTGAGGGGGTGTCTCCCTTCAGCCACCCCCCACTTTACCCTTTGGGCGGGTTGAAATCCCAGTACCAGAGATCATCAGCCTGAGGCCCACATTGCTAAAAACAGACCAAGAAGGGCAGAGACAGATGCACTTACCAAATCTGAGCTCGTGCCACTGTCATTAACAGTTTTCCTTTGCCTTTGGATGCTCATTCAGGGATAATTCAATGGCACTGCACTCTGGAAAACATGTGAGAGGCACTTGTGTGTGTTACATTTTCTTTCTCTTTTTTTTGCTTTTCTCTGCAAAGCCCACGGCACACTGTTAACTTGAAAATCTACATTTAAGGTGATCCCTCTGCACAGGATGTAACAGCAGCTGGACAAGCTGTGCCAAACTACCTGAGGCTTCAGTCCTGCTGTTGTAGGACCCACCCCCTTTTCCTGACTTACCCATCTCTGACCCCTCCTTCGCCATCGCCGCCACGGCGTCCTCGCGGCTCTCGAAATGCACCTCCACTTCTCCTGTGGCCTCTCCCTGGGAGTTGTATTCCACCAGGATCCTCGTGGGCCTCAGCGGAGCAAAAAACTGAAAAGAGAAAATCTGGTGAGAAAGAAACAGTAATCCAAGTGATGGGTATTAACACATCCCAGCAAGCCTTAATCCCTTCTTATCCACGGAGGGGAGAGGATCCCTGTTGTGCCCCAGAGGCCTCGGCTGCCCCAGGCACCTGTACCCCACATTCCACCTGAAGCCACACAGCTCTGAGAGCTAACACACACAAATAAATCAACAACATGCAGTTGCTCCAGCTGTAACCATTAAGGGAGGGTTTGCACGGGGAATGACAGCCACCTTCCATCCGTAGCTTCACTGTAACTCACATTTATTATGTCTTGGGCAGTAGCTTGGGTAGGGAAACCCCTCATGCGGACACAGTGCCGTGCTGGTGATGATGAGGTGTTCCCAGGCTCTAAAACGCTCCTGGAGTTTTCCGTTTCTCCCCTGTACAATCCTGTGGAATGGAAGGAAAAACCATCGTTAGTGCTTGCAGTTACCCTGCCATAAAAGCTGTGGACGCGTGGGGTGAAACGAAGGGGCCTTGAAGAACACCCACAACAGGGAGGGACTCACTGTTTTCTTCCTGGGCGTTGGAGCCTCTCATGCCTCTCCATCCCCCTTCTTCAGGGAGGGATTCATATTCTCTTCTCATTTTGGAGTAGGTCATCAACTGCCTGTCGTAGGACATGTGCCTTTGCATCTGGTGCTTTCTGCTTACGTACACTTCTATATACCTGGAACGCAAACGGGAAGAGCACGTGGCACACCTGGCTCCCAGGGGCTGGATAAAGCACCTTCAGGATGCTTCCTGCCTCAGCTCTGCTCAGCTACTTGAGGTGAGAGCCCTGGCACGGGAAGATTCCGTGCTGAATGATTCATTCTTTTAACTGTTTTCCCCTCACTGCACTTCTGCAAACTGAATTATTTCTACAAACCCCAAATTAAAAACAACAGCCAGCCCCAAAACAGCTCATAGAACAAGCAGACCCAGAAGACACACAGGGTCACACAGGCTCCATACTTCAGTGGAGCCCTGAGATTTTCCATATGGCTACAGAATTGATGGGATTGCACCAGCAGTGTTATATCAGGCAACTTCCACAGCACTGAAGGAACAGTGTGGTGATGAAGGGAATATGCACAGCAAAGGGAGAGGGCTTTCCCCCCTTCCCAAAGCCAGAGTAGGGGAAGTAACCCCGTGTACAGGCTGGCAAAGCTGACAGCTCAGCTGCCCCTCAGACCCCCACTCTGTACTGGGCACTGCTGGAGGCCAGTTCTGGATAAAACCAGGAAGAATGAATAGGAGCAACTGCAAGCAGTTTTGGAACCCCCTCCATTTCCTGGCTAATCCCATGGAAATGCAGGTGTGTGAGCTCAGGTGGGTCAGTCAGGTCAGCTCTTGTTCCACCATGACAAAGGAAAAGCTAACAGTAGATTCAGAATTAATCTCTACTGGAGAGGAGGGAAGTCTGTTAATTAATTCAATTAATTAATTAATTTCTGCCTACAGAGCAGCTGTCTACTTCTGAGGGGGAGGGGGCAAACACAATGCATTCTGGGAAAAGGAAGCAAGCTGTAAAAAGCAGGAAGGCAGGGGTGTCCAGGAGAAGAGGTAAGGAGAAATCTTTTGTTATGTGGGGTGCAGAACAAGAGTTTTATAGATTACTGAAGTCAGAAAACTCAGCAGGGGAAAGCACTTTTGATTGTTTGGGTTTTCTTTCCTGAGCACAGTTCTGGAGGTTTTTAAAACCTATGCAGGTGTGGTGCTTAGGGACAGGGTTTAGGGCTGGGCAGTGTTGTGGTTAATGTGTGGACACAAAGATCTTAAAGGCCTTTTCAAACCCAAATGACACCTTTATGCTTGGAAAAAACGGTCTGTGCTTCTGCTTGAGAGGAGAGAGGCTCTGGTGAGGTAAGTGTGTGGCAGAGGGCTCAGTGCTCTGGAGTAAAATGGTTAACTTCCCAAGGAAGGAGGGCAGCCCATGGGGATCTGGTAACCAAAAAGGTGGGAGATGGTGTGGTGTTGGGAGGGGACTCACGCCGGGAAACCTGTTCTTTGTCTGGTACAGGGATGAAGGGAAGAGGGCTGGCCAACAAAACTGCCTAAAGCGTGGAGAAACCTGGTGGAAATCTGGAGGGTCACATGTCTGAAGGAGGCAGAGGACTCCTGTGCACTTGGGGCTGGGCAGCCTGTGTCTATCCAGTGTTCCCCTCTCCGAAGGCTGTCAGCCCTTTTTGCTGGGATGAGAAACTCTTCAGGAACACCTAAAAACACCTGAGACTCTTCTCCAAGAGGCCCCGTATTCCCCCAGGCTACGAGGGCTGCAGGTGCCTCTGCTTTCCTTAATGACACTGTGAGTGTGAGAAGAGCTGTTCCACCAGGCAGGAAGGGAATAAGGTGCTCCATAACATGTTCTTCTACCCCCTGGGACCCCAGGGAAGTACCCACCTATTTCCCATATACTCTTTGTGCCGTAACAGGGCTTTAGCTGCCATTTCAGGAGTTGCAAACTGCACAAAAGCTTCTCCTGTTCTTCTGTCTCCCCGATAAATGAAGGCTATGTCTGCTATTTTCAAACCTAGAGATTGGAGGAGAGAAAGAGGCATTGACCTTGGCAGGAACTTGTGCCATAGCTCAGAAAGACTTCTTTTTTCCTTATTCTTCTGGGTTTTGACTGCCTAATCAGGCAGTTAAGTAGTTCTGAAACAACTGCTCATTTATTTGCTTCAAGTTAGTTTTCACAGAAGGCTTAATTAAAAAAATTAAATCAACTTGAGGCTTCAAATAACTGGAAATAAGTAAATGCAAGTTCTAGGGAATAAAGAGGTCCAGAGCACAAATATTCTTGAAATTTTCTCTTATTATTATGGTAGCTCTTCCCCCAGTGAGTTTCAATTTCTGTGCTGTGTATCATCATCTTGGGGAGCCAGGAACCACCTGGACTGCTCTAGCAGTGAGTATGGGACAAAGTCTCCAGTGGTATACGTGATCCACCTATCCTGATCGTGCGGCTGTGAACACCCACACTGCATTCACCTGGGCTGTAACTACCACAGAGGCCTTCCTCCTTCTCAGCTTTGCCAAATGTCCAACTGGTAGCAACCCAATGCCAGATCCCAGCATCTGGCTCCCTCTCCTTTTCTTCCCCTGGCCCCAAGAACTGATCCTGGGTTAGACCTGCACCAAGTCAGAGGTACAGGGAGACTCTGCAGCCTGAGTGACTTCCAGAGGAACACCAACTCCTCGTGGTGCTTAAGATTCTCAAGGCTGCACCTGCTTTGCTTTTATCCCTCTGGGGAACAACAAAGCATCAACTTAAGGCAGTAAATGCCTGGCCAGCGAAGAGCACAGAGCGGGCTGAGTTACCTGTGAAGAAATCCGCAATGTCCTCCTCGGTGGAGCTGAAGGGAAGGCCTCGGAGCAGCACCACTCCATCGTTCATGGCTTGGGATTCATCCCGCAGGCTCCGCATCAAGCCCTCCACATCGCTGTCGTGGACTTCAAACACTGCAAGGAACATGGGCAGGGAACATTGTCCCTCATGGCAGCACTCCGAGGGCATTCCCCTACAGCAGCTTTCCCCCTCTGCAAAGCTCCATCCCGTTTCTTCCCCCACCCCACGCTCTATGGTCCTGCCCCTTTGCTTTCCCTGCCCAGCCTTGGAAAATCTGGATCAACGATGCCTTACTGGCTGATCTGCTGCTCAGTTCCAAACCCTGCACCTCTCCATGCCAGCCCACTTTATTATTGCTAACAAAGCTGCTCTTATTCACTTGGAAGTTTTGTTCCAACGTCACTCGTGCTGTTCCAAACCCACCTTTCACGTAGCGTGGGCCCATGTACCTCAGGTGCTTTTCCAGGGCTCTCTGGACGTCTGCTTTGGACTCCAGCTCGATCAAGGCATCCCCCCTGCGCCTCCCATCCCTGTTTAAGAGGAAGTGCACCCCGTTCTCACCGTTCCGAATTCTACAGCCTGGAAATCAAGGAACAGACCACAGAGGAACATACAGAACTACATCAAACACGGGGGTCTCTTTATCCTGACTACACCACACAGAGCTGATCCCATCCCAGCAGTGCAAAACGAAGAGTGGAACACACCTATTCCTAACCTTGAATCTGACTTCAAACCGACTTAATTTAGTCTGGCAGGTAAGTAAGTAATTCAAAAACTTGGATCTGGCCTCTGGAAGGATGTGGCAATGTATTACAGTATGGAGGGATCAGCCCTGAAGAGGTATGGAAAAGCCTCTGAATTAGAAAGCAACACTCAAGTTTAAACCAATCAGTAAAAACACACTCCAATTTCTTAAAGAGAGGAGTTGAGGGAATAAAGCCAGCCACAATGGTCTGTACAGGCATCACTTTGAATTGGATTGCCTTTGCTGTGGAGACACTAAGAAGGGAAGGACTTGTACAATTAAACATAAAATGCCATAAGGGTGAGCTTCTAGTCGTTGTCTGGCAGGTTGGAAATTGAATACTTGCTTTAAATGTGCCAATTGTGGATATTTTTGCGGCAGTAATAAGACCTCATCTTTCTCTGGCTAACGATCTCTAAATTTTCTTTCTGCTAGGTAATCACGAGCTACGGTTTCAGAGGCAGACAGGACAGTCAGCCAGGAAAACGAACAGCCATACTGTCAAAGAAGGTAAGCACATCTTCCTCGGTGCACGAGAAGGGGAATCCTTGTGCCCTGACGAGGTAGACACCGTCACTCTCTGCCTTGGGCGAGCCGGGCTCCTGCTCGGAGAGGCGACCTTCCTGGGACGGAGCATCGGTGACCTGGCGCCGAGACACGAGAAACCCCCCCGCGTTAAGCGGCGGAAGGACGCGGGTTCCCGCGGGGGCAGGTGCCCGCCCTTCCCGCGGGCCGTACCTGGCTGTAGGTGCGGAGGGCTGCGCGGAGCGGCCCCGGGCGGGGGGCGGCGGGGCCTGGGCGGGCGGGCGGCGGGCGGAGCGCGGGCGGCAGCGGCAGCGCCGGGAGCCGGCCCAGCAGCAGCGCGGACAGACCGCGGCGGGCGACGGCGGCCACGGCCATGCCGGGGAATCGCGGCTCCGCCTCCGCGACCTCCCTTCCCGGCAGGCGCCGCACGGGAACCGCGCGGGGAGCGCTTCCAGGTCACGACGCTTTCCGCTGCACCAGGCGGCGGCGACGCTTTCCGCTGCACCAGGGTGGCGGCATCCCCGTCCAGCCTGGGCTTGGGCACTGCCAGGGATGGGGCAGCCACAGCTTCTCTGGGCAGCCTGTGCCAGGGCCTCACCGCCCTCACAGGGAAGGAGTTCTTCCCGATATCCCATCTAATCCTGCTGTCAGTGTGAAGCCGTTCCCCCCTGTCCTGTCACTCCAGGCCCTTGTAAATAGTCTCTCTCCATCTTTCTGGTAGCTCCTTCAGGTACTGGAAGGCCACAATTGGGTCACCCCAAAGCTTTCTCTTCTCCAGGCTGAACAATCCCAACTCTCTCAGCCTTTCCTCACAGCAGAGCTGCTCCATCCCTCTGATCATCTTGGTGCCTCCTCTGGACTCGCTCCAACAGCTCCATGTCCTTCCTGTGTTGGTGCCCCAGAGCTGGATGCAGCATTCCAGGTGAGGTCTCACCAGGGCACAGCAGAGGGGCAGAATCCCCCCCTCCCCTGCTGCCCACGGTGTGGGATGAGCCAAGGACATGGTTGGTTTTCCAGGCTGCCAGTGCACATGGCCAGGGCATGGCCAGCCTCTCACCCACCAGCACCTCCATTTAGAGTTTCTGTCATCAATAGCACTTTCATTTTTTTTTTTTAATGAAACCATTCGTAAAGGAGAAAAAAAACCCAAACCACAGCCTACTTGCAATATAAAGTTTTAAGTCAGGCTTCAGCATGACAAGGCTTTTACACCCCTTCCCTGGAGAGTTATTGTCTAAGAGAGCTGATTTTCTCCCCCTCACTCCCTTCCCTGCTTGGCAGTCTTAAGAGGCCAGCACTGGCTGAACCTGTTGGCAAGAAACATTCCCCTTCCAGGTGACCTGGGAAAACAGTCCTGCTGTTGTTGCTGCATCTAAGAGAGAGAAGGGGGAAAGAACAGGCACCAGCTTCTTGTATGTGCACACGTGGTGAAGGTAGGTCGTGCTGAACCCAGAGAAAAAAAATTAGCATGAAGCCAAATGAGCAGGAAGAGAAAATGCAAGCCAAAACCCCAGACCCCGACAGTGGAGGAACACAGGGAGGCTCCACAGGCTCAAATCCAAGATACTTAGGCAGGCATCAGAGCAGTTGTTAAAGACGGGCTGTGCCAGCCTGGCACGTGAAGCCCAGTGTCAGGAAGATGGTGAGAGCTATGACAGCCAAGCTATTCCTCTTTTTTTCTGACATCCTGCAGTTTTAGCCTTAGGATCAGCAAGTAGGAGTTGCAATCTCAAGCCATTGCAAGCTATCAAACTCAAAATGCAATCTTGTGTTTTTCAGCACAAGTCTTTCATCTTGCTGTGCCGCCAACACATTCTTTTATCAGAAGCCTTGAATGTTTCTTATCACCCTTTTGAAAATGTGAACAGGCTCCTTCATGTCACCTCCTTGTTGCTGGCTTCTGCTTTTGTAAACTATTTCTTGTAACAAACTTTCACATGACAGACTATAACCCTGATAACAGCACAGCCTCTTGACAACAGCACTCTCAACCCTTCTGAATTTTCAAGGTAAATCACACATTATGCACATTTTCAAAGGAATGTTGACCTCGGTGCTCAAGTGGTTCACATTCCAATTTTTCATAGCCTACTTGTCAGGTTTCTCTTCAAAACCTTCTTTAAATAAGCAAGCAAACATTATAGGAGAAAAAAAAATAAGGTAACTATAGGAATGCATCTTGAGCACTTATCTGTATCTAGACTGGCTGTCGTGCTTTCAGTTTAATTGAATAAGCAGATCCCTGAATCTTAGGGACCAAGGGAACGTTATGTGCATTCCTCTCTTGTGACCCAAGCAGGGTGCAAGGAAGAGTCTCTTGAAGGGATGCAGATCTTCCACCCATTTTACCTTTGATTTATTTGCTTCCCAAGTACAGGAAAAAATACTCACTGATGCTTGTCTGGCAGCTGGTCAGGTTTGTGCAAGCTAGCTTTAGAGAGCACCGTGTTGTTGGGCATCTGTTGGCACTGAAGTTGCCCAGGAGTCTCAGAGCTTCCTTAGTTACATGAGGAATCAAAGCTTCTGCACCTATGATAGGAAAAGAAAAGTCATCCTAGGACAAGAGAATTTGCATTTACTCACTTGACAGAACTGGTGCTGAAGTCTACTTAGGAGAGGGAATCTGCCTCTGTAAAAATAGAAAATCTCAGGAGATGACTCCATAGTGCTGTGGACCAAGAGGTTCAATTTATCTGCCTTGGGAGATGCCTTTTTTGATGCTTCTTCCATTATGTTAAACAGGTTGTTTTTGAGAATAATTAATATATAATACCAGCTACCCTTTAGCCTGATCAGAGAGAAAATTAAAATCTTCTGAGGTGATACTAAAACAGGTGCTTATCTTATATTGGGAAACACTCCTTATCCCTCTGTGTAATTTATCGTTGAGGAAAAACTGACCTTATGTTCTGTTGTGGTATTTTCCAAAATTATTCGTATTTATTTACAGACTGTATTATTTGCATTTCAAAAGAAAATGTTGTTTCCTTTTTTCCCCCATCCCATTAAGTGTTGTGATCTTAATTTCTGAGCTTCTTTCAGCTGGAACGTTCCGTGTTAACCCGGCTGCGCCGAAAAGCTGGAAACTTCAGCTCAGGACCGAAGCGCTTTGTCAGCTGGAGGGCCCTTTCAGAGGAATTCTCTAAGCTGTGCAGCACGAGGGATAAACCGAAATGACAGACGTGGGGCCGGGGGAGCGCTGGCTGTGCCTTTCCCGGAGCGGCGGAGCGGTTCGGCTCTTGCGTAAGCCTGCGCGCGCTGCCGGCCCCTCGGGTTGTCTGAAGGGAGCCCTTCATGTGACCCTCAGCCATCCCAAACGGACCGGTGTTAACGTGAGGCATAAAACCTACTCGTTACGTAACCGTTTTCTCCCGGCCAAGCGTTTCCTGCTGCAGCAAACAAACAGTTTTTTTAATTTTAACTTGCCGCTAGGATAAAACGTTCCGTGGGTAGGAGGAAGCGCATGGGTGGGAGCGGGGAACGCGGGTTATTCGTGTCCCAACGTGAATGTGCCAGAAAGATCAGTGATGTATTTTTGTTTGATTAACGTGGCTGATTCAGTCTGACAGCGTCTGTTAAAAAGTGCCCTAAGACCCATTTCATGCTTCTGCTAATACAGCCAAAAGGAAAATTGCAAGCATCACGGAATGCTTTTTAATTACACCTTTGCTGCCTGGTGAAACACTGGATTTTAAAGGTGTCCTAAAAACAGTAGCGTAATTTTAATTTACTTAGAAATGCACTGACCCGGCATTCTGACTTGGTCTGAAGGACAGAGCCAGAAAGTAGAAAATGCAGTTTCAGCATTTAAAAACGTGAGAGAAGCAGATGACTGTCAGTGTGGCCACGTAAGGCACCCCTGATGTGCCATATAACCTTACTGTTTTGTGGGATTGTAGGCTATTTTGATGTAGAGAATTTGCCTGATAAATCTGAAAGTCATAAGGTTTTCCTCTGGCCTACCTGCAGCAGTGTGAGGTTATTGGGGTTGCTGAATCCCCTTGGGGCAGGAGGGAATCTCAGGGGGTCGTGTAGCCTGTCCTGTGTTCTCTCCAAAGTCCGACTTCTTATTGACCTAAACAGAGGCAGATTTTTGTGTGAAATTACACCCTGGGATTGTAATTTCTGCCATATAAAGCACTGGGATGTGATTAAATCTGCCTGGCAAGGTTTTCTTAGAAAAACTGGACTTTTTTTTACTTCAGCAGTTTGCAGCTGCCCATAGCGTCACCTCTGAGGTGTGGCCTTTCTTTAGCTGACTGCTCACCCGCACCCAGCCCAGTTATAATTGCTCACAAATCACGTACTAGAAATATCAGAATCCATTTTGACGAGTTTCTCTAAAAAAAAAAAAGGGTTGCGTGACGGGAGCAGAAACGCTGGTTAAGACCTTCCTCTTATTTTTCTGACCGTGATGGTGACCTGTGGGCTGGTACCTGGATCCCTTTGTCCTGAGGGCAAGAGGGGGAGGCCTAAGGGGACAAGGGAGGCTCCGGAGGTGCAGGGGGTGCCTGTTTCCAGGGAAATGTCTGAAGGTGGACACACGGCCATCTCTGAGGAGAAGGGCGGCTGTGGAGGGGCAGGGGGTCCCCGTTTCCAGGGAATTGTCTAGGAGGGCACACGTGGGTGTCTCTGAGGGGGCGGCGGGGCGGGATCGCCCCGAGGGGATGCCGGAGGGCGATCGCCGTGCCCGGGGCCAAGAGGGGCTGCCTGAGGGGGATCGCCGTGCCCGGGGCCCTGAGGGGTAGCCCCGGTGCCATGAGGGAAGCGGGAGGAGCGGTGGCCCCGCGGCCGCTGCCGTGAGGGAGGCGGCGGCGCGGGGGCCGCTGGGGGCGATGGCGGCCGGGCGGGCCGTGTCCCCGCCCCGCGGCGCTCTCCCCGTACCCGCCCGCCCTGCGCTGCCATTGGGAGCCGAGCCGCGCCGAGCCCAGGCAGCCGCCGGTCCCGCTCCGCCGCCATCGCCATGAGCTTCTTGTTGTGAGTACCCGCGGGGCGTGTGGGGGGGGTCCTTTCCTCTTCCCTCTGCCCCGTCCCGCCGGCCAGGGCGGAGCAGGGCAGCCCCGGCGAGAGGACGCGGCCGCCGCCCGCCCTCTGCCCGCCGCTCCCCGCCGGCCTGGCTGCCGCGCTCCGTCCCGCTCGCCGCTCTCTCCCTTTGTGCCCCGGTCCCCCGGGGGGCCCCGGCAGCAGCCGCTGCCCTCAGCCGGCGGGGAGCGCGGGGGGGCGGCCGCCGCTGCGCCGCGAGGGCGTTTGGAGGGCGGGCGAGCCGGGCTTCCCCTTCCCGCACGGCTTCCCCTCCCGCGGGGACGCGAGTTCGGGACCGTCCCCGGATCAGCCGGGGCACCTTCCCGGTGAGCGCCGTGCTGGGCAGGCGAGAGCGGGGTCAGGGTAGAACGCCCACCCGAAGGGTCTCCCCTGGCTTTTGTGATGTTTCCGTAATGTTTTCCTCCTTCCCGGCGGGCAGAAGTTGGTGCGGTAGCGTTGCGTGCCCCAGCTGAGTTAGGAGCGGCTGGAGCGTGGAAGTGAATCCCGGGGCAGGTGATGGGGCAGGGGAAGCTCCCCGGCGGCCTGAGCCCCGCCGAGGACCCGGCCGAGCTTTACTGCGGCATAAAAAAAGCTGCCCGAGGAATCGGTGGCAAGTCCAGGTGTGCGCAGAACCCCGCACTCGGCAGTTTTGCTTCGTGGGCAGCAACCGAATGAACTTTGGTCCCTCCCCTTGGGAACAAAGGCGAGGTACTTTGTGACAATTAACATAAACCGGTTCAGTGACCTATTAATTAAGGCGGGGATGCGCTCTAGGGAAAGAAGGGAGACCCAGGCAGCTGAGAAAAAGGCGCCCTGGCAGAGCCGAGCTCCATTAAGGCCTTGGCCCCGCTGAGCGTTCCGAGTTCCTTGCGAGCGGTTAGTGGGACCGTGTCCGTAATATCTGCCAGTTGTTGGAGGCTTACACTGATAACCAGCAGATGTAAACGCAGCCTGCTTTTAGAGAGGAGACTTTATCTCCGAGCTGGAGCCGTTCTAGTGAGTGAGTTGCGTTCTCATGGAGACCAATAACCCCGGCGCCGGCTTCCTCCTCAATCCCTGCCTTGCATTTCTCTTTGGACTCTGCCGCAGCAAACCCGGTCCATACCCCCAGAGAGGGTTTGAAAGACACCTCTCAGCTGTGAGTGGGAGGTGGGTACAGATGATTGTCCATGGATTCAGGCGTTGTGCTCCTAATGAGAAGCCCAGCTGTCCCCCTCCTTCATAATTCTCAGCTGCCGCGGTGGAGAAGGGGGGACAGGATTTCGAGTGTCCTGGGAGTCTGGTTTGCAAATTAGAGAGCCTCCCTCTCCGTGGCATTTGGCTAACTGGGAATGGAAAAGCATGAAACCCTCCACCCTCTGTCACAGGCAATAATGAGATGCTTGTTTCTTTTTCCAGACCCTTCTGAAACCTAGGAAAGCAAACCTTTACCCCCACCTCCATTGTTCCAAGTGATCTTTCTGCACAAAGTATAGAAATGGAAACTGGAGTTGCTGCACGGCAAAGCCAGAAATGTTGGCAAAGCTGCCTCAGCTGCTGTTGGCAGAGTGCTGTAGACAGCACCTAATTTGCTCATCTGCAGTATAGAAATGGATTTAAAAAAAAAAAAAAATCAAAAATATGCCTGGTAGGCCTCAGGGAGACCAGGGAAACTTTCCGTGTAACTGGCAGGGAGTTATGCTCTCTTTGTTAGGCTGGGTTTTTTTAAGTATGCAAAAAGCTAGCATCACCTTATCGAGTTAAAATTCAAGTTTGACCAAGAGTTATTCCAAGATAGTGGTTGGATATCCTTAACACTTTCTGCAGGCTTGGCACCGCCGACTTCCATTTCGAACCGCAACTCCCCCCCACGTTCACAGTACTCGTAACAGAGTTTTTCATGGTACTTTTTCACGGAGGGTCTTCGTGGTGTGGAGGTGCCAGAGGTGTTTCCTCTGTGTGTCAGCGGCACTGCTGTCCTTTCGTGAGCTGACTCACGCTTTGGAACTCGCAGCGAAGGCACGCTGAGACCGGGGAGGTTTTCCCAACCTGCCGTGCAGGTTTATCACCAGGGGCTTGGCTGGAGCTTGTCAGTCTGACACTCAGCACGACGCCAAGAGCCGTGTTCTCCTGCAGGCTCGCTGGTTGTCAAATAACAGGGCGATTGTGCCGGGATAACACAGGGTGCCGGGGGCCCCCCTCGCGCGGGCCTTGTCCGCTGGCAAATCCGGGGCTATTCTTCCCTGTTGCTATGGCCGGTGACAGATAGAGCTACATGGGGGGGAAAGGAAAATCAAGGGGAGCCATTGTCTTCCCTCGTTATGGGGAACATTATAAAAAGACTGTCTTGTGAGGCGAGTCACTGAATTAATACAACTCGGTTTTGACAGCAATTGTTATTTTCAGCGCCGCTGTTTTCTCTCTCCCTGATCCGCTTCTTCCTTTCTGAAAAGACTTTATAAACCCCTCTGGTGGTTGAATAAGGTCATCCCGAATCTTTAAAAAGGGTTTAAAAATGGGAGTTGGGCTAGAAAATATCTTCAGTTCCAAAAAAACTCTGCTTGGTAAGTTCTCTCTAAAAGGAAATTACAGCATAGTTGCAGGTACTTCAGCTTACATCTCCAAGGAAAAAAATTAAAGATAGTTCTGGTGGGCGTGCCATCTGGTGACATGCCCGTGTTATCCTCTGCTGGCAAAACTTACATAAAAAAGAAGCTAGATGAAAACCAATTTTTTTATGGAAGAGTTTTTATTATTGAAGTTGTCTCTTAAAAAAAATTTTAAAAATTCATCTTTATGTTAGTGAATCCCTCTCAGAAGATTCCAGCACAGTTTTTCTTAAAAATGAGGTTTAAGTAGTTGTTGCCTGATGAGTCTGGGAGCTGCTGGAAGCAGCAAGTGATGGTGAGGGCTGTTGTTGGGGGCACATATGTTTGTGAGTGAAGGCCAAGTTAACTTGTAAACCAAACTGGGGGCAAAATGAGTTCTCCCTTGTCTGGCTTGTTCTGCAGCACAGTGGAGCCTGGCAGCTGCTTCTCATGCTGCACACGGGTTAATTTTTTTTTTTTAATTAAATTAAAATCACACTTTGTTTGTAAATACATGTGCAGGAGATACAGTGAGATGTTACTTTTTTCCCCCCTTACCTCTCTTGCAGAATAATCCCAAAATCTGAGCTGATGCGTTTGTTTCCAGATTGACAAGGGGTGCGGCCTTCCCGATTCTCCAGGCTGCTCCTGCTCTTGGAGAGCATCAGGGCTGTTTGTTGTTGTCCCTTCCTCAGCTTCCCGAGATACTGAGTTGTCTGGGAAGTAGAGCAGACATCCAGATAATTTATCTCCCTGTGTTTTAATGCACTGCTTTGCTTCACTTTTAGCTTCATGAGTGTAATACTGCTGTAAGAACTGGGAAAGGGCTCTCCACATGGGACTGTGTTCCCATAAAATCACTTTTAAATGTTCTTAGATACTGCCTTCTCAGATAGAAACATTTGGAATGAGGAAAATAAAGTAAGGCATAGGAAGAAAGGCATTGTTCAGTGTGAAAGTTGTGTTTACTACAACGCTGTGATGTCCGGTCTTAATTGCTTCCTAATTGTTTGCTTTAATGTCTCGATTGTTTTCCCTTGTTTGTCCTTCCCTCTCTGTGTTTGCAGTGTAAGTGAACCTATGCCATGAGCTGTTCACAGGGAGTCGTGGTGGAAGGAGGATCGTTTTCAGGAGAGGGTTTGTGTGCTGGAAAGTGGCTTTTTCATTTTTTGTCAGTTTTTCATTTTTTATCAGTTACCTTCGGCACCTTTTCATTTTCAGACAGGGTTTTGGGTTTGGATTTAGGACCCCTTCGTGGCAACAGCCCAGGGGTCACAGTTCCATCTCGTGCTGTCCTGAGAGATGCACAGTCTGGTTTTATCCTGTTTGAAAAAGGACAAAGTATTAGGAGTGCTTGTCCACCGAGGGGCGGCTGGAGGGATGCAGAAAGGCTGGCAGAATGAAGCCGCCTGTTTTCCTTAGGGGAGTGAATGGCTGCATTAAATTGGGCCACTTCAAGTCTTCCCTCCTAAGCAGTAAGGCAGATCTTGCTGCCAGAGCCATCAATAAGCCTTTGACCCACCAATCAACCCAAACCTCAGGATATGCTTTGCGATGCTTTTGGCATTTGTAAACTGAGCCACTTCCCATTAGAGCTGAGCTACAATGAATTTGCTGTTTGGGTTTTGTCCTTTTTGTTTTTGTTTTTTTTTCTTAAATTTAAAATACACAAAGGGCGAGATGGTGGGTTATAAACTCAGCTGCTGTAAAATCTGTTTTCAGCTACAACGGGACTTGGAAAAACGTAGATTTCATGACATGGGATTATCAGGATCCAGTGCTTTGCTTTGTCTTTTTTTAAAAGTGGCATTTCCTTCCCTTTTGCTTTCCCGGCACCTCTGTGGCATTAATGTGATGTTGGCTGGCAGGGTTGTGACCTCACCTGAACGCCACGGGAGGGAGGCTGTGGTGGGTACCCTTGTGCTGCTGTGAAGGACCTTGCTCTGCTGCAGGAGTGCAGAGGTGACTGATGTTGAAAGCATTCGGGGGGGGAAAAAGTGGGGAAAAGTCCTTTGTGAAGTCTCTACAAAACACGTAAGGACAAGAAAATTGTTCTTCTCCAAGCGCTGAGGAAGACATCTGTTGTGTTTACCTCTTCTGGGAGGAAATACACTGAATTTTAAAACTGAGCAGGGTGCTATAAAGTCCCCTCCAGAGTTGTATCCTGAGCAGCTTATCCCAAAGCCACGTGCGTGCAGCTTTTCTGGATCAGTTTAAAGCAGCTCATAAACAAGTAACCACAAAGTTAATTTTATGATTCCTCTAATAAATTTCCCAGGGCCAGCGTGGTGGTTAAGTCTGCATGTGGATCTCTCAGATGCTTTCCCGGGGCGCTGCTGCTCGGGTCAGTGTTTTGGGGAGGGGATTGGAAAGAAGGGAATGGGAGCTGAGGGTTTGCAGGTCATATTTGTTTGAAATAACTTGTAATGTCTCAGTTGGCTGGGTAGGCGTGTGCCTTCCAGGGCCTGACACCCTGTTCTGTGTGATGTGTGGTGCATCCCAGGCGTGTTCCCTTTCATTCAGGGCTTTGCTTCCCAATTCAAATCCGTAGCCTGAGTCAGCAGACAGTCGTTTCACGTGGATGAGATGGGAGTTTTGTGTGCCAGCCCTCCCGCTGTGGATTCATGAGGGTAACTGTAGATTTTGCCTTGCAAATATATTTTGATACTTTTAAAAGCAGCCCCGTGATGCTGCCCATATTTCACTTGAGTTTTAGTTGAAGCTTGGTTTTTTTTTTTCACATGCTTGTTTTTTTTTCTTTTTTTGTTGTTGTTGTCTGTCCTTGCACCACTTCATCTTTTCAGTGTGGTCACTTGCCTCCAGAGTTGTGTCCTCGAGAGATACGAGGGCTCCTGACGCACAGAATCTTAATCCCTTCCTCAGCGAAGGAGAACATCTTGCAGATAAGGACTTATAATGCCTGGATTTGTTGGTCTTTATCACAAGTCTAATTCCTTTCTTTATGACAAAGAGAACAAATGAGCTTAAGTGAGCTTTGGCAAATTCCTCTTTTGCTAAAAATTGAGACGACTCATTCTCGACACTGAAATAATTTCCACACAGATAATCACTGGGTGGGTTCCTTAGGCTGACTTCAGTGAAATAACCCATGTTTTGTTTTGGTGGCTGGTATTTTAATTGTGTTTTTACCAACTTGAGTAGCACAGCCCTGGTTTTGCTTGAATGGATTAATTGTTTCAGGGACTTGCTGAGTGTTCTGCATCCAGGAATCAAAATGGCATTACTGTGTCTTATACTTTATGGCCACGAAATACTGCTTTTTCTAACACTGCAGTGTAGCTTTTAGAAATAAAACCCAAGTGTCTCTAATGTCCTATTATTAACTTTTGTGGTTGACAACTCTTCTTAAAATTTCTTGCTGCAATGGGAGTGAAAAAAAAAAAGGAGGAAAATCTATACTTAATCTCATAGAACAGTTAAACTAACTTTCTACTCAACTGGCAAATGCACAAGCTGAAATAATTTCAAAAGAAATGTCCTCCTGTGTATGTGGTAGGAGCTGTCATTCCCCCTCAGATGCTTCAGGCAGGTGGGTTTTCCTGACAGGATACTTTGCAAGAGATAAGCAGATTTTCCTCGAGATGGTTACACGCAGCACATACAGGATTGTATTAAATGTGGGGGATATGTGAGAAATACTTGGGGGTGAGCTAATGCAGCGTATTTTTGGAAAGCTGTTGGATTATTCATTGCTGCCTCCTGTCCATTCCTTCTTCCTGTTGTTCTCCGTGTTATTTCTTGCCTCTGATGGTTGTTGTTTCCTGGATCCAGACCCTGTTTTGCCTCTTAATCCAAGTCTAAGTGTAATCTTCCATCTAAGTGTGAGGTTTTCTGTTGGGAAGTTGCCGAGTGTTTCTCCTTTGCCCCGTTCATATCCTCAGCCTGGGGGTTACTGTCGAGGGCAGCCTTTTATAAAGTGACTCTTCCCCCATGAAAATCGAGCTAAATTTCTCCTTTAACTGCCTTTTTCCTGAACACATTAAGAGATGGTTCTTTTTATTGTGTTTAAAAGGATTGAAGGCTGTCTTAAACTCTTTAGTTAGCCTTTTTTTTTTTTTTCCTTCCCTTTAAAAATGCCCTGCTCCGATTTCTGAAGTTGTATGACTAGATTTGCTTTAGTCATTCATTAAGCGTTGGTTTCCAAAAGCACTGATCAGCATTTTGGGAAGCCATCCATGTTCTGAGGCATGTTATCCAAGCACTATATTTGGTGTACAAGTAAGGATCTAATTTGATGCTAGAGCCAAGCTTTTATTGCTGCAATTTATCACTCTCAGCGGGTTGTAGATGGCTTTCTGCAAAGCTCTGCTTCTTAAATGTATTTACAGGGTGTGACTGTGGCCAGCAGTTTGGGATGCAGAGGGCATTAGTCATGTAAGGATAATTTAGCTGAATGTAAGGAAATCTGTGTGGCAGGAGGAGCAGTTTGCTGTGGAAAGCAGTGGATGCCTTTAGTGTGGGACACTTGGAAGAAGCAGGAGACTAAAGGAATCACAGGTAGGCAAACACTGTTGATCACCTGCTTTATTCCTGGGAAATGCTCCCCTTTTTCCTCCTGCTCCAGCAGCCTGGTGATGCTTTATGGGGCTGGCAGCGTGTGTGAGGCTGCCCGAGGCAAGCTGGGGCTCTCTAGGCCACTTCAGGACATTCTCAGTGACTTGGGGAAAGATCTTGAACTCCTTCATGGCTACTTAAACGGTTTAGTAAACCTTCTTCCTCTCTTAAAGCTTCCAGGGTCTTTTCTTTAAACACCATCCGGTGTGTTACTGAAAGAAACAACCCAGACTCGGAGCTTTATGTATTTCCTTATGAATTGCTCAGTTTTATATATAAGAAAGGGTAGGATTTTTTTTACCAAAAAAAAAAAAAAGGTGCAGTTGTATCCACTGAACAGTGTATTGGGTACGTTCCTGCAGGAAACAGGTTGGAACCTTTGTGGAAACCCAACTTGGAAGCGTAACTGTGCCGCGTTCTGACTTGAGTTTGAGTTCATGCTGTGCCCTCCCTTTTGAGCAGGCTGGTGCTAATTGACAGAAATCAGGGTTTCCTGAGAAAAGAGGGGAGACATTAGTGAGGAAATAGTGCTGTTTAGTTTGCAGGGAGCTCAATTAATGACTGAAGTGGTCAAAATAGTAAACTCCATCTCGTAGGAAAAAAACCAAGCAGTTGGAGAAGAAGGAATGCTTCTTGTTTACCTTCATCAAAGCTGCCAGTAGCCTGGCCTTTTTAAGATGTGCTATCTGAATATTAGGGTATTAGAAGAAATAAATCTGGTTTTGATTATTCCCTACAGTACCATGATGTGTGTTTGTGTACATACGTGGTGAGGGTTAACATTGAAGTAGTAAAAGAATGTGGATCTGATTGAAAGGACCCAACAGAACAGCCAGAAGTCGTCAGCTTGCCTAAAGTTTTCCTGTGCTGGATGCTGTTGTAGACTCGTGTTTGTGGCTCTGGCCTGCCCCTCTCCTTGCACTCCTGTTAGTCTTGCAGGGGACAAGGCTTGGGAGGTTGAGTCACTTCCGCAGCCCGTTGGCTGCCCTGGGAATAGTTTAATTGTGTTTGGAGTGCACAGACAGGGCTCTGGTAGTATCCAGCGAGGGCAACTGTGACTTGCTTTGTTTATTTTGAGGGTTTTCCAGGAGATGAAAGTGTATTAAGTGAATGTGTTGTAAATGAAGCAAGGGAGTTTATCCTGTGTGTGAGCATAGCACAGTGGTGATGATTTCCTGGTTACGGGATGGGGTTCTGGACGCTTACTCGTGCCTTGCCTTGGGAATTGCGACTGCTCGGGAGAGGGGTTGCATCCAACTGGGTAAACAGCAGGAACACCATGGGGTGGGGTTGTAGCATAACACCTCCCCCTTGTTTACAGGCACATTCTGAGCCTGCAGACGGGAAAAACGGAGGCAGAGAGAAGCTTGGCTGGAAAACAGGCTGTGGCCACCTAACATCCCTGTGGATTTGGCACTGAGTGTCACTGCAGGACAGCTGAGGGAACATGTCACAGGGAACAGGGGAACGGTCACTTGTCCCCTGGTCAGAGCTCAGCCAGCAAAAGGTTCCCTGTGGGCTTGTTTTGGTGCTCCTGAGAGCTTCTGAGTTGTGCTGGACCGCTCCTGCATTGGCTGGGTTTCACTGGCTTCCAAATGTGTGTGTACAGGAGGAAGAAAGCGTGTTTTAAGAATGTGGATGTGTACGTGTTACGACAGCTTTAACACTGGGGGGTGGTGGCAGGGACAGGCAAAAGCAAAACTGTTCCTTAAGGCTACCTTAAATAACTTTCTCCTTCCTGGATGTGAATCATCTGATAAACTTCAGCTCTTTTAACGTGTCGAGTCTTGTGTCCAATGGTACCTGTGTTTCTGAGGAGCTCTTCGTGAGGTTGTGAGTTTTCTGCCATCCTGTATGGAATTTCAGTGTGTGAAGACAGCTGTTTTTCCCAGAAGGGGAAGCCAGATTTTAGTCCCCACCACGACGGGTAGAGAATGAAAAAAATGTCATAAAACCCCACTGATTTTCCTATCAGTGCTCCAGTGGAAGGAGGCACCATTTCAAACCAGATATGATGACAACGGTCACTGTACCCCTTGAGAAGCATCTTCAGGCTGAAAAGCCCACAGAGAATTGAAATTACTCCATGGTGTAGCAAATAAAGAATAAACAACATCTGTCCTGTTTTTATAGGAAGGATCATGTGTCTGTGGAAATTTTTCAAGTCAGTGCCACTGATTCTTGTTTAAACAAAGAAAGAAACAATCCAAAATGAAAGCCCTAGGCCTGGAACTGCTTTCTGCCTCACCTTTTGGGAGAGCAGCTACGTTGTGGAAGGAGTTGGCAGCTCCTAACTCCTTCCCAGAGCTGCTGCATGGAATGCCTGCATCCTGAATTCTTACCTTGCTTTTCTTACCTGCAAATTCAAGTGGCTGGACTGAGGCAGGCTTACTGCAGTGAGCAGGAACTGGACTGGAAAACAGCTGAGTTTTTGGTGGCGTGGGAGCTGGAGGAAGCAATGCCTTGCTGGAGCGCTGACTCTCTTCAGGACAGAAATGTTGTGACTACTCGATTTTAAAAATAGAAATGCTCAAGTTTAATCTCATCAGTGCAGATTTTGAACGTGTACAGTTTCATTTTACTTTCTGTCCTTCTGCTGCTGTGGTTGTCACAGGGAAGACGTGTTTAAGTGCTGCAGCTATTGATTTCATTGCCAAAAAGTAGCTTGTGCTTCTATTTTCATTTCTATGTTGATGTGTTGGCTAGTGGAAACTAACCCGATCCCACTGTGATGTTTCTATTCTTAGCAGGATGTTATCATTTGAAGCCCTGTATTATTGTTTAAAGGCTGGAAATGTTTGCTTTTCTGGAATTTGGGTCTTGTCTTACAGTGTTTCTGTGTTTAAAAACAGCAGCAGGAGAAAGGAGACGAGGAGGTGCAGAACTAAAACTTGGGGCTTCTGTGGTAAACTCAATTGTTGGCCTGTGGCAGTGAGTCCCTGCCTCAGTTTCCCTGTGTCTAATGAGACATTAGTGATCCCTACTTCAGAGCTACTTTGTGAGGAATAATTAATGCTCACAAAGGCCTTTGAAGATGAGAAAAGCAGGAGCTGAAGTAGGAAAAGTTTCCACGCCCCAGGTAAATGTTCTGTGCGCTCTCTCGAGTTCAGCTTTTTCAGAATCTCTAGAGCGTGCCCAAATATTTTGAAGGGCTGATTTCAGTCTGGCCATGGTGGTGGCTGCTCTGGGGAGACACTGAGTGGTACAGCTGTGCTTCCAGGAGTTAGCTCCTCACACCTGCCCCCAAGGAAAGGAGTGACACCCGTGGCCTCAGCATTGTGGAGCGGTCAGAGGGATATAGGTGGCAGGTGTGTCCTGAGGACGGTGCCACTGCACAGCAGGTGAGAGCTTGGGGTCAGTTCCGTGGTAAGAACAAGCTGTGAGAACGTAACTTCCATTCATGAGCAGCCTAAATCCTTCTGGTTTGATTCAGGTTTCCACAAATCTGCAGCAGGCTGGATGGAAATAGGTGAAAAGCTCTGTTGAAAGGCCCTGTGGACAAGTAACCACTCACCTGGGAGTGAGGAGGCCTAAGCCAGGCCAGCCCAAGTGCTTCCCCTGGGAGCACCGAGGTTTAGGTGGCTCCTTTCCTGCAGTTGCATCAAGAGCTGAGGCTGGATATTTAAGCTGCTGTGAGTGTAGATGTGCCAGTGCTGCGTTGGAAGCTGAAACGAGCTGTGGTGTAAGCAGGACTCCCGAAACTTTTCCCTTCTTCTGGAAACATCGTCTTGCCAGCCTAAAGCAGCACAGCCTGCGGAATCCACATCATGAAACCCACTCCCCTGTCAGCAGATGACTGGATAAAATTACAGCTCTGGAGGAAATTCGGTGTTCTTGCCTTTACAAGGGAGTTGTGACGTCCGTGTTGGGGCCGAGCGGCGCGTGGGCTTCTGCCGGTGGGAAGGGCTTGTTGTGGCTTCCGAGCCCGGCTCCAGCTCCGTGAGTCAACTGCCTCAAACACACTTCCTGATTTAGTGCTGGGTCGGGCTGCATCTGCCACTGCCAGAGCTGCACTTCCCTGTAAAAATAGAAGGGCATAATTTGCTAGAAACGGCGGATGTGGGAGTGAAGGGAGCAAAGCGTCCTTGGAATCGCAGGAATTCGTCGAGAAGCTGGGTCTTCTTGAAAGACTGGGAACTGGCTGTGACAAATAGTGGGGGTGATGCAGCGTCTTCCCCGTTTCATGGCCTTTTTATGTCCGAGGAAAATGGGATCTTTTGGTGGTTTCTCTGTCCTCTCTCACTTCTGCATTAATATGGAGTGATTCTCAGAGTCTCTTAACAGGGAAAGGCAGGTGCTGCCTGTTAGCTTGGAGCATTTTAAAGCCTGGGGAGAAATGGCTAATTCTGTTACGGGATGTAGCTGAAAATGAAGTGTCACACTTGACCCAGACGTTGATGATGGTGTGCATCGTTGGCCACCTGGCAGAACTCTGTACAAGTTGCTTTTTCTCACTGATTGCTCAAGGATTTGAGGAAGTAGACCTGGGAGAAGAAGGCTTCCTAAATCTGTCACGTGAAACAGATTGGCATGATGGGAGAAAAGAATTATTACTTATTTGGTTAAGTAATGGGAGAGCTTCTGAACCAATAAGGTAATTGAAGTAATGCTTGCAGCCTGGTTTATAACCAGGCTTTCCAAGAAAAACCTTGTCCTATAAAGGCTTTAGCTCGGAGAAGCTGTCCCTGAACTGTGTCTCAAGGAGTGTGTGACCGTGCATGCAGTTAACTGGCTTCCCCTATGGTGAACTGCATAAATGCATGGAATTCTGATAATTTATTGCCAAAATTGCAGCTATTTCCATAGCACGTGACGACCAGCAGCCTGCCTTTATCCTAATTACTTTTCCTTTTGGATGCCTGCCTGCCTTCCACATGAGACCGTTTCCTGCTGTCTTAGGGTGCCTGTGCTGGATTTGGGTACGGTGGGAATTCCTGCCCAGAGTTTGTCAGAATAGACTACTTACTTAGGGAATTTTCCTTGTACCTTATTCCCAATCCCTCATCCCTTACACCCCACTAACAAAAATTTCTGTTCGGCCCTTAGAGACATGGTGAAGAATTGCCCAAGTCCTTTATATAAAGAAGGGAGATCTGGATAATATTTGCAGTGCAAATTGTGCTGTCTGAGTTTCACGTCCTTCCACTTGGAATTCAGAACTCAGTTTGCCTCGTCTGACAGAAATCTTTTCTCAGCTCATACACTGAAAACATTCACAAATATTGGCTCATCTGACAGTTCTCTGCAAATATTTGATTTTGCACGTCGTGTTTCTGACACGTTAGGGGTTCATGTGCCATCCGGGCTCACTGCCATCGTTTAATATTCAGATGTCTAAACTTTGTCTTCTGAGCCAGTCTGTGTTTTTCAAACCAAACTGTAGGTAAGAAAATGGTTTAAAACAAGCCAAAGTACCTTCAACTTTTGCATCCCAGTTTTTGTTAAATACCCTGTTTCAACGTGAAAATACGTGAGCGGGGAAAGTATTTAATGTCAGCCTTGTCCTTAACGTGGGACTCGTCTGCTCGTTGCTTTTTCTCTTCCCATTCCAAAAGGCCTCCAAATATTTCCTCTCTCTTTTGCAGTGGTAGTCGCTCTTCCAAAACCTTCAAACCAAAGAAGAATATTCCAGAGGGGTCTCACCAGTACGAGCTGCTAAAACATGCCGAGGCCACGCTGGGAAGCGGCAATCTCCGGATGGCTGTGATGCTTCCAGAGGGGGAAGACTTAAATGAATGGGTTGCAGTTAACAGTGAGTTGCTGACCTTTTTTTTCAGGAGGGGGGTGTTGGATGTGGGCTGACACTTGCGGGAGGACAGCTGTGTGCCTCTTCCTGTGCCTGGAGAAGGGGAGGCTCAGGGGGGGACCTTCTCGCTCTCTCCAACTCCCTGACAGGAGGGGGGAGCCGGGTGGGGGTCGGGCTCTGCTCCCAGGGAACAAGAGGCAGGACGAGAGGAGGCGGCCTCAAGGTTCAGGTTGGACATCAGGAAGAATTTCTTCATGCAAAGGGTTGTCAAGCATGGGAAGGGGCTGCCCAGGGAGGTGGTGGAGTCCCCATCCCTGTCCAAGGAACGGCTGGATGTTGGTGTGGTTGACAGGGAGGTGATTGGTCACAGGTTGGACTCGATGATTGTGCAGGTCTTTTCCAACTGAAGTGATTCTATAATTCTAATGGGCTTTGCAGTTTTTGTCAAGTTACTTCCTTTTGTTTCTGCCGAGTTCTGAGCCTTTGGTCTAGTAAGTCTGATGTCATTACTTTAACTTCCTCTAAAGCTGTCTGTCCAAACTCTGTGCTTTCATGCCGAACCATTATGCCCAAATTAATGTTTTCTGATTGCTTGACTGTGTTTGCTCCTCCTTCCTCTCCCTGCTGCATGAGTTTTTCCCTCTGCTCCTCAAGGATGGATTATCCCACGTCCCATCACGCTCTGTAGCCTGTGCAGTTCTGGCTGCCACAGGCCCTGTCTGGGTGTTCCCTGATCTTTTGCCTCTCAGGCTTGGTGTGCTCCCGTGGTGGTGTGGGATTGACTGTGCACTGCAGTAGAAATCATGCTCGAGATGAATGTCCTCTGATTGTTTCTGTGGTTCTGCCTATTTCTTCTTGCTCTTTACACGTTTGGGAAGTGAAACCGTCCCACTGACGTGAACCTTCCTGTTCCTAATTAGCCACGCAGTGCTCTAGTGCTCCACTTGTCACTGCTTCCAGGGCCATGCTGGAATTGCTGACACCATCCTTTGTAAGAGTTTGTTCACACGGCATTGCAAAACTGTCTAGAGAAAAAGCCAGCCCACTTTTATGAGCAAGCATTGCTAAAGATGCTTCACGTGTCGCTGGCATCCTTCCCTTTCGGTGGTTCCTTCACTCCGTGTCTCTGCTTTCCCGTGCGGCAGCAGTTTTTTCCCTTCCCAGGTGACTTAACTGCTGAATTAACTCAGATGAAATTATAGCTGTATAATTAAAGAGTGCTCCAAAATAATGATGTGCTCCTTTCCCTGACAGCATCCCTCCACCACAGCGAGCCCCAGAGCTGTGAGCCCCTTCTGCTCGCTGGGATGTCCCATAAGGAAATGAAATGTGTGACTTGGTGTCCTTGTGTTTACCCTGCACAACCCCAAGAGCACAAAAACAAACGTGCTCTGCTCTTCCCCTTCTTGCCCAACCCTCAGCCCGACTGATGTCTTTGGGGAAGAGTTGACAGGCGTGTGGGTTTTGAGACTTCCAAGTGTGGGATTTGCCACAGTCAGTCATTTTGCCGGAGCCTGTGTGGGTTTTCTGGACACGCCCACCTTGAAGCAAACACTGGGCCGTGGTTTCTGCTGGGAGCAGGGAATGGAAACTTAATTAACAGTTCTTGTGTGCACTTAGGAAGCAAGGGCTCGTGTCCTGCTTCTGCTGAGCAGTAGCTGTAACTTCCTGCCATGATGTTTTTGTAATCTTTCGTGTTGATTCTCTGAAAGATACCTGGAGATAAAGTGAATTTTATAAACTGGTTGCAGTGGCCACAGTTCCTCAGAACAGAACCTGCTGTTGGTTATTGTGAAACCTTCCTTTCAAAGGGTTTGGAGTAATGAAGCACCAATTTAAAGTAGTAAGAACAATGGGGATATTTAGGTGTGCCAGCTTTTGGGTGTTTTATTTCAGTAATTCAGCTGTAGGCCACAAAAAACCAAACCAAACAAACCAAAAAGGTTTTGGCTAAGGGAAATGCTTTTCCAAACATGTAACAAAACTTAAAAAATAGCACTCCAGAACAAAACTCCCAAGGCTAGTTTATAATGAGGAAACATTGTGGACTGAATATTGATTTGTGGTAATTAGTTGATATTCTAAGGACAGGAGTTGTTTGCTGCTGTAGCTCTTCCTGTGCCATGACTTCTGTATCCACCTCCCATGCATGTACCTAAAAGAGAGCAGGGTTAGGTGGGATATTGGGAAGGAATCCTTCCCTGTGAGGGTGGGGAGGCCCTGGCACAGGCTGCCCAGAGAAGCTGTGGCTGCCCCATCCCTGGCAGTGTCCAAGGCCAGGTTGGATGGGGCTTGGAGCAACCTGGGATTGTGGAAGCTGTCCCTGCCCATGGCATGGGGGTGGAATGAGGTGATCCTTAAGATCCCTTCCCATCCAAAACATTCTGGGATTCTCTGAAATGTTCCTGGAAAAGGTGGGCATTTGGAATAAAAAGCCTGAGGGAAGCCTAATGACTCACCTAATGAGGAAAGTTGGGAAGCTTACACTGAAAATCTTTGTTTTATTCCACACTTGCCAGTAGGGTTTGGGATTCTGATAAAACACAGCAGAGTTTCAGAAAAGGAAGTAACTCTGCTTTCTCCTTCCTTTTTCTCCTTCCAACTGAAGATTTTGCTGCAGTGAACAATTAAATACTTGTTGGAGGCTGTTCCAGAAAGTTGGTGGTTGCGTTCTGCATCTCTTTTATAATGGATCTTAAAAAAGCAATAACACTGAAGTGTTTCCCACCATAAACATGCCAGGATCTCTGCTTTACAGTCTGGGCTGTAGGAGTCTTGTGTTGCAGAGTGTTAACGGGTGGTTTTGATGCTTTTCAGCTGTCGACTTCTTCAACCAGATCAATATGCTTTATGGAACCATCACGGACTTCTGCACGGAGGAGAGCTGCCCTGTGATGTCTGCTGGCCCAAAGTAAGAGCCTTTTGGCTTGCCAGAATCTTCCTTGTAGGTATTGTGCAAATATTAGATGCCTGGATAAGAATCCCCCACCCTGTGCCTCGCTTAAGTTTCGCTTCTTGGATTCTTGCCTATGCTTTTGTACAGACATCCAATGTCTGTGCTTTTTTTTCTGCTCTCCAGATGCTTAGTGTCTTCCAAGGAGGAAAATACCTGCATTTCTGAGTGAGGGGTGAGGGAGGCCTCTGCTTCCTTTTGAATTACTGTGAAAGCCTAAATAAACAGTAAAGAAAAGCAAACCTCTCCTCCACTTCCAGAAAGGGATATTTGCTAGTGAGGAAAATGAGCCATGATTGGGTTTTCTGTTTATCGATGGCCAGTAACTTGGGGTTTTAGTGTAAGAAAATTCCTTCCTCTGAAAAATGCATGGTGGTAGTGGGGGGTGAGGAGGGAAGGTTCTCATTGCTGGATGTTCTTTGGATGAGATGTTCAGCATGGAATTCTCTTTGTTGGCTTGCTCTGGCTCCAGTCTGATCCTGGAACCTCAGGATTGTCCTGCATTAATACCACTTCAGCCTTGGTATTAGGGCAGTGCCGGGTGACGAGGGATCCTGATTTTTCATAAATCCAGACACATGGCCCATTTGGCACGCCTGGGATTTTTGCATGTGTTCTGAGATACAAAATCAAAATGCTTTCAGGCCCTCTGATTTGTTGCTGTTGGAGAACTGGGATCATTTTATCCCGTTGCGAGCAGCACCGTCACAATCCCTCATCCGATTTGCTTATGGTGAAATTGTTCTCCCAGTTGGTGTTCTGACAAAACTGAATTTGTTAAACAAAGCGAGGAGGCAGATTTATCAGAGGCTGTTAAGCTTTGCATACAACCATGTGTGTGATTTTTAAAAATAGAAACGCTTGAAAGCTGGTATTGTCAGGCTCCCCATGTTATTATGTTTGGGTGTTTTCAGCTATTATGTTTCCAAATTATCCACCTTCTCCCGTGTCTGGACTGGTGTCAGAAGAGTTCCCCCAGCCAGGCAAAATAGCTGTTCCATTCTGAATTTCACGAGGGCATGTTTCTCTCTGGTTGTGTGCGTAGTCTAGAAGCTTTCTTAATCGTGGGATCCGAATCCCAGACTGGCCTGGGTCGGAAGGGACCTTAAAGTCCATCTTGTTCCGACCCCCTGCCGTGGGCAGTGACACCTTCCATTAGACCAGTTTGAAAGGAGGGTGTGGGAGCAAGGGGAGCATCCTCCCAGGCCTTGGCAGGAATGATTCCCTGGTGCTAAGGAATGTCTTGTCCCTCCCCAGGTACGAGTACCACTGGGCAGATGGGACCAACATCAAGAAACCCATCAAGTGCTCCGCGCCCAAGTACATCGATTACCTGATGACCTGGGTCCAGGATCAGCTGGATGACGAAACGCTATTTCCTTCCAAAATAGGTAAACAACTAGAGCTGAACAGTGGCTCTGGGTTGCAGTTGTGCAGGAGTAGTCAAGTCTTAGGGCAATAAAAGGTCTCCTTAGTGACTGACACGTAGGGCCAGTGTAAAAGCTTACATTATCTGTATAAACACACTTATCTCTCGAGATAAAATGGATGGGGCAGTGCATGAACTCTGATCCCTCTATCAATACTCCTGGTAAACATCTCTCGTCGTTCTGAATGCAGGAAGTACTGTTTCTACTTAATAACTGACTCCAGTCCAATCTGATGGGTTTTTTTCCAGTTTGAACGGTGAGTTGTTTCTTTGGAAATAAAGGATTGGACCTCAAACCCTTATAACCAGTCACTGGTACAAACTGGCAGCTTTTTGACACAGGAATGGTGTTTGGTCTTCATGAGGAATTTCTGGGCCTTACCTCCAAAGAAGCTGAATTGCACCTTTGATCTTAATGATTTTTTTCTTTTTTTTTTTTTTTTTAAGTGAAAATGAAATATAGATGTTTTCAAGAGGTTTCTTTTCTTTTGAGAAAGTAGGACGAAAACAGCAACCAACCCCCAATTCAGAAACAATAACAAGGGAGATCTCTTAATTGCTTTAATTTTGTGAATAGTTTCTGAAGCTTTTGGCATGTTTTCATTAAGCTTCTTCAGAGAAACAGGGCTGCCTTCAGAGAGAGGGGGACTTAAAGGCCACAAGCTAACCAGCTAAATAAGAACTTCCCATGGGCTGCAGCAGCCAGAGGAGGAAATGAGATGGACATGTGGACAGGGCAGGCTTAAGCAGGAGTATGAAAACATTGTTGCTGAGGTCTGAAAGCATTGGTGAGGTCCTGATTGGCCTTACAGCATCCAGAGCTTGGGCCTCTGGCCTTCAGGCAGGACCTCAGCACTTGGAAAGGCAGCAAAAGACCTAAGCTGACTGGGGAAACTGGTAGGTGAGGAGAAGCTAGGCAGGTTATTCTTTTTAGATGGTTGATGCATATCTTTTTTTAGCCTGGGGATGTGTCAACTAAAGAGATTATTGTTCCCCGTAGCCGCTTGCCGTTTCCAGACCAATTTTAATAAAACCTGTGCAGTGACAAAGGTCTGCTGTTTAAACTGCTTTTACCTGTCCTGGGTCGTTTTCCCTGGAATGACTGAAAGGAGCATGTCCCAGAATACTGAAGCAGGCAGTTCAGAAAGCAGTATCCTGTGGCCAAGGGTTTGGGAAGAGCAGGATGGAGACGGGAATCTTTTTGCTGGGCACGAGGCAAGTGGAAGAGAGCCTATTTCTGATTCCACTTGGGTCAAGAGAAGTGTAATGTTCCATGGCTGATACCAAAAGTGGTTTCAGTTACCTGCTCCCAGGTACCTGGTGGAGCTCGTCCTTGTGCCTCAGCCCAAGCCCGCTGTGATTTAGGGGCGGAATCGCCGAGCGGAACCAAACAGCCCTTCTTGTGCAAGAGGGAGGGTTGGGTTATCCTGGCTTTCCAGAGTACACAGGCATGGAAAAATAAACCATCTGTTTCCTCGTTTCCAGGCGTCCCATTCCCAAAGAACTTCATGTCAGTGGCCAAGACAATTCTAAAGCGTCTCTTCAGAGTCTACGCTCACATCTATCACCAGCACTTTGATCCCGTGATCCAGCTGCAGGAGGAGGCACACCTTAACACTTCTTTCAAGCACTTTATATTTTTTGTTCAGGTAAGGAGGTTGCAAACAGTGCTCTCGCCTCAAAGCTGCATTACTCCCTTTCCCTTGTGGAAAAAAAAGAGCATTTTCTTACGTTTCCGTCCTTTACATGGGGGGGAAGACCTTCAGGCCGTGGCACGTGGGCAGGAAAGGCTGTAGTGGCTAAGCCTGGACTCAGAGAGCCTACTGCCAGATAAATTCTGGCTGAGTAAGGCTTCTCACCTGAGCTGCACGTGCAAAACTCTGTGTGTGTGTCTTACTCCTCATCCTCATTGCAGGAATTCAACCTTATTGATAGAAGAGAACTTGCACCACTTCAAGAACTGATTGAAAAACTCACCTCGAAGGACAGATAAAAGGAAGAGGACTTCTTGAAGTCACTTGTTTCTTTAAGCAAGCGTGTGGTATTTGTTTTTTTGTTCATTTGGTTTTTTTTTAAAAAAAGAAAACAAAAACAAGCCCCTGTGCTGTTACCAGTGACAGCCGAGATCTACTTTCTGTGCTCTTACTAGGGGAAATCTTTTCTCTGTTAGTGACACGTGGTAAATAGCTTTTTTTTTTTTTAATTATTATTTTTATTTTATTGTTACTCATTGTGGAATTTCGAGCAGGTGCTGAGTGTTAAAGGAAACGTGCTTGGTTGGGGGATTGACTCTGCTGGTGGATGGGTTCTTGTGTTGTGTCAGTGGTAGCCCATTCTCATGAAGTCCCTAAAAGACTTGCTTACATTCTCTAAGTGCCTTGGCAGACTCACTTCTGAGGTGCAAAGCACATACAATACTGAACATTGCTGGAAACAGAAGATATGTACTAACACCCAGACACTTACTGATACTTGTGCTAGAAAAATATATATATGCTTACACTAAAAAAAAAAAAAAAAAGCCATAACTTGCTGAAATCAATGATCTCCAGCTTTTAATACAAATACTTGTCTTATTTTTTTAGAGATGAATATGGAATTTTTCAAAACTAGGTGATTTCTTACAAAGAAAAGCGAAGTTCTGGTCGCTGCAGCGAAACGGCCAAGGTGGTGTCACAATCACACACACCTCGTGCTGAGCAAGTACCTCCACGTCTGTTGCCGTGGAACTTTTCCTGGTTGCTTTTGCTTTTTTTCACAGGGAAGCACCAGTTGGGTCACTGAGCTTTTTGTTAAGCTCCCGAGCAGTTGCCAAGCGAACGTTTCAGTTTGCACAAACGCAGTTAGGGGGAAAAACATCCGTCGTTAAAAATTGCACTGGGGTAATGCTAAGGAAAACCTGGACGGGAAAAATGACTAGTGGAAAGGTATTTTTAAGTTAGGAGTACAAAAGCTCTGTGGGAGAGCTCCGGTGGCCTGTGTTTGTTGTGGTGGGAAATCTGTCTCGGAGGGAGGCTGAGTTCATGGACCACTTTGGAGTTACATTAGCATAGAATCCCTGCTGCTGAGTACAGATGAGGTATTTCAGAAGAAAAACATATAAAAGTGAGGCTTTGCTTGGAGATACCAGTGCAGTAATTGACATTTTTGGCATACTCTTGCCCTGGGAGGGTTTTGTTCTTGTCGTTGTTGCAGTTTTTTTTTGCTTTTTACTAGCCAGTTATAGAAATCCAGAGGCATCTGCTGCAGTTCAGCCAATCAGAATTGGAATGTACTAAGTAAAAAAAAAAAAAAAAAAAGTCTTCAGTGGATAGTGTATTTTTTGTATTTAATATCTGGCAGTAGAGAGACTTTGAGTAGTTTCTAGGCACGTAATAAAAGCTTGGAGATCATGATTTGCCCGACAGCTGTATGAACACATTGTTTAATTACACAACACTTGAAAATAACACCATTGAAGGTATGTTTGCAGTGGTGGGGATTTAGTATCCCCGTGCTGTTTCTATTTGCAGCTTTTCACTGTTGGTTTTTTTGTTTTCGCTTGTAAAAGCTGTGGGACCAGAAGTTGAGGTGTGTTTACGCTCTCGAAGTCAGGGCACGTGGAAATGCCACACAAAATGGAATCTGGATCAGGTGAATGTGTTTATAAAATAGTGCATTTATGGGGGGGGAAGAGGGGGACACCCCCTTGCCTCCCAAACAAACCCCAGAGAAACAAACCCCGGTGGACTCTGAGGGACCCCGAGCCCCTGGAGACAGAAACTTCCAGCTTTGTGGTCATTGGGAGCGGGAAGTGCCGGCGGGGTTAAACCAGGCCGTGCTGCCAGCGCTGCCTGAGGCCTTCCAGTCTGACAGGGTCAAAAATCCCGTGGTTTGGGGTGGTTTGCAGCTCTGTTGGACCTCATGAGGGATTTGGGTGGTGCCTTGAGGAGGGGGCACCTGCCTCGAGCTGGGAAGGGGCAGATGGCCAAATCCTTGGAGCTCACACCCCAGCAGTGCTGCCAGTGCTCAGGTGATGGAGCCGGGATGTCTTGTCCAAGTCTTTCAAGTCAGGGATACGAGGTGCAAAGAGGAAACAAACCCACTGCGTTGTGCTGGTGCCGGGAGCTGAGGGCAGAGAACGGGTTCCAAGGCCTGTCTGCAAGTATCCAGTTTCTTTTCCTGCTTACTATGCAATGTAGAGCTTTGAACTTCTGCTTTTCCTTGGAGATACTGAGGAGCACTGTCCTTACTCAGTCCTTAGGACCTGAACCCTGTCCCCGTGTCCCTGGCCCTCAGTTAACAGGTAAGGACACCTATTTGCTGCTATAGACTCGACTCACCTTTCAGATTGTTCCTTTCTGTTTCCTGCCCCCGCCCTCTTTTTCCCCGGATCACCAGTCACAGTTTTACTGCCAACACCTCCTTTTGGGATAGTTGTTTTTTCCTTGCTCCCCCTTGCCTACCTGCCAGAGTGCAGTTACTGTACATAACCCCCCTTTTAGTTGGATTATTTAAGAAGCTGCAGCACAAACAGAGATTCCTTGCTTTTTTTTCCCCACTAAAATATTCCCTTTGACGCCGAATCTCGTTTCCTTCACTGCTGATAGCAGTTGTCTCTTTTCCAACCTGCACTCCTAAAACCACTGGCAGTTTCATGGGATGCCTGTTGTCTTTCCCTGGATATCGTTTCTTTTAACATGAGACTAACATTGGTGATTTTCAGTGTTAAACCTTCTTATTTCCCTGCTTTTCTTACAGTTTCCCCTTGCCAGGTTCAGTTTGCAGCCTGTAGGAAAATATCCAAATAAGTTTGGGTTTTTTTGTTTTGTTTTGTTTTGTTTTTTTTGTTTTTTGTTGTTGTTGTTGGAAGAACCAATTCCCTAAATTGTTCATAGAGTAATGTATTTTTAGGGGAGATTAATTTTTTATAGCCACTAAACTATACTCATTATTTTTGTACGTTTGCAACTTGGGACATTTTTCCGAAGCCGTGTCGCGGAGGGAACACTTATTTTCATGGCTGTTTGACTACTTGGGAATGCTGTGGTTGTGTTGTGTGGAGGCACATCACCTCGATGTGCAGTGGAAGAGAGAGAAGGATGCAATAAAGATGAGTGAGGTTTCAATAAAAGGCCATGTCTGAAGGCAAAGAAAAAAAAATAGTATATTCCGAAAGCGACACTAACCTTTCCTCCTTTAGAATCCTAAAATATATGGGAGAAAATACAGTGTAAAGTAAAAAAAAAAATGCAAGGAGAGAACCCTTACTGTGAGCTAACTGTGCCAATACCGCTTCAGTTTGTAGTCACTGATGGAGACTTTAGTTTTAAAGGAAAACAGCTTTTGATTTAAAAAAAAAAAAAAAAAAAAAAAAAAAAAAGCTGAATGTCTGAAAATCCGCACCGTGTTTATTTGAGAGTTGTAAATAATGTATACAGATGGTTGTATGTGATGGGACAAAATATTTAAATCCTAGGGTTTTTTTTTTTTTCCAATAAGAAACCGAAGGCTGTTTATAAGAGAAAATAAATAGCTATGTTTGACCATGACTGCCTTTATTTCCTTCTTGGACTTGTTTCTAAAGGATCTCCTACTCTCAAATAGATTTATTTTTCCCCCCTCTGTATATTGTGAACATCTGCCCGTGACACACCCGAGGATGTCACCAGGTCACCGACGTCACTCGTGGTGCAGACTCTGCCCTTGGCCCTGCCCAGTAGCACAGGTGCCTTTTTATTTTGGGGAGCTCTTCTTTCTCCTCAGAGCCTCCCGTGACCCCAATGTCTGCAGGGCTCCAGATTTCCCACCTCCCCTCCCCACCTGGCTCTGCCCCGTGGTAAGTCCGCTCTCACGTGCGCTTTGTGGAAATGGTGGTGAAAAACATGAATTTTGCCACAGTTTTTCATCACAGATCTTGGGTCAAGGCTGCCCCGCTGCCTGTGCCCAACCCATAGATCTGAGGGGTTTTCCCTGTTTAACTCCATCCTCCAAGAATCAAAAGGGTCCTGCAGTGGGATGGTATTATGGGAAACATGGTGGCTGTTTGGGGGGTTTAGGGTTTTTGTAGGATCTTAGAATTCCAGATTGGTTTGGGTTGGAAGGGACCTTCAAGATCACCTCATTCCAATCCCCTGCCATGGGCAGGGACAGCTTCCACTATCCCATGTTGCTCCAAGCCCCATCCAACCAGGCCCTGGACACTTCCAGGGATGGGGCAGCCACAGCTTCTCTGGGCAACCTGTGCCAGGGCCTCCCCACCCTCACAGGGAAGGGTTTCTTCCTGAAGTAAAAAATCCCTTCCTAAAGTAATTCCTCCTTAAACTCAAGAACTCCTTCCTAAACTTAAGAATTTCTTCCTAGTTGTTTTCAGCAACGACCCTCTCAATTCAAGTGCCGGTGCTCTCCTTCTAAAAACCCAGCCACTTCTGAGGTATTCCTGGAGCATTTTTTACACAGGCCATGGCCCGGCGGCGGGAGCGGTGGGTTCCTTTCCCTCCCTTCCCTGTTTGTTTTGCCCTGTGTGTCGGGACGAAGGGAGCCGCTGAGAACGGGAGCAGCTCGTGACGGGAGTCATCGATGCGCTCCGCGTGCCGCTGCTCTTGCCTGGGTCGGTGGGTGGGCGGACGGGCGGGCGGGGTCGGCCGCGGCGCGCGCGCGTGACGTCACGGGCCGCCCCGGCGGGCCCGCCGCTGCCGCGCGCCAAATTTAAAGGCGCGCGCGCGGGCAGGCGCGGGCTAGTCTCGCGAACCCCCCCCCCTCGCGCCCTCCCTCGCGCCCCCTCAGGCGGGTCTCGCGCCCACGCCCCCCCCCCTTCCCCTCCCCTCAGGTGCCCTCGCGCCCCCTCGGGCCGCCATGGCCACCCCGCCCAAGCGCGGGCGGCACGACCGCCGCGTCAAGAAGGTCGCCGTGGAGGGCAACATCGGTGAGTCGGGGCCGTCACCGCCTTCGCGGGGAGCGGGGGGAGTTTGGGGGGGGTCGGGGGGGGGGAAAGAGGTGGGTGTCGCGGCGCTCGGGGGGTTCGGACGTGGCTGGGGGCGGCACAGCTCTGCGGACCCCACGCTCGCCTCTCCCTCCCCTCTCTCCCTTCTGCCGGGGCTCTTCCCGCCCTGGCGGGGCGGGGTGGGGCGGCGGGGATGCTTCCACAGGGTTTTCCTGGCCCGCGAAAAAAAACCCGCAAAAAACCCCGCAGGTTTCCCCGCAAAAAAACCCCCCGCTTTTAGTCAGGTCAGGAGGCACAAACAACCCAATGCGTGAGGTCGGAGACTTTACCGCGACGCCGTAAGAATTCTACGAAACTGACGCGATTTGCGATTTTATTTACAGTTTGTGACTCATTCACCTGTTTGGCGTTGACGTTTTTTTTTTTTCCCGCACTTTTCCTGCTTGTGGCGTAAAACTCCCAGAGTCACAGAATCTCCGGAGCAGGAAGGGTCCTACTGGGATCACCAAGTCCTGGCCCTGCGCGGGACACCCCCAAAATCCCACCAGAGAGCATTGTCCAAACCCGTGTAGATGCAGATAGAGAACAACCCTGTTGCTCCATTAATTGACGGTCTGTGGAACACGATGGCCTCTGCTTCAAGTCCAGAGTGCTCGGGCATGGGCGACTGATTTGTGGGGATGGAAAGCGGAGTTGTGCAGTGGTTAAATAACACCACTGTGGGTGGTTTCTCACTGACAAATCTTCCTGAATGCTTTTCCTACAGCTGCAGGGAAATCCACCTTTGTGAGTCTTCTGAAACAAGCCAATGAGGAGTGGGAAGTGGTTCCTGAGCCCATAGCTAGATGGTGCAATGTCCAGCAAAACTCTGGAAATGATTGTGAGGTAAAAGAGAAAAAAACCCCAAATGTTCCTCTAATTTCAGAAGTCCAGTATATCCAATCCACTGGGTGTTTTTGTGATAGCAACACTTCTGCTGATTCCTTTCACAGTGTTTGAGTTCCTCTTTTCTAGTTTGTTTGGTGTATTATGGAATAAACGTTATTCAGCATCAGGATGCAAGCTCTAAAAGCACTAAAAGCCTTTTTCCTGTATCAAAGCGAGGGATGGGAAAAAGTGAGGCAGAGTTACTTGTAGCAACTCTGAACTATCCAGGTGAGTGCAGAGGGTTGTTCCTTGTGTGTGAAGGTGTCCTCTGAAATATCTAGGAAATAATGAACCACTGCTAAATGGTTTATAGTGCTGTTTTTTCTCCCAGCTACCCGTAATTCCACTGGCAATCCAGCTGCTGTCTGGTGGCCACAGTCTGCTGTGCAAGTGGCTTTTGAGGGACTTTCTTTTGATTTGGCAAAAATACAGTGTATTTTGGTAAAATCTGTGTAAACTTAACGGGGATGTGTTGCTCCTGACTTCCCCTCAGCTGCCTTCTCTCAGAGTTAGGCAGTTCATTCTCTGCTTATTTATTTCCCCTTTGAATCCAGGAGCTGAGCACGTCCCAGAAGAACGGTGGGAATGTGCTGCGGATGATGTACGAGAAGCCGGAGAGGTGGGCTTTCACCTTCCAGACCTACGCGTGTCTCAGCAGGATCCGGGCTCAGCTCAGCGTCCTCGAGGGCAAACTCCAGGACGTGGAGAATCCCGTGGTCTTCTTCGAGCGGTCTGTCTACAGCGACAGGTGTGTGGGGCCCAAGCCCTCAGGGGGAAGATGGCAGTTCTCCCAAGTAAAATCACAGGACAGTGGCGGTGGAAATGTGTCCAGGCGGGTTTGGAATGTCTCCAGAGAGGGAGATGGAATCACAGAATCAGTCAGGTTGGAAAAGACCTCTGAGGTTATCAAGCCCAACCTATGACCCAGCACCACCTTGTCAGCTAGACCATGGCACTGAGTGCCACGTCCAGTCTTTCCTTAAACACCTCCTGGGACAGTGACTGCACACCCTCCCTGGGCAGCCTGTCCCAGTGCTCTGCCACCCTCCGTGGAAAATTCTTCTTCATCTTTTTTTTTTATGGCCAATAAAAAATACACAAATAAATGCCCTGTACTGCATTTCTGGGTTCAGAAGGTGGGATTTGATAACTGAATCCCATCCCGTAGTTCTTAGGAGTTCCCTTTGCTTTAAGATACTGACAATAAACAGTGTACAAACCAGTTGTTTTGTGGGTTATTCCTGGACACCTGAGCTGTAAATGTTCCTGGTCTGTGTGGACACAGTTACAGGAGGAGGATGCCAGCTGTTTAATTCCACTCCAAGTGTACATCAGAGAGATGCTACAGATTTACTACTCAGCTTCTTCTCTAGTTACTTCAGGCAAACCAAGGATTCCTGTGTCCAAGCCACTTTGTGTTTCCATCGCTGTTTTGTGTTCCCAGGTACATCTTTGCAGCTAATTTATACGAGTCTGATTGCATGAACGAGACTGAGTGGACTATTTACCAAGACTGGCACAACTGGATGAATGAGCAGTTTGGTTCAAAGCTGGCGCTGGATGGGATCATTTATCTCAGAGCCACTCCTGAGGTGAGGGATACAAATGTGTGACTGCACAGAGAACGAGAGTCCGTGTTCTGTGCCTTGCCCCTCAGGAGTCCAGCTCAGGCTGCAGTGTTGCCCTGAACACTGTAATACTTGAGCTGTGACTAAGACTAAGTCTGGAAATACTTTAAAAAAAAGTTCTTTCAAGCGCAGCCTGTGTATTTTAAAATCAACTGTGATGATAATGATCCTCTAATTATAAAAAAGAACACATGACAACAGCAAACCAGAAAGCACCACCGGAACAAACCAAGCAACCCCGGGAAAGTACAAAATAGCTCTAGGAATAGCTATTTTGCAGGGAATATAGCTGTACAGGGAAAAGAACAATTGATGTTCTTTCAGTAATTAACCAGTCACAGCTGGTTTGGGGGGTGGGCTACGAGGCCCCTACACCTGGGGCAGTGGAGCTAAGCCAGGTGAAAGCACGTCCTGTGTGTGAGGCCTTGTGACTATGCTTTGATCTTTGGGCATCTGGTGTTTGTTTAAAAGGAGAGAACGGCATCATGAATATCTCTCTTGAGTATGAAACCTGCATGAACAGGAGAAAATGTGAGTTTAGAAGAGCTCTAATTAACCTACAGATCACGTCCATATTCCCTTGCTTCCAGTTTCCATGCTTTCAGCTTTGTTATGGTTGTAAACACTCCACAATGTAGCACACTGGATTAACTTTGAGGGCTTTTTTGTTTTTCTATTTAAGAGAAGAACATGTATTTAAATTACAAAGTACAATACTTAAACAGTTTTGGCTTGTTGTTGATGCTTTGGATGTGCTCGGGATGGGAACAAATGATTTACTGCATTGGAAAACAGTTCCTAAGAGCCAGAAATATACGGTGAGATTTGGGAATGCCTGTCTGTAATGTCAAATGGATATTTCTGTGCTCTTGGCATGCAATACACCAATTTATTTATTGTTATTATCTTTTGCCTTTAGAAATGCCTGAATAGGATTTTCGTGCGAGGAAGAGACGAGGAACAAGAAATCCCCATTGAGTATCTGGAGAAGCTTCACTACAAACATGAAAGTTGGCTCCAGCATAGGACACTGCGGTAGGGTTTGTTGAATGGTTCCTTAAGGATGGATAAATCTTTGTAAGGGTGTTCCATAATGCTTTTTCCACCAGTGAAACTCCAGCTTTTCTTATGGTTTGTAAAGCTAAACTCCAGGAACATTTCTATAATATTTCTATCAGTGCTGATGTGTCCCAGGGGCCACGCTGTAAATTCAGAACTCCTGGCTGTAATTTAGAGATGCAGTTCTTCTCGTGCGTTTCTCAACAATGGAAATGCTGGCAGGGACTTGGGTGCTGTCTGCTCTGTGTTCAGCTACTAATATTTGCTTTGTTCCTCTCCCAATACAGGACAGATTTTGACTATCTGCAGGAAATTCCAATTTTGACGCTAGATGTTAATGAAGATTTCAAAGGCAAAAAGGACAGATACGACCACATGATCGAAAAGGTAACATTTCACAAATGGTTTAGGTTACTCTAATTACACATCACTGTCCAATCATCCTTCTAAAATATTAGAGTCATGGAGTTACATGCAAGTAAGGAACAGTCTTGTAGCCTGCTGCAAAGCTTATTTTAAATCCAGGCCAAACCTTCAATATTTAACTGCGCAGGTGTTTGGTATTTGAACCCCCTTGGGATTCCAGCGAGGACAACTTGCCTTTTATCTTAGCAGTTGCAATGGCTTACAGACCTCAGCAGTGGGACACACGCTGCCTTCTGCTCTGTGGGAATAAACTGTTACCTCACAAGCAAAGCAGCTTGGTCCTTTGATCTCTGTTGATCCACCCCAAAGTGGAACTGTTCACCTGATTAAAACCAGTCTTCCTGGTTGGGCTTGGTAATCGATGGAATGACAGGACATGGCAGCTGTGGGGGGCGCCTGCTTCCCACTGCACAGGATGAGATGAGGCTCAGGAGACTAAATACGGATTTTGGAGGAGTTTATTCTGGTGTAGCTGGCAGCTTATCTGGGAATAGCCTAAGCCCTATGTGGGCCCTTTTTCTGCCATTTCCTAAGTGGGGCCCCAGAACTGCTGCACTTGATGAGCTGTGCTTTGGGCTTTAGTGTGTGCTGATGTCCCACAGAAACCCAGAGCCTGCGTGCTTCCTTGCCTCATCCGGAAACTCTGCCTGGTCTGTAAATGCAGACGAGGTTCTCCAAGTGGGATTGCTGGTGCCACTCTCTAAAGTGGAGGGTGGCTTTCTGATGATTCCTTTTAAGTTGCAGTCTTGGCACAGTTATGTGTTCCCTTCTCTACAGGAAGGGATTTGACCTCTTTTTTTTATCCCATGTCCATGAGCCCTGACCTGGGAAGGGAAGGGTCACAGTTGGAGAGTGTGGTCTAAGATCTGTTTCCATTTCTCATCAGGAATTTGGACAAAACGTTTACAGATGGGCTGTGTGTAGGAGAGCCTCTGCCAAAAGGGTTCTCTAGTAACTGGTCTATTCCATTCCATGGAGTAGCCTGGCTGGAGTGGGCAGAAAGGAGAATGCCCCCAGGTCAGGCTGTATCACAGCCTAGTTGCTAGGATGCTCCTGACACTGAAAGGCAGCAGTTGTGAGCCTGGTGTTGATCTGCAGTATCGTTTTTTTCCCAAGCACTGTGGTTTCAGTAGGTATTGCTTTATGATTTCTTTGCCAGCCTCATTCCAGGGAACCACCCTGATTAGGTGCCCTGAGTTGTTCCCTGGCATTAAATCCCAACGGTGTCCTGGCAGTGGGCGTGACTCGGTGGTTTCCAAATGACAGCTCTGTTGAGGTGGTCATTATCCTCCTCATGTTTGGGTTACACCTGCTTTTAAAGTAACTCCTTTGTGACTGCGGGCTGCAGTTCAGGACCGTGGGAGGAGTGAGCATCATTCCAGTGTGTCTCTCCCTGCACCTACTAAATTACAGGTACCGTGTCTGGGAATGTTCTTGATGGACAGGTAATGGCATGGCCAAGCCCAAGATCCTTTTTCCCTGTTTCTTTAGGTTGTGGTAAAGCATAAAGCAGTGGAGAGGTAAACAGAATTGCTGTCTGTTTCTGTTGATACACACTTAGTGTGATTGACAATATTTGTTTCTTTTTGCAGGTCAAAGAATTTTTGAGCACATTATAATCCTCTTTGAAGTGCAGACAGAGCCAAACCATTCCAAACATCTGTGTGATCAAAGTCTCAAGTGCAGCTTCTGCTTTTATAGAGGGCCTCTGGAGAGGCAGGACTCAATCCTGGTGATTTGACTGTGAGGAACAAATAAACTTTGTGAATAGGGAAATTACTAAATAAATCACTATGTCTGTTCAGTATTGTGTTAAGTAACACACGCAGATTCTGAAGAGACAAGGATTCTGAGCGTTCCCAAATATTGCACCAGTTTTTGATCAGACTGATGAGTTCTAGAGTATTTTATAGATTTTTTTTAAATTAATTTTTTATCCAGTTGCTATTTAATTTTTAAGAAGGTAGTGGTTTTTTAGATACCTTCAATGTTTTTTAGTGGCATTGATTAGTAACGCACATCTCGTTCTGAGGAAGGCAAAAGGGAAAACCATTTTTGCTGCTAAGAGAATTGCAATGTAACTTGGAGTTTTATATTTTAAGGTACCAAAAAATGTCATCTGATGATTTTGGTAGATGAAGTTCTTCACAGAATACATGAATTAAATGCAAATCAGGCTGACATCCTGTAGCTGTCAAATGAGATTTTATATTTGTTTTCAATATGCACTGCCAACTAGGATATTCAGAAGCTTTCCATTCTCTAGCATGTTTGTTTGTTGGGGTTTTTTTACCCTTTTTTTAAAGCTTTTATTAAAACAGAGCTGTTTTTGCTGTTGGTAAGTCCTCTTCTCCTGGAGAGGAAAATGTTTGCTTGCTGGGTACCGTAATAGGAAGAAGAACGTTTTCCAAATGACCTCCATCTGTAAATGATGTGCTTAGAAACCATCCCATGATCGCATTTGGGATGTCAGAGGTGGCTTCCTGCCTTTGTTCCAGCTGCTCCATGTGTTCCCTGGGCCTTCTGGGTGCTTACACCAGATCCTGCACTATTTGAAGTAGGCTGTCCTGTCTCAACTGCTTCGAGTCAGAAGGGGACACCTGTGTGGAGTGGCTGCTGCTCCTTCTTGTATTGACTGAGCCTCTTGTTGCAGGTGCAGAAAACACAAACTTGTCAGGGTGCAACATCTCAAGTGTTGCGTTTTATGAGCTGCTTTGTTCTGCTTTAAAAGTTTCTGAGTGCACAGTTGGCTTTGGAAGGCAAAATTGTATTGCAAAGCATTTTATTGTCTGCCTTGGTGCCGCTGTTACCTGCTTGTTGGAGATGAGATTTCTTGCTTTGTGGCTGGAATTGTGCTGGCTTTCCCTAACCATTGGCTGAAAAATAAAAGTGGTTGGAAAGACTTTTTCAGTGCCTAATACTGTTGGGTCTCTTGTCTCATAAAAGAAGTAATATTGTGGATTGCTGGTATGTAATACTGGTACAATGGATGACCTGAAGGTTGTGGATTCTTGGTGAATTTGGTGTAAAAAGTTATCTAAGGTTTCTGAGAAACTGACTGGCTTCAATTTTTTTTTCATGTGTGGGAAATGCACTTAAGGGAGGGACATAGGATTACAGAAAATGCATCATATGTGTAACAGTGCTCAGTACAAGTGTGTTGTATAACATTCATGTTGTGGAAAGTAGAAGGAGTCTGGCAGAAAATCTTGTGTGAGACTTGAAGGTTGCCCAGTGAAAGGAAAGATTTTAAGATCTTTGCTCCAGAAAGGAAGTGAAGTGGAATGGATGAAGATTCAGTTCAGATTTACTTGAAACACGTAGTAGAAGCTTTTAAAATATTCTTGGCAAGAGTCTGAACAGTAACAACTTATTTTGACTAACAGTGCAATTATTCCTACGGTTTCAGCTGTCAGAATTGTGGATTTAATTACAGGAATTGGAATGACAGTGCTCGTTGCAAGCAAGTAAACATGTCTGAGTTCTAATAAAGGCTTCTTTTGAAACCCATCACAGAGAGCACACAGAAATTCTGTGGCAGGTTATCTGCAGCCTGTTCCAGAAAGCTTTACAGAATCTCTGCCTGCCAAGTTTGGGTTGGAAGGAGCGAAGTCATGACCAATTATTAGAATGTTTTTAATTGGTGTGCAGAAAAAAACAATACCAAACCCCAAACACACACCCCACCGGCCCCCGAGCTTCTGGGGGCTCTGGAAGTGGCTGGGCTGGAGCACACGAAGCTGTATGTAGGACACACAGCACCAGGGATGGCCTGAGACTCGGCTTAAACCTCAGCTCCAACAGTACCTCAGCCTTCTGAATCTGTCAGTATTTCCTTGGCTTAAATCCATTCCCAGACTACCACAAACCAGGACTGTTCTGTTGGGTTTTGCCTATTAGAGATGCGAAAATTTTCTGCGCTGGTGTCTGCTGTTTGGGTGAGGATGGTTTTTCAGCCTTTGGGTGTTGTGTCCCTTTCTCTTGCCTCGGGTGAGAGATACTCGGATGGAATTGCCTAGGAATGCTTGCTTGTTTTAATCAATTGTCATCGTGATGGGGAAGCAAAATCGGGATGTGGGTTTCTTCTGGTTAGGATGTGGATTAAATGACTGATTAGTGCTGTTTTAGTTGTGACGCAGGTACCCGGGTGAGCAGTGGTCTTTGTATTGCCTTGTTTTATTCTCAGTCCTTGTGGTTGTTTTCTGTATGGTGCATTTTAAGTTCTCTTCATAGAAACGCTGCTTAGGACAGCAACCCATTTTATAGGTAGAACCTAATTTTCTATAGTTCTGTGTCAGTTACTTATTTGTACTGTTTTCTGTTTACTTAAGCAGACTTCACAGTAACGGGATTGTATATAAAATGTGATTAGTATTGAGAGGATCCTGTTCTTTTTCCAGTAATTAGACACTGAGGAGTCTCCTTGTGAAGTAAAATGACCCAAGAGAAGCTCACCATAAACTGTTAAGCATAGACCAGGGAAGTCTGTATGTATGTGCAGTAATTAAGAATATCTTATCAAAAACCAGTGTGCAAGTGCCTGTGCCAAGGGGTTTCGGCATAGCCAGGTATAGGGACTCCCAGGTGATTTTTCCCAGCTCCCGTTTAGACTCTCTGCATGACCACAAGTAAATAAATCACTCTTTGCCTCGGTCTTTTCATCTTTAAAATATTGATACCTCCCCATGCCTTCAGGAGGCCGGGAGGATGCGCTAGTTAATATTGATGGGCTCTTTTGTAGGTCTGAAGTGCTCTGTTAAATAATTGAGGGGGAAGGCAGCCCTGGTTTTAGGTTTTTTCTCTGGGATGTTCGGATGCCCCTGGCCCAGATTCATGGCCAGAGGAACTTATTTATTTGTTCAAAAGATACTAAAAGCCATCAGTGCAACGTTGGCTGTATTGAAGTTAGTTTGCTGAAAAGTACAGCTGCTGAAAACACTGTTTGTGAGGAGAGGAAACATAGGAGTAGTTGGATCTTGAAATAAAGACTGATGGCAAAAGCTGTGCTGCAGTCCCTGTAGCTATAGAGGCAACGGGGAGAAATCCGTGCTGGAATCTGCCACAGGAGGTCATCGTGTCCCTGGGTCTCACTCGCTGGGCTGGCTGCGAGAGGAGCATTAGGGCTTTAACAGTGAATGGCTGTGGAAAAGGTAAAGAAGGAAGAGGTCACTTCCTCTCTGGGCCAGAGCAAAAACATAAAACTGATGAATTAATACTCTACTGAATGAGATAAATCTTGCTGTGGGGAGGGAGGGAGGGGAATAAAGCAAACCCCGCTGGATTAAGTGAACGACTAGAAAAGGCTGAGTTAATGGGAGGGGTTTGGTCAGCAGAAGGTCTTCCGTGCAGCCACCAGCTGTTTGTGTGCTGTGAGTGAATATTAGCACATGGATAACACTAATCCCGGGGTGTCTGAGCCGTGGCAGCCTTTAGCTCCGAGCTATCCGGCCCAGACACAGCCCTGAGCAGCGCTGGGAAGGAAAGCACTGACCAGTTCTGCTGCATGAGGCCCTGCATGTGCCAAATGAACCTGACCTGGGGATGCTGGTTCAAATGCACTAGTGACGAGGAGTGTGGATTCCACACCGGGAGTAAGCAGTGAAGGGCTTTTTTTTTTCCCTTAGGTTGGTATAATGTAATGCTCAGAGCCCAAATTGGAGGCTGTTGTAGTGTGCAGGTGACTTTTGTTCTTGGGTCTAAGTTTTGGTTCGTGGTTTAGGGAACACGAGAGCAGTGTAAATAAGAACGTGGTGCATGGTAAAAGAGTGCAGGCTGTATTACCTGTTCATTGGATTTCTGCTGACTGCTCTTCCCAATGTCCTGGGCAGGCTGGACGTTCCATATACGTATCTCCAGGATGTCAAGGCTGTGCAGCTTGCACCATGGATGTTTGCTGGCTCATAGCACTGACTGGCTCGGAAAAAGGCAGTTGGTTCCTGAGGGTTATTTACCAAGATGATGCCACTGCAGCTCTTTCAGAGGACATGCTGTGCTTTCTCCTGTCCTGCATTTTGTGCTTCTCTCTCTGATTTCCTTCTGAGCTGTTGTGACTTGTCTTTTAGTAGCTGCTAAAACCACGATCTTGTACAAGTCATAACAGACGTGTTAAAGCCAGTGTTTAACTTGGATGCAGCCTCCTTGAGGATGTGGCTTCTGCCCTGTTCTACTTGGGTGTCTTAGGTGTTCTAGTCCTCTTTTCCCAGCAGTTCTGCTGAGTTAGCCCACCTGATTGCTGGGGCTCTTCCTAACTCCTCCTGTTTTCAGCACTGTCCATGGATGTGCGCTGACAATGAGCCCTTTTTGCCGTAATTCCAGATTTGCCTCCTCTGGTTTGTTAAAACGATGGCTGTTGCTCCCTGCTGAGCCTCCCCTGCACCTGTGGCACGTGTGGCGTTGTCCTCGCTGTGGCTCGTGGCCTTTACCCCGACCCCTCAGCCCAGCACAGCGGCCTCAGGTCATTGACTGGCTTGTTGGTCAGTCACCTGTGTCCTGTCCGAGCTGCGCCTCGTGAGGAGAACGCCCGCGCTCACAGAAAGCAGGACCTGACTCCTTAGGTATCATCCCTGAGCTGCAACGCTGCTGCTTTCCTCAGGGCTTCCTGCAATGGTCCAGCATAGTCGGGTAGGTGTTCCAGGTGCACTGGTCCTTGCCAAAGTTTCTGTGGGCTGGGACATGGGAATATAGCTCAGTTTTGTGGAACTGAGCAGTTTTAGGTCTTGGAGAGTGAACTGAGGTTCCTTGAGGCTGAGAGCTCCCCTTTCCTCAGGTACTCTCCATTGTCAGTGTGCCTTGTGCTGCTGTGTGTGTAAGTGCTGAGATGCTATGGCATGGTACACTCTGGAGATTAATTCTTACTGTGCTTGCCAAATCTCATGGCTGTATCACCACTTAAACCTGGGTGATACACATTTGCTGTTCTTTAACTGGTGTAAGTAATGGCTTTTGATGAGATCTGTTAATGACTTGCAGTTAGCCTCTGCCTGCGGAGGGGCCGATGGAATTTGTCCATGCTGGAGCTGAGTCACTAGCTCTTCCCATCTAAAAGTTTCCTTTCCTCCGAAGGTTGCTCACCCATGATACACTCAGAGTGATAATGCATCTTGCTTTTATGTTTTATTGACGGTCTGCACTTGCCCGTTGCTCTCAGATGAGGACACCTCCAGTGTCTGGTTGCACTGTTGGCTTTAAATACTGCTGTTAGCATTGCTTTTGGGATCGCCGGTACAGTCCAGCTGGAATCATATCGGCAGGAGGTCAGGAAGCTTTGCTCAAAGTGTAACAATTGTGTTTGCTTGTTGTGGAACACACACTGAAGGTGTCTGGATTTTTCAAAGCCCTTCCATGGAACCCTCCTTTTAGCCACTTTTGTCAGGAATTTTCTGTGTCTCTGCTTTTGTTGTGCTGCCTGTGAGGGTTTTTTGTTTGTCTGTTCTACTCAGCTTGTCTCTAGTGCTGGAGTATAACCCAGTGCTCCCTCCTCCTCTGTTGTGCCACTTCCCATGGGCTGAACCTTTGCATTCCATTTCCCTACACTGGCACATACGTTGGATGGGAGCACCTGCACTGTGCTGTCACTTCACCTCCTCAGCTCCAAGCCTTGATATTTAGGCTAAAGTATTGGCTGTTCCCATCCTGATCCTTGCCTCAGATAGCTGTAATTGTTTTAGGTTTTGGAAGACATTTCTGTAGGGGATTAGATCTGTCCTATGACATTTCCTGCTGGCTGGAATAAGATATCCCTTGAATGATCTTTGCTTTCACTAGGAAGTACTTAAAGTCTTGAAATTCGATGTAGACACCAGAATTCTCAGCCTCTTAATGTAAGTACTGATTTTCACTTCTGCTTCTTGGTTTCAGGATGTTATGTTTGGTGATTTTTTTTTTTTTTTTTTGTTTTGGACAGTGTAACCCCCCCAAACCTTTCAGTGCTCTCTCATCTCTGTTACCAGTTGGCAGATCACAGCACTGGTTAAAAAATGACTGTTACCAATGCATGTAGTTTGGTCTAAGTTGTTGTTATTGTCGTGTTTGTTTGTTTGGGTTTTTTTTGTGGGCTGTTTGTAAAAATAGCTTTAATCTGAAATAATCCCCAAACTGTTAGTATTTGGTAGTCCTTGGTTCCAGGGGTGACTGCTGCTGACAGTGCGAGGTCTTGGACAGGTTGCTGTTCCGAGCATGACTCATCCACAGCACCTGTACTGCTGATAGCAAGGTGTGCCTCGAGGTTTGTTCCGTATTTTTAACCTTTTCACTGCTGTGGAGGTGGTTGGGGAGGATGGAAGGAGCTAAAGGGAAGTTCTCAGTGGCTGTTTTTTAAAGGGAAGGGGGTTGAGGTGGCTGTTAAGGGAAATAGATTTCGTTACGAGGCAGATGTTGGACAGGGAGATGCTCATATGGTAGAGCTGACTCTCTTCTTACTGATATGACTCTTACAGTTTTATTCATCTGGCATGATATGAGAGAGAATGAGATGCCTTGGACTGAATCTTTGGCTCATGTTCATTATCAAAGCTTCATTTCCAAAATAGCTCCATAGAAATCAAACCAAGGAACAGAGATCATAGAGACGGAGAAGCTTTGAATCCTTACAGGAAACAGCGCTGCTGTAATCCGTGGGGAGACTGAGGTATTTGTAGGCTAGCTTTGAAGCAGGCTATTGCTAAATGGAATCCATTAGGATCTCTGTGGCACGCACAATCCACCGGGAGTCTTGGGAAATAAGACTGGAGTGGCTTGCACACAGTGGCTGGGGCTTGTGGGGCCGTGCTCCCACAGGGACACAACCACGGGTTCTGCCTCAGCAGCACCGTGTGCTGGGGACATTCGTGTCAAAAGGCAGCGTTTCATCAGCGCTTCTGATTTGCACAGCCACGAGAGAGGAGAATCCCATCCACAGGATGGGTTTTTTTGGTCCTTCAGTGGTCAGAAGGAGTGTTCTCGGCTGTTTTGAGACACCCGTGTTGACTGGCAGATTTGGAACTTGTGGACTAGCAGTCCTTAGTGCTGCTTCAGGGCACTTTCACAGATATGCTTTTATGGAACCAGTGTCAGCCTCCTGAGAGCTTTTGCTGTCAGCTTTTGCAAATCCTTTGGATCTGCAGCCTCCAGCTTGGAGTTGGCTTGGACTGGAGCTATTGCTTTGAATTACAGTGTGTTCCTTATTGAAATGACTGAGCGAGGGGTGGGAATGGGCAACAACCTGAATAAAGCAGAACACGTCACGTAACTCACTGAGGGAACGAGGTGAGCAGAGACTAGACTCAGTAGCTTTACAGACCTTAGAAAGAAATTGATTGATGGAATTTTACTTCCAGGTTTGGAAGTAAAATGCTGAAAGGTCTGCTCAGTAGTGAGGGGTTTTTGTTGTTGCTAAAGAAGGATAAAAATTTACCTGCTTTTCTGTAGCTGACAACTGTACCAGGAAGTGGGAAGTGTCAGCTAAAGGCATGCCTGAAGAGCTATTGCAGTATATGGAGTTTAGCTCCCATACCTGATGGAAGGGAAGAGGGACAGGGAGGGGGTTAGCAATGTTCTGTGCCTCTAACCTGTTACCTTGAGTGGTTGCCAAAGCACTCAGAGAGCAGGTGGGTGCTGAGCTCCTGCCTTGCCAGTGACTCGGCAAAACCTCTGTGCTGGCTCCTGCGTGCTGGACTAGTGAGGGAGCAACAGTGGGAGAACAAAGGCAAGGGTAAGTCCCTCGAGGAAGTTTAAGATCCTTGCTTTTCTCTCTCTCTAGAAGGTCTGTGTGTCCTGGGCCAATTCCCAAGGGAGCTGTTTGGTGTTCTGCTCCTCGTAGATGGTGGAAGAAGGGGCTGAGCAGCCTTGCTGTGAGCCTACCGTGACGATGAAGTGGGACACGCTCTGCCTTATCAGTTCCATATCTAGACCCAGGGCACTGCTGCCACTCGAGGGTCATGCAAGTAGGAGAAGCAGTTTCCAAGGGGCTGGATGCTCCAGAGATGGTTGTAGAGTCTGGCCTTTACACCAGTGAATAAGGACTGCTTTGAAGGGGATCTACTGATACTTTTTCTCTGCCAAATAAACATGTTAATAACTAAATAAGGCCATTACAAACCTGACAGGCTGCTTTGTCTTCTGCTGGCACAGTTACTTTGGTTAAAAAGATCTTTCTGTCAGTGCAGGTTTTGCCCGTGAAAGCTGGAATAATTTCTTTCAGCAAGAGTTAGTTTTCACCAGGAAAGGCTGTGCTCACCCTACGAGCCCATCAAGCAAGGTAGAGGTGTACTGACAGTGAGCTCCCAGCACGGGCCTGTCCTGGGAGTAAAGGCCTGGGCACAGCTGTTTATTTGAACTGGGACTTAGCTAAGCACGTGTTGTGAGAGAGTGAGGGCTTGCTGGTTTTTTACTTTTTTCCCTGGCACGTAGCATATTATCAAAGAGAAACCCACCAAAATAGCCTGTGGGGTTTTTTGTTTGTTTTCTTAATAGCGTCTCCCAGTTAGGAAAACGTGCTCAGAAAGGACTTGGGAAAGAGCCATTTTTGGTCCCAAACCTGATGGTGTTCTTGAGCCTCTCCGATCTCCATTTCATGTCTTAAATTTGGTGGAGTGAGGGGAAAGTGATCTCTAATCCAGCTAAACACACCTGACTGCAAACTTGGGTTTGTTTGCTCAAGATTGAGATACGCAGAGGAGCTCTCTGTCAATGTTTAATGAAAGGGGTTAGAGTGGTGGTTTGTTCTGACACTCATAAATTTGAAATACTTGTGCTTTGAGTACAGGTTGTGTGGTTTGTCTCTTCTTTTTCTCCTCTTGGTATCTGAATTCCGCTGGGTTAGAGAACAAGTGTACTTGGTTTTTACAAGTCACTTATGGGAGATGGAGAAAGGAAATGTTTAAGGTACAGCTCAGCTTCTCAGAGAAAGCATGTGTCTAAACTTCTGTTCTGTGAGAAAGTTGATTTCCCCCCGTGCCAAGAGGGTTCTGCTCCAGCAGAAGGAACATCACGAGGGGTGGAATTGGGCTGACTCTTACTGCTTTGGAAAAAGATTACTGTAGGAATGTAAAAACAGTATTGTTGAGATACTAAGATGAAAAATATGCTGTAAACATAAATAATGTGGAGGAAAGTGGCCTCTGTTTGTGAAATATGCATTGCTGAAGTATTGAGAGATCCATTTCACCCTGGAGCTCTTCGCTTATCTTCTGTCAGAAAGGAACTGGGCATGTTTAGATGTTACCTAAGAAAAGGAAAAGGGCGTTATGACCTCCTTGTAATTAATGACTTCCTTGTAATTAATGCATTTGATTACAATTGACATGGAGCGGTGAGTCTTTGCAGAGGCTGGTGAAAATCCCCACCCCAGCCCCACTGCTGATTTCACTTGTCCTAACTGCTGTTACCAATTGCTTACCACAGCAGTGCACTCCTTGCCCCTGGCATCCTGTTGTTGCACAACCTCGTCTGCAGTGATTTGCAGCAATACTCTGATCAAATTGGGTATCGGTGTCCATCTATTTGTTTGTTTAAAGCTGAATGCTCCCTGGTACATGTCTTTTGAGTGGCTGAAAGAAGTTCAGAGGCAGTAGAGTGTCACTGACAGGTTATTTAAGAATGTAAAACTAGCTTTGCTGAACTGTGGATCTCCTTTGGTAGAACAGGCCCCATGGGAACAGTCTCTAGTAGTGGTTGGGGCTGATCACAGATTGGCTCCAGCGGACGAGTTTCTCACACACTGGTAGCACAGAATTTATTACTTACACAGACTCGTACCTGTTAAGAAATTAAAAATTTCCTTCTCTTTTTTGTTACAAAGCCTGCAGCTTTTCTAACTTTTTCTGCAACTCCATCCTCCTGAATCATGGAATCACAGATTGGTTTGGGTTGGAAGGGACCTTAAAGCTCATTGATTTCCAACCCCCTGCCACGGGCAGGGACACCTTCCACTATCCCAGGTTTGCTCCAAGCCCCATCCAACCTGGCCCTGGACACTTCCAGGGATGGTGCAGCCACACCTTCTCTGTGCCAGGGCCTCACCACTCTCACAGGAAACAATTTCTTTTGTACATCTAGTCTAATTGCCCTCTGTCAGCATTTTCCTTCTATTCCATGACTTGGTGGCTTTGCTTGACATGTTCATGGAATTTGGCCTCGTGGGATTGCAGAGGTTCTGTGTAAATACGTGATGGTCCCCAGTGTGGACTCTGCCAAGGGACTTAGTGAGCCCTTCCCCACAGAAGATTTTTCTTCCTTGTGTTTCTAGATAAAATGGTGTCATCATGCCGCGGGTAACTCCCCAGTAACTCCACGAGGTGTTTGGGTACCAGCTGGAAGGAGCAAAATGAGCTTCCTTCTTCCATGAGATTCTCACCAAGTTTACTGTGTTGTTAGAGGCTTGTTGGGCAGCTCATGCTTTTATATGACTTACTGTTGAGTTTATTTTACATAATGGTTTTGGAAAGCTGATTATGTTTTCCTCCCAGTCCAGGAACAGTTGCTCATCCTTTCCCATCACGGAGGCACTGGTTGGAAATAGGCAAAGATTTCACAACTTTTCGGAGCCAACTGTATTCCTTCATTGCTGAGAGCCCTCTAGCACTCTCCTTATCTGCCTTAGAAGAAAAATGCAGCCTGTGTTAACATGCTTCATTTCATTTCTCCCTCTGACTCCACCTAACCTGGCACAGTCCGGGATCATTCTTGACTTTTACTCGAGGATTGTCTGTGAGTTAGCTTAATCCTGTGCCTTGTTGTCATCAGGGATGTCACCTCACTCTCCTGCCACCTCTGTAAGATGTCACTCTGTTTTCCTGGCCGTGCTTGGATTTGCACAGGAGCGGAGTTTCTAAACTGATGCGTTTTGCCACTTTCTGCATGAGCTTTAGAAGGAGCTTCTGGGTATTGTTGTGTTTGGGAAAAAATGTGCCTGCAGCATCCAGCCAGAGTCTGTAGTCGGGGATGCCAAACGTGGAGTGCTGCTCTGTAACCACACACAGCACAGCTACTACTCAGTGATCTTCCCAGCTCATTACGGTTTTGGGTTTTGCTGTCTCATGGCTGCCTTTCCTGTAATCTCTTAGCACAAGGGGTCTGAGTTTTGGCTTTCTTTTCTAGAAAGGCTCCCTGAAGGTTTTCTGTGTAGCAGCCTGGCCAGTTCCTGCCCGCCCCAGCTGACTGAGGAGCAGTGGGTGTCAGGGTGCACATGTAAGGGCAGTTGTACAGTACAGATTTGGAAGGGACATCCTTAGGGTACCCAGCATAGTGGCAAAAGCATGGCTCTGTACCCAGGCCAGTACTAACTCCTGAAAATAATTCCCTTACTGATGTACTGATCCTTCTGAGAATTGTCCTTGGTGCTCAGCTTCAGGATTTCCCAGACTTGCCCACAAGCTGAACAGTTTTGGGTGTGTGCATGTGTGTTGTGGGGGGACCGGTTGTGCCAACTGGCTACTGCAGCCTTAGGGCTTGTGCTTTGGTCTTTTGCTTCCTCCTTTCTCCTGTGAGTGTGGTTTAGGAATGGACTAGCTAATCTGATGCTTTAAGGATGGCCTAAATAGCCTTGGTGTCTGTGGTCAAACCACCTGGAGAGTCCTGCCTTTCCCACTTGTTGGGAAATGGTGGTCTTTGCCGGATAAGCAAGGATAGACAGGAGCAGAAGCCCAAAGTTTGTGACACAATAACAATCTAACAGCCTTTATCAAGTCCCACAGTTGCTTGTCTTGGATACAGAGAGAAAAAAACCCTTGTTGCTCTGTGATATCCTGGTGGGAATCCACCTGCAGCAGAGCCCCAGGGCCTGCACAGCTAATTGAGACGCGTTCGAAGCCGAAGCCTGGCCCAGCCTGGCTCAACCTGGCTGCTGACTGTTTCATCTGGCAACTAGCAGTCCTCTTCTCGCTGTAGTTTGGCCCTGAGCCTTTTCAGAGGCCTCTGGGCACAAGATGAACCATCTTTTATTTGTCCTAGGCACCGGTGCAGCTCCTGGTATGGCTGGCAGTATCTGAGACTCTCCCAATCCTCCAGCGTGCGCTGCTGTGAAGCTCAAAGGGGACCTGCTCCAGAGGCACAAGGACAGGGCAGAAATGCATCACAGGTACCGGGGGGAGTCCATGGATACAGCTCTGGTGGTTTCTTTCTGACTGATCCACACCCAATGGATGCTTCAGCTGGACATGTGACTTAATATTTTGGTTGGGCACTTCCAGCTTGTGGTTATATGATGGGAAGAGAGGAAAAACATAAACCGGTTCTCTAATGTCAAAGTAACCAGACATCCTCTGGTGCCTTTGGGACTGGGCTGTGGGCTGAGCAAGTGTGCCCTGGGTTGGTGGGAAAATACCTTGTGGGAAGAAGCTCTGTGGTCCTGCGAGCCTAAAGGAAAGTGGGATTAGACTGTTGGGTTGTTCCATGCCTGAGTAATGCCACAGAAGAAGAGGAAAACTGGTCCCTGCAGGGTGCGATATGTGGCATTAACAACGGGACACTGTGTCCTTGCTGCTGTTTCAAAAGGGTTTAACCGAGACCTGTCAGTAATTAATTACAGTTGACTTTTACAACAGTCTTTCTAATAGGTAAAAGAACGTTTTATTATTAAATCTGCACTTACCCTCGCAGGCTGAGGAATTTTGAGTGTTTGAATTGGTTGCAGAGGCAATTAAGCGCCTAAATCCCTTTTGAGGTGAGATCATGCCAGTTCTTTCCATACCAAGGGTGTACGGTATTTATTCCTGCTTTTTATACAACTGCCATTTTTTTTAATTGTCTTTTGGCTCAGCTACCTAAAGCCAACCTCCTTTATTGTCACAGCCCTCTGACTGTGCCTTATAACTATAAGGCACCCAGGAGGTATTCAGTCTAACACTGTCATCCTCTAACATGTTGTTACATCACTCATGGAAAGATCAGGGACATAACTCTTTGCCCCAGGTAAATTAGAGAGAGTAGAGCAGCATAAGCAAGCTGGAATGACTCCTTCCCAAAAACAATGTGAGGTTAACACCAGGGAGGGGGCTGGCTGACCTCAGATGAGACTTGCCTCTTGGACAAACGAGGTGTCCCGCTGCTCAACTCCAGGCTTTGGAACAAAAAGGTCCCAGAAACAGACTGGTTGTACTTGAGGCTGGTGGTCTTCTGAGTAGTAGTGAGATAGATAGAAACAGCGATGGCTCCAAAAGTCACACTGCTGTTTAAGATGTCCCTTCCAGGCTGCTAAGGAAGTGTACTACCTCTAAGACATTGGAATTATTGTTTAGAATTACCTATGTTAAGTAATGGTTTGAAGGGCTCAGCTGCAGGAGAATAAACAAGGGATGGATAGCTGTGTAAAGCCAAGTGAATGCTGCCTGAAAACAAGAGACTCCTAAAATTTCAGAAATGACCATTTCTGAGTATCTGTGTTGTTGGGGTTTATCCCCTCTGGTACCAAGTCCCACATTCTGATGGGAAATAAGCTGCATGATTGAAACTAAGAGAGTGGAAACACCTCAGTATTTCTGAGAGAGCCTCAGGAGGTGCTTACACAGAAGGGATTCATGGCTCTGGGAAGCGCCGTCTGGAGAAGGGACCACTGGATGGAGCTCTTGTCCTGTGGCAGGCCAGCACTAAAGCTGGTTACCTGAGAGGCGTGACCTGTACCCGTGAGGAATTCCGCTAGAAAACCTGTCCTTGTCCAAGGTAAGGGGCTGGGATTCCAGTCTGGCAACTGTGGTGGTGATACGTGATAACCTTCTGTCGCTTTATGGGAAACCTGCACCTCCTGCTCAACGAGGGAGAGGTCAAGGAGCAGGATTACTTGTAGGCATTGTGGGCATTTGGGAGACCACATCCACAAAGGTCAGCAAACAGGTATTGCCACCACTATCTGGGTAAAAACCCAAGGCTGCAAGGTGCCAGGTAAGGATTTGGGCTAAACTGGTGGCTCTGAGCTTTCGCTAAGTTATACAGCTTTGTTTCAAATAAGCTGCTCAACTGAAAATCAGAAGAGTCCAAAGTTGTTTCAGGAAGACGGTTTATCCCAGTGAACACCAGTGAACATGTGTGTCTCTGCACTTCTTCAAAACCTACTGAAGTTGTTTTTTTTTTTAAAAAGGCAAATTAAGCGTATTGTTTGGCTTGACTGTTGGGCTTCCTTGAACTCCAAGAGGCCATTTTATGTCATTTTATCTGCCTTTTTACCATGCATTTAAAATAGGCCCGTTGCCAGTTGCCTGCCTGGTTAGGAGTTAAAAGGAAAGTGAAACAGTGTTTATGACATACTGTATATGTTTAAGACATGGAGTTCTTTCAGAGGAAGGGATTAGAATTGGATTGCTTCCAACTTCCAGTTTTCGTAAACTGTGTGTGACTTCAAAAAGGAACGATTTCTGCCTTTTCACTTTGTGGTTGTTCTCATAAAAAGAGTTTGGATCTGTGTGTATGTGCCTATGTACGTGCACGTTGCATCACCACTTTGGGAACAATCCTAAACACCAGGTTTAGGATACTGTCTGGTGGCATCTCTGGACTGTAAAATCTAGTGGCAGAATGTCTTGCTTTAAGGACTGCCTTGCTTCTTCTTTTTTTTTTTGTTTTTCTTCAACAGTTTGGGCTAATATTTGCAAATGAGTTGTTTCCAAAGAGGGTTACGTGTTTATTGCAGGAATTTGGGGCTGCCTCAGGGTTGCCAGAGATGGAGTGTTTCACATGCAGTTATGCTTCCAGGGCTTTATTTTCTCTGCCTGCAAAGGCTGTGAAGGATGGCACATGTGACTGTTCTGCCCCCTGGCATTCAGGGAAGAACTAACTGCCCTTCCAGCTCCCAGTCCTGGCATTCCTTGTTAAAAGCTCCTGACTGACTGTTTGAAACTTTCTTTATTCATGTCTGCACAAAGATTATTAGGAAAATCATTTGGAGCTAGTGGTAGCCAGAGGGCTGATAATAAAGCTGAAAGTAAGCGCTGAGGTGGTGCAGGGCGTCACTTCTGAGGCTTTTGAGAGTGTGCTGCCTGCGGGTTTACCTGCTCGGTGCTGTTTGGACAGAACGTGGCTTAGTTCTCTGTGGCACAAACCGCTGTTGTGTGCTGGTCGAGGGCCACACACTGGTCTCCCAGTCCTGGCAGGAACTGCATCCAGAATGGCTTCCCAAAGCATGTGTTACTGGCCATGGGCGACGAGACCCTGCTGGTAGAGGGGGCAAGGAATTGAAAGAGGATGTGGGTCACATTTTTTTCAAGTTCCAGGTGACATATGGGTTGGGGCACCACGCCCCTGGAAAAGCAGACAGAGCTTCAGGTTTAGTCATGCCCTGAGCTTAGTACAGTTCCACTGTGGGATTCCAAGCAGCTCGTCAAGTGCCAGTGCCTAGCACTAGATAGTCATCCCAGCCACAGAGCCATCTGCCCCGTGGGTGGGAAGAGCCTCTGACAGCTGGTGGAGACGCCGGGTGGGAAGAGCTAATGCACAGACAAGTGACATGCTAATCCCAAGTCGGGAAAGGGGTGTGATGCCAGCCGGGGCAGGGATTGTTGCCAGGCAGGTGTCTGCAAACCTGATGGCTCCCCAGAACAGGCATCCCTCTCCTTCTGCCAGCGCTGGCCTCACGCTCCCAAATTAGTCAACACTTGGGCAAAGCGTGAATAGAAATCACATAGCTGGGAATCTAACTCTGCCCTGCCTAGGTACGTGTGAGGGTTATTGGGAAGGTTAACGTGGGTGTTTCTGCTGTGTAAGCTGCAGGAAAATTCTTCTGCCCAAATTCCTGCTGGCTTGCTGAGCTTGGACTGCAAGAATAGTGAAGAGAGAGCATGAGAGAGCTCTCCAGGGGATGAGCAGCAGGATGGGCTTAGGAAGGACAAAGTGCTGTGCTGAAGCTTGCTTTTCAGCAGCTGGTATCTTCTAATACTAAATTGCAGCCCAAAAATGTAGAGAAAGAATATAAAAATACAGCGGTGAAAGTGACTTTCCATGCTAATGGCTAATTTGGCGTTCTGTTTTTAACTCGGCCCGGAGTTAGCTTTGAATTTACTTTCATGATGAAGACATCAGCATTGCCTGGCTTTGAGAATCAGGCTGGCATTTAAATGCGAGCTTAAGTCTATTTCTGTAAGCGTGATGCAGAGCACTCTCACCAAACTGTTAGAATTTCCTGCTAATTGTGGTGTTTCATTTCTGGCCAACTGCATTCCAGAATGACCTCTCTCTAATGTGCTATTTACTGACTCTATTTTAGTATACAAACTCCCCAGGCTTAGCAGTATGAAATTTCTCTTCCTTGTACAGTGTTCTAAAGCCCTTTTAAACCAGAAAGAAATCTGTAAGTTAATGTGATAATTTTGATTTATTAACTTGAGCTGTAGGCATAAACTCTTCCTGTTGGAATGTTGACAGTGTTTAGCATTGGATGGAGATGCTGGCACATACTGTATGGGAGGCGTGGGATCTGTAATAAATACAAAGGCCACAAATATTTAAGGCTTATTTCATCCTGTCCTACCTTTCATGCATCTTTTATTACTGTTTAATTGGAAATAAAGCAGGTCTAGGAAGGGGCACTATGCTACTTGTGGAAAATGGAAATAATGTTTTAAGACAACGCAAACCATCTTGGTGTTCCCTACAGGGGTGGATTTGCCATCACACACTTCTTGCAGAAGCACCTCAACTGACTGAGACCTGCCCACCCTCGGCTCTGAGCCCCTCAGTCCCCCCCAGCCTCTCCCCAGCTCAGGCTCAAGGCACTTGCATCCAAACCTTCCCTCTGTCAGTTTAAAGCCATTTCCCCTTGTCCTGTCACTCCATGCACTTGTAAAAATTTCTTTCTTGCTTGGAAAATGTGTGTCTTAAGAGTTGTTTTGGGAGTTTAGAGTGAAGCCTTCCAACAGGAGAGACGATGCTGCCAACAGGTCCTTAGCACTGGAATTGCGTTTCTGTCCTCTCATTTTTACCTCTTTGCAGTGGAGAAGGAAGTTCATCTTGTTTCCGTGTATTTATTGTTTTGAAGGACTGGATGTGGTCTGGGTGACTGTTAAGTGGAAAGCAAGGGGTTACTAACATGAAAAACAAGTCTTTCCAGAGCTTAGAATTCCACATGTGTAGCCTGTGGTGGTGCAGACTTAGCTAGGAATACCAACAGCCCTGTTTTCAGATTCCTCAGCTTTTGTCTTCTTCCAGTGAGTCAGTATCTATTTGTGTGTGAAAAATCATAACATGAAACACCTTAAAAGCACTGATCCCTACAACAATAAACAATTAAAGGGGAAAATGGAATCCTTCCTCCAGTAGAAAATCAGAGCCAAGCTGAGCTTCCAAGGAAGAGCGTTTTGTGATGTCCTTGATAACAGTAATAACAATAAAGGTCACGAGAGCTCTGTCATCCTGAGACGTGATGTTGCCTGCTTAGACAAGTGGCCCCTGCTGAGGCTCAGATCAGGTAGGGCTGATAACGGGGATGAACAGCCGTGTTTATTTTTGGAATGTGTCAGAGAACCTGTTTCTGGTCCTTGCTCTTTGGTAGCAGTCAGGTATTTATTTACATGGTCTGAAGCTCCAGGGCTTCTCCCGTAAAAAGGAGTTTATGTATCTGAACAGTTCGTACCTTTCCTTCCCCTTTGTGTGCCGATGGCAGGAGATCTTAGTAGGAAAGATGGAATGGCATATTCCTGACCTGAGATGATACTGTTTCCAGAAAGGACAGTTTCACCCTTTGTTACTTCGCAAGGAATTAAATTGCAAACATTGGTGGTGTAAAATCTAATTAGGGGAGGGTATCGCATATTATAAAATACCGTGATGAGGCGGTGAACATTGATACCTATCAAACTATTTGTAAGATGGTGAGGAGTGTGGTTTTTGCTTCGTGTGCTAATCCATATTGAAGAAAACAAAAGAAATCGGGAATCTCGTGGATGGCCTTGCCCTGGGAACAAAGTGTGTGTTGAACAACTAAATGGATGAGCGTGTCTGTGCCTGGTAGTTTTGTATATTTGGGCCCTTCTGTTTTAAAATCTTAGCAGCTGATTTGAAAATTAATTGAGAGCACTGCATTTTGATTTGAAATACAGACAATATAAAAATAGAAGTCAGTGACCTATTCAGGCTACTTCAATTAAGTAGCAGCAGGAAATCCAAATATACTGGTGAAGACTGCTATTGCAAAACCTTCACTTCTCCTGCTGGAAATGAGAAAATTACAGATGATGTGTAAATTGGAAAAGGTCTTAAGGAGGAGACATCATAAACAGAGGCAGACCCTTACAGAGTGAGGGAGAGAGACACTGGATTATGAAGCCAAAGTTCAGGATCTCTCCTAGACTCTGCAGGAAGGATCCTAGGACCGATTCTGTAAGCAAGGACTCTTGCAAGGTTTATGAAGCATGTGGTTCAGTTGCTGAGGGAGAGGGAATATGCTGCTTAGCAGTTGATGGGACTTGACCAGGAAAGGTTAGAAAACTGCAAAGCCTGGATACTTTGGTACTTCTAGGCACTGCTCCACATAAAGCCAAAGACAGGCTGTTGTTTTAACACTTCAGGAATGCTTGGTCACAAACTAAATGCGGACGGTAAACATCACTTAAACCTTTCACCTGCACGCCTGATTTGGTAAGAAATGCCTGAATTGCTCTGCTTGTTGCCTGTTCTGGGAGACAGGTTGGAGCTTAGGCAGCAGCTACCAAACTTGCAGCACTTTGGGACTTAGCTGGAGGAATTTGGGTTTATTTGTGTTTTCCCGTAGTACCTTGGGGGTCTTTGAACATTGTTTTCACTGTGGCTCTGAGAGGCTCTTATGAATCCAGATCTCAAAGTTTTAGGTGTCCCTTTGACAGAGATGTTTAGTCCAAGGAATGTGGTGAGCACTTTGAGGTTTTCCTTGCTCTGGCTGCCATGCAGTGTTTCCTATTCTGACTGCTCCGATTTGCAAGCGGCATTGCCAGAGTGTCATGGATGGAGTACCATGGATTGCAGTGCATGGGACACATTCTTGCTGCTTCCTGGTATTCACTAAAACCAGTGGACTAGAAATAAATAATGCTCAACTGCTCTAATTTTAGCATAAAATTACGATAACTTGTTGACCAGCATTATTGTTCCAAAGAGCATAACATTATCCAAGAAAGCAGCAGGACTCACAGGCATGTTCTGCTGGAGAGTGTTCGCACAATATTCACCATAAACTGTTGTCCGTTGCTATGAAACAATCTGAGAAGATCAAATGGTGCATAAACATTGCATAACTCATCAAAGAGATCAAGTAAGGTGTAGAGATAAGGGATGGAAGTCATTGTGGCACTGGTAGAGACTTGGTGAGGGGTAGAGAGCTGAGGCTGGAGAACATCACTGAAGTGGTGTGGGCAGGAAGGAATAGACATCCCAGTTAAAACACTGGTGAAAGTTCTCCTTGGAATCTCCATGCATGGCACTTCAGTTAGATCTTGTGGCATCTTAGAAGAATTTCTTTTTTTTCTTCCCATGCAAAGGAGTCAGGAAGTATTTCTAAAAAAAAAAAAAACTATGGGAAATTTCTTATTTGAAATTTTGAATAATTTTTCTTATTTTGGTCCATCTTGTTGCTTAGTTAGAAACTTCTTCACCTTAAAAGAATGAGCACTGTCTTTGTGATGATGCTTTTTATAACGCGAATGCTTCACCGTCTCAGAGCAGCCAGGCTGACAACACAGAGTTGTCTTTGCTTCCCAAATCACCCCAGACTCCTGCTTCTTCCATGTGTTTATGGGGAGTTATTAAGTCCATTCTTGCCATCCCTTAGCAGAAGAGATCAAACAGCAGATAAACCACTCATGCCTGCAGCAGCACTCCCGTGTTGCCTAACTGTCTATTCTTCTTCCAGAGGCACCTTCCTCCATCCCACCCCGGGGAAAGTGCTTTGGTAAATAGATTAGCTCTGCTCTGTGTTCTCGGGGTCAGCAAACAGAGAGTCTGGCAGGTTGGCAGAACAGGGAGGATTTTCCAGCAAGCTGCTAAATGGCCACGGAAATGTCTGGCCACTCAAACGGAAGGAGGAGGGAGAAATGTAAACTCTTTGGTTGATGAGTAAGAAAAGGCTTTGGCAAGTTTTTCAACCTGCTGCTTATCTGAGTTAGCAAAAAATTTAAAGCGATTTCAAGAGAAATGGATTCCCCCACTCATTTCACTGGGTGTCAACTCTGACTCGGAGATCATGTTCACTAAATTGAGTTAAAAACTTCCCTGCTTTTCAATACAGGAAGAAGGAGAAAGATCCTATTAAAAAGAACTGCGGAGACCATTTCGGAGCTCTTGCTTCTGGTGACCTTTTAATGCACAGCAGGGCTGAAAGCAGCAGTGGTCAAGTTCCTCAGCTTCAGAAAAATGAACCATGTTTTCTGAGGCTGGGCTACTTCCACCTGTGACATTCGTGGCAGGTAACATTTTACAGGATTTCAGTGACAACGGGGTGTAAGCTTGGAGAGGAAGGAACCTTTTTCATGTCTTTGCATCCCAGATAAATCCCCTTGCCTTTTGAGTTTTGGCGTCTTCAGTTGGTTACTCATGCTCAAGTGTGAGGGGAAATACTACAGAGCTAATTATAATCGCTTTTAATTAGATCCTGCAGCAACTCCTGCATGAAATTTTAAGTGAGTGATGCGCACGGTCTGCGTGGTTGGTGCTGCTTTACCACCAAATCCCAAAATCACAGAATCCTGGAATAGCGTGGGTTGGAAAGGAACTTAAAGCTCATCTAGTTCCAATCCCCTGCTTTGTGCAGGGACACGTGTCCCTGCAGCACATAGGTATGGGCCCCAAATCATAATGCACAAGAAAGTGTTGGAATACTTGGACCTGGAAGTATTTTGCTGATATTTGGGAACCTGGTGAGGCGGCTAACAAAGCAGGAATTTCTGGTGAAATTTCTGGTTGTACAGGAGCGGGAACCGTTTCAAATATCCACTCTGTGTCCTGGATGTGAAATAGTTCTTAGAAAACTGTTATGTAAAAAGGTCTCATGAAATTACCCACTTAAACAATGCATCATTCCATGCCTCCCGTGGCATTAGCTGGAGTGAGTGGTGTTATTCCTGTGAGAGATGGGCTTTGGACAGGATTGTGTGGAGATATGGCTGGCTGTAAGTCTCCCATGTCGTTTTTCCCTGTGATTCCCTCTATCACAAAGAAAGTGCTTGAAGCAATAAACTCATAACTATAGAACTGGATGATTTGTTGTTGTTAACAGGAAAATTCTTAAAATTAAAATGAACCCTCACTTTGAAAGACTTGAGCTTGTAAATGGATCGACTGAGTCAAGGTTTCCAGGAAATAAACTTGCACCTTTAAGGATGTGCACAACCTTCTCTCTGGAATGGCTGAAATGCAGGGCTGGGAGGACTCTCCTTCCACTTCAGGGGCTTTTGTGTTTGTCAGTTTTCAGGCCTTCTGAGAAGGAAGTTCTGGCTTCTGGTATGGGGAGATCAAAGCATGGAGAAGGTTAAGAAACTTGAGTGGAGTTCTGGGTGAGTCAGCGGTGCTTTCCGACATTCAAATCAGACTCCTTAAGGGAAACCTGGGTCCCACTGGCAAATCAATTGAGGCACAGGTTAATAACAGAAATAGGTTATTATTTATTCTTTGGTTCTCAAAATGCCTTATAAAAGGAGTTCAGGATTTTCTTCAGGATCCTTGTTCTATATACAGAAAAACTCTTCTTCTTCTTCTGTCCATTTCTTTAAATATATTTTCCCCTCCTTTCCTCAGCAGTATTAATTTTAGGGTCTTATATCCCTTTTTTCTTTCTGAAACACCTCTAAACAAATATGCTTGGGACTGAACTAGGTCTTTTCCAAGAGCATGTTCTGTTTCCTCTGTTTTCAGTAGGGATGTGGAAGGCCACACAGACAAGTAGTGAAAGCTAGGGATTGAGCTGGCCTGAGCAGGTTTTCCATGTCCTGTGCTGGAAGCGGGCTCTCCACAGAAGGAATTGGTGTTTACCTAACCTTTGCATCTCCTGCAACGTTTCTGTAAAGGCACATCTGCAGTGTTCAGTGCCACAATGTGCTTTAGTATGGCCCATTACTTGTCTGAAAGCTGTGCCAGCCGTAGAAGCCAGAAATGTGCATTTTAACAGGCAGTTAAAAATAGCTTGGTTTGTTGTAAATCACCCTCCCCTAGCTGGTATTAATTTCCATGGAGTTGAAGAATTTAGAATTCTCCTGGTTTCTGCGATGGCTGCACATTGAATTCGGAATATTGCCACTTCCAAGCAGAGTTTTAATGACATCAACAGTAAGTTCTTTCCAGTGTACTGAAATCCTTAAGCCTTAAAGGAGAGATAACTGCTGCATACTCTGCTGTGTTCGTCTTCCATGTGTTTTCATTCTTTTTCCCTGTAGGTTTGAATTGAACAGGATTCAGTTCTTCATTAGGCGTTCTTGGACTGGCAGCAGTATTGCTTTGGCTTTGTTCCCAAGTACAAGTTAATGTAAGGGTGGCATTGCAGCTTTCCAGAGGGAAAAAATAACCAAACCAAAATAACCTGACAGGCTGTGATTAGCTGTGCAGGTGTATCAGGCTTGTATGTTCGCAGGTAATCTGGCAGTACCAGCTTCATTTGCACCAGGGATGAAAACACAGCCATGCTTCTGTTTCCAAAACCAAAATATATCAGAATCTTCCTGTTATCCATTGGATAACTCTGGGGCAAAAACGAGGCTAAGTTTGCTGCACTGCACACTTAACTGCTCTGAATCTTACTTCTATCACTTATTACCATTCTTACTTTTATCACTTATTAGCATTCTTTAAATCAAAAACATTTTAAAAAGTTTTCAGACTTGTTTCACAAAAGTCCTGGCAAAAAGGTAACAACAAAAAGTGAGTGTTGTGAAGAGTTAATTATGGAAGGAAAATCTCTTCTGAGGCTTAACTGGAGGCTAATAATGAGTTTCCATTGCCTGCAGGTATGTTGGGATGAGAAGGAAATGGCTAAGGCACCAGAGTGGGGCTAAACTGGTTTTGTTTTTTCCATGCCGGAGATGGCAGAGGAATAAGTTGTTTCCTCTTTGTGCCTGTACATCACAGGTGAGAGCATCTCCCCACATGCCTGGCCCACCTCCATACTGAACATTTGGGAGCATAGGCTGTCTCTGAGCCTCTCTGTGCAGCACAGCAGGCTCTGGGCAAAGCAGGGTGCTGCAATAGCCAAATGCTCCAGCTGACGCTGGCGTTGCCACAGCTACACTTGCTTCAGCAACTTCAAAGAGAAAGGGGAAAAAAGTGCCTCAGCTGTATGTGACCTGAGCTGATTCATGCTGGGAATTAAATCCTTTCGAGACTTGCAGTGAAAAGATGGAGGGGAGAGGGGATTTCCTTGGGAACAGCTTTTGAGTTTTGCATTTGATTTCGCACCCTTGCCTTGGAAAGGGAGACACATGTGCTCTGTTTGCTTATAACTGCTGAGTAAGGTATGTGATGAGTTTAGGTAGAGCTGGAATTAAGGTGTGCTCTGTGTTCCAAGAGACTTGGCTGTGGGGGAATTAATAAAATTAGGACATCTTATCCATTTTAGTGTCTGAGATACAGGTTTTGTGGAGGCAAATCTCGCATTTTGAGTGAGTAGTTGCTTTTGAGTACAGAACACTTGCTTTTGGGTACAGAACCCAGGATGAGGGCAAGTGTAGGTGCCATGAAGAGTAACCCAAGTGATGTAAGGGAGGAGCACTGTCCATTGCTGAACGAGAGGTCACAATGTCTTCAATGCTTCTGTCCATCAAGAAAATGATATCCTGGCTCCCAGTCCCAGCTCTGCTCCACTCCTTTCTTTCTGGTGGCAGGTGTGACCTGGCCTTCATCTGGAGGTGGACACAGCTCTCCCTTCTCGTTATTGCTGCTGCTCTTTGGCAGCCTGGAGCTGAAACACGAGACTGTGGCCGTGTCCTGCGTCCTTGCACGTCCGCATGTGTGAGGCGGGGGTCCCACGGCAGCAGCGGGGTAGGGGTGCACAGCAGGACATATGGCTGGCTTCGGGAGGGACTGCGTTTCCAGGAAAACCAGATGAGGGAAGGGATGGAAGGGGTGAGTGGGGTGAAGGATCAGGTGCTCGGGCCAGCCAGCCAGCACATATTCCTTACAGCGTCACTGGGCCAAGGGCTCGCCTTACACCTCCAGCGTGGGCAGAAAAAAATTGTACTGGTGGGATATTCCCGTTTGTCCCAGACCCCAGGCCCTCTGAGCTGGCAGCAGGAAGGTTAGGTGTTCACAGGGTGGCCCCCACTTCGGGGCTCACCCCAATGGTGGGGGCACTGCTTGGCTTTCAGTGGATTTAATGGAGAGACTCCCACAGCCCGTTGGGCAAGTGGAGCAAAATGTCACGGGGGGGGGGGGAAACTATTTTGATCCCTTTCCCTGGGGGGGCAGAGGGGAGGGAAGAAGTGGGCCATAGTAAATGTCACATGGGCCCGAAGTTAGCGTCCCTCCGAGCGTGGACAGTGCTTGCTGGACTCTGCCTCTCTGTTGGAGCTGGAGCAAATGTGGAAAGCGAGCTGCTGCGAGCAGCTGGTTCTCCTGCTCAAGGAGCCCATGGGACAGCTGGATCTGTGGAAGGACTGGAGGTAGGTCTGGGCAGCCCAGTTTGGGACAGGACACTGAGAGGCAGAATGAGTCAGGAGGGGTGCAGTGACCTCCAGTCTGAAATCCTGACACTGCCTTTTCCCTCTGTGCCAGACTTGGTATTTCACAGAGTTTTTCCTGCTGATAGGGGTCATGACCAGTATAAAACGCTTTTCAGGTGCAAGGTCTTTTGCACCAATTCTGTTATTGTAACCAGGAGAGTTTTCCAGAGAGTTTAGGAGCTGGGGAGTCCTGAAAGGCAGCCCTGGGGTTTTCACAATCCTGTGCCTTGCAACACCTCTGAAAGAACCCAGACGTCCAGTGGAAACTTGTCCTTTTGCTGTGTGCTCCTGCTTGCTTAATTGCTGCTTGTGTGGGGATGATGACAGAGTGATTTCATGGAAATTAATTTTTTTTATTCTGTGTATGATCTGTCTAACCTGTGCTAGAATATACAGTTACTTCTCGGATAACATCAGGCTGGTGGTTTGTTGTCAGTGGCAAGTGCTCTTGCTGAGCCAACTTTCTGATCTGTTTAAATCATTTAGATAAGTGGCATAACATCTCCCTGGAATGCTGGGATAACAAGATAAACCACGTTCGGTGTTAGGAAGAGAAAGGTTGTGTGTCTCTCCGTATCTCTCAGGAACTGTTGAATGTTTTTTGGTGTTAATCTGCAGCCGTAACGACACAGCTCTAACCTGCAGTTATTAATTGGGAGCAGAGCCAGCAAATGCTGCAGAGTTGGAACTGATATTCTGAGAATTGTGGAAAACAAAGCTGGGCAGAGGAGCAGCAAAGGGAATTGGTTTGTGATAACTGCATGTACAAGGAACAATGAGGGACAGAGGAAGGCAGGGGACGTGTATAATGGGCTCTGTGTTTCTCAGAGAGACCTAGTTAGGAAGATGTGGAATAAATAAGTCTTTGAGTCATTCCCTTTTCCATATTGGAAAGCCTCCTAAATGTGTCGTCACAAAGCATCTGCATGCTGAAGATGTGCAGTTTGATAAGGTATGATAGATTGTGCTGTAAGTGTGACAATAATAAGGGCATGTCTAAACACACAGCAAATGTTTTCCTTCTCCCGTGGAAAATGTTTACACGCACTTACTTCTCAGTGAAGTGGGGGAAACAAAGTACTGGGATTTATTGCTTATGCTACAGGAAGGGAAAACATGGGAATGGCAGGCTCGGGGAGAGCTCTGGAGAGATGAGCTGGATACTACAGCCTCCCCTGAGAGTCACAGGGCAGTGACTGCTTGTCCTCTGCTGGGGCTGCTCCCCTCTCGTGGGGTCTTTCCCCAGTCCCCAGCTGCATTTTCCGCCTGCTCCTGTCCTCCAGCACAGCCGTGAGGGCAGGGCTGGCTGGTGTCCGGCCAGGAGACCCCACGCTGGGACTTCCCTGACAACTGTGCTGGGAAAAAAGAGCTGCTGTGGGAGCGCTTGGGGCTGTGGCTCAGGTGAGAGGGAGAGGAGCACAGCACTGGCTCACTGCCAACGCCATTTCTTCTTGCCATTCTTCCTCCTTTTATTTTCTTTCCCCACCCCAAAGCATGGGAATGTAGTAATTACATTTTGACCCAGTTTCCAAAATCACTGTAGCATAGACTTTGACGGGGGGGGGCCAGGGGGAACCACTTAGGAATGAAAACCAGCCATTAGCTAGTACCAGAGGGGCAGAACAGCAGCAGACTGTTACAAGTATGCACTAACAGCCTTGTAGAACAACTGTTACCCTGCATGTTTTTGTGGAAAGAAAAAAAAAGGTAATTGCATTTACGTTTTTTTGATATTTGATCCCTGATACACAAACCTTATGAGCCCGAGTTCAGGTTGCCTTCAGCTGAAGCACTCTAAGCACTGAGGCTTGTGTCAAGTGCTTGGATCTTCAAAACTTGGCTGGAGGTTTCATGGCAGCCTTTCTTGTGGTTATTTCTGGCACCTCTGGCTGCCAGTTGGAACAGGGGGCTGTAGATCTGTGGGGAAGTGGAAAGGAATGGGTGTGAGCGCCTGCACGGAGCAGGAGCCCTGAATAGCAACAGGCTTGGGTTAAGATGGGGTTTTGAAATGCACAGAGACTCGGGGAGCAGATGTAAGTATGAAAACCAAACCAATTTCCTCATTCCGGCTATTAATACGAGAGGGGGGAAAAAAAGGTCCTTTGAAGTGATTTCAAACAACAATTAATATCCTTTGGAATCTCCCCGTCAACTCGGTGAGGAGTCTTGAGTGAGAAGCTGGAATGTAACCTCACAAAATAAGATAGGCAGGAAGGGAGAAAGGAAAGGCCTGAAGACATTGTCCTGAGCGATGGGAATATAATGTCTCCCACCTTCTGCTGCATTGGTATTGCCACTGCCTCGGCTGCCACTGCGGATCAGGGGTGGCACCTGGAATAGTTACACCATAGGCCTGGGGGTACCACTGGTGGTGCTTGGACACGGATCACACTGGATTACACTGCCTGTGCTGCAGTGGAGGAACAAAGGATGTCAGTGGCCCCTCTGCATTTCCCATCACAAGCAAGGCTGAACATGAAGACAACATCATGCCCTGGAAGGCAGCTCTTGGCTGCTCCGCTGCAGACCACAGCTTTGTAGGAGAATGCTCTGGCCTCAGAGGCCAGGCTGGTAGGTGCCTTGGGGATGTCCCCTCCCTTGGTGGGGAAGGACGGGGCTTTGAGGTGGGACCACGAGTGTGGGGGAAAACACAGGCGAAAAGTTGAAGGCTCTGAGAGATGGAGATATTCCTCGTGTGTTTGTGTTAATCAAAAGATACGTGAGATTCTCCAAAGGCAATATTTTATTCTGGTGTTATGTGCAAGCATAAAGTAAAAGCCTGCCCTTTGACAGCACTCCTATTTTCTTAAAACGCTCCACCAGAACACGCTGTCCCAAAAATCCATCAGTACTCCATCGTACCCGAGCCCTGTAAAGCACACAGCGCGGGATGTTGTCTCAGGACAGCCGTCTCCTGTTGCTACACAAATGTTGAGGTGAAGCCCTAGTTTATTGGTTTTTAAGGCAGAAGATATTGTTTCTGCACATTTTTACTTCACACAGTGCCTTAATTTCTGTTAGTCTTAAGATGATATGCCTTGGATTTATTTGGCTTACTGGAAGGCTGGAGGAGCCGAGGCCAGTCGGATACTTCATCTCTCGTACGTGGCAGCCTGGTCCTCGTGGCTGTTCTTGCAGGTCAGTGCTTCTGAGGTTCCACTGCCTGCCCTTCCTGGATCTGCCAGAGCACCAGGCACTCCTTGCCCTTGAACTTCTGCTCCCCAAATCACCTCCTTCCCATGGAGAAGAGCTTGCATGTGGGCTGTTGGCTGCAGCCTTTTGTAGTGACTGCTGCTGAAGGGAACCACGAGAGGTATTTAAAAAGGTGGTTTCAGCAACAGGTCTTGCGGGCAGGTTTCTTCTCTGAACTTCCTGGTGCTGCCTCACATGAAGTGCACAGCTCAGCAACTGCTGAATGTGGGGAGCAATGCCCAGAATGTCATGGAATCACAGAGTGGTTTGAGTTGGAAGGGTCCTAAAATCTCACCTCATTCCACACCCCTGCTGTGGGCAGGGACACCCTCCACTAGACAGGAGTGCTGGATATCTGACAGGGCTGGCCAGGGAAGGTTTTCATACTTACAGGTATCTATCCAAAGGTTTTCCGACGGACTGCGTGGCTTCTGGGTGGTATCAGCATGGGTTGCTTCTCCCTTCTGTTGGGGTGAATCCCAAAGATCTGGGGCTCCACGCTGGGGGTATTCCTTGTCTGCCTGCACGTGCAGGAGCTGCTGTAGCAGAAAAACTGTGGAGCTGGGAAGAGCGCTGAAAGAGCAGCCAGCTCTCAGGGATGCTTTTTCCCTTCTGTTTTTGGCCTTGTTTTGACTTGGACAACACATTTCTCCAGTTTCACTTTCACTCTGCTTTTTTTTTTTTCCCCTAGAATGCTTTGCTCTTCAGACTGCCCTAAAGTGGCAAAGCCCTTTCGGAGTTGTATGTGCTCCCGGGGAATTGTTGTTTGCTCTGAACTAGTCTGTTTCTGTTGGAATTACCAAACAAATAATTTAAAAATCATTAAGTCCTCAAAGCTTTATTTATAGAGCAGACATTTCTGGCTAAGTGTAACCTGCCAATGTTTGGTTTTCAATGTTTTGTTTAGGATATGTTGGTATAAAAGATGAGAGACAGAACAAGAGATGTGAAAATCCAAAGCAGTGAATGATAATGCTGCTGTTTAATTATTTGAAAAGAAAACATTTCTGATGACCCAGGATGGACAATGGCATAATAAACCAAACCCCTACCCAAAGGAAAGAAAAAAAAAAGCAAACCAGCAGACCAAGCCAAGCTTTGATGTGTGGCATCATAAATTGTGTCCCGCTTCAAAATGATCTGGAGTTTAGAAATTAAATGATAGAAGGGAATATATGGTGGAGTTACTGTATTGTAAGTACCAGCTGCTCCTGGGTAGCCTTTTTCTTCATATCAAAAGAGGGCCTGCAGAGGGAAAACCTGGCAACAACTTGAAAATTTAATCAATGGAAACACACTTGTTCCCTGGGAATAAAGAGTCTGTATTAGTACAATCGGAAAATGGTTAAAGGCAAAGAGCTGAGGTGAACTGAGAAAAAGAAGAAGAAACACTGAGATGAATATCTGTTGTTTAAATTGGCAAAGTAAGGGGGAAAACAGTGTTCCAAGAACAATAACCTAAATGGCACTGGAAATCAATTAATGATGGACTGGCTGGGGCTGAGCAATACAGATCTCCATAGATTTACTGTGTAGTTTGCTGTTGTGGTAGCTTTATAGCTTTTTTTTCCAAGTACCCATTGCAGGACATCACTTGAGAAGGACGCTCAGGTGTGTATATGGTTGGGTTAGGTAGAGAAGTTTGGTGATTTATCAGTACAGGACCTGTGTTACTGATGGTGTATTTTGGATTTCCTGCTGCTGCTGCCACTTGGCATCTCCAAAGCCCTGTGGAGGTGTCCCAGATGGGATTTTTTTACATCAGGAAAAGATGTAGTCTTGAATTAAGAGGATCACGGTGACCTGTCATTCCATTTACTTTCCTGCAGGATATTGGCTGCTCGAGACCAGATTGCTCTCAGTGTCAGGAGGCAAGGATTCAATTTTAGAGGAGCAGGCAGGAAGCAGTGTACATCAGGGAAACTATCTCTAATCCTGATGCCTGTCACCATCTGCTTGTGGGAAGTTATCTTCAAGCAGAGGGTAAGAAGGCTGGCTGGGGGGCTGCTGAGCTTTGACAGCAGAAATCCAAGTGAGTTGCAGGTTTATCTGTACTAGTCATGCTGTTTGTTGAACTTGGCCTTACACTGAGAGAGGGTGAGATTTCTCCATGTCCTTCCAGTCAGCGATAAAATATTAGAAGCTTTCCTGAGCTGGTGCACAGGAGGTGAGGAGGATTTTGATAATGGTGGTGGTTATTGCTCTTGTAAGGATTTGGTGCTCAGGAGAATTGGTCTGGAGCACAGTGCAGGTGCTGTACAAATGGGCTGGAATGCTGGTTGGCCCATCCCTCTGGGATTTTTTTGTGGTTTGGTTTTTTTTTTTTTTGGCTCAGGATGCCAATAGCTGAGGAATGAGGAAGAGAAAGAAACCCATCAAAATGACAGCTGGGGAGAAACTGGGAACAGAATAAATCCTCCCGATGTAAATTAAATACTGCTCCTCCCATTTGCCCACCCATACTTATCAGAGAGCAGAGAGGCACTTCCAGGTCTGTACCCCATTTTCATGGGGTTACAACGAGCCTTGTGCTGCAGGGGGCTGACTTCAGCCCTGGATTTCCCTCCTGCCCTGATTTGTGAAAGGATCTGTGTCCCTTCTGACCTGCTTTCTGCCTGAACTTGCTCTGAAGCAGAGAGCAGGCGATGTGTTTGAGAGCACAGAAGTGCTTCAGTCAGCTGGGCTGCTCCGCTCTTCCTTAGCCCTCTCCTCCTTCCAGAGAGGTGGGAGTATTTGTTGTCCCAGCGTCCTAACAGCTGGAGGTGGCGGAAGCACGTGTTTCGGCATCCTACGCTCTGGTGGGTTTTGTGGGTGCAGGAACAAACACACTTTCTTTATTTTAACAAAGCCCTGCGTTTTTGGCTCTGACCAGAGGCTGGTTTGGCCTCGTTCCCTGGAGCAGGGAGCAGGACATGACTTGAGGCGGGTGAAATGTGCTTTCTCCGCTGCTCCCCAGGGCCGGGGCTCACCACCGAGGGGACAGCGGCCGCTCGCCCCTCTTGGCGGGCTGGACCTGGGGTTGGCGGTGCCGGGGGAAGGGGGGCTGGTTCCCAGCAGAGGGCCCCCGAGCAGCGCCGCAGGCTCCCGCCCTGCGCTCTCCCGGCCCCGAGCAGCGAGGGGGCTCCTGGCGGGCAGGGATGCAAGAGGTGCGGCGCTTTGGTGCGTGGGGGAGTTTGCTCTTGCTGAACAGATAAGAGATGTTTTTGCAAAGAAATATGAGTGTTTTAGGAAATTCAATCCTGGAAGTTGGTAGGGGACCAGCAGGTCTTGCTCACAGGTCTGTGCAAAGCCCAAACCTGTGTTGCTTTCCAGGTGAGTGTGAGACAACGTGTGTTTTCAAAGCTCTGGAGGCAAACACGCTGTGCTCTCGGAAGCTAGCAGGAGTATTGGAAGGTACCAGAAGCAATTTCCCTACCCAGTGAAATCCCCATAGCTCTTCTTGTGCTCCGAAGGAGGGGACTGTTGTGACCTGAGTGGCTCTCCGAGTGCTCCAGGGCGGCTCGTTGCTCTCGAGCAGACTTGGTGCATTATTCATGAGAAGCACATCGAGGGCACTGCTGCCAAAAGCCCCTTAACTCTCCAGCATTTGGCTCTCTTGCCTCACCTGAATGTTTCTCAGCACCTCCCGTTTCTGCCTCTTGCAAAAGATCGAGCCAGGGGAAGTGAGTGGGAATTTGGCAGTTTGCTTCCAAGGGCCCTGCAGTGGTTTCACAGGGAGTGGGCAGGCAGGCAGGGCTGAGCTGGGACTCTTTACTGAGCCAGCTCCCCACTGCATGTTGTTTTCACAGCTAACTGAGGCGGGACTACTGGAAAAAGCAGGACCTGCTAATCAAGTTTTTAAAGCCAATAGGTTTGCTCACCTTAGACCTTTACTAATCAGCTATCAGGGAGTGCTTGCTGAGACCCTGTTTTCTGTCTAGATTTCCTGGGAATTGGATGGAAAGGACAGATAAGTCCTGATTCTTGATGACTTGAATACAAATTTGAGAGCTACAGACTTGCTTTTTGTGGTTCCCTTGGAAATCGGTGCTATTGGACTAATTCAGCTGTAATACTAAGGAATGCAGTGTGGGAATTTGTTCCCTTGAATTCAGCAGCTGCAATGAGCTGCATGACTGTGTCTGCGTAAAACAAACAAAAAAACCCCCAACACCTCAGGGTCATGAGGAAATAGCCGTGAACAAGGACCGAGTCCTCAAAAACGTGTGTGGGGAATTTCGTTGCTGTAAAGAGGATCTCCTGCATGCACAGGTGTGTTCAGGGTGAGCTGCTTTTGTAATGATGACTTGGCACTGACGATTTGTCAGCCAAGGCAAAGCCTCTGAGACAAGCGCAGTCTGCGGTCTTTCTGCACCTAGATCCTTCCATTGAGATCCTTTTATCCTCTGAAACTTCCTGACTTAGGCTGAATTACTCCTGACTTAATCCAACGTAAATATTGTATCACTGGGTAGTCTGCACAAACCCCTGGAAGTGCAGGAGCTGCCAGTTTCCATCTCGTTCAGCGTCGCCTCTGACTGACAACGCTGTGGTCAGCATGAGCGGCTTCCGAGGAACCTACCAGAAAGGCTGCAAGATGTATTTATGGAATAACCTGCCCACAGGGAAAGTTCTACCCTTCCAGTCCCACCGAGCATGCGCGCGTGTATGTTCTCTAATCTTCACCATCAGAACTTTGCCTGTTCTCATTATCCATACACATGTCAGATGCTGTCATTGACAGTGATACCTTGCGTGACCTCGCTGGAAAACGAGTTCCTGAGTTAGCTGAGTGAGGAGAATGTGTGTGTGCTGGATGAGGAGGCAGCCAAATAATTCCCGTACGGCAGCAGGCGTTGTGGTGAAGGTGGTATCCCGTCCTGTGCCCTGCTGAGGCATTGCCTTAGCTGGGATGGGAGGCTGGCGTTGGCGAAGGCCGACTTTGTGCCTTGTGAGCAGGGCTGGATCCAGCAGGCTCGAAAGGCAGGTTCGAACAGCCAGCCAAAGGCTTCCCGAGCCAAACTGCTTCTCCGTGGCCTGTTCAGCGAGGGGAAAGCTAGCGGGCTGTGGGCCTCAGTGATGAGCTTATCTCCGGTTATTAAATCAAACAGAGAAAATATTGGAAATGGCTGGGTAGGTTTGGAGCGGGAACGTGCGAGCCAAGCCGTGTAAGAAATGCCAAAAGGTACATATATACAGCGCGTCCGGCAAGTCGGCTCTAGCCGGCGGGTTTTATTTTGTCAGTCACGATGACAGACAGGATTATTAGTGCATTTTACTTGGGTGTTTCTCTGCACAGAGAGCGTACTCATTTTCAAACTTGGCCGAGACAACTGCCCTGGCTCTTGATTTAAGGGCTTCTGGAAATGGCTCTTGGTAGGGTTTTAGATGATTAAATGTAGCGATGGTATATTTAAAGACTGACTTGGAATCATGCATCCTAATGGCAAAACATTTTTTTAGCCAGAAAATCCAATGCACAGGTTTAAAGTGACAGTATGTGAAGTTACAGTGAGGTGTGAGGAAAAGTGGAATTGGTAAGGGAGTTATTTAGGTTTGTTACTAAAATAGCGAGCTAAGAGCTATTTGTGGCTCTGAGTGCTGCTGAGGAGCATCCAGGAGGTGCTTTCACTGAGGGATTGCAACCTTTGGAGGGATCCCAGAACCCCCATGAGTTGCCTAAGTGGCAAGAAGCAACACCAGTCTTCTCAAGTGGCTAATGTGTCATTTCTTCAGGAGCTTCCCAGGTCATTTAAAAATAAAGTGAAGTGAAGGTACAGACTAACTGGCACATCATCAGGGAGTTGGAGCATGGAGAGAGCAGTCCTTGCTTCGGAGCCTGTCGAAGAGGGGAAGAGTTGGGTTAGGTCTTGAGTATACAGAGGTTCCCAATTGATTTGGTGCTCTGCTTTTGTTAATAAGGGACTGTCATTAGTTGAAATGAAATACAGCATGGGAGTCATGGCTGTACCCATTGGAAACTCACTGGTTGGTGAAGAACATGTACTTAGGGAACTGGATTTATCAAAGAGAGCAGTGGAGCCCAAGTCCTGACCCATTCACGTGCAGACCACGGCTCTGACATCTTTGAAGAAAACATTAACCAGGGTGAGGGGACAGTGGCTTAAAGCCAATTGTCTGTTCTCAGGGGCTGAGGACAGCATAGGGGTGACAGCAGCAGGGGAGAGGAGGAATTCAGCAGGGGCATCCTTCTGCAGTGCTCTCAACTCCACTCTGCAAGTGCTGTGGCTTCTGTTGCTGCTGCTTTTTTGCCCGGCCAATGGATTGCATGTCATTCCCTAGTACGGAGTTTGGACAGGTGACAAAAGTGGAACTTGGTAGTGAGGAGCAGCCGAAGAGGCAGTTGCCTGTGGTAATCCTAAACCTTGCTGAAGAAGGGGAGTTTTCCCCCTACAGAGCTACAATAGCCTCCTTTGTTCCCCTGAGAGTCTGTGTCCTTCCCGTGATGGATTGCTGCTCTGCCATGTTCCTCGTGAGCTGTTTGCAGAGCTCTGGGCTTTAAAAATATTTTATGGATCTCGTCACCTTGGCCTGGACAGTCAAGCTGAGGGCAGGAGCCACAGCTGACTGAACAAGATGTCGAATATTGGCACTGCTGCTCTCATCCAACACCAGTCCAGAGGGAACCTTTGGAAGAGTGATTAGTGTCCATAGAAGCGTGTGTGCAGGAGAGAGAGGAAGAACGGGGACTAGACTGGTGAACAAGGTGAGCCTTGCCGTGCTGGAAGCTACATGTAAGGTATTATTTCCTTGGAAAATTATCATGAGGTGACCGAATGATGGTTTCTACGTTTTCCCTGGGGTGTTTTGTCGTTGTTCTTGTTGGGGATGTTTTTATGTTTTTGTTTGGTTGCGTTTTGTTTGGGTGGTTTTTTTTCTCTGTGCCGTGTCCTTTACGACCCAGATGCGCCCCGGGTCGTGCGTTTCCAGTGGCAGGGATCCCGCCGCGGGAGCGACACACGCTCCCAGCTCCCCTGGGCTGTGTCCCGGGGTGCCATCCTCCCCGTCTCCGGCCGCGGGGCTCCGCACCTGCCCCGGAGCGCGGGGTTCGGGGCGGGGAGCCGCAGACCCGGCCCGCAGACTCCTCCTCCGGGCTCCCCGCCCCGGGCCCCGTGACGCCGAGCGGCGGCCGGGGATGGGATGGGACGGGACGGGCCGGGATGGGAGCGGGCAAGGGGACGGCCGAGCCCGCCGGCGGCTTTAAATGCGGGCCGGGCCGGCGCCGCCAGCACAGCCGCGCCGCTCGCTCGGGCTGCCGCGGGCGCTCACCCGCACGGACACGGGCACGGGCACGGAGGGGCAGGTGTAGGGCCGCCGCCATGCCCCGCTGAGCCCGCCCGCAGCGCCCCCGCAGCCCCCGCCCGCCGCCCCGGCTGCCCCGCAGCCGCCGCCCGCCGCCAAGCTGGAGGAACGCCGCAAGCCCGAGCCCCGGAGGTGAGCGAGCGGGAGCGGCGGGGGGCAGCGCCGGGACACGCTTTTCTCTCCTCGCTCTCTGTCTCGGTGCCCAGCTCAGCTGGAGCCAATTTTAGAAACCTTTCACGGTGTTCGAAAACTTTTTTTTTTTACGGTTTCGGTTCATCTTCAGCGAGTTGTCAGCAGCCGCCGGGTCGGGGGGATCCTCGTCCCTCCCAGAGTTTCAGTTTTCCACCTGGTGTATGGCCGTACGGGCTGTTTTATTATCCAAGACCAGCTCCTCGCTGCTTGTTTGCCCTTTTGGCGCTTTGTGTGGAGCGCTGCCACGCAGAGCGAGAGCGCGCGGGGGAAATGAAGATTTAACCATCTTTGGGCTTGGTTTGGTTTTTTTTTATTTCTACAACGTTAGTTATTAATGTATTTCTCCTCCCTTAGGAGCGCACCCCTTCAGCACTCGCGTTCAGGAGGAGTCGGTGCACTCGGATGTGCCGAGAGCTCCCAGGGCGTGGGAAAAGGCGCCGGGCTCTTCCAGGAGCGCGTGGCTCGGGGCGCGGCGGGAGCCTGCGGAGTCGTTCCGCGGAGCTGCTCCTCTTGGTGAAGTTGGGTGCATGAGGGGCGAGGTTGGGCCCTGGGGCAGATCCGAGCAGGAGCAGCTCCGATGGAGAACTGCTCCACGTACTAAATATAGGGACTTGCGCCTTTTGTGTCAGGGAGGTGCAGTTGCTATGCATCTAAATGTGACTTGGTGCATGTGCTGCCGGCTACTTAGGGGCTTTGTTCTTCTGGTTGTTCCTGTAATGGGTCTATTTCCCATTTAAAAAAACCCCAACTTTACTAGGTGGTTTTAACAAAACGTGTAGGTTTGCATATTGTGTGTGGGACAGAATATGGTGCTAAGTGATAGGCTGCAGGAATATGCCTAGTTCTTATTTTGGTTGATATCAGTAGGAAGTTGGGCATTAGAGCCTCCCCTGACCAAAAATCCTTTAGGCACCTCAGCAAGTATTTAATGCGAACCTTCATTTTGTTGTTCCAGTTTCCAGTCCTGTGCAGAATGATTAAACAGGACTGTTTGCATCTCTGCTTGCTCAGAGCATGTACATGAGCTGATCTGTCCTAGTCTGTGCTCTTCCTTCCCTGGCTGCCGTTCTGTGCTCAAAGACCTTTCCTGGTGACTCTGGTTGTGTCGGAGGATGGGTTCAGTTTTGCAAAGCCTGGTTTCAGCTGGTGATTTTAGCTCTCAGTAACTTCACCTGCCTGTGAGGGTTGTTGGGATCCGAAGGGCAAATGTTAATGCAATCTGCTGCTTCATCATTTCACCCCTTCTGCTGTCCACTTAAAAGTGGATGAGAAGGAATTATGGATCTTTTTTTTTTACTTTTGTGTTTTTTTTTTTTCCTTCCCCAAGCTGTGGGGAGGAGGGATGAAGCTTTCATTTGTGTGCACAGGGCATTCCTGGCAAGGTAACACCCTGCACTCATCCAGTCAGCTCCCAGCAAGGTCCAACATGATTTTCTGCAGCTCACAACTGTGTAGGGTTCTCCTTCAAACTTCCATGTTACGATTTTAAATCTTGAAACTCCTCTGCAGCCAGAGAACAGCCTCATATACTGGTGCTGTGTTGTGGTATTCCTCACAGCAGGTTTTTAAAGGGAGCTTTTGAAACGCTGTAGGTGTAGGGCGAATGCTTCGATTACTGATGTCTTATGATGATAAGAAAAAGTTGAATTTGTACACAAAGTGCAGTTCACAGAAAAACATCCCCGTGAGAATGGGAAAATCTATAAGTCCCTTTGTTTTCGGATCTACCTGCTTATCAAAGAGGGTGAGGAAACCACTTACGTGTCTGGCTGAAGGGTTTCTAATGCTGCCACCCTGGAGAGCCGTAATAAATAAAGAGCTAGGTGTTTTGGGCAAAGCAGTGAAGGAAAATTGCTGTGTGAGAGAGTATAGAGAAAAGTTTTCTTTATTTTTCTTCCAGTAAGTCTGCGAACTGCTATTTGCAGTCGGAGTCAGAGATGCTGTCCTGCCAGAGAGACACAGTCATAAAGGCAAGGTGTTGCTTTGAGCAAAGACATACTGGGGGAAATAGGTGTTTTTGGAGTTGAATGCCCCAAAACAGGCCCTGTGGGTACAGCAAGGGATGCTCCTGTGTGCCTACCTGCCACATGTTACTGTGGACTTGCCGATCACCTTGGTTCTGTTTTTTAAACTTAAGTTTTTATATTTTGTGTCATGACATCGTAACACACCTCCTTATCAAAACAGTATAACTTTTACTGGTTTGCACTCCAGCTCCTTCCTACGGGCTGGGAGCACCAGAGGACTTTGAAGGGGAGGGTTGGAAGACGCCTCGTTGCAAACAGCATTCACGACGCTCCGACTCGACTCCGGTGCTGCGGCACCGGCCGGTCCCTCAGTGCTGGTAAAAATGCCTTCATGGCCTCAGCGCAGGAGCATCCTCCTCACGCTCCAGCGCCCTGCCTCGCACGTATTTTCTCTGTGCATTAGGTTTAGAATGGGAACTCTTGCTCTGAGCAAATTAAAAGGGGTTCTGATAACTCCTCGTTCCAAGTCAATTAGCTGCTTCCGGCTTCAAATCCACTTAGAAGGCTCAGAAAGGGGGGGAGTGCTCTTTGAAAAGCCAGTAATAGCAGTTTACGGTTAATATTGATAAAGGAGCGCGTCTCTGTGTCATTGTGCTGCGTCTGGTGGAAGGAAAGCTTCTCTTTTGTGCTCCTGCTAAGCAGCAGGACTCGGATGGGAGGCAAAGGTCTTTCTCTTAACTCAGTTAAGAAGGCTCGGTTCCCTGTGAGGCTTGAAATGAAAATACAGCCATAAAATGGTCAAGGTTGCAGGAATTCCCACTACCGCTCAAAGCAAGGGTTCTGCCCCCCTGCCCTTGAACTTTGGGTGGCTGCAGCATCTCATTTCTCCTGAGTTTGCTCAGGATTGTGCACAGTTTGTGGCAGGAGTGCTTTTTATTGCCGTTAGACGATGTCGGAGACAATTACGGCGCCCGTAATTGGGTGATAAAACAGCACGTGGTATTAAGGAAAAAGCTGCAGAACTCTTGTTTATCAATGGCCTAATTACATTGACTGAAGAGATAAAAATGTCTTCGAATTGCTGTCCCGCAATTAGGAGCTTTTCACATAAGGAAGGTTCGAATTTGCCACAGGGACTGTCAGTGGGGTGAAGTTGCCTGGAGTTTTACGGGAGAAATTAGAAAATCAAAGAAGGCTACATCTCAGTTCTTGGCCTTCAGTTTGGTTTGGAACTGTGCATTTCTGCCCAAATTGAACAGTGTAAATCTGTACTGTTGGAGTACGGCTGAGCCTTCCGAGTACAGCAGGGGAAATTGCAAACAGCCCTGTTTTTATCTCCTTTTCTATCCAGAAAAATCAGAAGAAATGATTCAATGCCACCAGTATCAGAATCCTTTGATTTTGTGGCTCAAATGAACTTTCAGCATCTGAATTCCAGAAACGTGTGCTGTTAGCAGAGCTCATTCTGCTGCCAGAGTAAAACAGAAACTGAAGGAGGATTTAAAACAGAGGTATTATTTATATACATAAATGTGTATGGAGGGAGATGGAGAATATGACTGATCTGTGTATTTCCTACTCCTAAGGAAATCCTTGTAGCGGGGAAGGAGAATTTTCCAAGTCCTGTTGTTTCAAATCCTAGCTGTATTACATAACTACATTCTCTTTTGCTACTATATAATATATGATTGATAAATACTTTGTATTAGATCTATCTTGAAATAAGCTTTAATTGTCCTTCTATAAGTATTGATCCATACATCTGGTGTCTCAAAGTGAGTTGAAAACCTGAATGTGGTGATGGTGGGAATTGTTTGAATGACTTCTTTTAAGACTGAGGATTACTCAGATCCCTTTATTGTCTTAGGAATGATAACTACAAAAATAGCTTCGTTCAATTCTAATGATAATAATATAATTAGTAATAATATATAAGTAATACAGAACTGTGGGGACTGTGGTGGGAATGGTACCTCTTCTTTTGACCTCTGTGAAGTGACTGCTGCTCATCTGTGGAGTTAATGAAACAGGCTGAAAGTTGATGTGATTGTTCCCCAGGGGAGGTGGAATTTTACTTTCTTTTACAAGTTACCACAGTGAGCTGGTGTTATGCAAGAAATCCTGGTGGGTTTGCACGTGCAACAAATTTTTGGCTTTTTTCACTTAGCTTTTATTCCTGTGGTGTCTTCGGTCTTTTTCTGCTACTAGTTTCTGAACAAGATGTGCAAAGGCCCTGATTTTGATGACTATGCAGATGTGTAATCTGAAATCAAAGACAACAACTGGAGCATGTTAACTAATCATCTTTATTAAAATTTTCCTGTTTTCTCTATTTTGTATAGTAGGCACCAAAACAGAACTTGCCTCTCTTTTGCACTGGTGTGCGCAACTTGAAGATTAGAGTATTCCCCCCCCCTTTTTTTTTTAATAAGTTTTTACTTCATTTTAATCACCTTTTGAAGGTTTACTGATCTCATTTCAACTCTTAACCTTGAACAGAAGGTTGCGAAACTTAACTGCTTTTATTGTACCTGTGACTGTATAACACTTCAGACGCGTTGTCAGTCCTTCGACGTAAGCGTAAAGATCTGTCATCAAGGTTACTAAATATGAGAAGACTGTATAGAATGAGGTTGGGAAATAGTTGCTCAGTAGCTCGAGGAAAAGTGACATTTAAGCATATTAAACCTGTGTGTTGCACTGGAGTTGAAGTGAATTTCTCATACATAGGAACTGGACCCGCTCATTTTGCTTAGGTCTCAGGGCTGGCAAATGTGGTGATCTTGAGGCGGATTTTACCTAAATTCTTGTTAAATTTGCCTGGTGTGAGCTCACTTCCCCGGGTGACAGTTTGTGCATTGAGCAGACACAGAGCACAGCTGAAGACCAGCAGCCCCACTCAACAGAGCCTCCTGTGTGTCCTTCTGGGCAGGAACAATCATCGCCAGGGAAAAAGAGATGGTGCTTTGTTCTCTCGTGTCCCCAGCGAAGCTCCGTTCCAGAGCTTCAGTGGCACAGCAATCCAGCGTGTGGTGCCACGGGAGTATTCCACATCCATTGTTTAACATCTCATGATCTCTTAGGTGAGCAATAACCAGATCTGAGGAGCGCTGCCCCAGGAGAAGTGTGTGTGTGGCATTGCATGGAAGCAGTGCTGGATGCCTTTGCAGTGCTGCTGGTGGAGTTTCAGTGCAGTGCCACCTGTATCGGTGCAGAAGGGTTGGAAACGTGGAGCCATTGCCTTAGTGCCACAAAACACTTCAGCACAGGTGACTTCTGGCCTGGAGGCAATTCAACCCATTGACCTTTAAGGCCATGCTGAAGTGCCGTGCTGGGGTGAGTCCTGCATGAGTAGTTCCACTGGCATGAAGAGGAGAAACGTGTGGTGAGATAGGACAGTGCATGGAGACAATTGATCCAGTGGGGCCCGAGAGGTACAGGGACAAAGTCTAGATTGCAGCCGTGAGCTGCTTGCAGGGTGGGGTTGGAAACTGATGGAAGACCAGTGCAAAGTCTTGAATGCATCTTTGATAGGACCTCGAAGGGTGGTGTCAGAGAGAGGCTGCATTGATTTTGATTTATATTGATTTACAGTAGCATATTTCAGTTGGAAGGTACCTACAGCCATCAGCTCATCCGCCTGCCTATGTTGGCTTTTCAGTTGCCCCCTTGGCAGTGCTCCGAAGCTCAGCCTGAGAGCCTGCTAGCACGGAAGGAATGTGAGCAAGCCTGGGCTCGAGCGTGGGCTTAGGCCCGTGCTTCATCGACAAGGCAAGCCCAGGCGCCCTGCCTTGGCGATTGTGGGCATGGGGCTCCAGCCAAGGATGCTCTGACTGCTCAGCTTCATGGCTTATTCCTACTGGCAGTATAAATTAAAGCAGCGGGCACGTTACCATGATCGTTGTACTGTAATGGAACCTGGGATGGGCACTCTGGACCTGGGAACAAAACAGCAGGAATTGCTGCAAAAGTAAAACCTCTGTATTTCCCAAGTTTTGTTTGGGTCACCCATCTCTTTCCTTTGCCAGAGATACAATAACATAAATTTTGTTGATAGGGAATACACTGCAAAACAACCCTGTGGAAACCCCGACTGTATCTTTCAGTGTCAGAATCCTCTCCAGAGACTGTATAAAGGGAGATCGTGTCTCCTGCTTTTAAAATAATTACTCGAATTAAAGATCAAGCTAGAAGAGTCCAGTTCACTGAACATTAGCAGTACAACCTAATTTATTAAAAAGCATTGGAAGACCAACTTAAGCTCATCGTGCTCAAAATATATCTCCCAGCAAACAGCCTGAATGTCCCTTCAGAAATGTGGGAGTGCAGAGATTCCTGTAAAAGTTTCTGTAATAACTTTTCTACAAATGAAGCCACCCTTCTTGAACCTGCTTCTGCCTTTTTAGTTCTAAATGATGAATGAGGCACCTTTGCATTAAGTGTTCCTGGTCCAGTAATGCCTTGGGTTACCATCACCTCAGTGTTTTCCTGGGAAGGTTTGACTTGTGACTCATTCAAGGTACCTGGGGGGTTTTGTGGAGAGGTCAGTACAGTTATGGATGTGACCCTTAACTTGTTATTCTCAGTAATATCTATGAAGTCTTGAACTGTGGTATCAGCTCAGCTTTTCTGGCTCTGTTCCCAGGCCAGTCATTCTGCTTAGCAATAAAAAAATGCAAGATAATGGGTGCAGATAACTGGGATTGAATATTACTGTGGCCTATTTCCTGTTTACCTTTAAACAGCCATGTTGCAACTGGGTGCTGGACATAAGGCAGTTCTTTGTTAGCAGGTGTCTCCAGTGTGTGTATGATTGCTGAACAGGTCCAGCTGGGTCCAGCCATGGGGGTCACAGCCTGTATTTAAGAGAAGTGCCCGCAACTGTGGCCGTGAGGTGGGTGGCCTGCCAGGGGCACCCACGACTCTGTCCTCTCTTCTGCTTTCTGAGGCCCAAAGGGCAGCTTCCTATCTGAACTTCCTTTAAATTGGCTGGAGTTGGCTGCTTTGGTGCTGTTTTCTGGAATGGAGATTTGGAGTTGAAGATGTCCGGTAAAATTTGCAGGCACCAACTCGTGTAAGTACAGAACTGAGGAATACCACTGGGAAGGATTTCTGCTGAGTCAGGGATGAATCGGAACAGCTACGAAGAGCCAGGAAATGACCACATGGGGCAGATGATGCTCCATGGCTGCTGACCATGCATTGCCATCCCCATCCCCAGACATGCTGAATTGTTTTGTGGCCACACCTGAAATGCCAGACTGCAGAGCGGCTTTTCATCTTTTATTTATTTATTTACTTTTTGAATCATTACGTCAGCAAAACATTTCCTTGGCCCTGACAGCTTAAAAAAGGAGCGTGAAAATTGCTTTGTCCTGTTGTGCTTTTATGAATTATCTATAACAAAGCAAACCAGCTGTTTCAGACCAGTTATGACAAGTTGTTTTCCTGAGGTTTCTTCCCAAAGAATGGCTGTCTGCAGTGTCTTAGGCAGGTGCACGGGGAAAAGAGGGTGAAAGCAGACGGTGGGTGATTAACCCAAGTTTTGAGGCGCTCCGGGGTGACCTCATGCACAGCCACTGATGCTTCAAGGTGGCCAGATGCTTTGAGATGAACCTTCTCCAGCACGGACTTACCCTTCGGGGTGTCCTGCTCCTGCAGTACTCATCCACAGGTCACAGCCCATGGACTCAAGTTCCCACTGGAGTACCAGCCTGCCCAGTTGAGCAGCCGTGCCCTGGCCCCGGCCCAGCGCGGCCGCGTTGTCGTTGCTGTTATCGGAGCGTTCCCAGGCCCAGCACAGCGAGGTGATAAGGCAGCGCGGGTGAGCACCGAAAGCAGAGGCGGCCCCTGATGAGCTCTAGGCTCCAGCACACAGGTGCCCATGGCAAGCACAGAGCCTGCTGATTAATAGCCATAGGGCAATAACAGCTATAAATTCCATCCAGCACATTCCAGTCAGATCTGTCGTTATTTTGAACCCTTCGTGCCCCACATTGGGCGCCGAAGCGACTGTCCTGGTTTAACCCCAGCTGGCAACCGGGCGCTGCTGCTCTCTCCCAGGGCAGTAACTGGGGCTGTACCCCAGACAAACTGGCACAGTGTGTTAGCATCAACCTGTGGTTCTTGAAGATGCCTTTGAGTTTATAGTTCCTAAAACAGAAGTAGCAACTCTTGCTCTATACAGAGTTCCCAAAGAAGAGCAAAGAGGATGAGGGAGCTATAAAGTAATTTTTTATGGATCTTGCTTGTATTAAAACACCATGGCTTGAAACCCTCATGGGGGTAAAGGGCTGAGTTGTAGAGGAACCTGGGAAATGTGAAGAGAACATTTGAAGGATGTCTGGGAAGTTCATGTTTATGGACTAGTGCTCTGGAGTCAGAAGGAGCTAGTTGCCATACCGGGAGAGGAGCTCATTCCAGTGACAAACTTGCTTGAGTGGCTGCAGAGGGGTCTGAGTACCCTTCCTCTGGAAAAAGAAGATGCAAGTGGTCTTAATTTTTAATTTTTTTTCTCTCCAGAAGAATGATTTCTTTCAAAGTCCTTTCCTTGAGTGGATGAAGTTTTCCAGACATTGTCTGAAAGAAATACCAATGCTAAAATCTCATTTTCTCTTGTCTTGCAGAAGTCTGCTTGGTGTTCTGTCCAAGCTCATTAGTCATTACATTAGTGTTTAGGTTACTTTGGAGGACCCAGACCTCCTGCTTTGGAGGAATTGTTCTTCCACAGCGATGGATCACAAGGAAGGAGTTCACAAGAAGTAGCTGTGAACACTTTCTGGCAAGAAACTACTTTTCAGCTCTCGGGCTGTTGTTTTCTTCACAGTCTTGTTTTAGGCTGATACGAGTAAGTCTATTTTGAGCTGCCCTTAAATGGATGTCACGTAGAGGACAGTCTTGTTAAAACTTGGGAGTTGCCTGCTCAGCACTTGGGTTCTGCACTCTTGGCTGTGGTTGGAGGATGCTGTAAATCCAACTTTAGGGCACTGAGAACCAAACTAAGATCACGACTCTCCCATGAAGCAAAATACCAGCCCAGCAGCAAACACATTTTGCTGGTGAGGTGAGTTGAACATTTCTAAATGCATTGCCTTTATGCAGGGCCATGTGTTGTCTGCTCATACCACTCTGCTTTTATGCTGCATCATGTTCCTCACGTTTGAGTTGGTGTCCTGGTGAAGGAACCCGTATCGCTCTGTCCGCTGACTAATGCGGCGAGAACGCAATCATGTGCCCCCGCCTGCTCTGGACCAGCCTCTTATTAATGACTAATTAATTGGTCTGCAGGGCCAAGTGTAAAGATCACGGGCTCGGGCCGCTCCTCACTGGCATCACCCGTCGAGGGCGAGGTGACAAGTGGGTCACCGTGATGTGTTGCTCTCACCAGCTGAGTGCACGGACAGGCGAGGGCACCCGCAGGTGGTGCTTTGCTCTGTGCTCCAAAGTTTACAAAAATCCCCCTTTGCTTTCTCTGCAGGTGCTGCCAAGGGTGGGACTGTGTGGATGAGCTCTCTGCGGGCTGGTGGCCATGGCAGTGAGGCTCCCTCAGACTGTCTTTTATCCCGGTGACTACCAGTGCTCTGTTACAGCGGTTTCCTACCAACCTGCCCCTCCAATATTATGACATGAAATTTTGAGGAGTGAAAGTTTTCCTGCCTGTGGGTGCGAGTCTGGTTAGCGGTAGCCAGGGACCACACATACGTGGTGTTATCACAACAGCGCGGTCACAGCCCCCAGAAGGCACGGCACATGCTCTCCTGGAGCAGGATCTGTGGCCGTGCAGAGAAGGCAGTTGTCACTTGGAGTCGTGTTTGTGCTGAGTGATCCTCGTGGGTGTCACTCGTGAGGGACCAGCATCCCTTGAGCCCTGTGGCTTGTGTAATCAGTGTTTTGGTGAGCACTTGGCACTCCTGGGAGACAGAACGGCTCCCTGGGTCTGTGCTGCTGTGGGCTGTGACTTTCTTCTGACTGGAGCCTAAATTGGTGGAAGTGATGAAATTCTTTATTTCAGTTTAGTCTCAGATGACTTTAAAATAACTTGGGTTTGCATTTCTCTCCCTTCTCTCCGGAAATGTTGTTTCTTCATCTTCAGTAAACTTCCACTGGCTTGTGGTTTTGTGGGGGTTTTTTTAATTATATTTTTGGGTTTTGCTGGGTTTTGTGTTTTATTTTTTCTCATTTATTTTTTTTTTTTTTTTACTTCCCAGTGCAGCCAGTGGAGGCAAGAAGGGAGTTTAGTTTGAAAGTTGGCTGTTTGCGTTTCTGGCTCTCAGGTCTGCATTAGTTTTGAGTGACTGTTATTAAATTAGCGTTTGATGCATGCACCGGGACTGATGCCAGTGACCTTCCTCAGCAGAGACTTTGTCTTGTCACCCCAGGGAACCGTCGCTATAAAGTCTTCCAGATGAGCAGCTGGCACCCACGTGAGGATGAGGTTGAAAGCCCACTGGTTTTCTTGCTTGTCTGATATTTTTGGAGAAGTTTTTTCCTCTGCTTGAGTCATGTGTGTGTGTGCTGGCATTTGGTTTTGGTAGGTATGACCTTCTGGTTTAGTTTTACACCTGCGTGCTCTGATCACATCCCCTGTGGATGTGAGCTCAAGTCATATCATGTCCCATCTTACTTTGGAGTAATTGCTCCAACATGGAAATATTGCAGGTTTTCCGAAGGCTGTCGTCTAGTAACCAGGTAAAGTTTGCAGGACTTGGCAATAAGCGAACTTGGAGAATTTCCTGCCTGTGGAAGTGGTGAAGCAGTTTCCTGAAATCATCCCTGTTAAAAATATCCTTTATACTGGATTATGTTTTTGAAACCAGCATATCGTGAAACCACGTCTCACGTCAGAACACTTGGAATTGGATGAGAAATGCTGCGCCTGCACTCTGGGAAGTGCTGAGAGAGCATTAGCTCCCTTGGCTGCTTCAGATATGTCCAAAATGTTTTATACAACAGGCTTTCTGCCTCTGCCAGCCGAGCTTTGTGCTGGATCAGGCCTTGCCTGTCCTCCTCACAGCAGGAAACCAGCACACTCTCTCTGTACCCGTGTTGCCATCGGTGGTCCAGAGCTTTGTGATGCTTTTAGAGTGACTTCACCATCTCAGAGGTGACTGGGGAGGTGATGGGACAAGGCACAACTCTAGGAGTTGAGCATTTCAAAGTCTGAAGCCTGAGGGAAGGGAAAAGCTCCAAACTGTAATTACAGAAGTGAAATTAAGCTATGAGCTGGTCTCACACGTTTTGTGGGTTGTGCTGGGGGTGATCACTATGGAGAACTTTTCCCCCGCAAAGCAGTCACAGGAAGGTGCAGGAGCTGCTTGCTGGGAAGCCAGGATTGAGCATGCCGGGTTGTTTTCCCTGGAGAAAAGCAGTCCTGGGTGAGTGGTGCCAGTGACGCGCTGCCCCACCCCGCATTGTACACACTGCCTGTTCCTTTGCTCAGTGGTTAATGGACTTAAACCCAGCACCTCCCATTCCAGATAGCCTTGTTCTTTTAAAGGCAGGACCGAGCTCTAACATCCTCTTTTACAGATGGAAATCTGCCTCTGGGCCAGGCTTCCCATACCTTGCTTTTGGAGTCTCTGGGTGGGCAATACGTGGTAGATGCTGGAAAAAAATTCCCACAGTTGCTGTTTCTTTGTCCAGGTTTCTACGTAGGTGTATCCATATCTCCTGGCTATTCTGTACTTTGAAAATTGTGTGCTGAGCTGATGTCAGATGCACGCTTGTGATGGTTCCCGGTTCTATGACACCACACATGTAGGCACAGATTCCCTGAAAAGAGCTCTTAACACCAGGCTGGAACAAGGAACTGCTACTTTATAAACCGGAGCTGGTTTCAAACAGACACAGGGTCGAGTAAGAAGTTGTCTCCAAGGCATAAAACTGTAACAAAAATGTCGCAGGACATGACATTGTCACGGTAATAAATAGCAAAAAATAGATCAGATGCCACAGGGTGGCTTGAAATAATAATTTTTAGGAAAAATCCACTACTGCTTGTGGGTATAAAACCTGACATTCTGCCTCTAGAGAAAGCTTTTTTTTATTATTTCTATTTCATGCTTTGCAGAAAATTAAGCTGTGAAAAATGTCTGGTTTATGTTATCCTCAAACAGATATATTCATAATATTTGCAGTCTGAAATCACTTCTTCCTGTGGATTCATCCCATTTGATTCCATCTCACAAAGCTCCTGCGGAAGTGCGAGCCAGAATTCCTTTCAGGGTGTCTCTGTACCTTTTCCTGGCTGTAGCTACATGAAGTGTAGCAGATGGATGTGGGATGTGGCAGGAACCAGGTGCTCAGCAGCAGAGGTTCACCCCGTCCCGCTGGAGAGGGACTCGCACTGAGATCCTACAATTCCCACGTGAATTGTGCAGTACAGCCTTCTCTTTGCTGAGTCTCCAGTTCCAACTCCATGGTTTCCTTGAGGAGAAGGAAATGAAAACAAAGAGGCAGCTGACTTTATCAGCTTTTAAAGAGTTATGTCATTTTATGGTAAGTAATCTAAACATAATGAAACAAAGACTTCAACTGTTACACCTGCCCCAGCATCCAGTGCCAGTGTTCTCCCTGTATTTTCCTGTGTTTTGATAGTGTTACTTTATTGTTTGTGCACAAGAAAACTGCAACTTCATTTGCTCTTAATTGCTTTTCCTAGGAGTTACTTCATTTTTGGAACGTATCCAACCTGAAAAATTCTTGCAAAGTTGTAAGGGATTAAAATTGAAATCCAAATGATAAACTTATTTTGTCAACACAGACGCAAATGATTCTCACTTCGGTTTCAGGAAGGTGCTCTCTCAGGCTTCACCTGTGAGTTGAGATAAACTTTAAAGAGTTCTTGACGTTCCAGTCTGTAAGAGTTTTTGAAAACAAGATTTAGTCAAGAACTGAGAGTCGTATTTAAATCCTATCATGGGACTTAGTTTCAATCCCTGAGAACGCCTCTGTAGAGGGAAACATTTCACCTAATGAGGTGACTTAATTGGGAATTTATTTGGTGTATAAATACTGCAGTGCAGGTTCTTTGTGCAGAAAGCAGGGGATTCTGTCCTGCCCTGCTCGGGGTGAGTATAGCTTTTTGCTGAGAAAGCTTGTAAATAAATGCTGCTTTAGAGCTGACAGGGGAAAATGCATCCAAGATAAATTTGGCAACGTGTTCCAAAAGTGCATCAACCAGGCCACGCTGAGTATAGTCAGAAGCTCATTTTTTCTGTGTGATAGGGCCCATATGCAAGTATGTGAGAAAACCAAAACACATCAGGGCCCTAAGAAGGAATGGGTCGCATTCGGTCTGTTTATTCGAGCGTTTGCGTATGGGCTGTGAGAGCATCAGCTGGGACCAAGTCTCCTCCTTGGTTTCCTGTTTATTTGGCCGCTACAATTGCAGTATCCGAATGCTTCACAGGTTGCAGAGAAAAGGAATAGTGTTATCTCTGTCTCTGTGCAGCCCGCTGACAGAAGCAGCCTGTTTGGCTGGCTGACTCATTCCCTTTGGGATGCACACTCGGCATCTAACCCGAGTGGCTTGGTAAAGGCACCGGCCGTCACTGACAGGAAAGCCTTTGGTGGCACTTCAACCTGCTCAGGTCCAGGTGCCATCTGAGGGACACTCCGGGTCTGGCCAATGGTTATGCTGGTCCCTCTGTAGTCGAAGGTTGGATGATGTTGCTCATCACAAGTAGTGTTGGTTCTGCCTGTGGGGAGCAGTGTGGGGCTGTGGGTGTTCCTTACTGGAGCAGTCTCCCCTTTTGTGTTTGGGAGCTACGTGGTGAGGGGAAGTAGTCTCTGTGTGGATTCAGGTGTAATCCTTGTGGGATTTGGGACCTGCCAAAGAGCTCAACCCATGATCCCCAGTGCACTGTTTGCTTGGGTTTGTCTCTTCTCCCCAGCATCCCTGTCCACATGCTCCCACTCCACTTTATGCACAGCAGTTTTCTGAGGGAAAAAATCTTAACAGGTCACTGGTGCTGGGCTCAGTGAAGCAGACGAGGGTGGTCGATTCTGCACACGCAGGAGGATCCGATTTGCCTTTGCCTTTCCCAGGAGTGTGGACAGCTTCCCCACAGCTGCCAGGCAGAACTGTGGCACAGGAGCTGCTGGCACTGCTGCTCCGTGACCTGATGCTCTCCCTCTCCCCTCAGCCCTTGCCCCACTCCACGCCCCGGCTCGTGTGGTTGCTCTTTAATGTGACTTTCACGTGGCTCTGCGTTACAGTGCTTCAGTTACGGAACTGGCTCTGTTTCTTTTTCCTCGTGGGATCTGGAGTTTGCTGCAGTTTCTTCCTGATTGCAAAAGCCGTTGGAAATGGGCAGAATCATAAAAGCTTATCAGTGAGCAGTAACTCTCCCCTTGTGCTCCCCAGCTCTGTTAGGCGTTTATTCACTCCAGCGAGTTGTAACTCAGCGCAACAACTCGTGTTGCCACATCAGTCCTTCTTTATTTACGCCAAACACCACTTTCCCTCTCTCCTGCCCTCAATCCCCGAGTTCCACGGCTCCAGAGCTGTGCAGCCGGGCGGTGGCAGCACTCCATCTCCCGGGGGAGCTGGGGCTGGCCTCGAGTAGCACCGGGAACAGGAACTCCGAGGTTACTTGCTACTTGGAAAATGCCTTGCAAGTGTTTGGTGCTGCAGCGCAGAGACCTGCGGAAAGACTTCCTGATGTGAGGAGCAAAACAAATGCTGGCAGATGAATGCAGCCATTAGGAAGTCCAGGATCCCTGTTAGTACTAAGCTGGTCTTGTTCTTTCCGAGCAGTCTGGCGGAATATTTCTGTGAGCTGTATCTGCTGGTGCTCTGCAGATCCGAGTTGCTGCTGTGCCGGGTAGGCTGTGTGTGACTCTCGTTCAAACCCTATTGACACATAACATCATGTCTAAAAATATTTGGCACCGATCTAATCGTTGGCTCGGAGAGGCCAGTTACTCAAGCAGCTCGTGTTTTTTCACTGGAGTGTATTCTGTCAGATCTAGACCCTGAAAATAGAAACCCAGTATTTTTTTGATTATTTTTTTTTTAGATTTGTTTGCAAAATGTTCAGTAGCAGTCACGAGGATGTGAATCTAGATGAGAAGTGCCTGAATGTCCCTTTACTTACGACAAAGAGCTGGTAAACCAGACTTAGCTGAAGGCATATCTCCTCTCAGAGACCCTAAAATTACTTCCACCCTTTTTTCTCTCCATATATCCTTTCATGGGATGGTGACAATATCTGGTCTTGCTGAGGTGCTTCACTGACAGGACTCTGCCAGTTTTCCCCTAGAGACCCAACTGAAGATTTTCTTGTTGTTTCATGTGATTTTTTATTTTTTTTTGGTAAAGTTTCTGCAACTCCCATTTCATGGTATTTGAAGAATTCCAGGGGGCTGAGGCAGTTTCCCCGTGCAAATTGGTAAAGGATGTTTTCTTGCTAGATTTTGGCCCGCAGAAATGCTGTGTTAATTTGAGAAGGGCAGAAAAGACCAAGTCAAGGAGGGTGACACTCGGAGTCTAATCACCAAACTCCTGCGGATTAGAGCCGGGGCGCCGTGCCAAGGCAACACAAGCTCTATTCCTGGCCCTCTAAAACCCCCCAGCTCCTTCAGATCCGTGTTTCAGGGAAAGCACCAGCCTTGCAGTGTGTCCTAAGCAGTTTTCCAACCCTCTGGGGCTAGAAAGCGTGGCTGTTAAATGCGATAAACCCATTCCAGGTGCCGTTCCTGGGAGCAAGGGGGCCATTCCCGCTGCTGTGGGTGCTCGGTGCCCGGCAGGGTGACCCTGGGAGGATGCTCTGCTGTTGTGGGCAGACATTTCAGCAAGGGGATGGCACCTGTGAACTCTCAGCACCGTACCCCTCGCAGGCAGTGGAAATTGCTCCCTTCCTTTCCCTTTTTCCCCTCTACCAGACTGTAGATTCTCAGTTGCCCCATGCCTGGGCCGATGCTGCCTATGACAGAGGAACTGGCCTTGGGACACAGTGTTTGGGAGGGCTGTGGGATACACAGGTGCATTATACATGTATGTCCCCTGCATATGTGTCCATGCTCGGGGAAGAGAGGTGAATCCCGGGGTAAGAACAGACTTAACTTGGGAATAAAGCGCCTGCGGTTTGTGTTGTGTCTGGAAATCCAGTCCCATCTGTTCCAGATGTTTCCAGTTGTGTTTATAGCAAGCTGCTACTGTGCTGCTTTGTGGGAAAAAATGATAAAATAAAAAGAAAAATATTGGGTTGTGCCTTCACAACCGTTGCAAACAGGCAAGGGCATCCATGGAATATGTTCCCTTTTGTTGCCTCAGAAAAGATGCATAAATAGTCTTGAATAATTGAGTGAAGAGCTGGAGCTTTCAGGGGAGGCTGGTGTGTGCCTGAGTGCTGGCTTGGCGTGCTGTGCTGGCAGGGAGCACGTCCCACCCCTCCGTGCCCAGCAGCAGCTGCTTGGGGAATGGCACCTTTCCTAGCTCAGGGAAATTTCTGCTGGAAATCCTCTGGCTTCTGGGATTCGGGCAGGAGCAGCCTGTGCGAAGGGGAGCTGGGTGTGGACTGGACTTAAACCTGGGGGCTGGTGCTCACATATGGTTTTGGGTACGGTGCTTTATTGCCATCCAATAATCCAAATGAAAAATGTGTATTTCCATAGGCTTTGGTAGTGGGTTTGAATCTGACCCATTTTTCTTCACTGTTTTTTTATCTGTGACAGATTTGAGACTTGTTTTTGGGAGTTCAGCTGCAGACTGAGAGCCAAGGATGAGACCAGTGGTGGGTTAGTAAAGGCATTTTGGGTGGAGGAAAACTTGGCAGAGGTGGCTCAGAGCTACTGCTCAGAAAATGGGACTCTGTTTCTTTTGTGATTGAGTTTTATTTTTTATCTTTTATTTTTTACTTTCTATTCAAGTAGGTGTTGGCATGCAAGTTAGACACCCTAAGGCATTCTGCCTTCTTGGTATTCATCTGTTCAAGTTTTACACTCGTGAATTTGAATATTCTCTTAAAACAATTGTAAAATTAAATGTTTGCTACTACTGCTTTTGGAGGATCTTGCATGGAAGCAATATGGATGAGAAGAAGTTTTGAAGGCCTTGTCTCTTTCTGGATTGAGTTTGTCTCTATTCTACCAAGGGAATATAAGGAAAAGGTGTTTTGTGCCTGTTTTTTGGTAGGAAAACAGGTTACCATCCCAGTTGTATTTGCATAGAAAGCTCCCCCAGCGACTGCCCAGCAGTGAGCAGCAAATGTGTGCTTAGCCTCTAAGGAGATTATTTAACACAGCTCCAATTTGTTTTTTTATTATTATTTTATTATTTTTGTGTTTGCTTGTCAAGAGTGGATTTGCAGACGTACCCTTGGAGAGTGGGCAGGGTCTGATTTTGTGGGGGAAGCAGCAGCAGGAGCTCTGGGCAGCGCTGCAGGAGCACAGCAATGGCCGAGGCGTGGAATTAGGAGTCTCTCTTGTCCACAGAAACGGATCAGAGGTGGAGGGAAAAGGGGAGGGGAAGGAAGGGCAACTACTAAAACCCTTCCCCAAATGGATGAATGAATGGGTGACACACATAAATGACTGCTGTGATGGTCTGACTTACTGTAGCTCGGTCTCAGGATAATCCTCATATGTCAGATTTCTGTAAGGCCAGCATGTGACACAAAGCTGGGCTCCCAGCAGACAAGTGTGCTGTGCTGGTATTAAGGGGCTGGCCGGAGCCAGGCTGTGCAGTGGAACGTGTGTCCGTGTCCGTGGTGCCCGCTCGCCTCCGGACGCGGCCCAGCCGCTGCCGCCTGCCAGGAGAGCTTGACAGGGAAGCTGGAATTCCACAAACTCTTGGCTATTGCATAGACAACCCCCAACCTGCCTGGTTGGGGGAAAAAAAAGCCCCAACACAAGAAACAGGAAAACCCCCAAAGACTTGTAGCTGGGATTACCTTGCTCACACCTGTCACCGCTGATGTCCTCTCAAGGTCAGAATTCGAGCTACGTGAGGCCAGCTTAGAGCAAACGCCATGTGAAAGGAGCTCTATGAAGAAACAGCAGGCACTGGAAGGAGGACAGGAGTGCCCACAGGAACATGAACAACAGCTTGCAAGTTAACCTGCCCAGGACCTGGGCTGGTTCGAACAGCTCCCTCCAGGAGAAGTCTGAGCATTCCTTTTTTCTTTTCTATTACTATAGGATGGAGGACGAGGCAGTACTGGATAGAGGGGCTTCCTTCCTTAAACATGTATGTGATGAAGAAGAAGTGGAAGGTAAGAGACTCGGACTGCTGGGGAGGAAGGGTGCCTTTGCTGTGGTGTTTGTATGTAGGATGGGCAGGGAATCCTACACGCACATAAAACTGAGTGAAACACGAGTAAACTTGGTCGGGGCAGAACTGGCTTTCTAAAGAAATCCTCTCTTTCGGTTCAGGAGCGAACATTGTCGCATGTGCCACTGCCGCTGCCCCCAAAGTCCTGTTCGCTGTGTCTTGTACAGGGGCTGTGAGACACCTGAGCTGTTTGCTTTGCTTTCCTCTGGGAATAGAGTTTTGGCAACCCTTGCCTATCACTGCTGCCCTGGGGAGTGCAGGAGTACAGAGGCAGGTGGAGAAGCCAAGTGGAAAAAGCAGCAGAATTTGTACTGAGTGTTGGGGTGGACATTTGCCTGGGTTATCCTCTGAGCTCGAGAGGCATAAAGAAAAGGGTTTTCCCTTGAGGGAGAACTTTTTAACAGAGCAAACAATTTCCTCTGTTTTTTAGGGAAAGAGTAGACTCCTTTGGAAGTGTGGGTTTTTTCTCTCTGAAAATGTTGTGAAATCTCAAAGGTGAAAGGAATGTAAAGGAGTTTACTTTGAGGTTGTTCCTGGAAAATTCTGAAGCTGATAGGAGTGAATTATTTGCAGCAAATTCTCTTTTTCTCATTTTCTGAGGATCAGTTGACCATGGGCTTGATAAACTAGGGAGAAGGAAGGGAGCATGATAGGGTAGGACTCTACTGGAAAGGAAAGGATGTCACCTCGCAGCACTATCCTTCTCCTCCTGACTTGAAGATATAATTTATTCTAATTCCTTTATTTGCAAACAAATGCCTATGGGTTTTAGGTTGAAAATGCTTTGAAAGGTGTAGGGTTACAGGCATGTCATTGTCACTGGTAATGGGCAGGAGAGGATCCAACAGTAGGAGAGAAAATAATCTCCAAGAAGAGGAGTTAGAACACTTCCAGCAAACCAAGCAAGTCCTTTCCACGAAAAACCTGTTTTCTTGCTCTCTGGGATGAAGTAATCTGTGCTGAGTTGCTATAAATCATCATGTTGTATTTAATGAGGCCATTTGCTGTCTGCAGGGTCGGGTTTGTATTAGCCTTTTGCTGCTGGAATAATTGGCACTTTGGCACAGCAAAACCACTTGAGAGGGGAGAGAGGGAGAATATTTCTCATGTTTTATTGTCTTAAATGTTGCCACATGCTGTTGTGGTGTGTGTTGCCCATGTGTGACACTCCAGGAATATAACAGAAGTGGTTATTGGTGACGAGGAGTGTAGGAGGGTCCTTTTGACTGTCTGCAGGGGCTGTGAAAAACTTGTGGTTAATGCAGCAGTGGTGTGTTTATATCCCATGTTTCCAATGTGCATATCCTCGTTTGGTTTAGTTGGGCTAAGAGACCAGTTGCATCTCTTAGCTGGGGGAAGGAGGAGAGGAGGTAAAACAAGTATGTCTAATTGCACACGACAGGCCTCTGGAGCTGGAGCTGCTCGGCTGAGCCTGTGGAGAGCCTCGGAGCTGTGTAGCCAGCTAATTCCCTGGAATGAATTGTAGACTCATAGCGCTCTGACTTGGAAGGGACCTTAAAGATCATCTGATTCCCATCCCCTGCCATGGGCAGGGACACCTTCCACTAGCCCAGGTTGCTCCAAGCCCCGTCTAACCTGGCCTGGAGCGCTTCCGGGGATGGGGCAGCCACAGCTTCTCTGGGCAACCTGTGCCAGGGCCTCCCCACCCTCACAGGGAAGAATTTCTTCCTAATATCTAATCTAACCCTGCCCTCGATCAGTTTAAGATGCAGTGGAAGGGCTAACACGTCAGAGTACAGACCTTTGGCTGACACTTGGTGCAGATGCTTTTAAGTCCCTGCTAGATTCCTGCACTGCCAGGGGAGTGTTTTCAAGGAGGAGAGCATCTGTCTGGAGGCCTGGAGCCGTTAGCTCCAAAGTGCCCTTCATTACTGCCCCACTTTCATGCTGTGGTTTCAACCTGCTGTTCTAAAAGGCTTTCAGGGGCTACATCCTCTGTAGAAGGAGATAACAGCGAGGGGAATTGTTACCTCCAGGTGTGTGTTATTTTTCTGATAGTTTATACTTTTAGCCTACTTTCATGAGGAAGCAACGTACATATCCTGAAGTTGTTTGCCTCTCTTACCTCTTCTTTCCATTCTTCTCCCAAGTATTTTTTTACTATCAGTATTGATTGAATTTCTTAGGAAGGCTCTTCATTCATTTAATTTCACTGAATTTGAGTGGAGAGACTGTTTTCTTTACCCTCTGTGAGGGAAAGGGGAGTTGTAACCTTTATGAGAAGAGAGCTGATGGTGTAGTGATAGAGCAGTCGAACTTGGGGATTCCCTGGCTGCAGGAGTTTGCAGGAGAGAACAGGGAAAACCCTTCAGCAAAGCATTATAACGTGCCTCGAAACCAGGCTGCCTTTGCTGCTTGTGAGTCGGTTTGATTCCAGACAGGTGAACGCAGAATTTTGGAGTTGTCACCTGGAGCATCCCTCTTTGGCGTGTTCTTGGGGAGAAGGGAGGAATGTGCCTTGCTTGGTCAGTGATGCCCTCGGGTTGTGCCTGTGGGAGGGAGATAGAAACTCTGAAAGACCACGTCACCCACTGATTTGATTATGTAACACTGCGGGGGAGAGGGAAGGACTTGGCTTTTTTAGGAGGGGGGGAAACGTGTGTTTCTGGTCAGGAGGCTCTTGAGACCTTTTCAGCGTGGCACAGTTGCCAAGTAAACGTAACGTTAACAGAAACTGTCCACACCTGACAGAAGTGCGGCCCTGGCACTGCTCCCGGGGGGGTTTACTGCCTCTCTCAGGTGGCACCTCAGCCTGGTCCTACGCTGGAATGTGTCGCTGTGGTATCGGCTGTTGACATTTGAAAATGGCCCCCCTACAGCCACTCCCTGCTGCCTGTCTCGGCGGGAGGGCTCCCTGAAGGTTCCGTACACCTTAGTTAGGAGGAGCTGCTTTGCTGGAGGTGCCCAGAAACATGACCTGGCGAGACGAGGGGTCTGCCCAGGTCTGGGGCAGAGTGTGGAAGGAAAGCAAGCATTTCCTGGGGGAAATGAGGAAGAGGCACTGCCCTGAGCCGTGCGAGAGAACCCTTCCCATTCATTTAGAGCACTGCGCGTTCCTTTCCTTGAAGGTAACGCAGTGCTGCTGTAATGCCACTGCGAGGAGTGCTGGTATGTGTGACATAAACAGATTACTTAATAACTGATTCTGCAAGAGGGGAAAAGTAAAGCTCCACCTTATCCTCTGAGATAAGGTATTCTTGGCTCTCCAAGCGTAACTTCCCCCGGGCTCGCTGCCGCCCTGACTCCGTGGTGGGGTGGGGGATGCTGGGTTTCAAGTCTGACAACTCCACTGCTGCAAAGCCCGAGGAGCACTCCAGCTCCACGTGTAGGAAACAGGGACCAGCACACCTGTCCCACCCTCCAAATGATGGGCAAAGTAAAGGTTTTGATAGCATCTCTAAGATACCACTGCTATAAGAGTGAATTCAGGAAAGTATGCTGCTAGTGGAAACTTTCCCTGGATCCTATTATCATTGTGGGATTTACTGTTGTGCTGCTAGCTCTGCAGCGAGGCTAAACCATGGATTTTGTAACAACATTCCATAACTACTTGTTCCATTTTAGCACTTTCCTCCTCCTTGCTTTCTATTCTTGACCAGGTTGTGTCATTGCGCTTTGCTGGTAGAAAGCTGTGTGATGCCATAAGCCCAAGATTAGTCCTGGATGGTTGGATCAATGAGGAGAGAGGTTAAAAGGGCAAAAATATCTGTGAACATCTTTACCTTTATTAGCAGCGTGCAGACAGTAGGATAAATGAGCTGTATTTACCCACTTACTTGATTTCTTTTTCTCCTCTCACCCTCAGTCTTTGATCCGTGACTGCAGGCAGACCTCCTCCATTTTCAGAAATAACCACATGATCTGTTTCATATCAGAGTTTTTAATTGCTTCCAAAATAGATGTGATTAAAAAATTAATCAGGTAAAATCTGATCACAGAGTGTACTTCATTAGTATTCTTTGGTACCTTTAATTTATGTGTGGAGACAAACGAGGCTCTATTTTGCTTTGGTAAGGCTGAGTCAGGCTTTGCTCCTGCAAAAGCCAAATGAGGAGGACTCAGGCACTGCCTTTTTGCTCTCTTTCCATACAGCAGCTGGCACAACTTCCCTGTGAGGGTGGTGAGGCCCTGGCACAGGCTGCCCAGAGAAGCTGTGTCTGCCCAATCCCTGGCAGTGTCCAGGGCCTGGTTGGATGGGGCTTGGAGCAACCTGGTCTAGTGGAAGGTGTCCCTGCCCATGGCAGGGGATTGGAATGAGGTGATCTTGAAGGTCCCTTCCAACCCAAACCAATCTGGAATTCTATGAACTCGGGAATGGCAGGCTCAGGTTGGGACCTAATGCTGCTCCACACAGCTAGTGAAAACAAGATGGGTGGTTTGGATCTTCCCAGCTTTGAAGCATCGGGATGAAAGATTTCAGATTTTCAGATTTTTTTTCTCTCCAGCTTTAATTCTCCATGGCACTTTGCAGGAGGCTGCTTATTCTTGGCAGTGTCCAGCAGGTCATTGCATGGGATACTGTTCTGGGCACTGCCCTTGTTTGTCCTCTGCTGCCAGGAATCAGCCTTAGCTCTGGGGTTGCCGGGGTGGGCTGAGGAGGTGTTGATTCCTGCCTGCTCTGTGCTGGGTGAGAAAAGCTACAATCTGAGTTCAGAGGGTGATAAATGGACTTTATACAAGGCAGTGATAAGTTGGCTGTGCAGGCAGGAGAAATGGAGAGGAGCAGCTGCGTCAATAGCTGGCGTGGTGGGTCCGCGGTGAGGGAGAGGTGGTGCTTTCTTTTCAGTGATGATAAGTTTTGTGCCAACACATGCTCAGTGCGAGGTGAAGGAAGGTGTTTCCATACCATTCTGACAGTGACTGGCTTTTTTCCAGCTCCTATCGGTTTAGAATCACAGAATCATTTAACTTGGAAAAGACCAACCATTTAGGAATGGTCGTCAGCTCTCTGACCTGGCAGTGAGACTGATTTTGGTGAGGGTCTCACTTGGTGCCTTTCAGCCTTGTATGGGAGCAACTCTCTCACTCAGGATTCAAGTCTAGGCTTGTTTGACTGCCTGCTCCCACCTTCCTCTGCCCAGCAGCGCTTTTTTAAGGTACAGTAACTCTGGATGTAACAGTTCACATGGAGATTGAAAAGCTGATACAGCCTTTGCTCAGTCATCAGTTGTGAGCCCCAGATGTGCCAATGACCCTTCCTGGATTTTTCTGGGACATTTAAGATGAAAAGGTAACCCAAAATGTGTTGGGGAGATCCAGTCATGTTGCCTGAGCTGGGGCTGGGTAACACAGGAATGTCCTTCCTTCTCTTAGCAGAACTGCTGGAGCTGAGCTTAACCTGGAAACTGGTGCTAGGGCTGTAGTTTGTAGGCTGGTTCAGGCATCATCCCAGCCTTCCTGGGGTTTCGTCCCTTCCTTTCCTTCGGGTGATGTTCCTAGTCTGGTTGCACAACACTGGGCAAACTTCAATAGAGGCTGAGAGGGGACAAAGGGAACTCGAGGCACTTCCTGAAGGAAGCGTTTGCTGCTGGAGAGATGTTGAGAGCCTTTGTGTTTGCATTCCTTCTTGGTGCCCTGCTGGCACCAGCTTGGCCTTCCGGGAAGCCCAGCTCCGGCCGCCTTCCATGAAACACGTGTTTAATTATGACTGCAGCCTTGGAATCAAGGTTTGTTTGCAGGGGGCTGGTTTGGGGTTTTTCCCAGAGAATGGAGGCAGTGCTTAGATGCCTTAGTCATCATTCCACAGCTCGCTCTTCTCTTCAAGGGGGGTCTAAAATCCTACCTGCATCTGTGAACCTGATAGTGCCAAGTACAGCTTGGTACTCGTTTACTCAGCCTTGGTCATTAACGAGATGGAAATACAGAAAATGAGGCCAAGATTTTCAGCCAAAATTGGTTATTTTGGGTGGTCATTTGGAGTGTTTCGGAAGGGGACAGCATTTTAAAGGGTGCCAGAAAATCCAAAGGTACTGTGCTTCCAAAGAGCTAAATCCAACAGTCCAGCACAGCTCCTCTCCTCTGCCCTGTTCCCCAAAGCCTTGTGTTTTTAAAGTCTTCTTTGTCTTTCCATGGAAGCCAAGTAGTCCAGGCCAGATTAGATCAGATCACAGCAGGACAGGTTCGGTGGCTTTTGTAACCTCTCACAGCTCCAAAGAAGAGAAAGAAAAGCAGCTTACGGGGTTGTGGGTAAGAGTCTCGCAAGGGCTTACGTAAAGCTCAGGGAGAATACCCCCACCACATGTTCATTGTTCTGGCTGAACAATGTCCACTCCTTATTTCACTGCCACCCTCATGACAGATGTTGCTCCTTCTACACAAGCAGAGTTTATAGGATCTTCAGGAAGTCAGTTGAAGACCTCATTTCATTTTGTTTTCATGTTCTTTTCCTGCTTAGATACCCTTGACTTTGCTTTATGTGAGCTCTGTCTTTTAGAGCCATCCTGTTGCTCAGGGCTAACTCCCCTTTTACACATGCTTCACTGGCCTCTGGATCTTGTTAGGAATCCAACAGATCCAGTCTGGGTCATCCATCCGCTGTTTGGAACAGAGGAATGCAAGCTTTAGGCAGATGGCTGGGAAGACTTCCCCTCTGCCTAACCATAGTGGTGTTAGGTGGGAACCTTTTGGAGGTCACTTTACATGAAGATGAACCTGACCTTTTGAAGATGTTGAAGTTCTAGAAGTCTGATGTTAACAAAAGAAGAAAAAAACCCCAGTCTCCAGTTCCCATGCTGTCTTCCCCTGCACAGCTCATTGCTTGCCCCTTAGATTTCAGTCAAGGACTGCATGTTAGGATGTGAAGTGCAGTAATGCAAATATATAAAATGATCTTTGGACGAGTTCCCTCTTTGATTAACTGCATCTTCATTGCTGATGCTGGGTCCTCTCTTGAATCTTAGCCATGAATGTGGGGTTCTTTTGTCAGAGCTGGCAGACTTGAAAAGAATCCCTGTTGTTCTAATCTTGTCCCTTCTTCTCTCATTTGTCCATGGCACAGTAGCTCAGGGTGGTCTCTCCTGAAGCCTCTTTTATATTTTGTCCTTTCCTGCCTTTCTCTCGGGGCAGGCTCCTCTCCTGATGGCATTTATCAGGCTGTGAGGCCCCTACTCAGCCTTATGGTGATTGTTTCTGTTGCCTGATGGATTAACACTGACCCTTTTCCTTGGCAAACTGCCACACGATGGAAGAATCAGTTCATTGCCTACTACTACTGTTTATAGAAGAAGGGATTTGGATCTGATATATCTCCCACTGGTATGTTCAGATTTCCACAAAGTGATCAGTGAATCCTTCTGCTGTTTTCCCTGATCGATGGGTTTTTACTTGCATGGAAAATTGGTCACCTGAATATCAAGATGTTCTGAAAATCCCATGGGGACTAGTGGGTGAGCCTGGGACTGTGCCAGGGCAGCCCATCTAGAGAACTGGTTATGGCTTGGTTTCCCTTGGAGCTTCAGCATCTGTGTCCGTGTGCATTAATGGGGGGTGATGGTCAGGATGTAGGCCCTGCATCTGCTCCTCTGCTGCCACCAGCACCTGTAATTCCTGTTAAAACCAGGTAGAGCTAAGGGCACCAGGCACGTGACGGCGTGGCCTTTTTGTTCTTATTTCTTGAGCTGATTTGATACTAAGCAGGGCTTAGTTTGGGACTTCCTTAGCGCTACTTTTAGTATCTCCCCTTTAAAATGGATCATCCCTCTGATTTATTTGTCCTTCTGGGCCATCAGCTTTTTATGTCATTAATTTCCTTTGACTCTCACACAAAATGAGAAGCACCTTCTGCCGCCATCCCCCGGTTGGAAAAGCAGCCTGGCTGCGATCCCGGCAGTGTCCTGGCTAGTGCCACGTCTCTGGAGGCTTGGCAACGTGCCAACACCTTGGCCACGAAGCTGTGCCATCTTCTGCTGACGAAGCATGTGGCGAGCTGTGTCCCCTGCCCCTCTCGTGCGACTCCTCCTGAGCAAAGCCCTTGGTGCAGGTGGCCCAAAGCATCTGTCCCAGAGAGCCTGGGGACAAGGGGGTGCCCACTGTGGGAGGGGCTGCAAGTGGCCAGAGCTGGTGGAGAAGGTTTTTGGCTCTGTGGACCTGTCATCTGTAACCACGTGAGCCTGTCGCAGGGCTCACCGGGTTTAATGCGACTCTCCCTGTTCTGTGGAAAGGAGACTTGAAAGGAGGAACAAGGCCTGGGTGGAAACTGCTGATGCTCAGCTCATTTTCAGTCCTTTATGCATTTTTAATATTAGATTTTGGTCTTGTTTCCTTCTGAGGTACCAATGTGAGATTCTCTATGAGCTGGTCTGACCAGGCTCTGAGTCTCAAGAACCCAGTCATGTGGAAGGGATTCCTTCTTAGATGCAGCAGGCAGACTTTATCCTTTGATCCTGTAACTTCTGGCTCCTTTCTCCAAGTGACCAAGTTTTGGTTTTGCTGAGCAAAAGCCATTCCATTGTCACCCTTTTCTTAAAAGAGTTAGTGCTTAAAAATGGAGAGGATGATAAATAAAGTGATCTTTCACAATGGTTTGGGGTTGGAAGGGACCTTAAGGATGCCTATTTCCAACACCCTACCATGGGCAGGGACACCTTTGACTAGACCAGATTGTTCCAAGCCCCATCCAACCTGGCCTTGATGATGAGGACCAGATATTCCTGCAGGCAGGGAAGGGGAGGGAATGCTGCATTTCACAGAACTTCAGTTGGGTGACACATGAGTGAGTTTTCACCAATAGACCTGACTCAGGGAGTTTGCTGTGCCCCAACTCCAAATCTGGGTGCTGAATCATGAACTGCTGCCTTCAGCAGCTCTTGATGAAGCAAAAGATGTGGTTTCAACTGAATTTTTCCAGGAGGACCTCCCTGATGATGACTACTTCTTGCTTGATTAATAATCAGATGCAGTGAGTTTGCTGTGAGCTTGGTGCACAGTAAAGATTCTCCTTGGGCGCAAACTTGAAGGGTTTTAGCAGCAGCTGGTGTAAGTCCGAGGAAGCCCCGGCCCACCATTGTCCCATAGAACAGAGCCGGTGCCACTGGGACCTGCAGGTGGGGTTCGAGTGTTGTGAAATACACCCTGGTCAGCCAGAACAGCTCTAAAAATTAATGAGGTGCACACAGAGGGGAATGGATTCCCTGGGGAGAGCGGGGAGGGCGATGGGAGCAGCCCCTCCGGAGGAACCGTGTTGGGTGTACAAAGCGAAACTGTGGATCTGGATCAGCAGGAGCAGTCCAGCACTCGGCTCCGTGCTTCCCATCGTCCCCAGGCCGTAGGATCCCAGCCCGGTGCCTGTGTGCCACGTTACATTTCTCAGGCACTGCCTTTTGCAGCCAATGGTTCTCATGGGAAAGGCTGGGCTCCCCCGGTGAGTCGGAAATGTCTCAGGAGCCCAGTGCATTGAGAGTATGTGTCAATTGTTTCCTTCCAGGCGCTTTGGGAAGGGAGCCTAGAAGTTTATCTCAGCGTTTGGAACAATATAAACAGATGCCAAGCACTTGAAGTACACAGAGGAGGAAAATGTCTTGCTTGGCCTCCCTGAACAGACTGGGAGGGGGCAGAGGGGGGACACGGAAAGCAACATTAAATAAGTCTCTGCCTTCAGACCAGGGAAAAGCAGCAAAGTAATGCAGATGTTTGCCTGTGTACATACAACTGAGTTTCATGTTACCAAAATCTGTACTGCGCACACGTGGTCCAAAGATTAAAGAGATTGTCCAGTTCTGTTGGCAGCATATTAAAGTATTAAGACTACAGGCTTACTATGATGTGTTTCTATTATCAAGCTGACCACAGAATTCAAGTGATTCAGAGGAGGATGTCGTTTAATACAAATAACCTTTCGCATCAGGCTTCTGGATACAATCTTGGGTGTGAGAATCCCTTGGGAAGGGCTACCAGTGCCCTGTGTATCCGGGGTCACCCCCACCCTCCCGCTCCTGCTTGTGCTCCGACAAGATCTCCCCTCAGCTGTCCCTGTGCACGTTTAGGGGCCATCTGCCACGTTAAAGCTGATGTTTCCAGTTGCTGGAAGAGCTTTCTGGGTTTCCTTTGGCACGCAAGAGCTAAATCGGATCTTCAGGTGTCGATGCGAAGGTCTTGCTGCAGATGCCTCCGTGGCTCTGCCTGTTCCCTCTGTGGTGTGATCCCATTCCTCGGAGATGGCAGTGCCAGCATGCCAGGCTGGAGACAGCACACGCAGGACTGTTCTCCTGTCACTGTTCTGCTGCCTGAGTTTGAACCCCGCTCAGCTCTGCACTTCTGTTTCTTCTATCCCTGGAAGTGTCCAAGGCCAGGTTGGATGGGGCAGGAGTGCAGAAAGCCCTGAAAATAAAACATTTTTATCAAACTCATCAACATAACAATTGGCAAATGTAGCTGCAGTGCTTTGGTTTGAAATGAGAGTCTCAGCGCGAGGGGAAAGGCATCCTTGGGATTTACGTGCAGCATAGGAAATCTGGCACTCACTGCCTTACTAGTTAATTTTTGTTTTGGAAAGTGAGGAGTACTTAGGAATTGACAGGAACTTCTGTGAGTAGTCCTTCCTCCTCTGCTGTGTTATAACAACACCCTAATGGTACTTAGAACATGGTACCTCTATAATGGCACCTGTATAAAGGTACCTAATGGTACTTTGACACTTCTTATACAATAGACTGCACAGTCAAGTGATGTAGATTTTGTTGGCCTAAGCTCTTCAATTAAGCTGAATCAGTTGGCACAAGGTAGTTGTTAAGTCCAGCTGATGTATTTGGCAAATCAAATGGAAAAATTAGTGTAGAATGTGTTTGAAGAGCACTCTAGTCAATATTACAAAATGAGTATGATGGCCTTCTGTTTTACATTTAAACGAGTCACAAGGACAAAAATTACCAGAGAGTCTGCACTGGCTTATGCTCTCAGAAATGAAGGTACAAAAAATACTTTTCCAAATGGAAGCTACAGAGGTCCAAGCTCACGTTGGAAGGCAAGAAAAACAGGACTAATTAATGCTAGGCCAGCATAGAAGGATAGTTCCCTTGCCTATTGGAGTGAAACGGGAATAGAACAAGGAGTAATGGGTTCAAACCGAAAGAGAGGAAATTTAGGTTAGATATATGGAAGAAACTTTTCCCTGTGAGGGTGGTGAGGCCCTGGCACAGGTTGCCCAGAGAAGCTGTGGCTGCCCCATCCCTGGAAGTGTCCAAGGCCAGGTTGGACGGGGCTTGGAGCAACCTGGGATAGTGGGAGGTGTCCCAGCCTATGGCAGGGGGTGGGACTGGATGGGCTTTAAGGTCCCTTCCCACTGAAATCAGTCTGGGATTCTATGAAAGGCAGCGTGAACTGTGCTGGGCAGTGATGCCCAAACTGCCCCGAGCTGGCATTAATTAATACTTGTGTGCTTGTGTTCCCCAGGGCACCACACGATTTACATCGGGGTCCACGTGCCGAAGAGCTACAGGAGGAGGAGGCGTCACAGGAGAAGACCTGGGCACAAAGAAAAGAAAGAAAAGGAAAAAATCTCGGAGAACTACTCGGACAAATCAGACATAGAAAACGCTGATGAGACGAGCAGCAGCATCCTAAAACCACTCAGTAAGTCCTGTTTCAGTTGTCACTCACTACAATGGTCTGTTGTCCAGGGATCTGCTCGTGGAGGAGGAAACTTGATCCATGAAAGCAGTCGTCTCATGTTGCACTGTTGGAGTAGTCTTAGCCAGTTGCTGTGGAATGGTTGCTGTGGCTCGGAAAAGGCACAGGCTGGAGCAGACATTTCATCCCTCTGTATCACCTGAGTTGGCTCCCGAGTGAATGCCAGCCAGGAACAGGCCAACTGTTTAAAAGCAATTTGACTCTGTGTGTAAAAAGATAGCAGGCAAAGGCAAAAACTGAGTAGGTGCCTGGGCAGATCTATTGCAGCTTCTGCCCTGGCTCTGGGGCATGCACCCGCTCTGGAATTCCAGCACCTCTTGCTTTTGGCTTCGTGTGTCACTGACTTGTGGTGCTAATAACTTTTTTCCAACAGTAACTAACCAGTTTAAAGTTGTGCAGACAAAAAGAAGAATGAAATGTAGCATTGCTGTATGTTTGAGTCTCTGTAGGGGTTGAATATCTGAATTTTGATAGGCAGGTGAGGACTGGTTTGCATGCCCTGTTAGTCTTTTCAGAGAGCAGCACCTGAAAAGGAAGGCAAGTCCTAGAATCTGTTTGCTCTTCCTAGCTCTAGTTCCCTGGTTGTCCTGAGAAAGTTCTCTTGTCAGCACTCAGAAACCAGGAGTTGGTTTTACACCAAAAGACATAATGACCTGGCTTCAAGAATTCATATATTTTAAGTTTAATTTTTATATTTACGTCTCTGTTGTTCTTTGGCGTGCAGGTGACCCAGCCTGTAGCAATTCCTATTTGGTTTCTGAGTGTATCATACCCTAGGGGATTTGCTTCCACAGGCTAATTGTGCCCATGGTGGAAAGCCCATTTTTCCATCAGGTTTTCATGTTCTGCCATTCATTTCATCCATCACTGTTTCTGTGTCATTTGAGGAAGAGTTAATGGTGTTTTTTGTCTCTGTTGTTTCTATGCCTTAGTGTGTTCTCATCTACACTTATATCTGCATGTAAAAATGTGCAGTCTTTCCAGCTCTCTCCATCTGGGAATTTTCCTATCGTCTTTTCCCCTCTGACCTCTTTGCAGTTCACATTTTTGGAATGTGATCACATAAATAGCACTCAATATTCCAGGTGTCCCACGTAACAGCGTTCATATCCCATCACTGGGACCTTTCCTCTGTTGTTCCCCATCTCACGTATCCGGATACTTTTCCAGGTCCTTGCAGGGACCTGCTGTTTCTTGCTGGTGGCCAGATCTTTTTACAAGCTGGCTCAGTTAGTTCAGAGCTCTGTAAAGGAGAGAGGTAGTTCGGATTACTGTGTTGAATTACAGCTTGCCTCATATCCCCAGGTTTTTTTCTCTTCTGAATCTCTTTTCTTCAGAGCTAACATGAACTGTGTGTTTCCTACCCTTTTTTTTCACTTGCTCAGAAGCCTTTCTTCTCTATCCTCCTGCTGTATCACACAAGAGAGTCCAAGGGAAGCCCAGTTCTCTCCAGTGAGCACCTACCAGGTGTCCAGTACTGGCAATCCTGGCAAGAAATCTCAGTTAGAACCCCGGGTTTTTAATCTTCATCCCATAACAGGCGTTGATTGAGGGGTAGGTGGCTCAAATTGAATTTCCAGAGGGAAATTAGAAACAAAGAGCTGGGAAATACTGAGCAGCAACTTTGAGTTGGGAGAAAGGTGGAGTGAACTGTATTTCATATATCTGAGGCAGCTGTCAGTAGAGAGCATGGGGTATCAGAAGCTGAAATATGTGTAAGAGCTGTGTAGTTCAGCAGAGCAGGAATGAAGGCGCTGTTGATGCAGTTGTTGGTGCTTGGATTTCATATTCTGTCCCTAAGGACCATGATATCCTACCTGATTTGTCAGGTTCTTTGGTGAAAACTGCACCAAATCTGGATCTGACTCACCAGGTCAAGCTGCTCATCCCACAACAACCGAACTCGATGGGACATGTCTGTGGATACTGGGAAGAGAATAAACAGGTCCAGAAATGCAAACCTTCCCTAAAAAAGTTTTGTCCTGGTTCCAGACTGGTCACGCTGCACTTCTCTGTTTGGGAGTTGGTGCAGCGTGGAAACGTCGATCATTTTTTTTTTTTTAATCTGTGGCCAGTTCAGTCAAACAAGCCAAACTTCAGTAGTTTATAGACAACCTTCAGCTCTCCCATCTGGAGATCGAACGTGTACAGATCTGTTTTATCCTAAGGAAATTATTGCTTGGGAAGGATGCCTCCTTCACAAATCCAGACAGGGGTGCTGTGATAGACCGAGGAGGAGGTGGGAAGGCAATGTTCCCTCCTCAGAACCCTTTCAGGACATTCCAGGCCTGCAGGGGCTGTCTCTGCGCTCACAGAACTTCGGCGTTCACACCCTGGTTCTCAGGCAGGACTGCTGACGCTGCAGACGATGACAGATCCCTCTTCCAGGTGAAACATCTCAGCACCTCCTTTAACCAGCCTGACCCTGGTTTCCACTTAGGGCCAGCAAGGAGGAAGCACCTTTTAGCAGTGGTTGTCCTGCCTGGCGCTGCCTCATGGGGTTGGCCAGTGCTTACCTCAGCACGAAGAGGATGGTGTAGGTTGCTGCTGCTTGCAAGGGATGAGACAAGGGAGGAACAAGGAAGGCAGACAGAAGTTTCTTCGAGTCCATTTCTCTCTTCCTCATTCTTTACTGCAGACGTGCAGAGATTTTCCCATGAGGAAGTGCATCTCTGCTTGATCTAGGAAGGGGTTTCTTCTCCTTGTGTGGTTGCCCTCCAGGTCAGTTTGGCTCACCTCCCTGGCCCAAACCCAGGGGCTGCAGTACTTCTACTGACTTTGTGCATCTGACAAATTGTTGCTGCCAAGGAATAGAATTCTCTCAGTGCTTGCATCCCTGAAGAGAATATAACCTGATTTTTGTCAGGAGTCAAAATGTTGCCAGGTGGATAAATGTAACTGCACAATCTAAATTTTGGAATCCCTAAAAGGAGAGATAAGAGGACCCATATAGAAAGAGAGAGGGGAGGGACGATATGTTGTCCCATGAAAGGTTTGTAAAGGTTTTCGGTTGGCTCAGAGAATTCTTCTTCCACCCACCAGCAGAAGTTCTTGAGGGTTTTAGTGAAAACCCACTCTTAATCCCTCAGATCTGGGTTTGGAGGAGCATTTGCACATTTTCAGTGGAGTCATTTCAGTAAGAAGCTGTTTGAGGCTTGTGCTGCCCTTTTGGGTGGAGCCTGTCCTGATGCAGGTGAGGTTTGGGCTGGATGGATCAGATTTTCCCTGGAGGCAAGTAAATGGCTAGTACTGCTTCCCAACTCAGAGTGCCTGCCTTGCAGGAAAAAGTTACTGTGGGGACGTCCCAGCTGATAGGTTGCCCAAGAAAGTGGTGGATATCCCATCCCTGTAAGTGTTCAAGGCCAGTTTGGATGGGGCTTGGAGCAACCTGGGCTAGTGGAAGGTGTCCCTGCCAATGGCAGGGGGATGGAACTGGGTGATCTTTAATGTCCCTTCCAACCCAGGCCATTCTGTGATTCTGTGATTTCCAGTGAGGAGTGGAAGTTGCCAGTCTGACTGTGGAACTGTCCGTTCATAACAAGATCGAATTAATTGAACAAGGATATTTAAACATCAATTTAGGAAGGCTCAGGCTTGGTATCTACCTCGAAAGTTCATTAAGGCAGCAGCTATAAATACCAGGAGACAGCTACAGGATGGAAATAAATGAACCTACTTAGCAGAGCAGATGCAGCGCAGGCAGGGCTGTGCCAAGAGTCTTCCTGTTGGTGTTACTGGATTTTTCAGCCATCCAGTTTCTTTCCTGATTTTCCAGAAGCTTTTACCTTCAGTTCACCACAGTGAGAGCAACAGCTGTAGATGAGAAGTACCAGGCAGGATGGCCAAAGAGTTTAGGATTTTTGTATCGGTATTTACATAGGGAAGGTGGTCAGGGAAACTTTGCCATAAATATACGGGAGTTTTGGTGTTTTGGTCTTCAAGAACTAGATGGCAGGCTCGTGGATTGGTCCTGGGCGGCGGGGTCAGCTGAAGCAGGCCTTTTTCTGCCCTTCCAGTGCTGCAGGGAGCGTGTTTAGGTCCCACATAGTGCAGTTGCAGAGGTAAATTAATTTAACACAGAACTAATTACTGCTTCGTTTGCAAACGTGCATAGCTGGGGGCCCGTCGCAGAGGCTGTCGGGGTGCGGTTGGCTGTGTCAATGGGAAAGGGCATGGGAAGGTGCTCGGGGCAGGCAGGCTGTGGGAAGGGTGCAGGTGAGGAGGTGAGCCCTGCCTGCGGACACAGCCCTCCATCGGCTCCCACCCTGCCAGGGAAGGGTTGCATAATGCCAGGAGAGATGGCTGTTGCTGGGTCTGGATGTCAGCCTAGGATATGGCCTGGCCGTGCTTAGGTGGGCAGGGACCTGGTTGGAAGAGACCTTCAAGATGACCTCATTCCAATCCCCTGCCATAGGCGGGGACACCTTCCAATAGACCAGGTTGCTCCAAGCCCCATCCAAACTGGCCCTGGACACTTCCAGGGATGGGGCAGCCACAGCTTCTCTGGGCAACCTGTGCCAGGGCCTCACTGCCCTCACAGGAAAGGATTTCTCCCTAATATCTGATCTAACCCTGCCCTACGTCAGTGTAAAGCCATGAAGATGCTGTTGATGGCAATTAGGACTACTTGAGGTGTGGGAGTGACAGAGAAGAGACACATGTGGGAGAGAGGTACCTCAGCAGCAGCTAAAGCTGGCTTCCTTCCACCGTTATTTACTCCAGCTCTCATTTCAAGAGAGGATCTGCGTGGCATTTCTCTTGTTCCTGTGGCTCCCTGCAAAGCCCCACAGCTCCCAGTGAGGCCCTTGGGTGGGGTGAAGGCATGTGGTGTTACGAGGTTGGGCCTAGGTGTGACCTGTCGCCCCAAGCAAAGACTTTCCTTTTCTTCTTGGCGAGAGTGCAGGGCTTTACTCAGACAGCTAATTAAAAAAACTGCTGTCTTTGCAACACCCCTTACCTGAACTCCTGGTTTTTTTTCTTTTTCACCTTGACTTGTGCATGTACTGATCCCATCAGGGATCTCTTGGGATTGTTTAAAACCGTTTACACTTCTCTTGCACCGAACATACACCTTCTTTAGGTAAATGCAGGGTGTACAGCACGGACCTTTCGTTCCATGCTTGTGACGGCTGGGAAAGGAGCTCAGGTTTGGATTTTTTTTATTCCCTTGCACAGTCCACATTTCGGATGAGCATGCTAAAAGGTAGAGCTAAAGTCTTTCTCCCTTTTTAGGTGTGTCCTGAGTCTCCCCCACACAATAGCAGCAAATGATCTGGTTGTTGAGGCAAATGTGAAGTGCCTCCAGTGCAGGGGATTCATCCTCTTCTCTGCCCAGAAAAGTTGTGAGAGTTGGGATTTTTTCCCCTTTGGGGTCATTTCTGAAGTTGTTTTCGAGAGTGAGGGTTGGAGGAAAGAAGCATTTGTCCCTGGATAAGTTAAGTGCACTTTAGGACTGACTGATAAAATATGGGCATGGCTGGAGTACCCGTAGGAAGCACATGGACGTGCTCAGTGGTGGCATGTGGCGTCTGCCCTTCTGCCTGCCACCAGCTGCCCTCTGGCAAGTCCTTGGAGCTGGTGTTGAAAGTCTTCAAAGGGGCAATTCTGTCAGGGACCTCATACGAGTGAAAATAAATCTCACCCAAATGCAGCAGCGCTTCCCACACTCTGTCCTCCCTGGTCGTTCCCCAGCCTCTGAAGTGCCACCAAAGTGTCCTTAGGAAAGGGCTGTTCAGCCACCCAAACCAACCCAGTCCTATCTTTGCCATTGTGCGTGGTTCCTCAACAGCAATCAGCAGCGTGGGCTGAAATTCCATACTGCAGCCTGATCCATTCCTGGTGTGTTGTGTTTCCAGTAGCGGTCGTGTCACTGGGTGTTCATGTCAGTCCCCTTCAGCTGCAGTGGGGCTGTGGGTGCTTCAGGAGGGCTGGCTGGTGTTCCTGTAGGGTTTAGAAAGTGCCTTGTATTTCTAGGATTTCAGTGTTCCTTGGGTTGTGATGCTGTCAGACTGGTGCTGAAGGGCATACTGTGAAGCTGCTCACAAACACCTGGGCCTGGAATATTGTGAATATACAGGAGGGAATTTTCCACCTGTGGAGAGACCAGGATGAAATTGTTCAGATCTGAATTCTGTGTTCAGAAATGGCTGGATGTGTCTGGCAGGAGCAGCCACTGGGGGAGGAAGAGGGAATGAATGCCATCGAGAAATGATAATGGGCTTTTGGTGAGGATTATTCCTGGGGCAGTGCATTTAAAGGGACAGTGTCAGCTCTTCAGGGAGCTTTTAAAACCTGCCTCCACTGTTTTCATCCTGGAAAACCAACCACAGCAGTTACCATGGCAGTTACACCAATATAGACAGCAGGGCTGTTGAGCAATTTCTCTTTCGTTGTTTACTTGAAGTGATCAAAATCCATGACCCTGAAGTAAAAAAATTAATTTGAGTAAGATGTACAAACACTTCTTGCTGCCCTTTTGGCTCTGACACCCAAATGCTGTCACCCTTGGGCCACACCTCAGTTTTCCCTTCAGTTTGAGGAGCTGATACAAATAGGTTTTGATTGAGTGAAAGTTAAGATTCTTCTCTGGCTGTAACTTCCCCTTGGGAGGGAGGTCAAAATGCCATTGATTAATATTGAGTTAGTGGTGGCAAAGTTTGAGATAAAATAACAAGAATTATTTGATAAATGGGATCTGGGCAGAACAGAAAAAGTAACCTGCAGAGATGATCAGTCTCAAAATCCCTTGGTTTTGGGGAAGGTGTGAATGACACTGAGCATTTTCATTTACTGGTGACTTCTGCCTTGATTAACTGCATCTTTGCTTGCAGGTCTACCACTAAGCCTTTCTTATTTAAGAATGGTCTTTGCTGCTTTCAGGCAATTTTCTTAGAAATCTCCCCTGGCCCAAGGCGTCACAATTAGTCATGTAATTGTCGAAGAAAATAATTCAATATAACCTTTATGCGGAGTTTAAAGCCACGAGGTGTGTAACTGTCTACTTGGTGGATTGCAAGTGGTTCTTCAGCTTGAAACTTCTTCAGTGTTTAAGTACCAGCAAAAGCACCTCTTGGAAGTTTTTATGGGGTCTGTGTTGCCACTTTGACATGGGTAGGCTGTTCATGTTTTAGATAGCCAGAGCAAAAAAGAGGCCAGTTCCTTTCCCAGTATGGGGAAGACCCTTTAACTGGGAGCTCGCTGTGCTAATCTTCTGTCTTGAACTGATAGCATGTGCTGCTATAATTACCTAAGCCACCTTAATTCTTTGCTTAATTCTGTTCCCTGTGTTCACGTGAAACTGCTAAGGGACAGAAAAGTCTAAGGAATTTACCATGTGGGGAAAAAAAAATCTCGTTTAGAAGCATTTTGATTTGAAGCCAGAGCTGTTTTTCTAGCTGACTTGGGGAGGTGATGTTTGGCACTGCAGAGCTGCTCTTTTTGGATTAAACTCCGTGCAAATCTGTTGGACAGCGTGGGAACAAGCCATCCCCAACAAGAGTTCATTATCTAGTGTCAGTATAACCAACACCTGGATTTTCTTCCCTGAGCCCTACTTTGTGTTTTCAGTTGGCTCCTGTGAATCTCACTGAACTCCTCCTGTCGGGACCGTTTCAGATGTTGATCCTTGGTCTGATTGTTCTTGAGGCTCTTGTCCTTTTTTTAATTCCACACTCTTAAAATCAGCAAAGCTGGGGTAGGTTTGCCTGTCACTTCTGGCATTTGCCCTGGAAAGGGGCACTTGGCCACTTTTGGGAGGGGCAGGAGAGGTGTTAAGAGTGTCAGGACGGGTGGCAGAGGGGCTCTCGGTGCTTCCTGCGGCTTGGAGCCGACTCTCCTCTCATCCCAGGAGGGGCAGAGAATTATGCTCGTGACCTACTAACCTCCTCCAGTTGGGATTGTGGGTTTGGGAAATGAGTGCACAGATGGTGGCTCTGGGATGGCAGCAGATGCTGCTGATCTAACGAGTGCGATCAATTGACGTTTTAGCAGAGTCGTGGAGAGCGGTGTAGGGATGTCTGCAGAACTCCCTCATATCAGGCCTTCCCGGGCCTTTCCCTTTTTCTCTCGGCACCCCACATTCATCTTGTCCTCCAGATCGAGCTGGCACAACGATAATGCAGATAATTTTGATTGCACAGGGAAGCTGTTAGGGAATTAGATGATTGGGAAGCATGTGGAGGGTGAACCAGAGATCTCGAGGCCAAAAACCTGCTTTACTGGAGTGCCAGCAGGCTGGAATGACCAAATGGGAGTGTTGAAAAAAATAAAAGAGAAATCAATCAATTCCATACAGAATACCCAGCTGATAGCAGCGGGCTCTCTCTGCATCCCTGTGGACATGGCTCCAGTGTGGGCTTTGTGTAACTGGGAACCCTGAAATAAATACATATCTGTCATGGTTCACGAAAGCCAAGCCTCAGTATGCCCTTACAAATGCTCTTGAGGCAAGACTTGTGTTCAGGCTTAGCCTTCTGCAGCTGTGGGTCGTGTCCAGGAACCCACTCCGGGATTTCTCTTTCTGCTGGGGTTATTTTGGGAATGGTGATCTTGCTTTGAAGTTTGGAGCAGATGCCGTGTCGTGAACGTGTTCATGCCTTGAAGAAACAACGAGTTAACGAGAGGCAAGAGCTGCCTTTCTTTTATGTCTTCTGCCTTTTATCTCTCTGACTTTGTGTTAGGCCAAAATTGACTCTTTTAACTGTGACCTGAAGGACTGACAGTCAAAGAGCTACCACCAAAGGAAATGGAAATTGAGATTTGCTTGTCATAAACCTGAAGAATAAACAAGGTAGGGCAGAGAAGGCCTCAGCTCTAGGACATTGATCATTGCAAATTATTTCCTTTCCACTTTTTCAGCATCAGCCATTTCCCAGAAAAATGGTATATTTGGTAGAATAAATCTGTATGATATCTGAAAAGAAATCCTTGAGAGCTGTGGGCTGTTCTGCTCAGCTTTGAATCCTGATCCGACATCTGTTCAAGCAGGGGAGAGTCTTTGCTTGGATTTATTTGCTGATTTCTTACCCACTGGGTGAACTTTAAAATAATGATATTAAGTACATCAAAATTATGTGTAGGGAGGAGCTTGGTCATCTGCAAGCTGAAGAGGAAAGCAGACGTTAACAAAAATGTGGGTGGTTCTGGATAGATGTGTTTGAATTTGCCCGGCCAGATTTATGTCTCTAAAAAGGCAGAGCCCTTTTGGTGCCTTTTCCTTACAGCTTGGATATTCCCTGGAAGGGCACTGTAAACCTCAGCAGTTAAATGGAAATAGAAATATGCATAAATCAGCAGAGCCTTTCCTGCTCTGTGTGAGGAAACCTAGGAATGGACTAGTCCCATCCTGAATGTGGTATTGGGGTGTGTTCAAGCCTCGTTTCCAACTGGAGACCTAAATATTTAAATATAGTAATGGGAACTGAGTTCATCCGATGTAACAAGGCTGTTTGGTTGGGCCCTGAGCTGTGGGGGTAGAAAACCCTGTGAATGACACGGCTGGGCATGAGAGGAGAGGTGCTCTGGGCATCCTGCTCTGTGGAGACCTCCAGCAGTTACCCTCTGGTGTATTCCTGCTCCGAGGGCAGTTCCGTAACGCTGGGACTGACAAGCTTGGCCTTCAGGCTCTCACTGATAACCCAGCTCCACTGTGATCCACCAGAGAGCCACTCATCACCGTAGGAGTCTGCTCGGAGTGCCTGGCCCTGTGGGAGCTGGGAAGCCTGAGGGTGGTGGGGTGGATGATACTGATAATGGATCAGGAAGTAAGGACAGCAGTTGGCAGTGCTGTGGCGACAGCGCGGTCCTTGGCTGCAGAGCACTGATGGTATTGTGGCTTTGGGGTAGTGGTGGTGGTGTCTTTGAAGCAGATAAGTAGCTCTTATGATGTGAGTCATCAGTCAGGAAAAAAGGGCATGCACTGAAGAGCAGTCGGGAAGAGCTGGCTGGAGGCGGTGAAACGTGGTGTGCTTGGTGCAGAGAGGGCAGAAAAGCTGTTCTGAAACCACAAGATTTAGATATCAAGGCACTTAGCAAGTGTCTGGCACCACATCTGGGCAGAGATGGGTGTCACACAGGCTGGGAGAAGCTAAATGAAGGTATTCTATGGGCTGTGGTCTAGGTGAATGAGATGAGCCCCTGTGAATTCCCTGCCTGAGAGCTCTGTCCCAGTAAGAGGGTGACAGGTGTGCCCTGTGGGAGCGGTTGTATCCCACAGTCAGACACTCCGTGGTGCCTGTGGAACAGGCTGTGTGAAAAGAACAAATTGGAGAGACGGCAAGCGATGGCTCCACAAAGTTTTGGGAGCTGTTTGGGGGCAGTTAGGTGGGTGGCCCGGATCGGTTCCTGTCAAGGAGATGCACTGACAGAAGTCACCCAGAACTGCGTGGTTTCAAGTCCACAAAGGCAATGGAAGCTTCGAGGCCAGAAAAGAGTTTCATGGATGTGGGAGGATTTCGGTGTGTGATGTTTGGTCCTTGGGCCTCTCAGAACTTTCTGGGGCACCTTGCAAACCTGTTGGGCTCCAGACGCTGAGGAGAAGGTGCTGCCTGCTCCTTGCTCCCAGGCAGAGTGCTGACTCAGCCGGGCACAGACTCTGCCTTGCACTTTGGGTATTCCTAGAGAACATGCCTGACCCCGTTTTGTTGGCCTTGCTCTTATTTGGGTTTCCCTTTATCTGTGTGGGACTTTTCTGCTTACTTTGTATATCATGGTTTTCTTGTCCCGGCGTGTTGCGAGGTAAATTGCCCAGGATGGGAAACTTCAGAAGGATGAGTCTGTAGCAAAAGAAGAAATACAGTCAAGTGATTTCATTCCAGCGTGCATTTCATCGTGGGAATGGGAGCTCACGCCGCGGAAAGAAACTGCTCACCATCAAACAGTATAAATGTATTTAGTGGCAACAATTGCTCCTTTGGCAAATGCCAGCTAAAGCTCTCCAGGGGGATTAGTCTAGGCTTTGCATTAAAGCCGGGCTTGAAACATACTCTGCATTCCTAGCGGCAGGAAAGTAGTGCCATCCAGAGCAGTTGTTTCGTGTCTGCTGCAAGAAATGGGGATTATTTGGTGAGGGACTGGTTCAGATAAACGACTGTCACGGCCTGTAGAATCCCATTTGCTGGTTGGAGGCAAAAGAAACAGCTCTGGAACCATGGAATATGCTGATTTCCATTATTCACGTGGGGTTTTCCCAGTTAAATTTTGTCAGCTGTAGAGTTCAGATATCAAGCCCACACTCTAAACTCCTAATTTAGAGTAATCCTGGAGTCATTTAGACTTTCCTTTGGCCTGGCCCGAGGGTTTTGCAGCATCTTGCAGCTCCCAGTGATGCGTGTCATGTGTGGGTGAGGGAGGGGGGAGCAGGGAACTGCTAAAGGTCGTGGGATGGGCAGCGTGCCTTGGGATCTGCCCCAGAAAAACAGTGCTGGGGGCTTTCTACTGAGCTCAGTCTGGTTTTTATTCCAGCTGTGTCAGTGGTGAAAAGGGAAGATTTCCAAATCCCTTACCTTGTCTACTTAAAATACATATGCATGTATATGCAAAACAGGCAGTATTTTGTAAGGAATTGTTTGCCTTTGGAATGAGATTGCTCTTTGTCTCGTGGGTTCCTTTAGGGCTTTGGCAATAAATAAGAAGCTTCCAGCTGCAGACAAAACCACATTTGGGGTTGCATGCGAGCAGTTTTTGATTGTTGGACGTTCCAGCATCACCTCCTTTGAGGGTTTGGTCCTGCTTTGCTGTAGTGAAGGGAGGGACTGCGGTGGGACAAGGACAGGCTGCCAGGACACCTTGTGGCAGCACCTATAGGAACAGGGCGGGCAGAACGAGAGCCCTGATCCAGGGCAGCACCAGGAACAAATTTAACCCAGAGCATATATTTAGCCTGGCTGCTTTCAAGAAGATTTAAAGCCATATTTAAAGCTGAGCATCTGCTGAAGTGCCGGGTGGATTGCTGATATAAATAGTTACCCGGGCTGGAGCTGCTCTGGCTACGTGGGGAAACCTGGGAGCAGGCGAGATTTCGGGGAGCGTGTTTGGCCGCTCTGCCACGCTGGCATGACTGTTCCTGGTATCGATTCTCCCTGTCCTTTCCCCTTTCATTAGCTCACTTTCTCAGGACCACAGGCTTTTGGAACCAAAGAATTCCCTTGGTCACAAGTGGGAGAAACAGAGCACAGATGGGATCAGGGTTGGACTTGGCAGATCCCTGCCCACCGCCCTGGCTGGCCTGGGAGCTGTGCGGCTTTCCCGAAGTGTGGCTCTGCTGGGAGCCTTCCTCCCTCATAGGGGCTTACTGTAAACTGATCCTGGGAGGATGAGCATGGCTGTCTTCATGGAAAAGCTGCCACAGTCTCTGCACAGTTTGTCCTGCTCTCCCTTTGGAAGTGGAGTACTGTGAAAGGGCTTTCTTCCCCCAGCAGTGCTTAGGAGGAGCGTTCCCATTTTCCCAATGCTTTTTATCCAGCTGTCACTAAATGGATTGCCAGATGTTTTCATAGTTTCTCCCTGTTGTTGTGAAAAAGGGCTTGTAAAAAAGGATCATTCCCCTGGGCTGGGATCTTTCTCAAGTCAGTTAGGGTGATGAGCAGCTCCCCTTGGAGTTCCCCTTGCAAGCAGTGATGCAGTTGCTGACCTTCCCCTTGAGTCACAAGTGAGCCAGGCTTCTTCCCACCTGTTGTGGGAGATCGGGTGCTGACTTATCCTACATGGAAAATGTCCGGCAAGAGCTGGCAGTGGTGGTCACAGCACCCTGCTCGCCCCTCTGGCTGGAGCTGCCTTGGACAGCTGTGTCCATCCTGCTCTGGCAAATATTTCCTTTGCATTCAGGTTTCATTTCCAGTCTCGAGATACCCTGATTTTTCCGTATGAGAGTGGTAACACACGTGAATTTTTGTCCAAAGCCTGCGCCTGAGGAATACAGTGTTTTCTACGCTTACGGTGCTTCTTAAGTATTGGAGGGTTCAGTATTAAAAAAGCTGGAAAAGTCAGCAGCTGGGTGAGGTTTGTGGATGAAGGTCTTGTTCCCCAGCTTCTGCCTTATGTCCTTCCCTGATCACTGGAGCAAAACAGGTTTTAGCAAACCCTATCCTCCTGGATTCCTTATGGAGAAGCCAAGTCCTGTGGATGACTTGTGTGCTGTCACAGCTCGCAGCTGGTACCAGCCGTGGAGAGGGTTGGCTTTCAGGACATCCCGTATTTCACAGCAGTTGGAGCTGTAGGCTTGTAACTGAAACTTGGCAGCGTCTGGGAAGCTGGGGATGTGTTTTCTTCCCCTTTATTTTCCCAAAAAGTGGATATAATACCTGTGAACGACGTAAGGGGCTTTTCTTTGGCCTTCTGGAGAAGAGGAGATAGATTGTTTGCAGTACAAAAAATTTCTGGTGGATCCATTCCTTAGATTTCCTAAACCTGCAGACCTTCCTTTAGGCAACTTAATTCTCTCTCCGTGGCTAACTCCGATTGCTTTGGAGGACCGTAGATAACCCTCAAGTGCATTTGAGTGTTATTTTGGGGTTGTGAGAATATTTAGCACGCCTTCATTACATCTCCAGCTAATCCAAGGTTGGTGACTTGACTCTTTTCGCTGCAGTGCTGTGACTAATCTCATACTTCTGTTGTTTGTTAACATAATTATGTGCTTTTCTAAAAAGGGAAGAGTGCTGGGGCATTTGCTTCATCCCTCCACAGTGGTTATTGCACACGTCTGATGGCTAAAAACCCCTGTTGATTAAAGTTCCCATATTTATAGCCATTTTTTGCCAAACAATTTGGGACAGGTGTGAACAGGGCAGAGAAGGGGAAGGTGTGATGCTTTGGGGAAGAACCTGTTAATTCCTGTTGTCGAAAGGGAATGTGGCTGCTTTGGAAGCCTTTGAAAATAGAGAGAACCATCAGAAGGTGAAATAATATTAATATGCAGTGGTAAGGAGCTACAGAGAAGGTTTCTGGCTGGAAGAGGGGTTGTGTGGTTTTGGATTGCAGGAATGCAGTGAGGTGCTTCCAGTGATACATGCTGAGAGTGGCTCTTTATTTTCAAACCCTTGGGAACGATTATTTTACAGCAGCTTTGGAATTGTGAGGCTGAGACTGACCAGAAGTGGTGTTTTTACTTCTTTTCACCCATTTTCTTAAAACAGAGAGGTGCAGTATTTACTCTGGGGTTCCTTTGAAATTTGGAGACTTGGGAAGTTGATCTTTTTGGTTGCAGCTGCTGGCCTTAGCACATTTTGGAAATGAGGGTGTGGATTTCCTCTGAGGTTCCATCTGGAAAAGAGGTTGCCAGGGGAGAGCTGTGGAAGTGGTGACTGTCTAAGCCTGCAATCCAGGCGTGTGCAGCCTCTGATTATCTGCTGGAATTTTACATCCTATAGCTCTGTGTGGGTCAGGCACATGGTGTTTATTGTGAGCCCATTCACTTGCTGCCTGTGCTTGTCTGAGGTGTCTGGAAGCCACGGTGACACTGTGGGTCTTTTCTAAGTGTTTGAACTCTGTGCTCGTGAGAAATGGAAAGGCAGAAGGATTTTGCCTGGTCAGCTTTATACAGACGGAATGAGATGGTCTTTAAGGTCCCTTCCAACCCAAACCATTCCTTGATTCTGTGGACGCTGCTCCCGCTGTAGCTTCAGGTTGTACGAGGAGAGAGGCCCTGGGTACAAATTCTTAGAGAGCTTGAGGCCTTTGTAGGGATGTGGGACAGCACTAGGCAGTATTTGGTGCTCTGTCAGATATCCTTGATGTGAAAGTGGTGGATCTGTGAAGAACATCCTCCTGGCTCTGGAAGAGCCCTCATATCCAAGGCAGCACGTGGTGCAGAAGGGAAGATGCTCTTTTCTTAGAAGCCCACGGCTTCAGAAACATAAGGTCAGTGCTGAACTTGTTGTAAAAACATCCTCCTCCAATTAAATCTGGTGTGACATTTTTCTGAGGAATGTGGGTTTGATGTCCTTCGCTTGGGAAGAACAGATGGATTTTACACAGCAAAAGGAAGAGTAAATGTTTTGCAAGAAATATTTTGCTTCCTATCAAGGTCAAGTATTTTCTTTCAGTTATGCAAAGCATGTGCTTAAAATGGGAATCTCCACTGGAGGACAGCTTTCAAATCTTGGAAAAGAAATCCTTGAGGTTTATTGCTCACAATTTCCTGTCTCTTTGGGGGATAAAAAATGAGTATGTTTTGAAGAAAAGGCTTTTTTTTATCTACACCAGTGAGTTGAACTGTTCCTATCTGAGACATTGTGGGCAGAGGTTTGACTTCATCTCAAAATCAAGCGGAAGAACTTGGGTTGGGGTTGAGGGGTCAGGTTTATGCAAGAGCTGTTCCGTGCTCCGTGGCTTCTTCACTACCATAAAGTTGAGAAACACCTGGAAAACCAACCTTTTTTTCTACATCTTCTGTAATTCCATTTAAGTAGTCAAGTTGCACTCTAAATATCCTTGGTTTAATTTGATGTTGGAATCTGCAGGTATTCAGCATCCTAAATTTTGTGCATTAGAACATACTAACCAATGCTCTGCTCGTGTCCAAAGCCTGCCTGCACATGGCTGAGGTCAGGTGATCATGGTGTTATATCCACCAGGAGATGGAGAGTATGGAAATTGAAATTCCATTCCAAGGGGGAGACTGCTTTTATTTGCATTGGTGCAACTACTTGGTGTTTGGGGTTTTTCCCCAGTTAAAATCCCTTTAAGAATTAAAGGAAGCATTACCCGAGCTAATGAGCTAGTGGAGTTCTCTTTCTCCCCACATCTCATCTTCCTACCCCTTTTTAACTTAGAACTCTGGAGAAATAAACAACCTCTCCTGTTTTATCACCTCACATTGAATTTCTTTAATGAGCTGCATAATTTAATAATGTAAACCAACAGTAATATTACAATTGTTTTAAAATATTAGATTATATTAAAAAGTTATCCAAACCGCGGGTGCTGGTGGGGCAGGATCAGGATCGTCACGTCATGCTCCAGACCGAGGAGACACGTACCGTGTTACGTGACCAGGGTGCTGGCCTGGCCACAGGCACTGTCTGCAGGCACGGCCTCTATTAATAGAGCTGAGAACCAGATGATTCCCAGTGTTACGTGACTCTGACTCCGGAGATTACGGGGGAAGGTGGTTTGGGGGTGGCAGGAAATCACCTCTGCGGGTGATTTTGCGAGGGGGCCGAGATGTCAAATGCTGCGGTCTTGAAACACAGAAGATGCAGGAGTATGATGGAGAGAGTTTGGATTTGATGTACAAGCTGATTAAACTCCTTTAAGGGCAGTGCAGAGCTATTCAGGACTTGGCAATGGAAGAAATGACTGTGCAGAGGGCATATGTATATATATATCCATATATATATATATATGACTGGATATATATATCCAGCCATAAATGCTGGATGTAATTCCAAGTAGGTACGTCCATCCTTGCTCTAGCATTTTTTTTTCATTGCCACCTAAGTCATAGAAATTCAGGGAATTCTCCAAATTCATGGCATCCAAGGAGCTATGAGTTCTTCTGTGAGTAGGGAAACTGTGCACTTGGACTTTCAGGGCCGTTGAGGATAAATTCAGAAGGACCATCAAGTCGTAGCAAAGGCAGTCTGAATATTGAAGCAGCTGGGAGATAGATTACTCACATCTCAGCCACCTATGCATTAAATATCACTCAAAAGCAGTTTCTTAACTCTTTTCTTGTCATTTTGTGACAGGGAACTCTTGAGTCTTTGCCAAAATGTAATCGTTAGGCCTGGAGTTTTCTATCCAGGTGTCTACCTTGAGCTCACATTTCTTGTGGGGAGGAGGAGGAGGAAGGAAAGCTGGGATAAATTTCTATTTAAAACTTGAGAAAATATTTCAAAGAACTTAACAAAAAAAGTCATCTAGTGATCCTCATCTCTGGAAAGAAGTTCCCACCTGCGTTTTACATCAGACAGCTGAAATTAGAACTGTTGGCTGTGTGTGCCAGGCAGTGCCCAGGCGAAAATTTGTCCAAACTACCCCAAAGTCGTGGGCAGTAGAAAGGCCTTTGAATTGCACAGCTGAAACTTGTCAAGTCTCTTGCTCTTCACCGGGAACAATTCCACCTGATCCACATCCAAAGGCCCGATCCACGTTAGGGACTTGCCTCAGTGCCTCCTTCCCCCAGCCTGGGCATAAGGGACGGGGATTGAATGGATCTTGCACTGGACGTAGGACAACCACACCATTGTTATCTTCCTGCCCGCTGCTGGGATATGAAGAGGAAGGCAATGAACCGAGCAGTAACATGGAGTTAGGTTTGGACTGGACAGAGAAGGGCAGCCCCGAAACTTGGGCAGAATCAGCCGTGTCCGTGCAGCCGTAGTGCCCTCAGGAGAGCAGCAAGTGGAGCCCGTTATCTCCCAGCGTGCAGAGATCCTCAGGAGGGTGCACAGTGACGGGACCAGAGGGATTGAGTATGAGCTGCTCCAGGGAAAATTCCATCTGGGTACAAGAAAAATATTCTCCCCTGTGAAAGCAAACAATGCAGCAGGAACTGGTGCAGTTCCCTTTGTTGGGAATTTCAGGGTTCACCTTGCCGGGGCCCTGAGTGTTTTATTGAAGACCGTGTTTCCAGCACCAGGATGGAGCAGATGATGTCCAGTGGGGTTCCTCCAGTCTCAGCTTTCCAGTCCTGCTGGGATCTGCAGGTGAGGATCTGGAAGGGAAGGGTTTGGCTGGTGACGTGTGGCAGAGATGCTGCTGTTGTGAGCAGCAAAGCTGTTTCTGGGTTACACTACCTGTGTGAAATTTATAGATTATTTGTTTTTCCACAGAGCTCAGCCTTGTGTTCATGCTAGAGCGAGGTTTCCCTGAAATGTCTGTATTCCCTTCAGCCTGCTGTTGGGTTCAGAGGTGCAAATCTCTGGTTTCTGGGTGTCTCTTTGTCACAAAGTGTAAGGATTTCCCATTTCCCTTTAATTTTTGTGCAGACAGCTGTGAGGATGGATATGCTGGTTGTACTATTCCTCGATGGATACAGGAAGTTCAGGTTTGGTATCTCTGACAGAAGTTTTTCAAGGGGACTGATGTAATTTCTACCAAAAGGGTTTTTTTCAAACCCTTGGTCATTTAAATCTTTTGCAGTGTGCTGATCAGCATCGTTATTCCAGCACCAGATCTTGAATGTAAAGCTTCTACACCTGTTATTCCCGTAAATTCTCTTTGGAAAGGCCAGTGTGGCTCAGTATGGAAAACTTAAAATTATTTTAGGGTCACATTTCGCTGGGAACAACTTGGTGAGTGTGACTTTGGCTTCCCTTAGTGCTGTCAAGTCTGTCCAGTGCCTCGTTACCTTATTTTACATCAGTCCTGTGCTTTGCCTGACTCCTGTGGGAATGGAGCAGGTCCAGGCGTAGGAGAGCGGCTGGTGGGACAGTTCAGCACCTCTTTGGCTGTGATGTTGTTTTCCTCGCTGTCGTCGCAGGTATAATCTGTGGTTAATCCCCCAAGTCCAAACCTGTGACTCCCCAGAGGACCTGAAGCCTTTTGTTGGTTTTGATTTGCAGCCTTATTATAGACAAATTAATGTCTGTGAGTGACAGCAGGTCAGCCAGAGACGAGAAGAAAATGAGTAATTAACATATATTGGGTATTACTGATTGCTTTTATGATTATCTGGATTTTAAGGTATTAGCTGGAAAAATAGCTCCTAATCCCTTATTAAAGATAAAAGGCAAGTCATTAAAAGTAGGAGGTTGTTTTCAGTCCTGAGAAGCACTGGAAATATGTCTTGGCTCCGGCAGCAAACTAACCTTGAAAGCCTGTAATTCCAAGTTACTCAGCTTAGTTGTTCTCCTCGGCGAGGGAATTTCTGAAGTTTCCCATGTGCTGGGAGGTGGAGGGGATGCGAGACAAAGCGACCCTTGTCATGGGAGCAGCGTGCTTGGCACCGGGACAGGGCCCTTTCAAATATCCTCAGCATTACCCGAGCCCAGCCCAGCTGCCGGGCTGGGAACATTCGGCAGCTCCATGGGCGGTTATCCCAAACTTCAGGTTTCTGTCAGAGGCACGTCTCCTGTACAAGGCTCCTGTCGCACCCCAACTCCTTTCTACCTTCCCTATATCGTTGTGGCCATCTAACTGGTTTCCTGCCCACCTAACTGGTTTCGTGGCTGTGCACTGAGCTGAATCAGCAAAACAGAGTGGTCCAAGCCCAGAGCACTGATCCCAACAGGGAAGGGGGAATGAATGAGAGGCTGAAGTGCTGGGGAGGCACTAAAGCTGAGGAAGGGTGATGTTTCCCTCTTGCTGCTCTTAAATCCGGAATGTGTGCAGGGTCAGGAGGAAAGCAACAGCACCCTTTGCTGAGTTATAATAATCATCTGCAGAAACTTGCCACACACTAAGTCATTCTTAATAATCAAGTATTTTTGTGTTTTAAAACTAGTGCATTCCTTGTTTCTGGGTAATGAAATTTGAGCACCAGTAAAACCACAGCCTTTTCAGATTTATTTCCTGTATTTTAACAGTTCTGTGTTTCAACACATCGTGTTTATATACTTGTACTATACTTTCAAAAAGCAATTTAAAATGCACTGGGAGCAATTAAAAAGAAATAAAGATGGCATTTAACGACTCTAAGGAGATCAGTGCTTGTAAAGAGATTTACATTGGAGGAAATGCTGTTCTGATGGAACATGGTTTGGAAAACACTGCTCACTTCTGCTTTGCCCTTTTCATCCCGAGTTGTTTAAAAGATTATTGCTGGTACCTGGCTTATTTGTTCCCCTTATATTTTTTTTTTTTCACTGTTTGTTTTTTAAGTCCTGGACGATGTTTAAGGCCAACTGTGCTGTTGGCTGCTCAGTGCTTTTGATGCTGAGATGCTGAAGCCAGTTTTGTGCTTGAGGAGGGATCTAAAAAGTAGAGGTAGATTTTGGCTTTATATTGGGTTGGTCAGGGTTGATTCCCTGAATGCAAACGGAGCAGTGCAGCTTTGGGAATTGTTTTGCTGTTTTCCTCTGGTCTTTGTGGTGCTGGGGCAGCCTTTGTTGTTCGTAAATGTCTTCTGATATAAAGTTGGGTTTTTGTTCCTTTCACTTCTGATCTCATCCTCCAGACCATGGTGCCAAGCAGATCATTAATCCCAGCATGGGGTTTCCAGTCTCTCTTCATTACTACAAGTTGCTCTGAAAACCTGGCAAAGCGTTCAGGTTTGGGCAGCAGATGGGATGGCTGGAATGGAGATCAGCTATCTGGAATAGAATAAATGAGGTTGGAAGGCACCATCAGCAGGTCCAAACCTCTGCTCCAAGCAGGGCCAGCTTGGTAATTAAGTTATTAATGTTGAGTTCTAAGTTGTGGTATCGCGTCCGGAGCGCTCTGTCATTAGATGGAAGTGCAGGTATCCCAGAGCCCCAGGCAGGCACACTGGTTATTTTTCCCTCTCGTGGATATCTTTGGATCCTCGGGGCAGAGAATAGTTGGATCTCCTGGGGCTCTCTTTAAGCACAGGCAGTACAAAATTATTCTTGCCAAGCGCAAGGAATTGCATCTTCTCTCTCTCTTTTCCTGTGGTTTCATCCTCACCTGACATGCAGGAGGTGAGTTCTGTTGTATCCTCCTCCTCAGGGGTAGAACATAGGAGGTGACATGACCCTGTAAAAGACACCACTCATCATGTTCTGCCACTTTGGGGCTACACAGGGGGTTGACCATTAGGAAGGTCAGTGCTTATGCAAAAATCCCCCCCAGCCATTCGGTTCAGTCCAAGCCATCCCCAAACCGACCTCCTACTTGTGTTTTCCTCCCAAATGTCTAATAATTAACAAGCTGCTTAATGCACGACAAAAGACCAATTAACCTTAAAGCATTTAGTGAACTACATGTAAATTAGTTGTAAAAGTGTCTGTAAACATTAAATGTTAGGCAATTACATAAACCAATAATTGCTAAAGTTGCATTTAGGAGCTTAAAAGAAAGAAAGAAAAAAAAATCTGCTTAAGTAGCGCTTCAGAGAACTCTGCTAATGGTTTTGTTTTTAACTACAGCCACCCTGGTCCGGGTAAGTCCCAGCAGGCTGGGGCAGCTCAGATCCCATGTGTTTTTAGTCGTGGAAGCAAAATAAAGGCATGGTAACCTTGTACACCTTTGGAAACTGCACTGAAAACCTCCAGAACCTGGAGTCTAGAAATAAATGGCAGAAAGGTGGTAGGTGGTGTCCTGTTGGGTACCAATTCCTGGTGGTTTTGTGGATTGGTTATTGTTTTCTTTGGTTTCGGGCTGTACAAAACATCCCAGACCTGGCAAAAACTTCAGGACTGGGCAGGGCCTGGTGAGGTGTGAGCACAAAGGACTTGGCCACTCATTGCTGTTGAGTTCACTCCATCTTCTCTTCCTCATTCTGCAGCACCTGCCTCCCACGTTAGCCTTTGGAAAAGGCTAAGTGCCTTTCCACCCACCTGTGTGCTGGAGTTTCACATAAAGCAGCTGGTTTGCTTTTCTGCACAATTTTTAATCCCCTTAATTGGCCGCCTCACTTTGAGGTGGTCCGGGTCGCCCACTGCTTCTCAGGCTCCCGCTGCTAATGGTCTTAAATAATTCATTTTCCTTGTACTTATCCTCCAGGTTTTAGTGGAATCTTTCAGTTTGGTATTTTTGCTTTGACCTCAGCTTGTGTCGGACCCAGATGTTCCTAAATGGTGCAGTGAAGTGTGGCTTTGCCTCCTTATTCTGTGTATTTGTGCTTCCCTCCTGCTTTAGAGCCTCTTTGTTGTTTTGGTAAAAGTATCTCTCTGTGTGGCTCATGTTGCATTCCATAAGGAGTCTCCAAATGTGTCTCTAGATACCAGATTTCTCATTTTTCAGTGAAAAAACAAGTTGAGTTTGTTTGAACTCGCTTTCTTCCTCCCTCAGTTTTGGCAGTAGCCTTTCCTGGAGTATCTTAATTACAGTGCAGTCACTTACTGAAAGCTAACCTGTGCTTGGTTTTCCTGGATAAATCCATTGGATAATGGTCTTTTATTTTTCTTGCACACAATTTTACTAGTATAGATCCTGCTCATGTTCCTTTCCTAAAAGTGGAAATATATTATACTTACGTTTGTTTGATTGAATGTACAGAAGTTTGCTTAAAGCAGTAAAACCACCTTGCAGCGTGGGTGAAACCCCAGCAAATCCACTGGGTTTTTTCCACGATAATCATGCTCCGTGGAGGTTTAGTGCTCATGTAAGGAGGTGGGGGTGAGTCTGTGAAGCTCAGAGGAAAAAAGAGGCAGAAGCTTGAACTCCACTTGCCGTTGCAAGGGGAAACCAGTGAAGAGCAGGAGCTGCCCAAATGTCACCAGGCTTTTGAGAACAAGTTGAATTCAGGAGTTTCTGGGAAGCCAGTTGGAAGGAGTGTGCTGCTGGCAGCCTGGAGCCCTGCCGAGCCCGGAGTTAATGGTGGTTAATTTTTAAAGGCAGGGGCGAAACTGGTTATTGTGCCTGTGTCTCAATAGGGTCTTTCTGCTCCCGAAATGCCATTGCAAGAGCCCTTTTCTGAGTTGTCTTGACTCGGAGAGAAAAAGAAAATGCCCTCAGAGAAGTGATTTATGTGCCCAAAGCTTTGCTTTGCCACGCTGCTCACTGGCGGGGACAATTCCGTCAGGATGGTCGTAGCATTTCCGGGGATGCCAAGCGAGGGAAGTGCTGAGAACAGGATTTTTATCAGGATGTAAAATCTGGAATAAATGCAGGCACCCAAAGGGCAGGTCTGTAGAGATGGAGCTACCTGATGGAGCTTGCTTTGCAGCAGCAGGGAAACGTGAGGAAAACCAGCATCCACACATGAAACCAACTGGTTTTATAACCACCCTGTCAGGCCAAGTCCTGGTCCTCTCCCAGTCAATGGAAGCATTGTCTGGATTCTCAGGCTGGCTTTGCAGCTTCTTAGATAAGTGGCTGTTAAACATTCCGAGCCAAAAGGGCAGTTTGTCATTGAATGAAGCTTTTCAGAAGGTGGTGGAAAAATAGAAAAGCCGTTTTCAAAGCATCTCAAAGGAGCCTGGCACCTTCATCCTGCTGCTAGTCAAGGCAAGGTGGCTTCCTGAGCTCCAAATGGATTTAGGCTACCAAATTCACACATGAAAAAGTAGGTGGAGACTCCCTTTTTACAAGGAGTCACATGGAAAAGACAAGGGGTAATGGATACACCTTTCTCCTAGAGAGATTCTCATTAGACCCAAGAGGAAAGTTTTTCACAATGAGAACAATCAGCCATTGGGATAATCCCCAGTGATGTTCTTTAAGGGTCCCTTTCAACCCAAACCATTCTGGGATTCTAGAAAATAGCTATTTATACTGCGGCTTCTCTCTTCTGCGTGGAGTTTGAAGTGGGGCAGGTGGTCAGGAAGAAATACCAGCCTACAGAACCCTCCCCAACATGTGTGTCTTTTCCTCTTGTGCACCACTTGGTCCCTGCAGTGATGGTGAGGAACAATAACCCACATTTCTGTCCGTGCCTGGCATGGCCAAGGTGTTTGGCCACAGGGAAAACAGAGGGGACAGAATGAAAAGAGCTGAAAGCAAAAAGTGTGGGTGCCAGAGAGCCAGAGACGTTCAGTTCTCCTTGAAATACTGCCTGGCAACGGAGATGGGCTCCACTGCAGCCAGAGACACGGGACGAAGGGCTTGGCACCCACGGAAGCAGAGGGAATAAATAGGGAAAATCCTCGCCCGCCTGCGCGTGGCTTCCTCCCTCCGTGGGTGGGATCTGTCCCGCCGAGCCCCGTGGAAGGAGACTTCCAGAAGTGCTGAAGCAGTCCGAGCTGCTGTGGAGATTGATTGAACGGGACAGATAGACAGTGATGAAACCCTGCTTGTGAGAAGAGCTTAATAGGCAGAAAATTGGCTCTTGCAGCCCGAGGGCTGGTTGGAAAGCGCAGAGAGGGAAGTTTCTTCTTGTCACTGCATGGAAGCTTAAACTCAGGAAAAGAGAGCCCAGAGTTGTTATAGCTGTGTCCTTAAAAATGTCCCTGTACCCTCCCCGTTACCTAAAAGAGGTAAGTGATCAGTGATAAACTGAATTATAGTTTGGCAGGATGGCTTGTGGCTGATGCAAGGAAATGACACCACTTATTCAGGGACTGCAGCGCATCAAACCAGCTGTAAAATTGTCTTTGGGGAGCAACACTGCAGTGTTGGAAAAGAAAATGGTGGGATTTTTTTTTTTTTTGCTCACCACAGAAGCAGGAGTTTTTCTCCTGTGCTGTCTTATGAGGAGCACTTGCTTTGTGCCCACGTGGTGCAGTTGATGCTGATGGAGGTACAGGAGGAGCTGTGTGTGATCGTGAGTGATCTTACGATGTTTAAGATACCAAAACAGGACCCAGCAGGATCCCAGAGAGGATTGGACGGCACCAATCTCTGCAGGAGACTCTGAAAACCACACTGCTTTAAAAAGGGAAACAGGGAAAAGACAAAGAAGAAGGAAAATGCTGAGAATTAGGGAGCGATTTTTGAACTCTGTTCTGCGTGGCAGCCACTGTGCTTCTGTTTCACTGGTGACTGTTGTTCAGGTCCAAGGGAGGTGTGATGCCAGACAGCATCTCCTATCCATGTGACAGTGGGAAATGTTGCAGAGCTCCAAAGAAAGACAGGCTCTCTCTAGATGCTACTCTTTCTTTATTAACATCTTCTTGGCAACTGCTCAGGAATAGCTCCTTAAAAATGTGCTGCCGTAGCAGTTTGACACAACTGGAAGTAAGGTGGCTGATCTCCAGGACTAGTCCAAAAATCCCTTTGTTATCCATATTTTGTAAAGAATTGCTTGTGATGTACTTTGTATCAGGCTTTGTAACCAGTAGGGTTTGGGACAAGGCACAGCCTGTGTAGTTGATTCATAAAAATAAGGCATCACTGCCTTTGATACCATTTAAAAATGACACTTGGAGAATCTAGAAAATTTAAAAACAAGTGATAAAGAAAGAGAAATTTCCTGTCTTTCTAGCAGTTTGGAAGCCAGTCACTGCTGTGACATCTGGCTCTGGCATCCTCACAGAGAATTGTTGGTCCATGTACACCTGATTCCACAGCCTTGGAATCAGGAGCCTGGCATTGATGTGAGCAGGCAGAGCCTTGCCTTGTTAATATTCAGTCTGGCTTATCATGTGTCTGTGGGAGGCTATCCATACCCATTTCCTTGGGAATCTGCAGCTGCCTCTACTCCTGGCAGGTTATGCAGATATTATGGGGTTTGGCTGCAGCTGGAAAAAACAGGCAGTTTTCAAAGGCAGAGTCTCCCTCGAGTGGAACAACATTGCAAAAAGTTCGTTATTGGACTTGGGATGTAGCGTGTGGTGGTCTCTCCATCATAGCCATGTGGTTGGAATTGGCAGGCTGTCTTCTTCTATAGGCATTGCCTTGTAGGATAATGATCACCAGCTTTTCATGAGATGATGCTGGCTTTGTTTAGAAGGTTCTCACACTGATTGTTCACATATCACACCTTGTTGCCAAGAGCTATCTGCTATAGGTGAGTTAATTTGAGACATTTTTGGAAGAAGAGTCCTTTTTCTCTCCCTGTATCTCCAGGGAATGTTTCAGTGAAGTGTCTGTAGGCATAGGTTTGGTGTGTGATCCTGGCAGCACCCACGGCCAAGGGAGCTGGGAATGCTCAGCAAATTGTTACGTAAACGCTGCCGTTCTTCTGGCACTTGAGGGAACGTGGTATTAGTAAGCATTTGTCTAATACTGAAGATTTTTTGCAGATCAAAGACTTAATATATGCCACATGCTGCAGAGGAGCTTACAGCAGAACATGTACAATCGTGCAGTCCAATAGTCCAGCAAAAATGGATTATTCCAGAGCCAGTCAGTGCTGTTCACTATGTCTGGGAAGGGGCAGGATCGAAGGATGGGGGGATATTTGCTTCAAGATGTGTCAGGCAGCTCGAGCAGAATTCTCTGCACCCCGTAGTCGTGCAAGAAGTGGCCGAGGTGAGATCCTGGTGGCGCGGGGAGCGCTCCCCTCCCGGCTGCCAAGTCCTGCCTGTGGACAAGTCTAATCTGCCTCCCAGCCAGCCCGCCCCAGCACGGGGTCAAAAAGTAATCGCTCCTAAGCAAAGCAGCAAAACAAGCAAAAGAGAAATTCTCACGCTTGCTTAGGGTGATTAGCTGGAGAGCGGATCACCCCGGGGGGGCTCTGTGGGACCCTGGGAAAGGCCAGCGTGTGGGAATAGCATGGAGGGTCTGTGCTCCAGAAATGCTGGGCAGTATTGCTGGTAAAGCAGGAGAGCACCCCTTGCCTTACCCTGTGGCCTTGGCCCAGCGTGTCAGATGCCATCCAGGAGCTGGCAGAGGTGCCCACAGGGACTGTTGCCAATGACTCCTGGTTTTAGGTGTGATTCTGTTCAGGTTTGTGTTTCGAGGAAGCTGGTACAAGCGTGGGCTATCAGAGCCTCCCTGCTTGCCTTTATCTGGTGTCTTGTACTGACTGATTAATGCAGATTTAAAATTGATTTGGGTAATGAATGAATTTCAGAAAGAAAATGACTTTAAACGTGGTAGAAGTGTCTGCACAAGTGTTTCACTGCTCTGACTGTGGATGGATTTGAACTGAGCTTAGGCCCACTGAGGCGGCCCCGGAAAGGAACCGGAGTACGATCATGTCCTGTTTTAATAAGCCTGCTTGGAAAGCCCGTTTGACAAACGGCCTTCCTCAATAACGTTGCCACAGGCTCTGGGCAGGGATTTGCACCAGGTCTCTTGGGGATTTCTGTAGCTGCCAATGCACTTGGAAGTAACAGAGAACTTCCTGCCCGATGGTCCCTTTGGCCCCGGGTGGAGGAAGCAGTTGACTGAGGTGCAGTCCCAAGGGTCTTTAGAGGTGTCCCTGGTAACAGCACGCTGAAAAAGCAGGAGGAAAACTGTGTTGGTTGAGTGGAGAAGAGGTTGTTTTACTTGTATATCAACACAGATGGGTACCCCCAGTTCCCTCATCCCAAGGCAGCATCGTACACCTAGAGAGCCAGGCTGAAACCACCTTCCATCCACCCCCAGCCAGGCCCTTGGCACTGAAGCAGGAGGTGACTTTAGGATACAGGCCGATGCCACAAAGCCCCCCAGCACTTCCGTGTGTGGCTCTGCCATCGCTTTGGACAGTGAGGGAGGGCTCCCACCAGAGCCATTTTTGGAACAGGCCTGGGAAGTTCAGTTGTGCCTGATTGAGGTTGTCGTGCTAGAATGTGTCTCTCCCTATTTCCGAGCTCCCTGAGATTCCTCTCTGTTGATGGAGATTGATTTTTGCCTTTGGGAACCCGAGGGTGTACATTGTGCTCGGAATTGGCCTGAGCTGAACTAGGAGAAACTGCTGATGTGTTAGTTCCCTTCTGCAAGTGATGGATTTTATAAGCTGCCTCACGAACCGTGTGTGGCTGAAAGGCACAGGAAAGGGAAGAGAGGGAAGTGAGAGACATCACCTGTGGATGGCATTACCCACGTTGTGTCGGAGCATTTTACCCTCTCCAATTCACATCTAAATTCCTCTCCCATTCAGAGGAAAAATATAATCCCAGCCATCTACACATCTGTGGATTAGCCTTTTCTCTGCTGCGTTTTTCTGCTGACCATCAGGTTGTTCTCTTGAATGAGACAGCAAGGAAAAACCATATAAACCAGCTTAAGCGGCAGCAGCCGCTCCTGGCATCAGCAGTGCTGGTTCCAGCAGCTCCCGAACTGGACGGATGAGGTGGAAATGAAGGTGATGGCCAAGGCTGGGGCAGGCTGGCTCAAAAGGTCAGGCAGGGGAGGGCTCCAGGGGTCACCCCCTTGAGTTAATGACTCTCCAGTCCCTAAGCCCACGCTGAGCACAAGGTGTTCGTCCGGAGATTAAGATGAAAATATGTTCTCCTTGCTAAAGAGAGCACATAAACAACCCATAAACGGCCCATTAACCCACAAAATCGCAATAAAGAACATGTGGTCAAGCGAGCCATCAGGGACCTGTGACCCAGCAAACCCCTTAATGGGATTGTGAACCTTATCATCGGTGCTGAACATGGATAATGGGAAATTACGGCAAGGAAAGAAAGAAGGGGTGTTGGGTGATGGGCACCCGGGTTTCAATGAGTAAAATGTTGTGGAATGGACATGTTATGGGATGGAATATCAGGGTAACACTTTCACGTAATAAAACTACTTCAAAGTGACTCAAAGGAGACAGTTTTCCCATCGACTCCAGCAAATGCCTTCAGCAACTCAAGAAGCTGTGCTGTTCCTTCTCTTACAGCCTCTTCCATGTACCAGCCACTTCTGTGCTCCACGTTGCTTTTTGAAGCAATAGGATGGACATTTACTTGTTTTCTATCTGTGATGTTTGAATTCTGTTTGAATATAAAAGTTTATTGGGGGTCACTAGTGCAGTTTGAACAGGAGGACGATGGAACATGCATGGTACAGGTACTCTGCCATCTCATTCCACCCCCTGCTTGGGCAGGGACACCTTCCACTAGCCCAGGTTGCTCCAAGCCCTGTCCAACCTGGCCTTGGACACTGCCAGGGATGAGGCAGCCACAATTTCTCTGAGCAACCCATGCCAGGGCCTCACTACCTCACAGGGAAGAATTTCTTCCCAATATCCCATCTAACCCTGCCCTCTGGCAGTGGGAAACCATTCCCCCTTGTCCTGTCGCTCCAGGCCCTTGTCAGAAGTCCCTCTCCAACCCTTCTGGAGCCTGCAGGAAGATGAATGCCTCGTGATGGGAAGGCTGCTGTAGCAGTGGGACAAGGTACTTGGGTGCCCAGGGAATTCCAAAGGCATTTATGATCACAAATATACTTTCAATCAAAAAGAAATCTATATTATCTATGTTGCCCTAACTGATGAAGAAATGAATTTGCATCAACCTTTGCTGAATAATTTAGGAAGAAAGCTATGAAAGTTTATTTAAGGAAAAAGCAAAGGAGGAAAGGGCATGTTTGTTACTGGTTTTTCCCATCGCAAATTGAGATTCTGTTTACCCTGGAAAAATCAATGTGGTTGGACACCTGGTGTAATTAATTATTTTGCAAGAGACAGCCAGCTGATCTTTTGAAAAGAAAGGAGTTTTTAAGCAGGACTGTTCAAAGTTCATAGTCTGCTGTGTATCTCTAATGCTGATAAACACCCAGCAGAAAGGATGCCTGTCTTAAAATTTCCCGTGGCCACACCTTCGTTTTAAGGTGATACCCTCAGAAAAAGGCTGTAGACCCCAAGGAGCCCTCCAGCAAGGTGACTCCGGCGGCGTGGGCTCTGGTTGCCTTTGGGAGATGCCCTTAGACCTTGGGATGTGGACACACCGATGCTCGTGGGTTTGAATTTTGAATCACACGTGGTTCTTAACCAGGAAGGGGGTTTCTGCTCCTTTTTCTTGAGCTCTTAATGCAAATGGACTTTGCTTGTGCTGTATGTTAAACTTTTCCCTAAGCGGGCAGTCTTTTCCAACTGGGACCAGTTGTTTCTTTTCAGTGCACTGGTGCCTGACTAAATGGCATTGGGTCGCATTCTTCATGTATAGATGAGACAACCCTCCTGTTAAATATTCCTGTGTTTTCCAGCGGTGGGCTGGGGAAGTTCCTGCCTGCCTTGCAGGCCAATGGCAACCCAAACCTGACTGCCAGGGAGGGAGGGGAGAGCCAGCAATGGGATGCTGTGCCAGCACGCCTCAAGTTGGTTTGGCCGGAACTGGTTTTAGGTCATATAAAAAAGTGGGTGAAGGATCTGGGCTGCTCAGAGAGCGGCAGGTCCTCGGGCAGCGCCGTAGAGCACATTGGTTTTGAGCTCCTTAGCGCTTTTTTTACAAGGGCTACAAATTGCTGTAACATAGTTAAGGTCCGTAGGAAGGGACAAGTTTTCCTGAACTTTACTCCCAGCTTGAACTTGTCAGAAGTTCAGTGAGAGGCAAGGAAGGGGAGAGAGAGAGAGAGATAGAGGCTCCCTGGCTCTCGCCCCTGCGTCCGCGGCGACGAGGATGTCAGATGGCAAAGGCAGCCTGGACAAGCAGCTGAACGGCCTTGGGGAGCAGGGGAAGGAGAGGAGCCGCCTGTCCCTGGTCATCTCCCAGGCCCTTAACCGCAGTATTTTCACCTCTGCAGTCTCCCCCGCTGCCGAACGCATCCGCTTCATCCTCGGAGAGGAAGATGACAGCCCAGCGCCCCCGCAGCTCTTCACCGAGCTGGATGAACTCCTGGCCGTCGACGGACAGGAGATGGAATGGAAGGAGACTGCAAGGTGGGTTGGTTTTCCTTTACCCTGAATGGCGAGGGCGGCCAGCAGGACTCCTGTGGCAAATTCCTTTTTTTAGCATTCCGTTGGGTAATACCTGTGCTGCAGGACCATGTGGGGTAGCCACAGAAAGGAGCCTTCGTGGTTCAAATTACCTTTCTTTGATAAACAAGAGAACTGAGGGTTTGTTTAAATGTTCCTTTAAAGCAAAAACTAGGAAAAAAATGGAGTGCCAGTTTGATTGGAGTAGATTGCCCTGTGGAGAGACAACTATGGGCTTTGCACAGGGGGATGTGTCTTCTGGCCAGAGTTGCCAGAAAGTGAGTGCCTGAGTCAAAACTGCTTCAGCTCTATTGCCTCAAAGTAGCTCTTGAGCCTGGTCCCACTGCACCACCACAAGCAGGGAAATTTTGGCTGTCACTCTCCTTCCTAATGGTGAGATTAATTTTAAATAGGGAAAGAAACTTAAAGGTTTTGCTTGTGAAGAAGTTAATCAAGGTGTGTGTTAAATGCTAGATGGGGTTGCCTGCTTTGAGTTCCTTGGTTCTGTTCTTTGATGCTGCTATTTTTTTGGTCAAAAAGCCATTAAAAAAAAGGGAGTGTTTTGGATCTAGGTGGCAGAATTTACATGGAGTTTATTTCTAAATACCACTGAAAGAGGCATTGGATTGGATATGTGACCTATTCCCACTCACCTTCAGCGAGCTTGGGGCTTTTCCTTTTCCTTTATGGTGGCTGGGCTAAGCTCTTTCCCCACCTCCCACTGTTAAGGGCACCATCCTTGTTCATAATTAGCCCATGTTTGGTTACCTTAATCTTCTTTACCTGCAGTTTAATGAGCCACTCCACCACATACCCATTTACCCCCTTATCATCCTTCATTTATACTTCTCAGTCACTTGGGGAACCTATTTAACAACTTCTCACCTTTTACTCTTTAACTTCTGATTTGTTGCCCATCCTTTATTGCTTTTCTTTCCTCTTGTCATTAATTCAGTACTTTCTGGGTTTGGGTGTTATCACAGTTCTTTGGTAGAAGGACTGCATGGAGCTGTGTGTGGGATTCTCTCTCAGGCTCTTCTCCCTAGTTACAAGTCATAGGATGAGAGGAAATGGCCTCAAGTTGTGCCTAGAGAGGTTTAGCATGGATATTGGGAGAAATTTCTTCACCCAAAGGGTTGTCTGCCCAGGGTAGTGGTGGAATCCCCATCCCTGGAGTGATTTAACAGGCACAAACCACCCTCTTGTGCCCCTTGGGCCCTGGAAACTGCACCAGCAGCCCCAGCAAGGCTCCCCTGGCACTGGACGCTTCAGAACTAGGTACCTGTCAGCAGCAGTGGCTCCAAGGGGCTGAGATTTGCAAGAAAAACCTGTCCCCAGTGCACTTGGTGGGCTCCAGAATGATACCCCGTGCCTGGGAGCCATGGGCACAGTCCGTGTGCTCTGGAGACAGCTCGTATCTCTGCCAACCGGGAGGCAGAAGGCATCTTTCATTTTGTAATTTTAGAGCTGCAGAAAGGGTTGTGTGAATGGTGTGTTGATATTATCACGTGTAAAAGGGTGAAGGATATAAATGTACTGCCTGGCAGAGCTTATGTAATTAAAAAAGGCCATAATAGAAGTTTAAAAAAAACTCTGTCCATCACCCCACAGTCCTGTCATTTCCTTTTCTCTGTGGTTCTATCACCTTCCTGCCATCTCCCTGCCTTATAGAACAACAGTCCCCACCCTATAGTGGCATCTTGGTCCTCAGAAGGTCCCACTGAGCCTCAGAACAGTCTGGGGCCTCCAACTGCTGCAGGTTTTTTCCTTTTCCTACTTTGGTTTGTATCCTGTGAGTACTTCTGGAATGCAGGCATTCCCAAGCTAGCACAACCTGGTTAGTGGAAGGTGTCCCTGCCCATGGCAGGGGCTTGGAACAAGAAGAGCTTTGAGGTCCCTTCCAAACCAAACCATCCTGTAATTCCTTGAATAGAGCAGGCATTAGTTCACCCAGGTTTGCAAGCTAATATTTGTTTTATTGTGTTGATATTGTGGATTTTCAGTGAGAAAAGTAAACAGAAAGCAAATATTGATAGTTGTGAGTAATCGCTTTCCCTGGAAGGACAAACACTTGGTAATTTTCAGCCTTCCTGCTGTTACAGGGTAAATATGTCTCAGTCCGGCATCCCACAGAGCCCCGGAAATGCACAGATTTGCATCCCCCCAGGTCCCAAAGGTGTCCTAGGAAACACCTATTTTTTGTGAACTAGAAGAACTTTATGAATTGGAGATGAAAATCAATCTTTTAGCTTGAGTTAAAAAGCAGCTTTAAAAAAACAAAGTCTCAAAAAGAGATTATTGCAATTGTAAAGCATAATTGATTAATCCCAAAGTAATACATTTTTCAGGATTAAATACAATTTACTTGCTGTTAATAATATTCTTTTGAAACCATTTATGAGCTTCCTTACCTTTACCTTTTTGTGGGGGTTTTGTCTTAGTAATCCCCTTTTGTTAGTCACTGGAATTTTCATTTTCCACATATATTAAAATGTGTCTGAAGAAGGGATTAAAAAGCACTTCTGCTTTTGCCATCAGGGGATATTGAAACACCTTCTCCTGCGCCCCCACTTTACATCAAAGCTGTTTCTGGGTGCTGTGGTAAAGGAAAAAGGTCTGGACCAGGTCCCAGCTGCCCATCCCTATGGACTCCAGGCTGGGCACAGCAGAGCCAAGGGCAGGGTCAAGGCTGGAGGGGGAGGTGGGGGTGGGCTGCAGCCCGAGGAATTGGACTTGGTTTTAGGGGTGTAAGGTATGTTTTGCTCAGACCAGGATTTAACCTTTGCTCTCACCTTCCACCAGAGATAAGCTTTCTGGGTTTTTCAGACCTGCTTGGTTAAATCATTAAACAATGGCTGGAGGGAAAGAACGAGCCCCTCAATTTGTGTCTTGTCCTTTGCTGGCTCACTTGTTCTCTAAGAACACCTTCAGATGTGGTTGGGATGTGCTCCTGTCCATGGCACAGCAGTATTCCATGCTGCAGAGTTCTGGCAGTGGCTGATTTCAGAATCCTTTAGGTTGGAAAAGCCCTCTAAGACAATCGCGTCCAGCCAGTAACCAGCACTGCCAAGATACTCAAGGACAAGCCACCTTATTTCCAGAAATGCTGATTTATTTCCCTGCAAGGAGCCAGCAGCTTTAACCCAGTCCTGTTGCTCTGCCCTCTGTAGATGGATCAAGTTTGAGGAGAAGGTGGAACAAGGTGGGGAGCGATGGAGCAAACCGCACGTGGCCACCTTGTCCCTGCACAGCTTGTTCGAGCTGAGGACGTGTATAGAGAAGGGCTCCATTATGCTGGACATGGAGGCCTCTTCCCTCCCACAGGTGGTGGGTAAGTACACTTGCCTTGGCTCTTTCCCTCGGCCCTTCCCCACCAATTTTTTTAACCCTGATATGGTTTTAACGGTGGTTTTAATGTAAAAGCGCTGCTTTTTCCATAAAAGAGGAAAAGAAAGAATCCTCCAAGGAATAAGAGGGAAAACTAGAAAGCCCTAGGCTGTGTTTAGGATGGGGCACTCTCCCCTAGCAAGGGAGAGGAGCGAGCAGCCCCAGCACTAGCTGGAGCTCCACCCCATGGAATTGGAGGGCAGGTTTCTTGCTGTCAAAATAGCTGTGGCCTGGAGTGACGCTCAGTGACATTGCTGAGAGCCAGATCATGCTCCCCGTGGCACGTGAGAACTCACAGAAAATAAACTTTCAAAGTGAGCCATCCAGTGGAGGGACCAAAACAAAATGCTGAATTTAAAAGCCATTATGTGAGGAGGTGTAGAAGAGCTAAATGAAATATCTGCCCCCCTCTTCCCCCCAAAAAAAACAACTCAGTGCTTTAAATTATCTTCTCAGGAAGCAAGGTCAAAATTATCCCGGCATGGAATTGTCAAATACAAGGAGTTGCACTGGTTTGTAAGACCTGGAATTACAAAAGCTGCCTCTGGTGTTAAATGCAGAGTTTTGAGCTTAGTTTTGTAAGTGCTTTTGGTGGCATTTATCTTCCTTTGCTTTTGTGTCTGTGTATCCAAATGCACAGCTTTGCAAAGTTTAACAAAATGAACCCCCCAAAACCTCTGAACTTTTAGGCTGAAGCTGAACCTGCTTCAGAAGCAGCAGCTGATGTCCGTGGTCTGGAACCTTAAACCCTCAAACATTAGATTTCCTTTTCAAGTCCCTTTGAGATGTCACCTTCAATCTCCTGCTTCAATTTCCAAATTAAATCTAATTCCTGGGAGATTAAATTACACGTCAGTGACTGCTGTTGCTGTGACACTGTGACACCATCCTGAGCAGGGTATTTTTGCTGGTCCAGACCCTTAATCAGACAGGTAGGGATGTCCAGGACTGGATTTCCAGGATGATTTAATCACGATCACTTGGCTAGTGTCTGGTAGTGACACGTAGGAAAGGAAAACTCCAAAGAAAAGCTCTCTTTGTTGTTTGTGTTATGTCAAGAAGAGGGAAAGGAAGATGCCAGATAGAGAAGGATAAACTTAATGAAGGTTCTGAAGAAAATATTCCAAAAATCACTAACCAAAGCCATGTACAAGGAAAGCTATAGAAAAATGACACTTTACAAAAATCAACCTTTTCCTGAACATTTTGTGTAAAGGTACCTACGTGCATGTACCCACCCTGTCCTAATTTGGGAGGAACAACTAGTCTCTTCCCTAGGCATTTGGAGAGGTACTAATTCTTGGGCAGCACGCAGAGGATGACTTTCTGACTCACTGAGTTAGCAAATGTGATGTGTGTCCTGCCTCCCCCTTCCCATAACTTTTATTATTAGCACAAATAAAAGTTACCAGCAGACAAATAAGAGCTGCCACTTGCCCTCGGGGGACAGCGCGTGAATTCAAGTCATCAAGGAATGACTTCGTGTGAGATTTAATGCGCAGTGGAGATCCTTCATACATCTGGTGACCTTTTTGCCTTTTTCCTCTGGGATAGGGCAGCAGAAAGGAGGGAATTGGTGGGAAGTGAGCAGGCTTCGAGGGGGCTGGGAGCCTTTTCTCCTGGTGATTCTGTGAAAGGCAAAGCCATGTAACTCATCCTGTGGCAATTAGAGCAAGTTCTGCCGCTCATAGTTGCCATCGCTTCAGTCCTGCAAGTGAATGATTTAATTAGTTGCTCATCTCCAGCATTTTTTCCTGTCCTGAGATTAGGTTTTACTGGGGGCCCGTGAGGTGAACTCAGACCTTGTTGAATCCGATAGAGGTTTTTCCATGTGATTTTTGGGAGCACAATGGCACTTGCCACGGAGTTGTAGCTTCTTCATGAAAATCTAGGCTCAGAGCTGATTCCCTTCCAAACTAAGAACCAGCTTACCCTGGGTACAGGTGATTTGAAATAGGATTTGTGGCATGTAGGAAATAGAAAAGGAAGTCTCAGTGCAATACCTGTGTGTTGGTGGCTCACGCTGGATGGAAATGCTTGTGTTACTTTTCCAAAGAAGTGTCTAAAAAAGACTCCCAGAAAAATAAAACCTGGTTTTGAGATGGGGAGCAAAGCCCTCAAAAAGGTGGGGTGAAAACAATCCGTCCCCCTCTCCCTGCTCTCCCTGGAAGCAGCTGAGTTTTGAGCTCTGTGGTTAATTTTGCCCTCCTCTCCCCTGCCCTTCCTGTGCCTGCCACAGAGATGATCGTTGACAATCAGATCGAGACGGGGCTGTTGAAACCCGAACTGAAGGACAAGGTCACCTACACGCTGCTCAGGAAGCACCGGCACCAGACCAAGAAATCCAACCTGCGCTCGCTGGCTGACATTGGAAAGACCGTCTCCAGTGCAAGTAGGATGTTTTCCAACCCCGATAATGGTAATGCAGAGGCTAAGTGGCTATAGCCTTCCCTGTCACGGCAACCCACCCAGCCCAGCCCAGAACTAACTGCGTGGCCCTGACAATGCTTCTCTAACCCCGAGTAGCATAGCGAGACCCGTGCTGATGGCACATCAGCAGTGGGCTCTGGAGGCTGCTTTGGCCCTGGCACGGCGCTCTAACCACATCTTCACTGGACTGAGAGGGACAGGAGGGCAGGAGGCAGCAGCTGGGGAAGGCAGAGGGATGCCCTTCCAGCTGCGTGGAGGAGATGATGTAGGAGCAGCGACAGGAAAGAGGGGTTTACAAAAAACTCTGATGGGACCTGGACCTGAAAGGCCGATCACCCGAAATGTTTGGGCAGAGGCGAAGCTTCCATGCACGTTCCGTGTCTGTAACAGACGGTGTCGGTGGCACTCCGAATCAAAAATGAGCTGGCAGTAATATCTAGCTTGCATTTTATTGCTGTACAATCATTGTCCAGTGGGGTAAAGCTGATTTCCATCTTGCTTTATTCGTCCTGAAATGGTTTTGTGGTGTGTGTCGTGACTACGTCTCTTTTTGTCTCTAAAAAGGGTGTAATAGGTAGTGCTGTGTTGGTAGTGGTGTCCCTAAATGAGAGTGTGTGTGTGGATGCAGACAGCTACAGAGGCCTGGGCACTGACTGTACTTGCCCCTGCATGGAGATTTGGGGTCTTCTTACTCATGGTAATGAAAAAAGAGGAGTTTTGAGCCTCTCAACTGTCTCCTGTGGCAGTCTGGAAATTGGGCTAAATGTTGCCATTTTAAAATACCCAGGAACAAAAGCAAGTGAAGAAATTATTTTCTTCTTGCTCCACTGAAGGCCTCTGAGCTTGCTGCGTTCTGCTGCTACAACTCACCCTAACACCTCTCCCTAACCTATTATCACACTGCATTAATATTTCCTACTTTGGATCGTCCTTTCCTTTTGCAACAGGAGTGTATGTGCCTGTGGAGAATATTTATTGCTCTTGATGATGCCTCTTGTCATGTACGAGTGCCTGGATAACACAGTCATTGAGCAAGTAACCTGAACATGCAATAACGTGAACCGAGGGAATGTTCTAGGTGAATATCCCTGCAGGAGGGACTGGGTTCTGGGAAGCACTGCAAGGAAATTCTGGCTCTGGGGAAGGGCTCAGCATGGCCAGATGAGCCCTCACGTTTTCACTCAGCCCTTGCTCATTTTTCATGGCTCTGGGCATCCTTTACTTTGAAATCACCTAAAATCCAGGTCATTCATTTCTCGTTCTTGTTTGAAAGGGCTTCGCAGGTCCTGGTTCAAGTTGGACTAATCTCCAGGAGTTCTATCCTGGCTCTGGCCTTCAGCCACTCCTTTCGTGTTGTTCTGCCTCTGTTCCCCCACCTGAGATGTTTATATATAACACATTATATTCCATGACAATTCAAGTGCTTTGATACTTTAGGAGGGCGAGACTGACATACAGAGGGAAATACCTCATGAATAGTTGTTACTGTTATTTATTATTTACACTTTAATGAAACAGTAACTCCAGAACGTGTTCGATCAAGTTCTGCCTCAGATTCAATGAGTGCCTCTCATGTCCTTTAGACAGATAAAAATTTAATGAGGCCAACAGGAGTGCAGCTGTCTCTCAACATGGCTAATCACCGTAATGCACATGCCTCCAGCCCCAAGCGCTCCTAAATTTCCCTCGAGTTCCTTTCCAGGTAGGTGTTCGCTTTCACTTCAGTGTCAGTGAAACTCCATCCGATATTGATGCTGCCTCTGGGTCTGTGGGACCCTCTGAGCATCCTCCTCCCCAGGTACAACAGCTTTATGGGCTGGTGTTGCTGCTGCCCGGCTCAGCAGGGACACCTTCCACCAGACCAGGCTACTCCAAGCCTGTCCAACCTGGCCTTGGACACTTCCAGGGATGGGATCTATTTGTTAGATCTGAAATCTGGAAATAGCCCCTGGGCCTTGGCTCTCGAAGATCCTGAAGTGCCTGTACCTCACTTAGTTCAGAGCACCTAAAGAACTGAAGTCTCAGGGGCTCCAAAATGTTCTTATTTACACATGTTGATTGTTCATGTTGATGGAACTCCTGCAGGGATTTTTGACAGGTGCATGTCTGGTTTTGTTGAGTGGCTTTGTACAAGTTCTTTGTGTCCCTTCCTGGCACAGCCCATGTCCTGGAGCAGTACGTAACACCTGGGCTGGAGCTCTCCAGCTGGCACACCTTGGGCTTTGCCACAGTATAACATGGGCTGTGTGGTCACTGTCCCTTCTGCAGGTGCCCGAGGTCTGCCTGATTGATATTTACCAGCCCTCTGTGATGACATTTGCTATCCATTTTTGACATTCTTCTTTCAGAGCTTCGTGCCTGCCAGCGTTTTGTATAATTTAACACCTGTGGGAGCCTTTGGCAAGTGAGAAAACGATCCACTCCTACTAAACCCAAACTGGCAGAGGCTGTAGAAAACTGCGATGTGTTTTAAGTGTGTGTGTTCAACCACCATAAATAATGGCACGATCCCATCACTGCGTGGGTGCTGCCTGTGCTGCCCAAACTCCTCCTGAGCCGTGTTAGTTCACACTGTGCTGCCAGAGGGGTTTGGAAACACTTGACTTGAAATAACAGGCTGTCTGCACAGTGCTGGCTGAGGCACAGAGAGGAGGGTACCTGGCTACAGGTGAAAACTTCTCTGGAGTCTTTATTCTGTGTATTCCACTATCCCAGGTTGCTCCAAGCCCTGTCCAACCTGAACTTGGACACTTCCAGGGATGGGGCAGCCACAGCTCCTCTGGGTTCAGCTTTAGTCAGTTCAGTGATGTTTTTTTTCACATGAACTGCACCCTCAGTCCCTTTAGAGAGTTAGCAATGGCACCAGCTGAATAATATCAGCACAGAGGAGAGGAGTTGAAGTCAGAAATGAGATGTTTTCCAAGGAAGGCTTGGAAAACCCCTACCAGTGTACGTATTGGCATGACTGGAAGCTTTGCAGACTAAGGTGGGCATCTCCAAGCCCAGATTGGTGTGCCTGGTATGTATGCATGGGGTCAGGGTGCTCAAAATTGGCTCCTACAGGGACGTGACCTGATTTTTGTTGTCAAAAACCTCTTGTTACTGATGGTGCTGCATCCTGGGATGCTCAGCACCACCAGCACTGCAGCTGCTCACTCGCTTCCTTGAGATCTGCTTCTGAGATGCCTCAATTTTAGACACCGGGGATGGAAAGCTGGCTCCAGCCCTGCCAAGATGGAGCTGCGGAGGAGATGTTAGGATCTAAATGAGTGGGCTTTGATCACCGCAGTGTGCGCATCGAACTCTCTCCTTGCCTGGCTTCCCCCCTGCTGCTGCTCCAGCCTTTCTTCCTCGCATAATTTCATTTTCCTTTCTTTTAACTTTTCCCCTTTGCTCTCTTCCTGCTCTTTGCTGCTGCTCCTGTCTCCTGCTTGCCGGGCACAAGCACGCAGCCCGCTCGAGAGCTCCGTGCCCTGCCTGGCCACCCGCACCTTGGATGATGAACTGGGAGTGCAGCGCAGCCCCAGCGTGGGATGGCTCAGTAAGTCCTGGGCAGGGCTCAGGGTGGGCTCAGGGCTGGGGGCCAGGAGAGGAAGAGGGAACTTGCCCCAGCCGGGCTCCTAACGCTTGCTGCTGCACTAACAATGGGAAAAGCATGGATGTGTTCCGTGGGGAATGGGGCTGCTCTGGCTGTTTCTGTTATCCCCACTGTCCTCTCCACTGCTCTGTTTTGCTCTGTTTTCCTTTTTTCTTTCATCTGGAATGAAGCAGGTGGGTCAGGCCATGCTCCCCTTCTGAGGGAGGTCTAAGCTCTCTGGTGGCATTTTTTTCATCTAGAGAAGTATTCTTTAGCAGTTAAAGGGGTTTGAATATTTTAACTTCCATATAAATTAACCTCAAAAATAGGCTGTCGGCTTGATCTCTCAGGGATGAGTTGGACTGTTGTGCCTTTTGTAACATCTGATTTATCTAATTGCGCTTGGCTTCAGCTGTGCCAATGTGCCAATGTTCCTGGACGTGGCAGGAACACACAGCAGGTATAGTGTGGTTCCAGGTGGCTCACAAGAAGGAATACTTTCAGTCTACCCACGTGTTGTAAAGAAAACCCAGCTCCGGGGAGTCCAGAGCTTTTTCTTCCCACTCCTTCGGTTTTTCACTCCCGGTGCTGCTTTATTATTGAGTTTGTTTGTGCTGGGAGCTGATGAGCACTGAGAACTTGGACATTCCTTTTAGTGTGAATATCAAGTCAATATTGTCTCAAAGCATACTTGTTTGTCGCTTATTTGTTTGTGTTTTGGTCGGTTTGGGGTTTATTTATTTATTTATTCTACTGTGTCTCTGGGGATTGTCTCCGCCTCCCTGGTGAATTTGATGTCAGGAATTGGTGACTTTTGTCCTGTCAGTGTGGTGCACATGTTGTTCTAATCAGTGCATTGCTTAAGGTTCATGAGCTTACTTAAGGGGCTCACTGGAGTGAGGGAGATGTTTATTAGGGGCTGTTGTGAAGGACCAGGAGCTGCCACTCTCCCTCTCTGTGTGAGCTGTGTACAGTGTCTGGGATGCTGAGGAGGGCAGGTGCCATCCACGTAGAAGAACTGAGGTGAGGGATTTGCACCCTTGGAAGGTCCCAGCTCTGTGGAGGGATGGATTTGTGGTGGGTCCTGGGTGACCCAGTACCATCAGTGTCAGCAGCCTGGTGCTGCTTTGCTTTTTCTCCCACAGGCAGGAGTTATGGAAGGTCATTGGACTCTTTTGCTGTCCTGGGAGTCACAGGAACGCTGTGAGTCGGAGATGACGGAGCATTAGCATCTTAAATCTCCCATGTGCCACATCAAGTGACAGAAAGCAGCCTGTCAGGGTCTGGAATTCCCCCCATCAACCTCCCAAGGAAAGGTGTTGCTGTAGCCTGAGCCTCTGTGTTCTGACCAGATCCAAACAGGTGCTTTAACTTGTGTTGGCCTTGTTCCTACAGGCAGCCCAGCCATGGCTCACCGAAACCTGACTTCCACCAGCCTGAACGACATCTCAGACAAGCCTGAGAAGGACCAGGTAAGCTCCAGGTCCAGCCTTCACTTGAGGATGTGTATGGAGAGGAGCTGGGTGTTGAGGAAAGGGCTCTCTGTACTTTAGCATGGAAAAAGAAGAGGGTGAACAAGCATTTTTGAGCCCTCTGACTGGATCCTCCGCTTTTTAAGCACCAGCCCTTGAAAACAGCAGGTTAAACTCTTACAAGGTCTGAAGCAAGTGACACCACATAGACTGCCTCTTGCTGATAGCCATGAGAAGGGAGGGAAAATATCCATGGCCTGATGGAGTTCTGATCCTCTTCCTCCTGAAGGATTACAAGGGTCCTGCAACACCCCAGGATGAGTGTTCACAGGGACTATGGGATAGAGCAGGAGCACGCAGGGGGCACGTGTCCCTGCTACAGCAGCTGGTGGAACAGGGAAGGTGACTGTGCTGACAGGTGACATGGAAGAGCAGCTCCAAAGTGGAGTAATGAAGTAAAATTGGCCTTTAGTACCGAGTCTCCATGGATCTGACCCCTTTCTTAGACTAGGGTAATGTTTGTGCTGTGGCGTACGGGCTGTCTTTGTCTGTGCTTCCGTCCTTTCCGAAGGCTGCCGGCTCTGAGGGGTAAGAGTGAGTTTATTCCAACTCTTAGAAAACTGGTGGCTGAATGAGGTCTCTGTGCAAGTTTCAAAAAACCTTTTGTCTGGGTTCAAAAAGTGGGTTATTCTCAAAGCTTGGCTGTTTCTTTCGGAGAATCCCTTTTTTTGCCCGCGTCTTTCAGCATTCCCTAGTCCCATGGTGATTCCGAATGCAAATGAGAGTCCCTTTGGAAAATTATTTGGGTAAGACAGCATTGCTGGCCAGTTGAGAATGACTCCAGTCCTTCAACAATGGCTGGTCACAACCGTCTGTAGGTACAACCTTAAAGGGACACAGCAACATAATCAAGGTAGAAAAGTGAGGTCAGAGTAATTAAATATTTTAAAAATAAATAGATATTCACATAAATAAATATACTTTCATGGAAAGAGAAGGGGGGCAGAGTGTTTTGCACTGACCTCAGTGTCATGCAGTGTTGTAGCCTCATCTGTACTGACCGGGTTTCTAAAATACCTGGTTTCCTTTAAATTCACATAGCCACACCTGGGGAAAGAGGAAGATTGTAAAACAGCTTTTTGTTGTTGGACAGACTGCTGGTTTATATTTTTAATCCCATTATAACTGGGGTTTTATAGCTAGACCAGCCCGAAGCTGGGGCTGAACATTGCAGCAGCTTCACAGCTCTCAGCAGTGCAGACAGGCCCCATTGCCCCTCCTGCTCCAGTGTCTCTGGCCATACAGATAATGGACTTCTTGTGGAGAATTGGGTATAAAAATAGACGTTTTGGTAACACTAATAGGAAAATCTGTTAATAAATCCAGTTTGGGAGCACGCTCCAAAGTTTTTAACTTCCAATGTAGATAATGCCTGGCTGTTGGTCGTCAGAACCATTACTTGATAAGTGTCGAGTTCCAAAAAGCCTCTCAGTTAATTAGCCTGTGTCCTGCTGATGAACTTTGCACACTGGGAGCCATGTCCCCTACGCCTTGAGAAATCACCTTAGAGCTCAGTTTTTGTTGCTGACTGACTCAGACTCCTGCCTTGATAAAGTTTGTGGCATTGTGGTGATGCCTGGCAACTCCCTTGAGCAGAACTCAGCGTGCCGTACGGGGGGCACAGCAATAATCCATCATGTTTCCACAACAGGAGCTGGAAAGGGAACAGGTTTTCTTGCTTTGGCAGCAGAGTGACTGGCTTTTGTTATTCAGGCATCCCATCTGGGAACTGGACAGTTAGTGAGGCCATACAGGGAGGTGGGAGTCTGCTGGAGACACAGAATATTCCAATTTTTATTTACTCATGTGAGTAAGAACTGCAGCCGGTGAGGTCAGTTGACAACAGTTGCTTGGAGCAGGACTGCCTTCCTACATCCTTAATCAGTCCCTGGTTTTGCAGAGATAGAGGATTGTGTCCCCATGCTTTAAAGGAAGGAAGGCTTTGAGCTAACTTATCTGTACCTTTGGGAACTTCCCTGACTTCCTACATCCTTAATTTTCAGTTTTGCAACCTTTAATGCTATTTGGAATGGTGCAATTAACAGTATAGGTATTTTGTAGCCAGATTATTCCTTTAATCTGTGGCTTCCCTGCTCCTTTGCTCTGGATATGTTGTAAGGTTCAGGTTTCACATGGGCTCGTGCCCCTTGGACAGTTGCCTGTCAGAGATCTGAGCTGTCAGAGAATCCTCCCAGACTCATCCCTCCTGCTGCTCTCCCAGCAGTGCCAGGCAGCTCTGCCTGGCTCAGGGGTGTTATTTATGAATACTGAATCAGGTAGTTTGCATCAGCCAGCTCTCTCTGCCATGGGAATGATGGCTTGATCCTTTGGGATTGCAAAGAGGCTGGCTCAGCATCCCCAGCGTCCTGCAGGAGCCGGCAGGGCCCTGACTCAAACCGCTCCGATGAGAAAGAGCTTCAGTAGCGGCCCACAGACTTGGGGGTTGCTGTTTTGTCATGTCTTTGCTTTGGGCTTGTTTGGAGTTTTATAAGGATAATTAGGGAAGAGGAGCTGTATTCCCTTTCATTGTGTTTGTGTTGGCAGAGCACTGCTCCTGAGGTCGCAGCACGGAGAAGGCATTTGCCTCCATTTGTTTTATTTTAGGAGATGTTGGCTGCAGGTAATGGCCTGGGCATTCACAGCTGGAGAGACAAGTAGTGGCACTTGGGACAATTTATACTTCTCTTCTGTTTTCTAATTAATACATGAGCATCTAGGCTTCTTGCTCTCTCCTGGACTCCCAGCTCTCTGCTGCCAGATGCATCAGTGGTGTCAGTGCCATGTCCGTAAAACCAGGACTTCTCACGGCAGTAGAATTCCTGCAGCTCTTGAAGGTCAAGCTCTTGGATCAAGATTTTCTTTAACTCTGTATTCACAGAATCCCAGACTGGTTTGAGTTGGAAGGGACCTTAAAGCTCATCTTGTTCCGCAACCCTTCCGTGGACAGGGACACATTCCATTATCCCAGGTTGCTCCAAGCCCCATCCAGCCTGGCCTTGGACGCTTCCAAGAATGGGGCAGTCACAGCTCAGTAATTCAAAAAACATTTAAAGCTCTTTTTTTCAGCTTATGTGTGAAGCAAAGGGGTTGAAAGGAGTCCTCTGGTGCCATGGTGCCAGCAAACCATAGGAGACTGGGGAAGTTCCTACTGCTGTCCCCACTCCGGTCCCTCCTCCCGTGAGAAATCCTTTGGCCGTGCTCTATTAGAATGTCCTTGGCACCTCTGAGTGGCTGAACCACCAGGACTCCTCCAGTGCTCAACATGTAAAATGAAGGAACATGAAAGAAAATCTGTTTTCCCAGGGACCTGCTATTCCTGAGCTGATGCAACAGCATATAGAAAGGGAATGTATGTTGATATACGGGGAGTTTCCTGACATGGCGTTATCTCCGCTTCCCAAGGGCTTGGAATTGGGACAAACCTGGCTCTGAATGAATGTGGTCAGTGAGAGGGAGGCACAAAACCCTCCCTATTTGTTGTGGTGTGGGCACTGTGTATTCAAAGCAGTGTTTCCATATCAACAGGGGATCTGTGCCAAAGCCAGCACTGCAGTTAAAAAAGAAATTGGCCTTGTTGAGAGAAACCCTCCTGCCTTTCCCGGGGACTAGTAGATGGGGAGGGCACTGGCAGGATCCCACTCTTGGGAATGCAGTCCAGTGATTGATAGTGGGAGCCATTCACTGCTTTTCCTGTTTGAACATCTCCTCACCTCCACAGTTGCAAGCAGACATTCCCAATTTTGAGGTCTGTCAGCCTGGGTGACCTACTTTCACTCCATGGAGCTCCAGTGGAAATTATTGTTTTCCAGTACAGATCACTACCACCTTTCTGGAGAGAAGGAAGAGTTTCCAGGAAGTTTAGTTAACTGGGATTTCCTTTACTTTGGCCCTTTTTCGTGGTGCAGAGAGCAGTTTTGCTTGCCTGGTTTCTCCCCATATCCACAGTGCGCTGCTAAAGTATCCCTGGGTGATGGAGCAGCCTGGAAGGTCCCCCTTGAGTCAGGTGTTCATGGAATAAGTTATGGGAAAGACTATAAGCTATATGTGAGCAGATACAAAAAGCAGAGAGACAGAGGCGGGTTCAAATTCCTGGGGGAATTAACCTTCCTTAAGTGCTACTTAGGAGTGTGTACTTAGGAGCTGCTTTCATTTCCGATCGATCCGAAGTGATGATGATTGGAGTGTACATTTAAGGAAATTGGAATTTTCAGGTTGCTGTGCCTTTTTGCAACTGCAGTGCTGGGGACCTGCGGCCTTCAGCACTAGTGGTCAGGTTGGAAGGATGCTCAATTTGGCAGAGTGCAGGGGGAGGTGAAGCTCCCTGCTCCCGGGTGCTGCTGAGGACTTAAATCTTTCCAAAGCTGCTTCAGAGAACGGTTCAAATGGATTTTAAGTGCTGACTGCACCCTTCCCATCACCTGTCTGATAAATGATTTAAGGAAGTGGTGAGTGGTGCTGTAAAACTCATTTGGAGCTAAAAACCCCCACTATAATAGCAGCTCTTTGAAATTAGTCATGGTAGTTTGCTGTGCTGGGCCAGGGGAGACTGAAGGGGCCAGAGCCTTTGGCATCGGGAGCTGGGCAGTCACAGGAGTGGAGACTCTGCAGGTCAGTTCTGGCTCAGAAAATCACCTGGGTTTGGGCCATGTGTTCAAACCAGGCCTGGTGTTGCCGAACCATCCTTGTTCAGCAACGTTGGCCAAGTGGATTTGCCACCTTCCCATTGTTTTTTTAATCACCACTATCCTCCCAAACACTGTCTATGAAAGAACTGGTAGCACTTTTCAGGATTCCTCCACAGAGCTCCTTGATGCTTATTTACTGTTTCCTCTGGTGGTGATCCTGACTGAAGCATGCAGGGTTAGGATGGTTCCAGCAGTTTCTTCCTGCTTAATCAATTGATGCCTTTTCCTGAGACTTTTTCCATTTTTCTCCTTCCTTGAGTTGCCTGGCGCAGCTCATTAGGGATTCATAGCCCAGTTCAGTCCCTGCCCCCTTAGTGTTCCTGGCAGTACATCCTCTCTCTCCATTCACCCTTCACCAGGCACACACAGAGCATCTCCAGAGGTCACCCAGGGAGAGAGGGCGGATTGGGAACCAGCTAAGGGCAGGGCTTTCAGAAGCCTCCAACTCCAAATTAATTCTGCCGCTGCCGAATTTCAGACAAAGGTGTCTCGCAGAGGCTGATTTTTAGAACTCAGTGGCTGCTGCCACAGCGTTCTCCCATTCCCTGTTGATGACATTTCTCCAGAGTTGGAATTAGCTGACCTTTGTCAGCCTGAGGATGTGCGTCGTGGAGTGCGCGCGCTTAGAGTACAGAGGTGCAGAGAAGCAGTACAGAAGTACGAGAAGAACATGCCTAACACCACTCAGTTTTCTTTTCCTTCCTCTTTCACTGCTGCAGCTGAAGAACAAATTCATGAAGAAGTTGCCCCGTGACGCTGAGGCCTCCAACGTGCTGGTGGGGGAGGTGGATTTCCTGGAGAGCCCCTTCATCGCCTTCGTGCGACTGCAGCAGGCCGTCATGCTGGGAGCACTCACCGAGGTCCCCGTGCCCACCCGGTAAGGGAACCAGCCCCCAGGGACCTGCCTCTTACAGTAAAAAACCTCTCACAGTAAAAACACCAGGTCAGAAGGAGGTCTTATCCACTGCTTTCCATCCTGTGACATGGATACCGGTCAGGATTGGTGGCGTAAAGTAACAAAACTCACTGATACTGCTTCATAATTTTCAGGTCCTGAGTCTGGTTATAAGTAAAACATTACAGAAACTTAGCAGCTCAGTAGTAAAGGGCACTATCAGTGTCACATTTAACACCTGGGGCTTTCTTCCTGCCCTTTCTGTACGGATCTCAGATTCCCTCTGCACATTTTTGCTGTACATATTGTTCCTCTTCAGCTCAGATCAGATGAAGGATTCCGTTCTGTCCCTGCTGGGGCAAAAATATATTTGGATAATCTGAGACATACAATTCTGTTGGGGCTGGTGGATTTGTAACGCATAATGGCTGAGGGAAAAATGTCAGATAAATATTTTATTTATTGTGGCTCGTGTTGCAAGTTGATCTGAGTCTCACAAACCGCAATGTATCTTGTGTTCTTAAATATTTGAAGTCACTGCTTGAATATGCCTGGCTGTCTGAACTGCCCTGTGTGAATTCATAGGAATATCACAGCCCTTGCACGGAATGGAAGTTAGGCGGCTCTTGGAATAATCTGTGCCTTGTTTCTGTGTACCAAACAAAGGGAAAAGAGCATCTAGCTTTGCCCTTTAATTGTAGTAGCAGTGTTTGTATGTCTTGGATTTTCATGAAGTGGTTTCTTACAGCCACGTCAGCAACTGTTTGCACACGCTGGGTATTCGGGTAGGAGTGTGGGGACACAGAAGAGGCTTCATTTTGTAGCAGGTTACTCATTCCTCAGCATTCCTGGGCTCTGTGTGCTTCACTATTTCAGCTCCCAAGTGCAATCCCACTGACTCTGTTTTTTAAACTCGCCTCCGAGTGCTTTTCCACAGATGTAGAATTAGGTATTGTTTGCTGTGGTGGTGGGAGCTGGGAAGTTGAATCCAGGATTGCTGGGCAGCCTCATGACTCAATAGCGTTAATCAAGGCAATATGTCCTTCCATGCCAGCATTTTTCCCAGGAAATAGTATTATCCATTTGCTGTCCTCCAAAGCAAATGCTGGCCCTAATCAAAGCAGGGAGGCTCATTAGATGGCTTTCATGAGTGATGAAGAGCCATTTGCAATGGCTGCATCCTTCGAAATTCAATCAAGGAAATCCCCTCAGGGCCCGAGGAGCTGTGATGGAGCATCTCCTCCCATGCCCCGGTTCCTGCTGTGAACCTGCACTTTAAGCCCGCAGACTCCACAGGATGCTGCAACTGGAGCCTCTGGCATGCCCACCCCTCTCTCCCCTGGGGCTTCTCCTCTTATCTTGTTAAATTATCGATTTCCTGGTAAAGTCGTGGACACCACACCGTCCAAGCTGGGCACTTTTTTCCTTCTTGGTTTCTTGCAAAGCATTTTAAGTATTTCCTTTACTTAAAAGCAAATTTTTACTTAAAAGAAACCAGGAAGATCTCACAAACTCCCCAGAAAAATTAGCTCCACCAGGTGTTTTCATACAGCCCTAGTAATAAAAATCAGGGAGATGCAATAGGAATTGAGATATCCCAGACTTTCCTGAACTTTCTTTTTACTGGTCAGATTGATAAAAACCTTTTAAAACTTTTGGTTTTCTCACGTCAGATTTAATCCCACAGCACTCAGGACTCCTCATTTGGAGAAGCCCTGAGCTTGCAGCATGGCTTGGGCATGGCTGCTGCCAAGACAGCACAAGAGAAGGAGCTCTGTGTTTTCCTCAGAGAAATGGGCAGTCCCGCGTTCAAGGCTGCTGGTTAATGGAATGATAATGGGGAAAACGAAGGGGAATGAGCAAGGAGGAGATGTTTGTGAAGATAAGCTGCACAGACTTGCACAGTCTGGTGTGCAGTGCTGGGAAAGGCCTGTGTCTGCAGGTCTCAGATGAAGTGAAGTAACTTGCCCAAAGGTCACCTGGGAAGCGTGTGGCAGATCCAACATCAGGTTCTCCTCTCAGGCCTCCTGACTGAAGCTTTTCACTGCAAAGGCACCTTTCCTCTAGGACTTGTCTGACCTTACTTTGTTCAGGTGCCTTTAACCCTTATGAAGTTGCTTCTCTTGCTGCAGGCTGGAGGCATGGATGAGCAGGCTGGACTCGCATCTTGGTTTAGTTGCTCTTCCTCTTTTTTTTCTTGTTTTGAGGACAAGGACGAGGGGATGGGACATGGGACGACCCTGTCTCCTGGACTGACCATAGCACGATGTCCACCCCCTAATCCAAGGTTACTGGGCTTGTACGTCCCATTGCTGAATTAGGACAAAGAATTTGGAAAATGCCACATACTGCTTGTTTTCCAAGAGTGTTTTAGTAGTGCAGGAGCATTCAGGTGCTGCTGCTCTGTGCTGGAAGAGATCCAGCTGATGGAATTATTGCAGAAGACTCTTATGAAAATGCCTGGTTCCCCCAGAGCACCGAGAGAATGCCAAGCAGCAACTCCTGAAGTTATGAACTCCTTTTTTAAAATTCATATATTTGGCTAAGTTGCATCCTGGAGTTTGGAAAGAGTTGGCTGAGGAACAGTTTGTCTTGAATGTTGTTTTATAATAACTGGTGAAATAGGGAAAGTTCCAGGAGGTGGGAGGAGAGCAGGGGACATAACCTGGGTGTGTGTGGCTTACTCACCTCCACGTGAACCTCAAGTAAAACACTTGAACGCCTTGCGAAGAACTCGAGTAAGAAGTGTTATGTAGTAATGCCAATCAGTATGTATTTATGGATCCTGTCCTATCACTTGCTGCCTTTTTTTTTTTTATAGGACTCTAAATTTTTTAAATAGAAAGTCTACTTGTTTGGATATAATACTCCTCATAAGCCATTTGACTTAGTACCTCACAATATTTTGATTTAGGGAGCTAAAATAATACTTAATCCAGTGCTTGGAATGGGAGAGGTACTTCTGGTGAGGTTATTTCATCTGTGTGTTTGCACTGACAAAGGTTTCATATCATGGTGTTTTTCCAGCTCATCAGCAGTGACTTGGATGTAGTTGCTGTGCAGAGAGATTATGTAAGAAATTAAGTGTCCAAGGCCAAGTTGGATGGGGCTTGGAGCAACTTGGATTAGTGGAAGATGTCAGGGGTTGGAACTAAATGGCATTTAGGTGATAAGAGAAATAGAAACTTTACTCACGGTATCCCAGAGTGCCCAAATAAGGAGCAATATCATCTTAGAGAAGTCCTAGAGAATTAGATAAGGGATGTAACTCAAACAAACAGGATGTAAACTAAGCTCTGTGTACCCAAACAAGATAAAGAACAAACGTTACAGTTTTTGGTGAAACACAGTGATGCTGTGCCTGCTCAAGAACTGAGGTCCAGATGACAAAGAAGACCCGGAAGGACCGAAAAAGGACTTCCAGTAGGGATGTGACTATATAAAGCAACCTAATGAATATGCATTAAGCAAGAATATCTAATGAATATGTAAATGCTTTGTGTAATAAAGAGTCCTGTCTATCTGTCGTTTGGCACGTTCGATTAGAGGAGCTGTCCTCCGAACGTCCAGCACCGAACAAAGAATGCCCTTTTTGACACCCTCAGATTGGTGTTAAGAAGTTTGTTTCTGCTGCTTTTCAGTATCATAGGGTCATTTCCAACCCAAACTATTCTGTGGTTCCACGAAACAAGTCCCTGTGGAGGTGGACAGGCTTTGTGTGTTGCACGGGACATGATGGGCCGCAGGGTGTAACCTACTCCTGAGGTAGCTGGAGGCCGCTGGCTGCTTTTTGAAGTCATAGTTCTGTCTAGATGTTGTATAAATAATAAGCAATTTGTTTTGCCATACTAAATGGGAACAATCTCTTGGTTTTGTCAGATTTCTCTTCATTCTGCTGGGACCGAAGGGCAAAGCAAAGTCCTACCATGAGATCGGCCGAGCCATTGCCACACTGATGTCAGATGAGGTAGGTGTCTTGGCATCTCCCATGGAAAAGGAGTTCTCCCAGGTAATGATATCCATTTCCCCAGACTGGTCGACATGAATGAGCATTCACGTAAAGCCGGAATATCCAGATGTCACCTCCTGATTCCATCTGTGGACATAGTTATTGCCTCTGGCCTCATGGTTTTGTAAAAGCGTGACTAGAGGAGGCGTTTGTGCACCCCGTGTGTTTTCCTGCTGGCAGTCACTCTTGCAAATCAACTGTGAATTAATTGTTGAATTAATTCTGTTGTGGTCTGTGCCTTGTGTCCCATTCCACCATCCCTGTATCCCACAGCCACGCTTCCAGTGGTGTCATTATTTCTGTGTCACGGAATTGAAAATGAACCTGGGTTTGATAGACTAAGTAGGCGGCTTTGTAAAAGTGTCTTCTCAAATTGAAACTCCTTCTGTAGAGGAAAACTCTTTTTTTGGATAAAGAAATACATGATTGCTTTAGTAAAATTGTTAAAGGTTAGAAATGTACGTTTTGCTTAAAATTAGAAACATGCCTGCAAGAAAGAATCTTTGTCATTGTCCATCTGAAGGAAGGGGCTTTTCTGAGGGTCACACCTCCTCATGCCAAATGTCCTGATACTTCTTCAGAGGTTTTTGAGAAGGAATTAAGTTGGTTTTGTAGAATATAACTAGGCAGTTGCCTCTGGAGTCTGGGCTACAGAAGATGCAAACCTATTCCATATGAAATCTCTCTTTTCCTTGCAGGTATTCCACGACATTGCCTATAAAGCCAAGGACCGGCAGGACCTGATTGCGGGCATCGATGAGTTTCTGGATGAAGTCATTGTGCTCCCCCCTGGGGAATGGGATCCAGCCATTAGGATAGAGCCTCCCAAGTCTCTCCCTTCTTCGGATAAGAGGTAATAGCAGGAGACAGTGTCCATGATGAAGGACAGTGGGCATCAGGTCTGAAAAGCCGATGGGAAGAGCCGGTGCTTTGGTCGCACCAGGGGTATTTATTGAGTGACCTGCAGCTGTCTGTCCATATTTAGAAAGTCCTGGAGGTATTTTCAGGTCTTCCTTAGTAGCTGGAGGGAGGATGTTCCTGCAGTTCTGTACCTTTTAAGGTGATACAGGCACATAACAATGTAGCTGTGTTCTGCTTGGTCCTTCTGACACGCCGCGTTCTTGCCCAGGAAGAACATGTACTCGGGTGGGGAGAACCTGCAGATGAACGGGGACACCCCTCACGACGGAGGGCACGGCGGCGGGGGCCACGGGGACTGCGAGGAGCTGCAGCGCACGGGCAGGTGGGTCCAAGGGTTAAAAAGTCATTAAAAAGGACAGAAGGTGACATGTACCTGTCTGCCACCATGTCAGAGCAGTCCTGGTGTTGGTGGGGAGCTGTGAGCAGGGGAACAAGAGGCTCAACAGACACATGTTTCAAGCTGGCAACGTCAGAGCCACGTGGAGTTTATAAGAGTTAAATGCTGTCTTGTCTGGCATCGTACAAAAAGGCATGTCTGCAAGTGAGTTCCCTTGTTCTCCAAGATTATTTCCTGTGTGTTTTTACATCCAGTTCTTTTGCTGGTTAACAATTTGAAGCATTTTTCCATGTAGCAGATTGTTTGGCTCGCCCAGCCATGGTGTCTGCCATGTGGAGAAATTTAGTCAGGGATGTAGACCAGAGTTAATCTATTTTATTACATCAACTAATATAGTTGGAGAAAAAAACCCAACAGACAAGCTTCCTGAACTGCAAACTGTAGTGGTCTGTTTTAGCAGGGCTTGTGTTCCTGAAATTTGTCTCTTTCCAGCTGCATCGCATGTTCAAGATATTATCTATCTTTACAGCATTATCTCTGATATTCCTGGACCACCACAGCTGCAGTAAGACTGTGTGTAATGTGGTGATCTCACTCCTTTGAGATAATACCTCATTGCTGGCAGTGTCTCTGATGGCTTATCATGGTGACTTTCACTGTAAAACATTTTTCACGAGTCTCCTCTTTCTTGTCCTTGCAGATTCTGTGGGGGCTTGATCAAAGACATAAAGAGAAAAGCACCGTTCTTCGCCAGCGACTTCTACGACGCTTTAAACATCCAGGCCCTCTCAGCCATCCTCTTTATCTACCTGGCCACTGTCACCAACGCCATCACTTTTGGGGGATTGCTTGGGGATGCTACGGAGAACATGCAGGTGAGCAAGAGCTTTCAGAACCAACAAACAGCATTTCATTCTTACTGTCCAGTCAGAGGAGCGTTTGGGCACCCACAGAGCTGGAATTCTGGATACAATAATGGAGTTGTCCTGCGTTTTTACTGCTTTCTCTGCTGTCATTGGCTGTCCTTTGACAGACTGTCCAGGAGTTACCTTAAATGGTGATTAAAAGCAGGCCAGGAGGTGGAGAAGGTGTTTGCTCCTTCCCTAGAGAGAAGTTCCTCTGATCTGCTCTCAGTTGTACCATTTCAGTCCAAATAAGTTTGCTAAGTCTGATTCAGACTTTCCATGTCTGAATCCTCTGCCTGACTCCTACAATCCCTGGGCTTCTGTCTCTCTGGTGAAAAAAACATCCTAAAATTCATAGGAAAGCGAGTAAATCAGGAGATGTGACACAGGAGAGAACTGTAAGGTTTTTAGAAAGATGAATTTTGAAGTAGTGGGAGATCCTGAGAACCAGCTGGCATATCCATGGGCAGGCTGGATCAGCGGACAAGGCAAGAGTTGGGGCTTCAAAGGATAGCTCGGGCTAGAAAGGGATTCTGCATTAACAATGCCATAGGGGCTTCATGTTAGTGGAATAATAGGAAAAACAGGAGGTTGTATTTAGACAGATTCAGTGCAGCCACATCAAATCTCCTAACAATAATTAAGATTGTAGTGACAGTGACTAAATTACTAATTTAAGCAGGTTTAATTAAGTTAAACATAGAAAAGGAGGGCGTGTATCTGGAGCTTTGTGCTTCCCTGTGATGAATTACAGGCTAGAGGAAGATCCAGCAGCCTGTGGAGTACCAAACTTCCTTCTCCCCTGTGCTGACTGTTTGCCTTTTCTGAGACTCATGGAAGTCAGGAACGGAGGGGCCTCTGGGACCCATCAGTGAGCAGCACTGGGCTGTCACTGGGTAGCAGAGCAAAGCCTGTCTGCTCTGCTTCTGAATGAGGTGCAGTCTTTAAATTAGAAGGAGAAAGGGGAAATGTTACCCGATTCCAAGTTTAGAATCGCTTTATTGTGAGTGGCCAAAAGCCTCTTCTGTTACCTTTGTACCCTGTGAACGTGTATTATCAAGTAGCAAAAAAAGAAAAACGGTATTTTTGTGTCTACCACATCACAGTTCCTGTGTGTTGTTGGCTGCAAAGAGTGATGTGGCTGCTGCTGGGACAGGCCCTGAGCACGGCTCATCCCTGCTGCCTGTCCCGGGAGCTGCTCCGGCCGGTGCTTCCTTAACAGCTCGCTCCAGAGTTCTGTGTTTCTGCGAAAGGACACTATTCTTAGCTTCAGACACGTGGAAGAATGTAGGGAAAAGAGATTCCAGATGCGCTGGCCGCAAGGGCCCTCTCCATGAGTAATACCAGAGGAGCGGAGGGGATCGGCTGTGTGGATGCCGTTCCTCACCCGGGAGCAACCGGCTCATCCTCACAAGTCCCCCAGAGGCAGCCAGCAAATATTACTTTCCTCAGTGTAAACACTGATTTGTGTCTTTCCAAGGAAGAGAGACACAAAGCTGGACTTAAATTCTTCACAATACCCCTGATAAGTCAGGAAAACTGCAGCCCCATCCCTGCGGCGTATCATGGATGGAAGGAAGGATCTGCATGTGCTGTTAATTAACATGTGTGGCATTAATGAGGCTGCTGGTTCACACAGCTCCAGCCATGCAAATAAGCCTGGGGTTAAATCCACCCCGGGTTGTTGGGAACATGTTCCTGGAGAGGGTAATACTGATGGCTGCACGTCCTATTCAGTAGAAGATGATGCTCTTATTACTCCTTTAAAACTCAGTCAAGTGTAAATAGATTAAGAGTAAATGAGGTAAGATCAGCACGTTCTGCACACTCGGCCAGTAATCACATTTTATTGCCATTTATATTTCATCTACATTTTTCATTTTAAAAGTAGACATTGTCCAGCTACAGCTGGACATGAAAATCCAAGAATGCACCAAGTGTGCTGTTCTATCCTTCTCCAGCCAAGCTGCTTTGCCACGCGTGCCAAAGGTAATTGTAGAGCTCGTTAAGTATGGAATTTATGGCTTGCTGGTGACATCTGATGAAGTTGGGTCTTAACACGTGGCTTCTGGGTGAAACAACCTTGTTTGGTTTGTGTCTTACTTACTAAACCAGTGACTTGAAAGAGAGGCAGGTTGTTTATCTAGGAAATGTCTGCTCAGTTGGAGAGAGAAAATATCCCATGTCCGTTGTCCGGGGGGATTTCGGTGCCATCCTGTAGCCACGCTCTGCTACAGCTGTTTGAGGAGTCACGCAGACGTGTCTCTTTACTGTCAAAGGCTTGGAAGATCATAGAATGATACAGTGGTTTGGGTTGGAAGGAACCACAAAGGAGTCTGGTTCTGACCCCTCTGCCACGGGCAGGGACGCCTTCCACTAAACCAGGTTGCTCCAAGCCCCATCCAACCTGCCCTTGAATGTTCCAGGAGTTCTGAAATCCTTTAAGTGGTCCTTGAAAATGCTCTCCCCCCCCTTGTCAAATATAAGATACAATATATAGCGTTGATAACCTGTGGAACTCAGATATCCAAGGGGGGTTGGTGGTTATCCGGAGTAACTGTGGATTGTGTGGGACCAACACATCTCAGTGTGAGCTGCAGGAGAGGCAGAGGATGCTCTTCTCTTGCAGCCCACGGCCGGTCACCGGCAGAACTGCTCATTTCTAAAGGGTTCTGCAGCAGAAGTGACCCTTGTGCCGTGTGTCCGCAGGGCGTGTTGGAGAGCTTCCTGGGCACGGCTGTCACCGGCGCCATATTTTGCCTTTTGGCTGGTCAGCCCCTCACCATTCTGAGCAGCACAGGGCCCGTCCTGGTCTTTGAGCGGCTCCTCTTCAACTTCAGCAAGTGAGTACGTGGGGGGAGAGGGCGGGGGGGGAGGAATGTCCCATGGTAATGAAATCCCAGCCAGAGAATGAGCTGCCTGGCGGTGGGGAAGGAGGGGATTTAGTGCACGAAATGAAACATGTCGTTGTTCCCTCTTGAGATCCAGTGCAATCACATCAGGGATTTTCCCGGCACGCATGTCCCAGGGCGCTGCCCGGTGTGTGGCTGCCTGTCTCCGTGAGGCCTCCTGGAAAGAAATCCTTGGCCAGTTCAGTCCTCCATGAGCGATTTGCTCTAGTTACAGTGTGCTGCTCCTCCCAGCCACTGCTTCCCTGGCTGCTCTGGATTTCCCACAGGAGCAAAGAAATCAATCCAGGTCTTCACTAACGAAATCCTGCGGGTCTCAAGGTTACCAAAAATTTGACCTTAAATCTCTAATAGTTTGAAATAATCACTATCATTTGTGAAAGCAAAAGTGCCTGTGATAGAAACAGCCCCCAGAATTCCGCAGTGGAGCTTTCCTGCAGTAAAGGCTCTTGGATTTTTTCCATTTAACTGGTATAAAGAGGTTCTGCTCCCTCCCCTTTGTTGATAGCTGACACCCAGAGCCAAAGGGAGCCCATTTTGTTAGGTGTGCTCATTTACCAGTCCCACATCTGCAATACCAGGAAAATACACAGGAATCCCTAAGGGAATCAGTGGTGTCATGGATGATTTTATGCATAGGGCTGCTGATCCTTGGGCCTGTGTTTTGCGAGGAGATCATTTTAGGTTACACAGAATACACCCCAAATCCCTTGCAGCCCATGTTCATGGCATTGCAGGTTGTGCAGGACTTGTGTTCCTACACATAGGGAGGGAATAGGGGCTAGGAAAAGAGATGAAAAATTAATTATCCCAGAGAGGGAAACTGTAAGCTGCCAAAGGGTTGCGAGCTCCACAGTGGAACAAGAGGGGAGCACCTTTCTTTTCTTATTTTGGCTGGAATAAATGAATAGAGTCAGGAATGGGCATGCTGCACCTGTTGGCATGTGGCAGGCATGGCACAGCCCAGGTGCAGCACACAGCAGGAAAAAAGCAAGATGGAAAAGCACTTTGTACTGTTTTGGCAGGGAGAAGGTGGTTATTTTTAACCTGAGGAGGAGGTGGTGGTTATAAAAACCATTGTCCTAACAACCTGCCGGAGCAGAAAGGCAGGAGTTTTCAAAGGGAGCCTTTCTCACAAGGAAATTGGAACCGAGGACTGTGATTTTTCTGTAATGCATTTGTGGTTGTTCCTATTCACAACGTGCTGTTCCCTCCTGGGAGCAAAATTAGAAAGACTTCCCATCTACTGACTCATTTGAAGTGTGACTTGTGTGTGTGTGTATGGAGGGATTCCTAAAAGCACCTTGTGGACCCAGACATGTGCCTGGCTTTAGGTGTTCCATGGTGCCAGCGTGGGGGGAGCGATGCTACAGGACACAGTGCTTTTCCACCTGCTCTGTCAGCTTCAGACATGCTGCAGGAATTTGAGGGGTAAAAGCCAAACTAATATAGTTTGAAAGTCTTTGAAGTTCTTCAGTGGTGTGCAGCCAGGGTGTACCTGGGCTCCTGCCAGCTGCTTTCACGTGGATGGCAGCTCCTGCCCCCTCAGGCACAGACTCCGGATATTTCAAAGCTGTCACTGGGGTCTTTTGTTATTATTTTTTCTCCTTCTCTTTTTTTAAATCACTTTGTTTCTTACTTGCTTCTTACCCTCTCCCAGGCCAGGGCTCCTTGGCTTCCAGGGCTGGGGCTGCCAGCCCCAGTACCTCCCACTCCCTTCCTTTCCCAGAACAGACAGTAACCTCCCTGGCAGGTCCTTATCTGTGCCAGTGTCCCCTTTTGGCACTTATTCACTCCTAAAAGCCCACCTTTGGACTCTGTGCCTGCATGGCACTGCAGCCTCGAGCGGCAAACACAGGGCCATCGTTCCCAGGAGGGAACAGTGCAGTTGGCTCCGTGGTTCTCCTCAGCTTGCCAGTCCTGGCACCAGGGTTTGTCACAGGATCACAGAACATCCCAAGTTGGAAGAGACCTGCAAGGATCAGCAAGTCCAACTCCCTGCTCCTGGCAGGACTACCTAAAACTAAACCATATGACTGAGAGCATTGTCCAGATGCTCCTTGAGCTCTCTCAGGCTTGGTGCCATGATTACTTCCCTGGGGAGCCTGTTCTGGTGCCCGACCACCCTCTGGGGGGAGAACCTTTTCTTTATGTCCTGTCTCAGCTTCCCCAACACAGCTTCATTCCACATAACATCTGCTTTGTACTTCCTGATCAATGTTTTCCTTTCTTGCCACCCCTGTCTTGTTGCAGGGACAATGACTTTGACTACCTGGAGTTCCGCCTCTGGATCGGCCTCTGGTCAGCCTTCCAGTGTCTCGTTCTCGTGGCCACCGATGCCAGCTTCCTGGTCAAGTACTTCACCCGCTTCACTGAAGAAGGATTTTCCTCCCTGATCAGCTTCATCTTCATTTATGATGCTTTCAAGAAGATGATCAAGCTGGCGGATCATTATCCCATCAACTCCGAGTTCAAGGTGGACTATATCACACATTACTCTTGTGCCTGTAAACCAGTAGATCCAGGTAAGAGAGTGTTTCATTACCTCTCCAGTTTGCAGGTAGCAGGTGGCATTTACTCTCTTTTTCCTTTGTGCTGCAGCCCAGATAATAGGTAGATTATTCCTTCTTTATCGGCTGTCTTCAGATACCCTATCTTAGTTTTTTTTGGAAGCTGAGGGGTGAATTTCACTGTATGTCCCAACTGGAATGTTCGTATAGCCAACCTTCCTGGGACTCCTCCTGTGAGCAGCATGACCAGTAGAGAAGCTTCTCTGCACCCTTGTCTCCTTGCATCCCTCTGGCTGTCAGTTCCAAACGGCATTCCTCTGAGAATTCCGTGAAGGGGCAGAAGTGGCGACCATGTCACTGCCATGGAGATCAGGTCGCTCCTGTTTCAAGTGCTGGAGCTGGATTTATTCAGGGTGTTACCCAAACATGGGTGGTTCCCAGCTCTTGGTTGCATGGATGAGTGGGAAAGCGCAAACAATTCCTCGCTAAGCGGAAGGGAAGTGTATCCAGAGGGCAGCCTATCTCCAGAGCGCGGGCTGCACGGCAGATAGAGCCTGTGTGTATAGGTCTGGGTACTCAGCCGGGAACAAAGGGAAACAAAACCCAAATCCAAACAGAGGGAACGCTGGCTGTACCATTAGGGAAGCAGGGACCACTCCTTGGATCCTACACACAATGAGGAGTGAGTAAGAAGCTTGGTCTGTGCTCAAAGTAAACTGCAGGTTACCTCAGCACACCTGTCCAACAGGAAAAGCTGCTGGCTGCTCCTCGCAGGTGTCAGGAGCCGGTTCCCTTGGAGCTGGGTGCCTGCCTTATTTATTAAACACAGGATCTTGGCGAGCACATGGATGCTGCTCTGGTGCTGCCTCCATTGGAATGGCACAGAGCCAGGACGGTGGGAATGGTCAATGCCAAGTCTCCACTTCCCGTTGAAACACCTGTGGCTCCCCAGACAGCAAAGGAAAAAAAAGTTTATTCATGCAAAACCTCAGTAAAACCGTGAGGGCGGAGGTGGCGAGCCTGTTTGCAGCAAGGACTGCATTCCTAAATGAAATTTCAAATCCATGATTCCTAATGCTGCAAAAGCCAGAGGAAAACGTGTCACTGCCACAGGGAATGCTGCTCCTTCTTTCAAAGGAATTATCCCCATCCTGTTGATTTCAATTACTTGCCATCTTTTTGTTTCCTTTAATTCAAAAAATGTGTTTGTGCTGGACGCTAAAATGCATTTTGCTTTTCTGGATATCTTGGGGGTTGTGCTTACATTTGAAATTAATCATTAGAGTGTTCTGTGGATATTTAGTTTAATCCAGAAATCATTAGAAAAATATTGGAAACCCATCAAATGTTATATTGTCTGTCTGGTTTTCTGGTTTGTGTGGTTTTTCTTTTTTTTTTTTTTTTTTAAACCACGAACTCCAAAAAAACCCTCAGTTAGGTTTGGATTATGTTTCACTTAACCTTTTCTTTCAGTTTTGTGAGTGATTGATGATTGAAAGCTTTTGAGTCTCTCTGAAACAACACTTGTGACTCACTTTACTGGAGCAAAGAGGTGGCAAACAGCTTGATGGAGTCAAGAAATTACTTATTAATTGGAATTTTCTCTCCTCCCTAGCTGTTTCCTGCATCCTGCTCACCATACACCCTTTTCTCTTCTCTCTTGCAGTTAATAGCTCGTTCTTTAACAGGACAGCGGTGCTGTCAGACGATGAGCTGGTCTATTCCTCCTCTGAAATGGTGAGTTCCCCTTGGGAGGGCACGGATCCCATGGGCTGCAGAGTCTCAATGGTGAGCTTTGGATCGTGAGAAAGAAGTGGAGCTTGATGGGTCACATCCATTTGTGGGGGACATGTGTGAAGGAAGTTGAGACACAGAGTAATAACTCCTTTTAGTCAGACACCAGCAGGAAAATGGTCTCACCCAAATCATTCTGTGATTCCCTTTTTTTTCCTGCAGGACAACACCACCATTGACTGGGCTGCTCTGACAGCCAAAGAGTGCTTGAAATATGGGGGAAAACTTGAGGGCAACAGCTGCGACTATGTCCCTGACATCACCCTCATGTCTTTCATCCTCTTCTTCGGCACTTACACCTGCTCCATGGCCCTCAAGAAATTCAAGACCAGTCGCTATTTTCCCACCACTGTAAGTATCTCCTTTCACCCGAGCAGTCTTCCCGAGGGCAGAGGTCAGCCTTCCTTTTGGAGTAGCTGTCACGCACACAGGGAGGGGTGCTCTGCAGGGAAGCCAGGTTGGACTGGTTGGGATAAAACCATGGAACTGGTTAACCAAGGTATGCCTGGGATTGCTCCCGGCGGTTCTGGAGGGCGCAGCTAAGGCACAGAAGAGCCAAGAGGAGCCATAATCTCTCCTGGGAATGTAGCAGGCGTTTTAAAGGCACCAAAGACAACACTTCCAAACCTACAGGCACCTCTCAGGTGCATCTGCTTGTTTTGTCCCCTCAGGTGAGGCTCCCACTCCAGGCGTGCGAGCCGGAGCTTTCCGTGTGTGCCAAAGCCGTGTTTCTCTCTGAGACTTGCCCCATTTTTGGCATTCTGACACACAGGGATTTATCCTGCATGGATGTTTACTGTTCTGCTGTGTTACAATTGAACCTCTCTTACTTTTAATAAAAAGGAAACAAATTCCATCCGGGCTGGAATGCAGCTCAATTTATCTGTAACCATGTGAACCCAGGAAACCAGGAAGGAACAAACGACTCTGGAAAGCTCACACAGTTCCAGGCAAGCACAGTGGCTCCTGCACAGTTAAATTTTGGGATCTGACCAGTGGCAGCTTTAAGTTGTCATATTCCAGTGACTTCAGCAGAGCTGCAGTCTTAGGGATTTAGCTGAGAAGCCTGGTTTGTTTTCCTGTCAGCTTAGGTTGACTTATTACTTGAACAGCAAACAACGTAATCCCTGCCAGTCATACAGAGTATTTTATTTGTGGACATTCGTGTCTTCCCATCTCCTAAAGGGAATTTTATGACTTTCCATTGTGTTGTTTTCATGCTTCCATTTAGGCTTTCAGACACCACAGTAAAGTACCAAGGCACTTGTAGGCAAATGGCACCAGACATGACAGTGGGCATCTTTGTGGAAGAAGGAACGCTGAGTTTGTCTCACCACAGGGTTTCATGTAGACACTAAAGCATGGGTGAAGCAGTGTTTTGTGGTGCTCACTCCTGCTGTTATGATACCACCTTCTCTTTCAGGCCCGGAAGCTCATCAGTGACTTTGCCATTATCCTGTCCATTTTGATCTTCTGTGGAATAGATGCCCTGGTTGGTGTGGACACACCAAAACTAATTGTGCCAAGTGAATTCAAGGTATGTCATTGTCAGGCCTGTGGAAGAGGTTCACTTCCCCCTCCACCTGCCCTGTATGGAATGACTTGCCCTCAAAACAGGAACGTAGTTAGTGCTCTGGAAAGGGCTGATTTACTCAGAGGATATCCTTTTTGTTAGCATCATTTGATTGGCCAAATCCTGCCTCCATACTTGGAACCTTTCCTTGTTAGTGGGAAGGATGAAATTGTCACAAACCTCAAGTGTCTCCCTGTAGTCCCATTGCTGGAAGTACACCTGGTTTTGGGATGTCATCACTCCTGTATTGCACCTCCAACAAGAGCTTTCTTTTCCCTGTCCTTCAAAGCCAACCAGTCCCGAGAGGGGTTGGTTTATCCCACCTTTTGGAGGGAACCCCTGGTGGGTGTACCTGGCAGCAGCCATCCCTGCCCTGCTGGTGACCATCCTCATCTTCATGGACCAGCAGATCACCGCCGTCATCGTCAACAGGAAGGAGCACAAGCTCAAGGTGGGTGTGCTTTGTGTCTTGAGCACTTGCAGGGGCTTTTCCTCCTACCACTTTGCTGCTTCACGGACATGAGCCTATTCCCTGTCACTGGCTGCTGTTTTTAAGGAGGAGAAGTTGCTTTGTGGTCGCTGTCAAATACAAGCAATAAGCTGGAGAGATTTGGGACGTACCAAGGGCATAGCCCCAGTTGGATGTTATTTAAAGAAGAGCTGACACGAAACAGCCTAGGATGTAGTTGTGTTTTTAAAATAAACTTTCCAGACTGGTGCTATGCAGTTTTTCGTGCCTGTAGGGTTTTTCCTTTCCCTGCACAGTCAGTTCTATTGAAAAATATTTCACTCCTGTAAAAGAAGACTCTCTTCCTGATAATAGAACGTGTGGTGTGACCTGTGGGAGTAAAGACCCCCTCAGAACACAGGTAATAGTGGGTCATTATTCAGATACCTGCAGCTGTAACCTTCATCAGTTACAGGGAGAGCTGTTGGAAATGGGAAGGGAGCTTTTGCTTTGAAGAGGAGGATGTTTCAATTGACATGGTCACTGTGGACATTAGACAAGTAACATGTGATTTGAGGCCATCCTGAGTCTGACCTGGAGGAGAAAGTCGGAGTACCGGGGAATGGGATAGGTTTGTTGTGCATAGTGATAATGGCACACAGATGCTGGCTCACAATTTAAAAAAAAACAACCCTCAGAACATCCCTGTTTGCCACCTGCATCTGGGCAATACCTTTGATACTGGGCCCTCATCTTCCTCAGGGCAGGCTGATTGTTGCCATGGTCTCAGTTTTAGGTCTGTCCCCTGCACCTAACTAAGCAGACATAGCATTTTGTTAACCACTGGGAGAATATATTCACTGTTCTTCCCCCATGAGAAAGAGGCCCCTCATTTCTGCAGCTTATAAAGCTTATGAACCACAGAACGTGGTTTTGCTGTCAGGCCTGGTGTACTTTTTTAGTAACAAAGTTATAAACACTCCAGCAAAGTACTGTTAATATAAAAAATGTATTCCCTGCTTCCCTTTTTACATGTGAACTCTGTATTTTTTGGAATTGGGGCTTCTCAAGTCCCATCCTGTTGCTTTGAACCAAAAAACACCTTGCACATAAGATTTACTGTAAAAAAAAAAAAAGGTCAGTTTTTTTTCTGCTCATCCCTTGCTAAAGCCTTGGCAGGGTGTCACAGGGTGCCTGTCCCAGTGCCACCAGCCAGCCAAGGTAAGCAGTGCACATGTGAGGAAAACAGTGAGGACTATTCAAGAGGAGCTGGGTTGCTTTCCCTCCTGGGTCATCCTAGGTCTGGATTGGGTTTTTTTCCAATAAAATCAAATTAAACAGGATTAAAAAAGAAGGCTAATCTGTTTTAAAATAGCACACCTTAGAGGTCTGTCTGGTGTTTTTCTGAAAGTCCCTTTCTTTGGTGGCTCTTTTGTTTCTTCACTTCTTCTCTTGGCACTTGTGACCACTGGATTTCCTGTGTTAGTTCATGAAAGGATTTAAAAAATAGAGGATCAGGGGTCTTTGAAAAGGAGTCAGGAATGAGGGCAACTTTTTCCTTTGGATAGGGAATGAGCCTTCAGCTGTTCTTGTTGCATTCCATAAGGAACCTAGGATTGGGTGTTGAGGGAGTTGCTTCCAGCACCAGGCACCATCTGCAGGGCCCAGACCCGTTGGGAAGTCCTGACTAGGAAATCCTGCAGTTGCTGAACATGAGTTCAGACCTCACTCTGAGACAGCCAGTGGCACCTGTTACCTTTAGGCAGGCACCATATGTCTGTAAGGTGGCTTTCTTCCTTAGTTCATCACACTGCAAGTTGTTGTTCAACAACTGCTTAAAACTAAAATTAGGCTTTGGGCTGTTTTTTTAAAGGGTGGTTTGAGTGTTTAAAGCTCTGTGTGCATCCAAGCATCACTTACAAGGATGTGAGATGACTTGGGGCACAACCCATCTCTCTCTCTCTTTCTCTCAATCTCTCTATCTATGTATCTATATATTTATTTTGAAAGCTTGCTTATGCTGTTTACAAGACCCAGTGTATATTTGGTGTTTGGCTCTGTTTGCCAAAAGAAATTGTAGAAGGAAGTGCCACCTGTCCAGTGTGCCTGTGCCCCGCTCCGTAGGCATTTGGAATAATTCAGCTGAAGGTTGTTTGTCTCCCTTTCACAGAAAGGTGCTGGATATCATCTGGATTTGTTCTGGGTGGCCATTCTGATGATTGTCTGCTCCTTCATGGGGCTGCCCTGGTATGTGGCTGCTACCGTCATCTCCATCGCTCACATCGACAGCTTGAAGATGGAGACGGAGACTTCAGCCCCTGGAGAACAGCCCAAGTTTTTGGGAGTGAGGTATGTCCAACCGCAAAGGCCTTAATTACTGTGTTTGCCTGTAAAATCCTTTTGTACAAAGAATTTTGTGCTGCTCTCTCCCTGTTTCCAAAGCCAGCCGTGAGATTAAGCAGCACAAGTCTCTGGCGATTCCTTGGGCAAACCCCAGGTGTGACTCCTCAGAAGTTTATTTGGCCAGATCAGATGCAGTTTTCCAGTGTTAAAGAAGATAAATTACCTGCAGATTTCTTTATCCATGGAAATGAGGCATTCCTTAGCAAATGTAATGGTCAGACATGCAAACCTGTTCTGCCTAGAGCAGTCAGCTCTACTTAATGGAGTTATTTTTTCTGTGTTTGGTTGCCTTAATTAAGTGGTCTGAAGTGCTTCCGATGGGAGCACTCCTGGAAATCAGGCTGCTTGTTTAGGCAACTAAATAGAAACTTAATGGCCTGACTTACAGTGCTCAGAAATATTAGTGGCCAAGCTTTTTTGGAAGTGGGAAACCCTATGGACACTGATGAAGGCACATGTTCGGCACCTTGTGAAGGTCTCAGCCATTTTTCCAAGCTGCTGGAGTGCTCTGAGCAGGACTCACAATATGTGACTGATCTAAGGGTGGAGAGCTAACGATTTTTTCCCTCTCTAAGTATGGCCGTGTGGGGAATTTGGAGTGCTGGTTAATGGTCTGTAATGTTTAACATGCAAACACACCCCTCCTCACTCAGTAGCAGTGCTGTGTTGACCCCAAACAGCATAAAGAAACCGATCTGGGGTTTGAAAACAGAGCTGTGCAGGGCTTGGTCAGGATCCAGCCACCTGTCTGATGCTGTAGGCTGAAAAACGTGGCTGCAAAAGTGAGTTTTTGGGCTTTATGTTGCGTACTCAGAATATAAAACCAAAGCTATGGTCCTCACCCAGTGATGTTGTTTCAGGGAGCAGAGAGTCACTGGAGTCATTGTTTTCATCCTGACCGGGGTGTCTGTCTTCATGGCTCCCATCCTGAAGGTAAGGATGGTTAACAGTTCTTTGGAAGCTTAAATCCAAACCTTTTGGAAGGCAAACCCACCATGATTGTAGTGTGCTGCAATAGTGACGAAGTTCAGGGCTGGGAGTCTTGGGCGCTGTGATTTTTTTTCATTTTAAGATTATTCTTCCATGTTTGCATAAAGTTAAGTTTCCTTTTCTTTTATGATTCCTTTTGTACCTTTGCCATGCCTGCATTTTATGGAAAACGAATCACGGATAAAGCTCAAGAGTATGGAAAACATGTTTCTGGAGGAAGTAGTGTAATTAAATGGCATTCCTTCATCTCCTGAATCTTTTTTTCCTGTGAGTTTAGCCAAGACTCTGGACAGATGTGCTGCTCATGGATCTAGGTAGGTTGCTATTTTCCAAGACCAGAAATGTGTTGGCACGTAGCCACAGAGAAATGCATCCTTAGTGGATCATCAGATCGTAGATGGGAACTGGAAAACCTGCTTATCCCTGTCTTGTGGAGGACACAGCCTACTCTGGGAATGGCGATGGAAGCAGTGCCAAGTGCAGACATGCAGTCCAATGGTAGATGTCAGCTGCAGGTGTCCTTCTTCATGGATCCCAAGGCCGATGGTAGAAGCAGGACATGTCAAATCAGTGGCACTGTGCACTGTAACTCCGGGAGGGAGCATATGGGTGTCTGGAGGAGCATTTGGAGGAGGCAGAGGAGTTTTTGGAAGCCACAGGGGCTGCGAGGCACAGTGAGATGTGAGCCTGAGGGGAGGAGGCAGGCAGGCAGCAGCAATGCTGCCTGTGGAGAGAGTGGAAACAGTGGCTTTCCAAAGCCAGCGTGTTTCTCTTCTTCATTTCTAAGGTTGTTTGTACTGCTCGAATTTTGATGTCTTGGTAACAGTTTCCGTCTCTGCACAAACAGGCACTTCCGTGCCCTTAATTTAATGCCTGATTGTGATAATCCTGTTTGTTAGTCCATGTGACCTTTCCCTGCAAGATCCCTCTTCCTCTGTTCCACTGGGGTCTATTATTTCCCCTGTTCTTGCTTCAGTCATTAGTTCTTTGCTGTGCTTCCCCTAAGACAGCGTGTGGGGAAGATCCTCGCGGGAGGACGCCTGAGGATAAATCGGCACGCTCCTGGCCCACGTGCCAGCGGGAAGGACCTGGCAGCATTTCAGGACCTTTAGCAAATTCCAGTGGCAGGGTCCTGCTGGAGGGAGCTGCTCTGCTAAATGCATTGCAGAACATTTCAGTCTTCTCCTGCCAGCGGCGAGTTGAACGCTGACGATCCCGAATTCAATAAACCAGGCAGTGCATGGAATAATCCCAGCTTTGTTTTCTGGGGGTTTTGTGGTGATTGTGCTGGTTTTGGATGTCACTGGTGTTTCTGCTCAACTGTGGCAGATCTCCACAGAAACATCCTCGGCCCTGCTGAGAGAGTGACAGGCCCTTTCCTATAAATACAGTTTTAATCCCCTTGGCCCACAGCAGGTTTGGTCGGAGTGCTGAAGCCAGCAACCCCATCATTGGGGAAGACTTTGCCAAGAGAAAGTCTTCCAAAATGACAGCACCGCTTGCTGCTCTGCAGGATAATGTACTGAGGTTTCACCTCAGGAGGATCTACGGGATTAATCATCATGGAATGGAGAAATAATATTTGGGCATTTTTCTTATTTTTAAAAAAACCCCACAGAAATAAATAAAAGGGGAGGAGAGCAGTGAAAATGAGCTAGAAAGCTGAACTCTGATTTCTGGAGATGTTGCCTTATCTTGTCTCATACCCTCAGATCCAGTGAGGGCTTTGAATCCTGTGGTCCCCCACAGCTTTGTGAAGCACACAGTGGGTCCCCACCCCACCCACAGTGGTGATGGCAGACCCCCACTGTGGAGAAAACATTTGCCTTTTAATGGGCATTACCAACACGGCTCTCCAGAGGAAGGAAATAAATCCAAGAGAAGGATGAGTTAGCAATCAAGAAGCGTGCAGGAGCTGATAGGGAATGAGACTCGGGAAGGAAGAAAAAATGTAGGCAGGAAAACTTTGAATGGCACGTGGCCAGGTGACTTAGATACTTATGTGCCCCCAGGGAAATACTTGTAGGAAATGATGAATAAGGTGGTGGGGAATACACTGAAACACTGGATAGCTGCCCTGTTATTTGCCTCTTTCATGAGCTCCGTGCAGAGGTTGGAAGGGGAGTGTTCCCAGCACAGGAGTTCTGGGAACAGCGGGCGCTGTGGCTGTGCTGTGGCTGCCGTTCAGTGGCAGCCACCTGGAACTGCATGAGGGCTGTCCCTTGGAGCTCGTTCCATCCCCCTTGGGCTCCAGTAAATCCCACAAAGGCCGTTATTCAGCTCCTGCCTGTGGTTTGTTCCAAGCATCCCCGTTCCCGTCATGCCAGGCTGGGCGCACAGTTCTGCTGGGGGGGACAGAGACTCGTTCTGAGGAGCGTGTGTGGTGTTCCTCACTCCCACAGGAAGTGGTGGATGGAGGAATGGGTGGCACTTAGCACTCAAGGGAGCAGAAAGTGATGTTTGAAAGGACAGATCCTGGCAGTGAAGAAGGGAACTCTCAGTCCTGTATTTGGGATTAGTTAGGGATTAATGTGTGTGAGAGATGGAGTGGGCAGAGATTGAGTTGGCATGACTGTCGTTGCTGAGGTGGAGCTCCAGAGAAGAGCCTTTCTGCATGGATTTGCATGACTTACTGAGCCGGATGTGGAATCACAGGATTGTGTCAGTTGGAAAAGCCCTCTAAGATCACCCAGTCCAACCAGCACTGCCAAGCCCACCATTAAACCCTGTCCCCAGGTACCTCATCTACACAGCTTTTAAATTCCTCCAGGAATGCTGACTCCACCGCTTCACAACCCTTTCCATGAAGAGGTTTCTCCTAATATCCAGTCTAAACCTCCCCTGGCACAACATTTCCACTTGTTCTGTCACTTGCTCCCTGGGAAAACAGGATATACCTCAAACCGCAGGATCACTCTGCCTTTTCTTCTTCTCTGCCTTCTGCTTCCAGTCTCATCACAAAGCCAGAGGTGAAAGGCAGTTTGCAGCTCATTGGAGCATGTTTCCCCACCTCCTCCTTAACTCGCTGACTGCCTGCCATCATTCCCTGTGGTTCTTGGCCAGACGTCCAAGTCCTGGTCAAGTGGGGGAGTGTGATTGCACAAATGTCCTTGTGTCTCTCAGAACACAGCAGAAGGATCTATTTATTTGGCTTTGTTTTGCTTGATTATTTATATGGCTTTATTCCTCCGTGTTGTCCACTTATAGATGCAGCTGGAGTTGATCACAGGCTGGGACTGACATCCCACCGCGTGTTGACAGTGCACTGTGTACAGGGAGGGTTGTTCACCTGGTTTCTCCTGCTCTTCCTCCCGCAGTTCATTCCCATGCCTGTGCTCTACGGTGTCTTCCTCTACATGGGTGTCGCGTCCCTCAACGGCGTGCAGGTGAGTCCCTCCAACATCACGGACGGACAAGGTAGCAGTCATTAACCAGCACAGGGGCTCTCCCCCAGCCCTCCAGCTTTTCACTTCTCCTTCACTGCCTCATCTTCCTTCTCGAGAAACCCAGGGAGGGTGGCAGCTGTCACAGCCATTGCACAACCTGGGTGTCCTGAGGTGAAGACCGAGGGAGAGCAGCCAAGTCTGTGCCAGGGGGTGCTTTGTGAAGACCCAGGTCCATCCTGGGCCTTGGAGCAACCTGGTCTAGTGAAAGGTGTCCCTGCCTGCGGCAGGGGGATTGGAACAAGATGGTCCTTAAGATCCCTTCCAACCCAGACCGTTCCAGGATTCCACAGGCTTCCTCCCCAGCTCAGGCTTGCTCCCAGGGTGGTTCGGGTCCTCTGCCACAGACTGAAGGCAAACAAGGAGGATGATTCATGGCAGTGGGGTTATTCTGCAATGCTAACGAGCGGGAACATTGTTCTCTGGGGAGGGGAAGCCAAACCCCTCTCTTTGTCGTTGAGGAAATCTTATGTAAGGAGCCGTTCTCATGGCCAGCGCCTGTAGCTGGCCCAAGGAGGCTGGAAGTGGTTTTGTTGCTTTCTGGCACCCTGTTAAATATGGCCTTTCTTTTACTGCTGGGTTGTGCCCTAAGGGGAGGGGACTGCCTGTTCTGTGAGCTCCAGGAGAATTCCCTCGGGGGTTCTGCAAAACAGCCCCAGGTTCCATTCACTGGTGCAGGATCCGTCTGGTCCTGGCAGTGGGCAGCGAGCCCACCTCGGGCAGGGGACAACGCAGGGATTGTCCTGTTGGCCCTGGGGCTGGCTCTCCCGGAGGGGATTTCCCCTGCTCCTGGCCCAGGTGATCGGGGGACTGGGCAGATTGTTTCCCACTAATCAAATGTGGTTTTCACTGCATGAGAAATCCCCATTTTGGTTTAACTCCAAGTCCATCCGGTCCAGCACAGGGCAAAGGGGCACTGCTGGGAAAGCTGCCCGTCTTCCTCGCTCTTCGGCGAGGTGCTGCTCTGTTCTCTGGCAGTGTGGTGTCTGCCCTCGCCTCTGCTGACCTCTGCTCCTGATTTATTTGGGGAAAAGAAAAGCACTGTTCCTAAATGCTGAATGTCTTTACTTGGCAGGACCGGGGCAGGGGAGGGCAGCAGAAGTGCCCCAGAGTGTGATGCTGACCCTGGTTTGGGCATTCATCTTGTTTTCTCTCTTTTTTGTGCATCCTGCATTTCATTTCACTGTCCCTTTCTTTTCTTTTGCAGTTCATGGATCGTCTGAAGCTGCTCCTGATGCCTCTAAAACACCAGCCTGACTTTATCTACCTGCGCCACGTCCCTCTGCGCAGGGTCCACCTCTTCACCTTCCTGCAGGTGGTGTGCCTGGCCCTCCTCTGGATCCTCAAATCCACCGTGGCTGCTATCATATTCCCTGTCATGGTAGGTGATGCCCTCCATCACATCTGTCCCTCCCTCCCTTCTCCCTCACATCCCTCCCTTTCACAGCCTGCACCTTCCGCAGTCATTCCCTCCCATAAATGGGTAAATCCAACCTCTCCCTGCCAAATCCCTGGTTCAGGGCTCTGCTCATGGGACTGGTGTAGGACTGCGTGGGGTCAGTGTGGCCGTGCCTGCCTTTACATAAATCCTCTGGAGGAAAACGAGCCTGGAAAGTTAATTTTTTCCCAGAAAGGTGTAGTTAGTGTTGACCGTTCCTGGCTGCCAAGGTTAGATTTGCCATGGTTTCTCCTTGAGCTGCATGAACGAAGGAGAGGAGCGGTTTTCCTGTTTTAGTCCACACTAATTACTGGATACAAAATGTCTCCCTGGCTTTTAAATAGCACAAATTGACCAAACCAAGAAGGAGACTCAGTGCTAAGAGGGGTGCCAGAGGGAGGGAAAGGATTAGAGGAAAAAAAGGAATGTCTCTTTTCCTTGATCTTGAGTAAAAAGACCCTAATGTTTTTTCACATCAGAGAGTGATTATTCAGATCATTACTGGAGCTACAGACACAGGCGCTCTCTGGCTTGGAGATAGGTCAGACTGATGCAAAGGCAAAGCTTTATGAAACTCCTGAGTAAATTTGGACCCCCCAGGTCACCTGATTTCAGGTTTATGGACAAGTAAAATCTCAGTTGTGTGGGCAGGTCCTTGCAGTGCTTATTTAAGGGACAGAAGGAGGGAGGGCAGAACTCAGGTCAAGGACAAGCTGGTGAAATGAGAAAAGATGATGCAAGTAAAAAAATCCTCCAAATGTTCCTTCTGGGACACATGCTTCTGTAAAAGGCGTTAAAAATCAGCAGTTCCCACTCTTCCCGTTCCATCACTTTTCCATGTCTGTCTTGTGCTGCTGTTGGAAGCTGAATCTAAAATCTCTTTGCCCATAATAGAATCTGAGTGAAGCCCAGGTCTGCCAGACTTTGTTACAATAGTGCAAACTCAGGGAAGGCACAGCCACAGCTCTGAGGGAGCTGGATATGATGGCAAAACCTCACTTACTTGCACTCAGGAACCAAATTACTGTAAACTCCCAATTTGTGAGGATCCAGACAGTGGCCAACTCCCTGTTTATTTGGAGGAAAGGCATTTCAACATGGCAGTAATTCATAGTGGGATGATCACGGGTGCCTGCGTGGTGTCTTTCCACCCCCTGAGTAATTCCTCACATCTGTAATCGCGTCTTCAGTTATGCAAGTCAAAGCTTGAGATCTTTTCCTGGGAATTGTTTGTGCTGTTGATCACCATTGCTTGGCACAAACTTTTCCTTAAAGGCAGCCTGTTGGGAATGGGTTACAGCTTCCAGCCTGTCCATGTACCCCTTGGCAAAGCCTGTGTGGGATCTGATGGGGGTGTCAGACCCGGCGTCCGTGTAAACACCCATTTGAGACACATCCCTTACTTTTTTCCCAGTGCCTTCGATTGCAGTGTTGCACAGAACAAGCTTTTCCTCCAGTTCCCTGCAGCTATAATTTGAGTAAACTTTATTCTGCAAACTCTGGGGGCACAGATTGGCCCTTGTCTGATTTCTAAACAGCCCTTGCATCTAGGGAAGTGATGAGAAATAAGGCCAAGTTTTATTACTCAGGCTGCCCCGCAAACCTGCATCCAAAAGTAAATGAAAACGCTCATTTTTTGTCTCTTTATTATTTATAATACAGGAGTATTGAGTGACTGCAGTACCGTTTTGTGTCCATTGTTTATTCTGATGTGAAGCAGTCACAGCTCAGCCTTTGCAGTTGACAGATGTGTCCCAGGTGTTCACCACCTTATCTGTATGTTCATTTGCAGCCAGAATTCAAGTGGCTTAGAAGCAGCATTGAGAGGAAAGTGTTCCCAGTGAAAGGTAAAATGTGACTGGGAATCCCTCTCTGCCTTTGCAGATCCTGGCCCTGGTAGCAGTCAGAAAAGCCATGGACTACCTCTTCTCCCAGCATGACTTAAGCTTTCTTGACGACGTCATTCCAGAAAAGGACAAGAAGAAAAAAGAGGATGAGAAGAAGAAGAAAAAGAAGAAGGGCAGTATGGACAGTGACAATGATGATGTAAGGAGCTTTCTGCTCTTGTCACATTCCTCCTTCCTAGCTACCTAGCCCCGGGCACAGTCCGTGCCCCTGCCCAGTGCTCTGTCGGAGCTGACAGTTCAGTCTTTTGCTGCTGCAGCAAACGGACCCCAAAGAAAACTTCTTTCCTACGTTGCCTTCCCTTTTCCAACCTGTGGTGGGTGGTTTGTGCATTGCCAGGAATGAGATCACACTTGCCAAGAGCAGTAGGTACCTGCTGGGATGTCATGCCCCTTGCTAGAATGCCTCTCATCACCCTGCCCCCTCCAGCTTCCCTCCTCCGCCTTTCTCCCCATCGTTGTCTCTTACATTTTAGGAGGAGAATGCTTTTCACCAGCACCTTTGGTCCTTCTGGTTTTCTTTTTTTCTTTTTTTCTTGTTATTATTGTTTTTTTATTTTTGTAATGGCTCTTTTTTTTGAAAGCACAAAAAAAAGATGTGACTGCTTTCTGTTGGTAATACTCATCATCTAAATATTTCCTGAGCATCCATGCCCTCTGCTGTACACTCTGGTCCTACCTCAGGTTGCAGCATATCCTGAAATAGCAAAAAGTGACCTGACTAGACCAGACCCACGTGCCTTTGACTCTTCTGTTTCTTACTGTATATATCAGAAGAAGAAATATAGTCCTGGTGCCTTCAAATGTAATGTTATCATGCTCAGGTCTAACTCAAATCCTTTAAATTTATACCGAAGTGCTAAACACACTCCACGGAGAGTCCAAAGCATGACATCACCACTTCTGCTCGTGTATCCACCCAGGGTCCATGAAGAAGGGCTTTCCCTGGGATGTAGGGAGAGGTAAGGCCCCCTGAAGCTGGAAAAGAATCCCATTTTGTCACGGCAGGAGAAACAGCTGGGAGGATTGGCTCTTACTTGAGACAGCAAGCTCCCCTGTCCCGTCATTCCTCCAGTTCCCAGGGTGAGGGTTTCCTTCAGCACCTAAATCTGTGCAAACCAAAATGAGATTAAAAGAGGCCCTGCTGAGTAATCAGCAAAGGTTTGATTCCATCCCCTCCTCTTGACTGGTCTGCATTCAGCAGCTCCAGCCATGGCTCCCCTCTGTCCTGTATGTTTTAAGCTATCTCCTCTCTTCCCAGGCTTTTCCTGAATTCCAGGTACAGTAATTAATCTAGTGAGTAAGAGATTTTATGCAAAATGTTGGTTCTTAACTCTTGTTGGGTTTTTTTCAGCGCTTGCTTTTACCAGCTTCCTGAATGTACAGCTCTGGGCATTACTGGTTGGATTACTTTCCTTCTTTCCCTTCCAGAAATATCCACCCACAGGGTTAATCCTGTGGGATTTGGGGGGCAATTCACGGGTCTGAGTTCAGCCAAGGGAACTGCTGGGCGTTGCTAATGCTTTATTTGAGTTATGCTTGTCCCTCAGCCTCATACAAATAGTCCCAAGGAAACATCTTGCTGTTGGGAGTATGAAAAAAGGCACTCGATGTCAGTTATGTTAAAAAATAACTTAAAATAAGAATAATAATTGAAGGAGAGCAATTCTCTGGCCTCCCTAGTGTTTTCCTGCCCTGACTGGAAGGTCTCCTCCCTCCACCCTGGCACTGTGGGTCTGGTTCTCTCCAGGAACAAAGATGTCCCAATGTTTCTTGCAAATCCCACCTTCCTGCCTTTGCCAGGTTAGGCAATATCAGCCTTTCCTTGGCTATGAGAAGTTCCCTTTATTTTTAAAAAAGCAGAATAATTCCAAGTACCGTCTGCTAAGCATAAGCAGGTGGGTGACAGAAGGCAGTGGGGTGTAAGCCCTGCTGGTACCCCAGCTTTTCCCTTTGCCTCTTCCTGACCTGGTTGCTGTTTGTCCTGCCAGGCCAGGGATCCTGAATCCCTCCAAGGGTCCTGGAATTGATGAACTAGAGGTGTAACGGAGGCTGGGTTTTACCCCAATTAAAGAGGAGTTGCTGAACCAGCCCAGCATACGGAACCTCTGCCCTCATAGAGCAACTGGGAACAACTAAGGGGTTTTACAGAAATGCCGGCAGGATAAAGGGTTTGGATGAGCTTTCCCAGCAGCCAGTGCCCTGCTATGTCTGCCTACAGATCCGTTTTCTGTCTGTATTTCCTGCAGCCGACTCCAAGCAGAATGGGATGGTGTCTTAAAAGCTGGTGGGGTGGGAAAGGGGAAGATCTGTGTTAATTTACAATTCCACAAGATTATCCTTTCAGTCTGTTTTACTTTTGGAGTGTGAAGAACAAGGGGAAGTGGGGTGCAGTGGGGAACCAGTGGAATCCACCAGGCAACTAAAACTAAGCTGGACAATGCTTTTCTCTTTTTCCTTCTTTTCTTTTCCCCGTTCCTACAGAAACTATGTGAAGGATAATTTTAATGTGTGGGAGACGATAAGAGAGAGAGCAGTGGGAATGTTCTAAGAGCTTTTACACGTTTCTTTCACAGTCTGACTGCCCCTACTCAGAAAAAGTCCCAAGTATTAAAATACCAATGGACATCATGGAGCCTTTCCTAAGTGATAGCAAACCTGCCGACAGTGAGTAGAACTAACCTCTCGCATGCCTGCTTGACTCTGACTTGCACTACAAATATATATCTATATATTTAGAGTGATTTTTTTTTTAGTTTTTAATCTTTCCTTTTACTTGAGAAGTACTTTTTCTTGTTCTCTTTTTTTTCCTCTCTTTTTTAATTTCCAGGCCTCTGCTTTATGACAGATTTTGCTTTTGTGAGCTTTTTGTTTTGGGGTTTTTTTCCTTTGCTGGTTACAAAATCAATGTTGTTCCTTCTGGTGCCTCCAGCTTAAGTGCTTTTCTCCAGCTCCTGACAGGTCTCCTGGCCACCCACTCTCACCTCTCCTCTCCTCTCCCCTCTCCTCTCCGAACCTCTCCCCTCCCCTCCCCTCCCCCTTGCTGTTAACCTGCTGATGGTGGGATTTATTTTTTCCTCTGAGTCTGGTGTTCTGGATTTGCAGCGCTGTCCTGTCACTGTTTGTTCCCTTAGGTGCCAAGCAGTTGCAAAAAAAATCAGCACTTAACAGAGTAATTAATTATTTGTGTCATTAAGCTGCCCAGGCAGGGATCAGTTGGTCATTAACTTATTTCCCTTCTTAGGTGATTTGCTTTTGTGCTCTTCTCTTGGTTTTAATTTCTCATGTTAATATCCATAAATGCTGATTGTAATCTTTATTTTCAGTCATTCCCACTTTACATTTTCCTCTTTTAAGTGAGGAATCACAGCTGACCTTGACTTTTTTGCCTTTGGGCTGACTTTTTAATATACTAAGGGTGTCGTATGCTGTTTTGTTGTGAGGTGGGAGGGGAGAAATACAAATCAGAGTAATAAATTAGTGCTGCTGCCAGACGGTAATTCCTGGGAGTAGGACCTAAAGCCCTAGATGATAAATCCTTAAATTATCCTTAGGGTTTAAGAGCTGGGACCCAAGTCCCTTTCCTTTTGGTGGCATAGAGAGGCCTTGGGCAACACGGAGCATTGCTCTGTGGGTTTTAGATACAGAAGCACTTAGAGATTGGGGGTTATAAAACAAAAGTAATGGAAAAGAGATATTTTTCTGGTTATTTAGATATCGTCAGTGTTTTGCTGATACCAGCAAACCTTCCAAAATCAGCCTCAGGCAACCACACATCCTCCTCATTCTGTGAAAACACTCTGATATGCTAAAAGCAAATTGCATCCTAAATATTGTTCCACAGGATTTTAGGATCAGATGCCCTGTTTTCAACATCTTTATGGCTAAAATAGTTAGGGAGAAGTTAATTCTGCCATGTTGGAATGCCCTTGGAGATGGCACGGGGTAAATCACCCATGAGCCAAGCTGTAGTTGGTTTGTGTATTGGTACATTTCTGTAATCAAATATTTGATTTGTTGGGTTTTAATTAAAAACAATGAAAAAAAAATTAAACTTATCAGGCCATTGGAACAGAAAAAACAGCCAGAATTCAGTACCACTCTGGTGTTGTCCTTGGATATAACTGTGCTCTGCGATCCAAAGTATATTCCTAATAATACCACTAACATCAGCTTTCCTCCAGCAAGAGGAATAGGGCTGTTATTCTCAGAGGAATAACACAGGGTCAGGAGAGAGAAGGCAGTCCAGGCAACAAGCCACCCTATTTCTCCCAAGGAATGTGGGTGTGACAATGGGAGCACAGGGTAACTGAGAGGAGTAGATCCAAGGTAAGTGTCCAGCCCTAAAAGTGGGCCAACTCCTGGGAAACTGGGCCTGTTGGCACCACAAGGGTTTTTATCTTGGAGGAGAGAGAGAGAGAGAGAGAGAGAGAGGAGTGGAGTGAATCCATCTGACAGGCAGCAGGAAAAGATCTTTGCCAATGGATGAGGGTTGGAAAAACTGAAACAGGGCTGGAGGAGCCATCAGTGCTGCAGCAATGACAGCCCAGGCTTTCTTCCCCCCCTCAGGAGAAAAATCACCGACATTCCTTGAACGCCACACGTCTTGCTGATACAATTCCTTTCCTTCAATCACACGCCATGCCAAGGTAAGCACCTGGAAAATACACTTTGGAATCATCTCAGAAAAGTATCTCTGCTCCCCCTCAGCACACCCTAAGTTTGCTGTAGGAGATTCTTGAAAAAAAGCACTTGGAGAACGTTCCCTACCTTGGATTGCAGCATCCTGAAGTGATTATGAACAAGTTGATTCCATAATTATTCCAGCCCTTGCAGTGCTTGGGATGGGAAGTGGAGAACCTGTGGGAGACATGAAGGCTTCACTAGCCTTGGATAGACCCCAGCTGCAGCACTGAGGACTGGTTTGGGAGCCAGACCAGGAGAAGGAGAGAAAGACTCCCCCTGGGAGGAGTCAAGAGGGGCAGTGCTAAGGGGAAATAATCCATTTTCCCATATCTGTGGTGGGAAATAGAGTAAATAATAACCTTAAATTGCAGCAAGGAGGAGTTAAGTAACAGTTCCTCAGACTTCAGTCCCTTGGGGCCACATGGGACTTCCCAGCACCAGGAGTTGGATCTGGACCAAGGCAAGGATAGTCCTCTGAAATGTCAAAGACGTGTCTGTGCTTCCAGGTGTTAGAGAGAGTCTGAAATTCAATCCAGTGGCGATATCTGGATTATTTCAATGGCAGTTTAGGAGCGTTGCCACAGCACGGGGTGAAGGACCAAGATGCCCCATCCCCAGAAGTGTTCAAGGTCAGGTTAGACAAGGCTTGGAGCAACCTGGTCTAGTGGAAGGTGTCCCTGCCCATAGCAGGCACTTGAAACTGGATGATCTTTAAGGTCCCCTTCCAACCCAGACCATTCTGGGATTCTATGAGGCACAAAGTGCTGGACACTTGGAGCTCCTCAGTCAGTGAAATGGGTGATTTTGTCTCCTGCCATGGGCATTGTTCAGAGCAAGTCATTCAGACAGCCTTATGTGATGTGTGGAGCTTATCTTAAATGCAACTGTGCGGAGTTTGTCCCACACTGACCTTGTCTTCCTTCTTCTTCGCAGCCCTCCACGAACTCCAGTAAAAGTTGTGCCTCAAATTAGAATAGAACTTGAGCCTGAAGACAATGGTTATTTCTGGAGGAGCAAGGGAACAGAAACTACTTTGTAATTTGTCTGTCTGTCCAATCTTCTATGGAATTTATTTTGTCACTAGCCAAATATTAAAAAGCTCCCTGCTCCCCGCTGGCAAAGGTAAATGAGCCACCCCTCTGCCCGTGCCCCCCAGGTCCCTCTGGGCCCCCCCACGCCGACACCAGGACTCGGATTGCCTTCTCCAAAGTGTCTCCCGTTGCAAGGAGGGCAGGAGCGTTAAGGATGTCACGCGGTACCTGTGGGAAGTGCCAGAGGCGCCGGTGGTCGTGCACCCGGGGCTTGTCTGGCAGAACAAAGCTGACCTCCGGGCTGATTCCGTGTCTGCTCCCACTGCTCGGGGATGCTGGAACGTGCTGCTAACCCTCACGCTCTCACCTGTAGTTAAAAGGAGAAGGTACTTCACTCCCAGCACAGACAGACCGTTGCCATTGCTGTAGCATGTTTGGAAATGTCCCTTTCCTATGCAATTTTTTTTTAAAGAAACACTTTAATGGACTTAATCCGTCAGGTACATGGAAGAGTGTTATTTTCCTAGATTATTTTGTTTAAATTATGGGGGCCTAACCTATGACTTCTTTTTTTTTTTTTTTTGTCAATTTTTTTAACCTTTTTTTAATTACTGTAAAGAAAAATGAATTTTTTTCCTGCAGCAGGAAACGTATAGTTATGAGTAGTTCTACCTCTTATTTCTAGATGCCAGGCTTTCTGTAAAAAATGTATTGTACCATATATAATGTGATTTTTACAAAAAAAAACAAACCCACCACACCACAATCTCCAGGACGTGGCACAGGGCTGGATCGGTTCCATTAACACCACCTGCTCCGAAGCATCTGGCTGGTTTAGGGTTACGTTGGTTTTATGGGTTTTATTTTTTATGAGTAATCTTTGCTGCGAAGGAGACGGGATGTGATCCGCATCCTCCTGCATCCCACACCATCATCTGTGGAATTTACCCGAAATCTTGGCTACTCAGCTTCTCAGCCCCAGACCCGGCAATGCAGCAGGACCAAGCAGGCCAGGCACGGGCATCCCAGGATTTTGGGGTGGAACCAAGTGAGCAATCACCTCAGGGGAGGATTTTCTCTCTGTAGCGTGTTGATACTGGTGTGTGCATCTAAACAAGCCTTTGGGAAACTGGGTTTCACCAGGACATGGGGGAACACACTAAAAGCTTCATCCAAAAATTAAAATAAGAAGGAAGAATCCCCGAGCTGTCCAGGTGAATTCCCTGATGGAGGCAACCCCACTGCAGAGGAAGGGCACGTGCTGCTGCTTGGTCCTTGTGAAACCAAAGTTCCTGTTGGTGAAGTCGAGAGGATTTTCTGATGGTGCTGAGACCTTAAATGCCAAATTTTAGCATCTGTTCCCACGAAGGAGCCGTCACCTCCGTACATCCCCCGCTCACTCTCAAGGGGTCTTCGCTTCCGTTTCCATGAAAGCTGTGTTGTATGTCACAGGAACGCAGCTGAAACCTGCTCTGAAAAGGCTGGAGAGACATGGGAAAAGGCCTGAAGAGGAGCAGCTCAATCCAAATTGGGTATTTCGTAGGAAAAGCCTGGGTGGGCGCTTCAGGGAATAGGTGTGGAGGCTGACCCAAAGCCCTCTGAGATCAGAGTCGGCGTCAACAACGACCTTCCCCTCGCAAATCCAAGGTCCCAGCTCCCGGTGGGACCCCTGACGGCCACCAGCCACAGCCAGCTTTGTCCCAGCTCCGGGAACACGGTGGCCACCAGCCTCTGGCCTGCTGATACACCTTTGTATTTGTATTTTGATTTTGAATCAACAGCACTTTCAGCTACTTTTATTATTGTTTTTAATTCTCCTAAGTCTGTATTTGCTTTGGAGGAGAGAATGAAAACTTGGGATGAAATGAAGTGGATCAGGATGGTGGAACAAAAAGGAAAAAAGCAGAAAACATTTCAAATATTATTAAAGTGATTTTTTTTCCAGTAATATAAAACATGAAATTCCTTATAACATTATAGTATTTTACAGTTTTATGAAGCTTTCTATTGTGACTTTTATGGAATCAAAAGATGAAGATGATGAGATATTTTAGCATTTATATTTTTCAAAATTAAATGTATACTGAAAATAAAGTAACTTTATGCATTTATGGGAGAGTTCATGTCCATTTTCGCTCCTTCTGTGTCGAGTCTTGTCTGATTGAATTGAGATCTGAGGATCACTGTGGTGGTATGGGGGAGTGGCTGGAAATTTGGAAGCAGGCGTCATTGGTTTGCCTGGATCGCCAAGGAGCAGCACGGAGATGAGCCCACTGGTGCCAGGGGTGTCACCTCCTTCAGGAAGCAGGCGGTGGGTGCAGGGGAGATGCAGCAGGTGGAGACCATGGAGAGGAAGGTCCTGGTGGAGCCCAGGAGCACAGGCAGAGGCGCCTGGCTGTATCTGCTGGCGTACTCGTACAGATACCTGCGGCAGGGGCGGGATGAGGAGAGCCGGCACCCCGGGATCGGGAGCAGGAGCTGCGGGATTTAGGGGCGTTGGGGCCGCCCGGGGATGGGAGCCCTCTCCAGCTACCGGGAACGGCGAGTCCGCACTGCAGGACTTGAGCGACAGGGCCGAGGACTGCGGGAGGGACAAGTGGTTATGGCCACCCACGACACACTCTCTCATCCCGGCCGTGGTTTGGGGTCCATCCCCCGCTTTTGGGTCGCGCCCCGGGGCTGCAGTCCCGGCCGTGCCCACCGGGGTCACCGCTCTCCCGTGCCGCGGCACAGCCCCGGCTCCCCCGGCCCGAGCGGGACCGTGTCCCGTTCCCTGGGGGGGTCCCAGCCCCGCTATGGCCGCAGCGGTCCCGATCCCAGCCCCAATCCCACCTCGGTCCTCCCGCCGCGGGGCCCCCACTCCACCTGCCGGGCGAGAGGCGGCACCGGCCAGGACCCGCAGCGGGCACGGGCGGGACCCGGGAACGAGCCCCGGGAACAAACCCCCGAGCACGGACCCCCGGCAACGAGCCCCTGGACTTAAGAGTAAGGGGTTTGAAATCCTCAAAAGCTCAGTGATGACAGAACAGTGTCACTGCCTTTATCAGCTCATCTCTAAATTCCACATGGCACAAGAAGCTGTGCAGAAATACCCATCTCAACAAAGATCTCCCAGAGCAGTTCGATCCAAGGGAGCTTCACTTCAGCTGTGCACAAGCACCACTCCTGCTCACCTCCGTGCTGTGTTTGACAGAGTCTGACAGAACATTCCTTTGGGGAACGTGCTGGTTCCTGCTCACGAGGAGGCTGATCCATCAGACTTACTGCCTGAGGTACAAAACACTCTCCAGAGTAATCGCCCCAACAACTGTATCAGATAGAAACACATCCTTAGAAATAACAATTGCGATGCCAAGGTTTCATGTTTTAAGCTCTCTGTCTCTCCCTCCAGAGTTCTCCTGGGAATGTAGGGATGGTGTTTAAGAGCAGCATAAGGAGAACTGACAGTCCCTGTCCCACACTTTCCAGGATAGCAACAGTGCCAAACTGAGCTTGTAACATAGACACTCTCAGGATAATTTGTATCTCTCATTAAACGCTAATTCTTCATGAGAAGAATCAGGACAGAGAGGCTGATTTAACACCTAGAGGGATTCGTGGGCTACAATGAAGACACTGTACACAAGCCTGGTGCTCCTGAAAAGGGCAGGTATTGACCTGACAAGTGCCTCAGATCGATCTGTGACAAGAAGTGGGAGGTGGAGTTGGTACCAGAGTCGCTGTCCCTTCACACACAGTTAGTCATTGGCCTGCAGAAAAGAAGGGGGTTCCTGCCTGCTGCTCTGCCCTGTCCCTGCCCCGTTCCCCGGGAAAGTGCAGCTCTTGTCACGGCAGTGTAAAGGTGGGGAAAAGGCAGCGAGAGAAAGGCAGCCCAGCTTGGGGGGTGACCCTCCCTTCCTTCAGCTGCTGGGAAACGTGGCCGGGGGTCCCTCAGAGGCACTCCAGCTGAGGAGCTGCACCACTGCCAGAGGGACTTGGCAGGGACGGGGCAAGGGCAGCTCCTCAAATGCCCAGCTGGAGGAACGAGCCGCCCAGGCCTCCGCACCGAGCCCTGTGCAGGGCATTTGGGCTGCTGGGGAATGGCCCAGCAGGGAGGTTCTGCTCCTGCCAGCCCAGCTGTTGCTTCCAACCGCATGGGAGGGGGAGGTATTTTGTCAGGGCAGTCGCTCATGGAATGGGTTGCCTGGGGAGGTTGTTGGATCCCCATCCGTGGAATGTTTCAAAACATGACTGGATCCCTCCCTGAGCAGCCCTGTCCGATCCCATCGGTGACTGTGGCCTGAGCAGGAGGTCAGACTGAGAGACCTTGAACTGTCTCTTCTGACCCAGATTCCTCTACAGTCCTGCAGCAGTTCTGGCTTCTTACAGTCCATGAGACCTGTTGGTTCCACAGTCTGCAGAGAAGCTCCTTTGCCCAGCAGGCAGTCCTGGAATGCCCAGCCATCCATGGCAGAGATTCCCAGAGCTGCCATGTGCCCCAGCTGTCCCTGAGCCCCAGCTTTGGCCTCGGCACTGAAACGCTGCCAGGACCTGTCCCTGCTGTGCAGGTCCGTGGGGCTGCAGGACACGGTGTCACACAGTCGGAGGTTGGGCAGTATCTGGTCTGTAATGCTCTGCATTGGCACTGCTGTGTTAGACCTGTGCCACGCGTCAGGCTGGCTTTGACACAACGAGGAAAATAACCTTGGCTTCGGGATTAAAGACCAGGCACCCCGTCTGTTCTCAGCAAAGGTGGAGAAGAGGCTGACTCCATTCTTTGGGGCACTTGAACTCTGAATTCAGGAGCACTCGGCGAGGGAAAACCATGCTCGGGAGCTATTATTTTGGTCAGCATATGACTGAAGGTTCCCCCAAAGAGACCGATGTGGTGTCATCCATTCAAAAGCAGTGTACAGATTTTAGGACTTATAAGTAAGGAGTTTGAAGTCCTCAGAAGCTCAGTGACGACAGAACAGTGTCACTGCCTTTATCAGCTCATCTCTAAATTCAACACGTCACAAGAAGATGTGCAGAAGCCGAGACCTCCCAGGGACAGGGGGGCGGGGCCGCGCGAACTGCGGTCCCGGCGCGCCCCGAGGGCTGTTCCTGCAGTGCCGGGCGGGTTTCGCCAGACGGCGCCACCGAGCCCGTTGGTGCCGCAGCCCCGCCCCGCTCCCCCCGCCCCGCAGGTGCCGCGCAGGGACCGCCCCGGCCCGGCCCCGCCCGGCCCCGCCCGCAGCCCTTTTACCGAGCGCCGGCGGGGCGGGGGGAGGCTTTGGGGTGTGCGGGCCGGGGAGTGCCGTGTCCGTGTCCGTGTCCGTGTCCGTGTCCGTGTCCGTGTCCGTGTCCGTGTCCGTGTCCGTGTCCGTGTCCGTGTCCGTGTCGTCCCGCCGTGATCCCGGGTGTCCGTGCCCGGCAGGGCCGTGTGTGCGCAGAGACCTTCGGGCACCCGCGGCACGGAGGGTGCGGAGCTCGGCCCGGGGTCGGCCCGGGCTGTCCCGGCTGCGGCTCCGGCCGGGGGGGCTCGAGCGGCCGCCCCCGGGCCGTGCCGGGAGCTCGGCTGTGCCCGGGCCGGGGCCTCTCCCGGAGGGATGTGCGGCACGGCGGGGAAAGCGCCTGGAGCTTTGTGTTGTGTACGCGAGTGTTTTCCCCCTGTCTTTGCACAGGTTCAGCTCTGCGGGAACTGCCCGGGGGGCTGCCGGCCAGAGCCGCCCGAGGATGGGGCTCCCCCCGAGCACGGGGCAAGCGCAGCCACCGCTGGGACCGGGTCAGCCTGCGGGAAGGTTTCCTGATTGCTCCCGTCCCCAGAGCAGCTGTGCCTCGTTCCCAGAGGTCCCGCCTGGGCAAGCCCGGCTCAGCACAGCGCCAGGAGAGGCTGCACGGGAGGACGAGCCCGGCCAGGGGCAGGACACAGCCCAGCCCCGGGAGAGGTGACACGGCGGGGGATGTGCGGGGAGTGCTCTGACACGGGCTGGGCTGGGGGGTCTGTGCTGGGGGTGTGCGGCAGCGTTGGGCCCCTCGTGGCTTTGCGGAGGTGAGAGCGCCTTGTCCGCTGGGTTTATGGACCGGGGGAGCCGGGGGGCGTTTAGGGGCGCCTTGTGCTGGGCAGCGGGGGCCGGGTAAACCCCTTCCCTGCCGGGTGCCCCCGGGGGGAGCCGTGGTAGGGCTGCGGGGCTGGTGCTCTCTGGGTGTCTCAGGGTTTGTCCCGGAATTCCAAAGCCTTTCCCCGTGCAGGGTTACGAGGCGAAGACTGGTCTCAGTTTCTTGGTGCTGCATTAATGCTTTTTGCTCGTTCTGTGTCAGTTTGCAGCCTGGCTCGTGGTTTCCCCTGGTGCTGGGGAGTGGAGGCGAGTTGTGCTTCCTGCTGGGAGAGAGAAGGGCCTTGGGAAGCTGCTCCATGACCCACAGCTGTGCCGAGCCTGGGAGTCTGTCCAGGTAAGAGCAGGGCTTATACTGCGGGTGAGGAGCTGGGTTTGCTGTTGGAAGACAGAGTATGCCCGTGCCTTTAAATGCAAGGACAGGCAGAAGCTGGGATGGACCCTGAGCAGGTTTGGTGGCACGACAGCAGTTTGAAAAGACCTTGAGTGTGGGAGAAGTGTCCAGGAGAAATAATTACTTTTTTTGCAGAGAGGCAGTCTGCAAGGACAGGGGGGTTGCTGTGCTCTCTAGCAAAACTACTGCCCTTGGGATGTGCAGGGTGAGGAAATGTTGGCCCCGTGTGGGCTGGAGCAAAGGTGTGTGGGTGGCTGTGTGTGACAGCCGTGGGTGTGCAGGAAGGGGGTTCTGGTGCCATTGGAGCTGCCAGGGAGCCAAAAAGGGCACAGTTGTCTGAAAAAGGTGAAAGCTCTGCTGGCTCGGTTGACACCAGCACCAAATGAGCTGCAAATTTTCCCCCTCTTGGTTGCAGACTTCACAAAGCTCCCCAGGAAAGGAAGTTTTAGATTCCAACTCCCCTTTATGCTAAAGGTTTCCTTGCTCTCTCAGCAGGATGTCAAGTGCCACCATGTCCCCGAGGTCACCCTTTCTGCTGTTGGGAGAGCACGAGGTGGATGGAGAGGATCCCCAGGCATCTGCAGGCACAAGGGACTCGTACAACTGCGATTTTCCTACAGCCCTCGTGAGAGGGACTTTGAGGGTACCATGGGTAATGTGCCAGCTCTCCTGCTGGAGTGTTTGTCTTCTGCTGTATTTGAACATAAAGAGTAAAACTAAAGTCAGGTGTGTTCTGGAGCGTGTTACACTTGTGCAAAGCTCCTTCCATCTGTTTATTTTCTGTTCTGGAAAGCACAGTCTGGGGTCCCTGGGCACTTCCTGTTAAATGATTCCATGGAAATAATTTTGTACTGAAAGGCGAAAAGAGCTGTCTGTGGGAGGTCAGATGTCCCTGATAAAAGCTTTATGCTTTTTCACTCAATAAGCTCCTAAAATATCTTAGTGTGTAGGAATACCTGGCCTGTAAAACTCACCAGCTGAGTCTTAGAGGCTTCATTGAAGAGCTGTTTTCAGACAGCAAACTTGGCCCCCCAGGAGGGACTCTGTGCCTGCTCTCCCGTGGCTCCAAGGGATCTCTGGCCCTTCACGCCGGCACCGAGATTTTCTCGGGAAGGGCCTCAGATCCCCGGACCAGTCTGGGACACAGGCAAGATCCCCCTGCCTTTAGAAATGAGGCCTTGTTGTGGCTTCCTACCCGTACCCGTTGGTGGGTTCCAAAGAAGGGCTCTTGAAATGCCTTTTGGGCTGTCCATTGAAGCCTTGGGACCAAATTGGCCCCCCTGGAGGGACAGTGCTGTTGGTGCCCCCCGGGTTGGGGCACCCCGAGGACTCCAGCGCGCACCGAAAGGATTATTCGGGGAGATCCTCGGGGTGCCCGGCCCTGGGGAGCTCAAAGCAAGGTCCCTGCAATGGATTCAGGCATTCCTGAGAGTATCCCAGGGGTCCCTGTCCCTGCTAGACATGGAGCTCTCTAATGGACTGTAATTGGGTTCTAAAAGTGGTGCTCCAAGTGCAAAGGAAGTGTGGGATTGGGATTAAGAAATGAGCAGTGATGGTCCAACTGGCTGTTTTCTCTGGAATGTAATGGTAAGAGCTGCAGGAGTGCCAGGTGTGTGTTCCAGTCCCCAGCATTTGGTTTGCACGTGTCCTGGTCAGACACAGGTCCAACTTCCTCAGTCCTTAACACAATAGAGAGAGAATTAAGGGCTGGCAGTGTTCAGGTGATTGGTGTGACAGGGGTTAAACTGGGAAAACATTGGGGAATTCCTGAGTTTGTGTATTGCCCAAACTCACCCAAACCTGTGCTAGGTAGAGACTTCCTGAAAGACTTGAAGCAGAAATGAAATGGAAAACTGGGGATATTGAAACTGTAATTGCTGACACTAAATGTGTCCAAGCAGCAGCTCTTGTTGTGCAGGGAATAACTCCTGTCAGCAGCAAGGCCCCGACTGAAGTGGCAGCTGCAGTTGTTCCTGTGGTGTGGGCCAGTGGAGTTGCAGGAGAGTGGAAGAGGGCAGAACCTGTAAGTATTACCCCTAATGTGGGATCTCTCCTGGTAAGGCCAAGCCAGTACCCTTTAAAATCAGAATGCCAGCTTGGATTGGTTGCAGTAGCAGCTGAATTTGCTCCTCCTGGTTTGCTTGTAGGACATAAATGCAAGAACCTGCCAAGAAACCAATGGCCAAGATGATTGATGAGTGCAGGACCTGAGAGAAGCACCTTGAATGACAACCTCGAGGAGTTTCCAGTATTGGATTGCAAAGATGGCCTTTGCTGCATCTGCTTGAGCAAGGAAAGCCAAGAAACCTTTGCTTTGGAAGGAGAAAATCCGGAAAGCAGGAAGGAAGAAGAGAAGCCCCCTGACTCCTCCCTGAGCCCCAGACAGCCCATGAAGTGCCTTGCTGGGAATGGTAGGACGGGCTGGACTCTGGATTGCTCCCTCTGGATGTGTGGTAAGACTGTTATGCCAACTTTTCCAACAGCCTGTAAGCATTTTCTGCCTTGGTTAGATGGTGCAAGGGCAGCCTTTAAGCAGCTAAAGCATTCCCTGAGGAGAGCTCTGGGTCTGCCAGGTGTCTCAGAACTGTTGGGAAGCATCTTTGGTGGGGAGGGCAAAGAAAGGACAAGGTGTGCAGTGACCCCCCTGAGAAGGGACTTTGAGTTAATGGCATCCCTGCAAGTGAACTTTGTGGGCTGTTCCCCCTGTAGGGCAGGTGATAGTCCCAGCTACAGGGATGGGAAAAATAATTAAAAGGGAGCCTCAAAAGCTGGAAATCGTCCTGGAGGCTTTTGGCAAACAGAGTTTCCTGAGTTCTCCCTGCAAGAAGGACAGTGACAGCTTTTGAGTGCTGGTAGATCCTTTGAATAGATAGCCTTGAGCGTGTCCTTGTTGCACCAGTAGGCCTTGTCAAACTCCCCATGTTCCAGGAGATATACATATTAAAAGAAAAAATGATCCTTTTCCTAATCCTTTGTTGTCTTGAGGCTCTCCCCTCAGGAACTGCAGGAACTCCTGGTGCCGCCTGGGCCGATGGATTGGACGCCCCAGCCCCTCCGTTCCTGCCCAGCCCCTGGGTCTGTGTCGAGTGGTGGCACTGCCAGCCCTGCAGGTGAAGTGGGAAGGGCCTTTCCAGGTCTGGCTGATCACATTTATAGCAGTTAATGTTCAAAAAGAGGACCTGGGGTCTGTTATTCTTGAGTTAAGAAAGCTCCTTTTGATTGGTGAGCAGAACCAAGTGGATCCTTCAGAGTTCCCATCCGTGTTTGTGTCTCAGCCTGTGTTAGGATTCAGGGCTGTAGCTGTTGTTGTCACTGAGGAGTCAAACTCTGCTTTAAATAATGAGACACTGGCCTGATGGCTGTGTGTCAAGAATAAGGGGGGATGATACCTGAGTGTTGAGATGTAACAAGAGCTGATCCTTTTTGCAGTGGGATGTAGCCTGGAAAGTGCACAGAGCTGAGCCAAGGGATTGAAAGGGACCAAGCAAGGGAGGTGAAGAAAGAAGGAAGAAGGGAAGTGAGGCAGCAGGCAAGCAGCACCAAGTTGCTGTGTAAGCAGGTGAGTTGTGTTGAGGTTCCTCAGGCAGGCCCTGAGGACTTTGAGGGCTCCAGACAGAGCAGACCTGGGAAGGCCCTCGGTGAAGCCCCTTGGAAACCTTCTAAGGGTAGGTGTGTATGGTAATGAGTGTTGGAAAATGTCCTGAGTAGGGATTAGGAATGCAGGGAAGGAAAATGAACCCTCCTGTAATGCTGCCATATCAGCTGCAGTGGAGATAGCTCTGTGTGCCCTTTGGGAGCTGATTGCCAGGACACCTGGTGGGCTGGAATGATTCAAGAGCATAGGAATAAAAGATTGCCTGGCTTCTAAAACTCACCAGTTGAGTCTCAGAGGTTCCTGTAAGAAATTTTAAGTAACACCTGAACTTCTGGTGTGTACTTATGAGTTCATTTGGAAAGAGATTGTCCAGGGAACAGGAATGTTTCTCATTCCAGGAAGTTGCCCTTGATGAACTTCCCATCTGAGCTGATGCCCTTGGCAGGAGAAGTGCTCAGCAAGGAGGCTCTTTGCTCCTAGGCAGGAAGAAAGGCCAGTGCCCTTCCTCCCCAAGGCCCAGCCCAGCAGGGCTGGCAGGAGCTACTGGTGTGGCTGCTCTTTGGGTTCTCAGCTGTGCCCGTGGGGTGGTGACATCGTGTTTGTGCTGTGCTCCAGGGCAGCCAAAAGCCCAGCCCAGCCCCTGGGCCTTTCTAGGAGCCTGAGCTATTGCAGCCCTGGGGAGGGGGGTTTGGGGTTTTTTCCCTGAAAGTAGAACCATAGGGGGATCTCTTATCTCACAGTTGTTTTTTTGATGTCTTAATTAATTACAACTTTAGAAGAAAGCTTTGTGTAACTTAGCAAGTGACTTGCACTGGTTCCACTGAAAGTGCCAAGGAGTTGTAGTGTCCACTGGATTGTTTGTATTGAAGTAGTTTGGTGTTTACAGAGGGATAATAACTCCTGTCAGCAGCAAGGTCCTGACTGAAGTGGCAGCTGCAGTTGTTCCTGTGGTGTGGGCCAGTGGAATTGCAGGAGAGTGGAAGAGGGCAGAACCTGTAGGTATTATCCCTAATGTGGGATCTCTCCTGGTAAGGCAAACCCAGTATCCTTTAAAATCAGAATGCCAGCTTGGATTGGTTGCAGTAATGGCTAAATTGGCTCATCCTGTATTCCTTGTAGGACGTGAATGCAAGAACCTGCCAGGAAAACCAATGGCCAAGATGATTGATGAGTGCAGGACCTGAGAGAAGCACCTTGAATGACAACCTCGAGGAGTTTCCAGTATTGGATTGAAAAGATGGCCTTTGCTGCATCTGCTTGAGCAAGGAAAGCCAAGAAACCTTTGCTTTGGAAGGAGAAAATCTGGAAAGCAGGAAGGAAGAAAAGCAGCCCCCTGACTCCTCCCTGAGCCCCAGACAGCCCATGAACTGCCTTGCTGGGAATGGTAGGACGGGCTGGACTCTGGATTGCTCCCTCTGGATGTGTGGTAAGACTGTTATGCCAACTTCTAACAATAGCATGTAAAGCATTTGCTGCCTTGTCTAGATGGTGCAAGGGCAGTCTTTAAGCAGCTAAAGCATTCCCTGAGGAGAGCTCTGGGTCTGCCAGATGTCTCAGAAGTGTTGGAAGCATCTTTGGTGGGGAGGGCAAACAAAGGCCAAGGTGTGCAGTGACCTCCCTGAGAAGGGACTTTGAGTTAATGGCATCCCTGCAAGTGAACTTTGTGGGCTGTTCCCCCTGTAGGGCAGGTGATAGTCCCAGCTACAGGGATGGGAAAAATGGTTAAAAGGGAGCCCCAAAAGCTGGAAATCCTCCTGGAGGCTCTTAACAAACAGAGTTTGCTGAGTTCCCCCTGACAGAAGGACAGTGATAGCTTTTGAGTGCTGGTAGATCCTTTGAATAGATAGCCTTGAGTGTGTCCTTGTTGACCCAGTAGACCTTGTCAAACTCCTCATTTTCTAGGTGATATACATATTAAAGGAAAAAATGATTCTTTTCCTAATCCTTTGTTGTCTTGAGGCTCTCCCCTCAGGAACTCCAGGAACTCCTGGTGCCGCCTGGGCCGATGGATTGGACGCCCCAGCCCCTCCGTTCCTGCCCAGCCCCTGGGTCCGTGTCCAGTGGTGGCACTGCCAGCCCTGCAGGTGAAGTGGGAAGGGCCTTTGCAGGTCTTGTGGGTCACATTTATAGCAGCTGAAGTTGCAGAAAAAGGACCTGGGGTCTGTTATTCTTGAGTTCAGAAAGCTCCTTTTGTTTGGTGAGCAGAACCAAGTGGATCCTTCAGAGTTCCCATCCGTGTTTGTGTCTCAGCCTGTGTTAGGATTCAGGGCTGTAGCTGTTGTTGTCACTGAGGAGTCAAACTCTGCTTTAAATCATGAGACACTGGCCTAGTGGCTGCGTGTTAAGAAAAAAGGGGGAATGCTGTCTGAGTGTTGAGATGTAACAAGAGCTAATCCTTTTTGCAGTGGGATGTAACCTGGAAAGTGCACAGAGCTGAGCCAAGGGATTGAAAGGGACCAAGCAAGGGAGGTGAAGAAAGAAGGAAGAAGGGAAGTGAGGCAGCAGGCAAGCAGCACAAAGTTGCTGTGTAAGCAGGTGAGTTGTGTTGAGGTTCCTCAGGCAGGCCCTGAGGACTTTGAGGGCTCCAGACAGAGCAGACCTGGGAAGGCCCTCGTTGAAGCCCTTTGGAAACCTTGTAAGGGTAGGTGTGTATGGTGATAAGTGTTGGAAAATGTCCTGAATGTGGAACAGGAATGCAGGGAAAGAAAATGAACCATCAGGTAATGCTGACCCCTCCCGTCAGCTTCAGTGGAGATACCTGTGTGTGCCCTTTGGGATCTGATTGCCAGGACACCCGTCAGGCTGGGATCATGGCAGGGTGTTGTAAGCAAGGAATGCCTGGCTTCTAAAACTCACCAGCTGAATCCTAGAGGCTTCCTTGGAGAGCTGAGTTCAGGCAGCAGAATTGCCCCCCCAGGAGGGACTCTGTGCCTGCTCTCCCGTGGCTCCAAGGGATCTCTGGCCCTTCACGCCGGCACCGAGATTTTCTCGGGAAGGGCCTCAGATCCCCGGACCAGTCTGGGACACAGGCAAGATCCCCCTGCCTTTAGAAATGAGGCCTTCTTGTGGCTTCCTACCTGTACCCGTTGGTGGGTTCCAAAGAAGGACTCTTGAAATGCCTTTTGGGCTGTCCATTGAACCCTTGAGACCAAATTGGGCCCCCTGGAGGGACAGTGCTGTTGGTGCCCCCCGGGTTGGGGCACCCCGAGGACTCCAGCGCGCACCGAAAGGATTCTTCGGGGAGATCCTCGGGGTGCCTGGCCCTGGGGAGCTCAAAGCAAGGTCCCTGCCATGGATTCAGGCATTGCTGAGAGTATCCCAGGGGTCCCTGTCCCTGCTAGACATGGAGCTCTCTAATGGGCTGGAATTGGGTTCTAAAAGTGGTGCTCCAAGTGCCAAAGAATGTGGGATTGGGATTAAGAAATGAGCAGTGAGGGTCCAATTGGCTGTTTTCTCTGGAATGTAATTCTAAGAGCTCCAGGAGTGCCAGGTGTGTGTTCCAGTCCCCAGCATTTGGTTTGCACCTTTCCAGGTCAGGCACAGGTCCAACTTCCTCAGTCCTTAACCCAAGAGAGGGAGAATGAAGGACTGGCAGTGTTCAGGTGATTGGTGTGACAGGGGTTAAACTGGGAAAACATTGGGTGATTCCTCAGTTTCTCTTTTAGCCAAACTGACCCAAACCTGTGCTAGGAAGAGACTTCCTGAAAAACTTGAGGCAGAAATGAAATGGAAAACAGGGGCTATTGAAACTGTAATTGCTGCAACTCAATGTGTCCAAGCAGCAGCTCTTGTTGTGCAGGGAATAACTCCTGTCAGCAGCAAGGTCCCGACTGAAGTGGCAGCTGCAGCTGTTCCTGTGGTGTGGGCCAGTGGAACTGCAGGAGAGTGGAAGAGGGCAGAACCTGTAGGTATTACCCCTGGTGTGGGATCTCTCCTGGTAAGGCCAAGCCAGTATCCTTTAAAATCAGGATGCCAGCTTGGATTGGTTGCAGGAACAGCTGAATTTGCTCCTCCTGGTTTGCTTGTAGGACGTGAATGCAAGAACCTGCCAAGAAAAGCAATGGCCAAGGGGATTGATTAGTGCAGGACCTGAGAGAAGCACCTTGAATGACAACCTGGAGCAGTTTCCAGTACTGGATTGAAAAGATGGCCTTGGCTGCATGTCCTTGAGCAAGGAAAGCCAAGAAACCTTTGCTTTGGAAGGAGAAAATCTGGAAAGCAGGAAGGAAGAAAAGAAGCCCTGTGTCTCCTCCTGAGCCCCAAACAGCTCCTGAACTGCCTCCCTGGGAATGGTGGGACGGGCTGGACTCTGGATTGCTCCCTCTGCATGTGTGGTAAGACTGCTATGCCAACTTTTCCAACAGCCTGTAAGCATTTGCTGCCTTGGCTAGATGGTGCAAGGGCAGCCTTTAAGCAGCTGAAGCCTTCCCTGAGGAGAGCTCTGGGTCTGCCAGATGTGTCAGAAGTTTTGGAATCATCTTTGGTGGGGAGGGCAAAGAAAGGCCAAGGTGTGCAGTGACCCCCTGAGAAGGGACTTTGAGTTAATGGCATCCCTGCAAGTGAACTTTGTGGGCTGTTCCCCCTGTAGGGCAGGTGACAGTCCCAGCTACAGTGATGGGAAAAATAATTAAAAGGGAGCCCCAAAAGCTGGAAATCCTGCTGGAGGCTCTTGGCAAAGAGAGTTTGCTGAGTTCCCCCTGACAGAAGGACAGTGACAGCTTTTGAGTGCTGGTAGATCCTTTGAATAGATAGCCTTGAGTGTGTCCTTGTTGCCCCAGTAGACCTTGTCCAACTCCCCATATTGCAGGAGATATACATATTAAAGTTTAAAATGATCCTTTTCCTAATCCTTTGTTGGCTTGAGGCTCTCCCCTCAGGAACTGCAGGAACTCCTGGTGCCGCCTGGGCCGATGGATTGGACGCCCCAGCCCCTCCGTTCCTGCCCAGCCCCGGGGGCCGTGTCCAGTGGTGGCACTGCCAGCCCTGCAGGGGAAGTGGGAAGGGCCTTTGCAGGTCTTGTGGGTCACATTGATAGCAGGTAAAATTGCAGTAAAAGGACCTGGGGTCTGTTATTCTTGAGTTCAGAAAGCTCCATTTGATTGGTGAGCAGAACAAAGTGGATCCTTCAGAGTTCCCATCTGTGTTTGTGTCTCAGCCTGTGTTAGGATTCAGGGCTGTCAGTTGTTGTCACTGAGGAGTCAAACTGTGCTTTAAATAAGGAGACACTGTCCTAGTGACCCAATGTGAAGGAAAAAAAGGGGGAGTGATATGTGAGTGTTGAGATGTAACAAGAGCTAATCCTTTTTGCAGTGGGATGGAGCCTGGAAAGTGCCCAGAGCTGAGCCCAGGGATTGAAAGGGACCAAGCAAGGGAGGTGAAGAAAGAAGGAAGAAGGGAAGTGAGGCAGCAGCCAAGCAGCACCAAGTTCCTGTGTAAGCAGGTGAGTTGTGCTGAGGTTCCTCAGGCAGGCCCTGAGGACTTGGAGGGCTCCAGACAGAGCAGACCTGGGAAGGCCCTCGGTGAAGCCCCTCAGAAACCTGAAGCCCTTGGGTCTCTTTGTGAGCCTGAGCTATTGCAGCCCTGGGGATGGCTTTGGTTTCCTTCTCTCCTCAGAGTAAAACTGTCCAGGGGAGTCTGTGATCTCCCTGATTTTTGTATCATAACTGAAACTTGGAAGAAAGTTGACCTTGTGTCATTTCCCAACTGACTTGGCCGGGTTGAACCAGCAGTGCCAGATTGTTGTGGTGTGCAGGTTATTGTTTGTGTCTGAGCTGTTTGGGGTTAATTTGCCAAGGGAGGCCATGGAATGTTCTGGTATTTTTGTCCCAATATTTGTAGGCAGTGCCCTGAATTAGTTGATTTTTGCCTCACTCCCTGATGTCTGAGTTTGGAGATGTACCAAGAACTGGTGGTTTTTGCAGTGGGATGTTCCCTAGAAACTGCACAGAGCTGAGCCAAGGAACTTAAAGGGACTGAGCAAGCAAAGGCAAGAAAGAAAGAAGAAGGGAACTGAGGCAGCAGCCAAGCAGCACCAAGCTCCTCTACAACCAGGTGAGTTGTGTTGAAGTTGCTAAGGTGGTCACTGAGAACTCTGGGGGCTGCAGGCACAGGTGACCACCAGAGACCCCCGATGGAGCCCCTCAGAGACCTTATAAGGGTTTGTGTATGTGGGAACAGGTGTTGGGAATGTCCTGAATGTGGAACAGGAAGGCAGGGAAGGAAAATGAACCCTCCTGTAATGGTGACCCCTCCCATCAGCTGCAGTGGAGATACCTGTGTGTGCCCTTTGGGGGCTGATTGCCAGGACCCCCGTGGGGCTGGGATCATGGCAGGGTGTTGTAAGCAAGGAATGCCTGGCTTGGAAAACTCACCAGCTGAGCCTTAGAGGCTTCTTTGAAGAGCTGATTTCAGGCAGCAGAATTGGCCCCCAGGAGGGACTCTGTGCCTGCTCTCCCGTGGCTCCAAGGGATCTCTGGTCCTTCACGCCGGCACCGAGATTTTCTCGGGAAGGGCCTCAGATCCCCGGACCAGTCTGGGACACAGGCAAGATCCCCCTGCATTTTGGGACCAAATTGGGCCCCCCTGGAGGGACAGTGCTGTTGGTGCCCCCCGGGTTGGGGCACCCCGAGGACTCCAGCACGCACCGAAAGGATTATTCGGGGAGATCCTCGGGGTGCCCGGCCCTGGGGAGTTCAAAGCAAGGTCCCTGCAATGGATTCAGGCATTGCTGAGAGTATCCCAGGTGTAGCTGTCCCTGCTAGACATGGAGCTCTCTAACGGACTGTAATTGGGTGATAAAAGTGGTGCTCCAACTGCAAAGGAAGTGTGGGATTGGGATTAAGAAATGAGCAGTGATGGTCCAATTGGCTGTTTTCTCTTGAATGTGATGGTAAGAGCTGCAGGAGTGCCAGGTGTGTGTTCCAGTCCCCAGCATTTGGTTTGCACCTGTCCTGCTCAGACACAGGTCCAACTTCCTCAGTCCTTAACCCAAGAGAGGGAGAATTAAGGACTGGCAGTGTTAAGGTGATTGGTGTGACAGGGGTTAAACTGGGAAAACATTGGGGAATTCCTCAGTTTGTCTATTTGCCAAACTCACCCAAACCTGTGCTAGGAAGAGATGGGAAAAGTTGAGGCAGAAATGAAATGGAAAACAGGGGATATTGAAACTGTAATTGCTGCAACTCAATGTGTCCAAGCAGCAGCTCTTGTTGTGCAGGGAATAACTCCTGTCAGCAGCAAGGTCCCAACTGAAGTGGCAGCTGCAGCTGTTCCTGTGGTGTGGGCCAGTGGAACTGCAGGAGAGTGGAAGAGGGCAGAACCTGTAGGTATTACCCCTGGTGTGGGATCTCTCCTGGTAAGGCCAAGCCAGTATCCTTTAAAATCAGAATGCCAGCTTGGATTGGTTGCAGGAACAGCTGAATTTGCTCCTCCTGGTTTGCTTGTAGGACGTGAATGCAAGAACCTGCCAAGAAACCAATGGCCAAGGTGATTGATGAGTGCAGGACCTGAGAGAAGCCCCTGAAATGACAACCTGGAGCAGTTTCCAGTATTGGATTGCAAAGATGGCCTTTGCTGCATGTCCTTGAGCAAGGAAAGCCAAGAAACTTTGCTTTGGAAGGAGAAAATCTGGAAAGCAGGAAGGAAGAAAAGAAGCCCCGTGACTCCTCCCTGAGCCCCAGGCAGCCCCTGAACTGCCTCCCTGGGAATGGTGGGACGGGCTGGACTCTGGATTGCTCCCTCTGGATGTGTGGTAAGACTGTTAGGGCAACTTTTCCAACAGCCTGTAAGCATTTGCTGCCTTGGCTAGATGGTGCAAGGGCAGCCTTTAAGCAGCTGAAGCCTTCCCTGAGGAGAGCTCTGGGTCTGCCAGATGTGTCAGAAGTTTTGGAATCATCTTTGGTGGGGAGGGCAAAGAAAGGCCAAGGTGTGCAGTGACCCCCCTGAGAAGGGACTTTGAGTTAATGGCATCCCTGCAAGTGAACTTTGTGGGCTGTTCCCCCTGTAGGGCAGGTGACAGTCCCAGCTACAGTGATGGGAAAAATAGTTAAAAGGGAGCCCCAAAAGCTGGAAATCCTCCTGGAGGCTCTTGGCAAAGAGAGTTTGCTGAGTTCCCCCTGACAGAAGGACAGTGACAGCTTTTGAGTGCTGGTAGATCCTTTGAATAGATAGCCTTGAGTGTGTCCTTGTTGCCCCAGCAGGCCTTGTCCAACTCCCCATCTTCCAGGGGATATAGATATTAAAGTTTGAAATGCTCTTCCTAATCCTTTGTTGGCTTGAGGCTCTCCCCTCAGGAACTGCAGGAACTCCTGGTGCCGCCTGGGCCGATGGATTGGACGCCCCAGCCCCTCCGTTCCTGCCCAGCCCCTGGGGCCGTGTCCAGTGGTGGCACTGCCAGCCCTGCAGGGGAAGTGGGAAGGGCCTTTGCAGGTCTTGTGGGTCACATTGATAGCAGGTAAAATTGCAGTAAAAGGACCTGGGGTCTGTTCTCCTTGAGTTCAGAAAGCTCCTTTTGGTTGGTGAGCAGAACCAAGTGGATCCTTCAGAGTTCCCATCTGTGTTTGTGTCTCAGCCTGTGTTAGGATTCAGGGCTGTCAGTTGTTGTCACTGAGGAGTCAAACTGTGCTTTAAATAAGGAGACCCTGGCCTGATGGCCCAGTGTCAAGGCAAAAGGGGGAATGATATGTGAGTGTTGAGATGTAACAAGAGCTAATCCTTTTTGCAGTGGGATGGAGCCTGGAAACTGCCCAGAGCTGAGCCCAGGGATTGAAAGGGACCAAGCAAGGGAGGTGAAGAAAGAAGGAAGAAGGGAAGTGAGGCAGCAGCCAAGCAGCACCAAGTTGCTGTGTCAGCAGGTGAGTTGTGTTGAGGTTCCTCAGGCAGGCCCTGAGGACTTGGAGGGCTCCAGACAGAGCAGACCTGGGAAGGCCCTCAGTGAAGCCCCTTGGAAACGTTCTAAGGGTAGGTGTGTGTAGTTAATAAGTGTTGGAGTATGTCCTGAATATGGAATAGGAATGCAGGGAAGGAAAATGAGCCCTCCTGTAATGGTGACCCCTCCCATGAGCTGCAGTGGAGACCCCTCCGTGTGCCCTTTGGGAACTGATTGTCAGGGCACCCGTGGGGCTGGGATCATGGCAGGGTGTTGTAAGCAAGGAATGCCTGGCTTCTAAAACTCATAAATTGAGTCTTAAAATGCCTCTCTGAAGAGCTGATTTCAGGCAGCAGAATTGCCCCCCAGGAGGGACTCTGTGCCTGCTCTCCCGTGGCTCCAAGGGATCTCTGGCCCTTCACGCCGGCACCGAGATTTTCTCGGGAAGGGCCTCAGATCCCCGGACCAGTCTGGGACACAGGCAAGATCCCCCTGCAGTTTAGGACCAACTTGGCCCCCTGGAGGGACAGTGCTGTGGGTGCCCCCCGGGTTGGGGCACCCCGAGGACTCCAGCGCGCACCGAAAGGATTCTTCGGGGAGATCCTCGGGGTGCCCGGCCCTGGGGAGCTCAAAGCAAGGTCCCTGCCATGGATTCAGGCATTGCTGAGAGTATCCCAGGGGTCCCTGTCCCTGCTAGACAGGGAGCTCTCTAATGGGCTGCAATTGGGTGATAAAAGTGGTGCTCCAAGTGCCAAAGAAGTGTGGGATTGGGATGAAGAAATGAGCGGTGAGGGTCCAATTGGCTGTTTTCTCTGGAATGTGACTGTGAGAGCTGCAGGAGTGCCAGGTGTGTGTTCCAGTCCCCAGCATTTGGTTTGCACCTGTCCTGCTCAGACACAGGTCCAACTTCCTCAGTCCTTAAGCCAAGAGAGGGAGAATTAAGGGCTGGCCGTGTTCAGGTGATTGGTGTGACAGGGGTTAAACTGGGAAAACATTGGGGAATTCCTGAGTCTCTCTATTTGCCAAACTCACCCAAACCTGTGCTAGGAAGAGGTGGACTGGAGTCCCTGATCCCCTGGGCAGTTGTCCTGCATGACCTGGGAGCCTCTGGATTAGACTGGCCTGGGCAGACAGGGAGCAGTTTGTCCTGTGGAGCTGGGCTGGGTTTGTTCAGGATGCCTTGGGAGGCAGGGCTGGAGAGGCTCCTCTGTTGGCTGTAGTGCTGGAAGGTTGTAGCAGCAGGGCTGGAGCCCTTGGACCTCCTGCTCCCCCGTGAGCCCCGACGGGACCGTGCCCTTGGCAAGGGAGGGCCCCCCATTGCTGAACCAGCGGTTCCGGGGCCAGGAGGGATGGGATCAGGATGCCGAGCTCCACCCAGGGCCAGGGCTGCCAGTGTTCAACCATGGAGGGAACTGAAAGCAGAGTGAGATGGAGGCCAAGCTGCAGCACAGGGATGGGTGAGAAAAGATCCTGGTCCTCAGGTGGAGCTTTGAATTCCTTGGAAAATGGATCCTGTCAGATGGATCAGGCCCTCGTGGGTGCTGGAGCAGAGGCCTCTGTGATTTATGGTCACCCTGAAAGGTTGCAAGGACAGCAAGTTTTGACTGCAGGATGAGGTGGCAAACCAAGTGAAGTGGTGCAGAGAAAAGCTGAGGCTGAAACTGGTCCTGTGCCAGAGCAGCCTCGTGCAGTGCTTGTTGCTGTCCCTGAGTGTCCCATTGCAGTGGATATTTCCAAGGGGGCCTTGTGCTGGGGAGCACTGGGGGCAGTTCCCTTTCCCTGGGCAGGGCAGGCAGGGCACGTTTCCCCCCTCGAGGGTGGCTCCACAGTCCCCCCTGTGCCCTGGGAGCGTGGCAGAACACCTGGAGCCACTGTCCTTGTCAGAGAGGGCACAAGGGATGGTTGGATGGGTGAGGGAATGGTTCAGGGAGTACAAGCACCATTAGAATGAGTAGTGCAGCACCTGGAAAGGAAGGGGGGAGTTAATCCAGACCAAATCCAAGCACCTGCCCAACCTGTGATATTTTTAGGAACTCAGAGGTGCTGTGGTCCCCAGGAAGTGTTGCCCAGGACTAGGCAGGAGACTTCAGGCTTGGTCACCCCCAGAGCCAGGTGGCAGCCCAGCAGTTTATTGGTTGGTTTGGCTTTTGGTGACAACAAGGTCCTCCTTTGGGACCAATCCTTGGCCCAGGCCATGAAGTCCCAGGACAGATCTGTGAGTTTGAGTGGGAAATGAGCAGCAGGGAGGGTTGGAGACAGCTCAGGGAGCAATTCAACAGGCTCAGGACCTGTGGCCAATCCGAGCCAGAGAGGGGGAACTGAAGGTTCCTGCCAGTGGTAATGGTGCCAGTTGTAGCCTCTGGCAGAAGTAGGGTGGGAAGGAAGTGCCTTTAGGATTTGGGAATAGGAAGTTACTGGAAGCCAGCCCAAGGTAGCCCCTGTTGGAGAAGTGGCTCTGAGTATGTTCTTGGGCTTCAGTGGAAATCCCCAGAAGGCCGTGGGTACAAAGCTCCTCCAGGGTGCACAGGCTCAGGAAGGCAGCACCATGGAATGGAGATGGTGTATCCAAGCCAGAGCCAGAGCAGGGGGCGGGGCAGGAGCGAGGCCTCGGGAGGGAGTTGCCAACGGCCCTGTGGTTGAAGCAACAAGTGTAGATCCCCTGGACAGTGAGCACAAATCACTGGGAAATGGGGGAAGGCCCCAGAGCAAGTGCTGGGAGCAGAGAGGGAGCATGCCTGGCTCACTGCTGGGTCAGCCCCATCTGTCAGTGGGAAGCACTTTGGGAAAGCAGGAGCTTATAACCCGTGCCAGAGGGGGGAGGCAAAAGTCGTCCATGAGCTGCATGACATGCCCCACCTGTGGGAATGAAACAGGACCATGGGACTATGTTGGTGTGAATAACTGTTAGTGGAGGGAATGCCATTGCCATGTTTGAGCTTGATGTCTTACAGAGACTGTGGGTCCTGACCATCCTCAGAGCCCTTGTGGTCCCTCTGGGCGATGCTGTTGGCCCGGGCAGTGCCCTGGGAAAGGTGCCTGGCTCGGGTGCCTTGGTTTGATTTGGATGGAGATGGAAAAGCAGCTCCAAACCAGGCCCCCAGGACAAGGTGCCCCGGGCAGCAAATGGCCCTTGGCCAGGGGTCAGTCTCCCTTTGTGCCCGGGGGGACTCTCTGGCAGGGCCGGGGTCTGTCGGGCTCATTGTGCGGGCGGCTGTTGGTGCCCTCAGTGGGATGGGATGGATGTGATTCCAGGGGCTGGGAGCACTGTTGCCATGCAGTGCTGTAGTTTCCCTTACGGTGCTGGGTCCGGGGGGTCTCCCTGGCATCCTTGTCCCCCTGTGTGAGCGGTGCCAGTCCCAGCCCCAGTGTCACAGCAGCAGGGCCGTCCCCTGGGCTCTGCCTGCGGGGCTGTTCTGGGGAAGTGCTGCCAAAAGAGCAAAGGGATCAGCTGGGGCAGGGGATGGCACAGTTGGGCATCATCCTCCCGAGGCGAATATTGGTCCAACTGTTGGGTACCTGCTGCCTGTGTCCTGCAGCCCAACATCATCAGGATAATAGAATTCCTTTCCCCACTCCTCTTCCAGTGCTCCCATCTTGGCCCAGGCAGCGAGGCTGGGGGGACACGGGACTGGGAGGAACGGGAGCTGGTATTGGATTTGTAGACAGTGGAGACATGGAGTTGTTTGGTAACCAATGGCAAAGAGCTGGGCCAGGTGTATCCCGAGTGCTGAATTCAGGAGCACAAGGGATGCCCACTGTATTTACCCCCCACCCTTCACTCCAGAATGTGATGGGGAGTTTGGGCAGCTCTCTGATGGTTCCCCAAGATGTAATTGTTGTGCACAGGGGAACACCAGTAACTTATGAACTGGGCTGAGTGCACATACCATAGTGTGTATTTTGTAATACAAAGAAATGAGGCACAGAAGGACTTAATGAGTACCAATGAACTGATCTGGAGGGCTGTATTCCCATCCTGGATTGCAAAAATTAACTGGATTTTGTCTCCTGAATTTCTGCAGTACACCAACTGATATCGTGCTGGAAAAATAACACACTGCAATGTAAGTAAACCAGGGATTTTTGTATGTAACTGCAAATTATTGCCCTACAAATCTGAAATAAGACTTGACTTGATCACCAAATGCAAACAGTAACTATAGGGGGTCAAGTAGTGACCTTTGGGCGTCAGGTAGAACAAGTCCCTGCTCCCCACTGGTGGGACATATTTACAGGATTCTCACCACCTGCTACAAAGTTTTTAAACACTTTAATCTATCCACTGATCACAGTAATTATACTGATTTTATGAACAATATGGAGTTGTTGTCTCTGGGATCAATTACAAGAAGTTGTTTCTCACGTGTCTCTGCCCTGCCCAGGGATCAAAGGACCAAAGGAAAGATGAGAAGTTCCCTGAGAACTGAGCCCCAGGGCTGCTGCCCCTGAGGAGCAGGGTAAGGGCTGTGTGTGCTCAGGGGCCCTGGCTGAAGGCTGCAGGTGCTGTGAGTGTGTGCAGGGCCAAGGCAGCCAAGGTGTGTGCAGCTGTTCCGTGCCCTCCACCCTTGGAGGTAAAATTCCACAGCCTTGAGCTGTTGGGTCCCAAATGATATTGGAGGGAGAGGCAGGAAATGCCACTGCTGCTGGGGCTGAACTGTCTGCAGTGAACAGGCAGGACTTGGCCCTGATGCCTGAGTGCATCTTTGGGATAGATCCCAACTGTGAGCCCCTGGCTCCATAACTTGTTAAGATGGTGTTCCTGCCAGCCCAGCTGCTGTGTTGGTGGTCCTGTGGGCACCTCTTGCCCTGGCCTGCTGTGAATGTGTTTGTGTTGCAGCTCAATAAAGTCCCTTTCAGTGGTGATTGTGTCCTTTTTGTGTCAGTTCCTCTCCCCTCTTCCCCTGCCCCAGTGGCTGCATCACTGCCTTGTGCCTAAATGAACTCTTCCCCTGCAGCAGTTCCCTGCTGCTCTCAGAGAGGGTGGAGCTGAGGCCCCTGAGCAAAGGGAAAAAGGATCCATCCAAGGCAGGCCCGTGCTCCCCCCCTGCATTCCTCCAGCCTCCCGTGTTTCCAGTTCCCCTCCCTGCTGGACACACAGCCTGTTCCCAAACAGCCCCTGTTCCTGTTCTCTCTCCGTGTCTCCCCTCACAACTCCCCTCCTCTAATCTCCAGCTGCCCAGGCCCCTGTTTTTGAGGGGCATTCCTGGGCTGCTGCCCCCCCATTCTTTATAAATGAAGTGCCCAGAGCCCCAAGTGCAGAGAGGTCTGCAGGGAATCAGTGCCAAGAGCTGCCCGTGCCTGCCTGTGTTCCTGCAGTTCTCCTTCCTGCTCTCCCTGGGCTGGAGAGACCTGCCTGCCCTGGGTTTATTGGGGCAGAGGGATGGGATGAAATTTGTCCAGCAGGTTTGTTCACGGACACTTGTTTTCTGACAGGCAGTGCCATTTTCCTTTTGCCTTTCCCAGGTTTTTCCAAGTGCTGCCCAGCCCGGGGATCCGTGTGCTGGGACAGTGATTGGCAGCAGGAAGGGGAGCCTTGGCCTCACCTGCCCAGCTCAGGTGGGTGGCAGAGAATTGGGGTGGGCTGGCAGGGCATGAACACATTTCTGAGTTCTGGAGTGCCTTGAATCCTCTCCCTGTCAGCTTCCTCTCCCTCCTTTCCTGGGCTCCAGCATCCCAGGTGTCTCTTCCTTTGCCCAAAGTCCAATGGCAGAGGATTGACTGACTCCCAAGGGGGGTTTGGAATGAAGAAGGTTCTGTTCAAGTGGGGCAAGGAATGCAGTGAGAAAGATGAGCCTCCTTTTAGTGCCTGAAGTAGAGAGGAATAAAGATGCTGGAAAAGGCCACGTTTCATTTGCTGTCCCCCCTGGATTTTTCATGGCTCAAACTCTCTAGTGAGCAACTGAACAGAAGGGTGAAGGGCAGGAGCCTTTGACTTGCCCAGTGCCCTTAATTGCCTTGTTCTCCTCTCTTCCAGGCCAGGCCAAAGCCCTGATCCAGCCCAGCTCTGCCAAGTGCCCTGGGCTGGGAGCAGCCAAAGGCAAGAGGCTGCAGCCCCGCCGGCCGGGCTGGGGGCTCCTGGTGCTGCCCGTGGGGGGGGTAAGTCAGAGGGACACCTTTCTCTCCTCCTGCTGTTGGCATTTGCTCCCTGGGCACTGGATGTGTAAGGAAGGACGGAGTAGCAGGGAAGGGGAGTGTTTCCAAACTGTCTGAATGTTGCCCCCAGGTCTGGGATGGAGCAGCCATGGGGGTGGTTGGGTTTGGCCTGGGCCGGTCAGGATCAGCCATAAAGGACCCACCAGACCCTGAACCCTCACTGGACATGTCCAGCCCCTCAAGTTGTTAATTTTCCACAGAGGACAAAGTATTGGTAATTGCTTCTGATCTGTGGAGAATCTCCTTTGGGATGATCAACCAGAGAGTGTATCAGTGCAAAGCATCCTTTTGGGTCTTTTATTTGTTTGTGATTTCCTCTCTGGCTTCAATGAGTTTGGTGTGCTCCTGTTAAGGAAGCAGCCTGTTTTTATCTTGAAATTTGGGGTGGTTTGGTTTGTTTAGGCTTTTTCCCCCACTGACTCGGGCCTTCCGTGCATAGTCCGTGTTGTCCTACAGGACCGTTCTGGTTCTGGGTCAGAGAGAGAGAAGGGAAGTGGCTTTTCCTCATCTGGAATGTTTCCAAGCAGAAGTGGGACATTGTCCTGCCCCTCCCCAAAGCACTGCAGGCACCTGGGAGTAGCTCAGGGCTGGCCCAGTTCTCTGAGACAGAACCATGGGGGAGAGGTTTAAGTATTAATCACATCTCTGGTGTCCCTTGGTTGCAAAGATTGGGTCCTCCAGTCCCAGAGTGTTAAGGAAAACAAGGAACTCCTGTTCTTCATGGCAAACCTTCTGTTATTGCTTGTGCAGTGTTTGGGTTCTGTTGTCTGAGTTCCTGTCCAGGATCTTTCTAAGAGAACCTGTTAGAAATGTAGAGGTAGGATTAGAATTTGGGTCTGTTCCCTACCCAACTGCCTCCAAGTCCTGATGGACTGGAGTGATGAGTGCTCTCAGCCCAGGGTATTTCTTACTGTTGTGTGGCTTTCCCTCAGCTGTGGGTGAGGAATTGTGCAAGCAAGGCCTGTGTGCCCGTGGGTGTCTCCCGTGTGTGTCCGTGGGGCAGGGCTGGGACAAGGACTCGTGCAGGGACCCAGCTGGCACTGGAGCTGCTGCCATTCTGAGCCACTGCCAAGGGCTGGGGAGAGACCCTCTGGGAGGCTGTTCCCAGGGTTCCATTGGGAGCTGGATCTCCCTCCAGCTGCAGCAGCCAGGGGAGGGTTCTTCCTTGTGCAGCCCAGTGGCTTCTGCTCAGGCTGGCCCAGAGTGGGGCTGGGGCAGGTTCTCCAGGGAACTGGAGCCAGCCCTGAACGGGGCTCTGGAGAGCAGGAGCTGCAGGGACTGAGGTTTGCAAAGCTGGGCTGAAGTTTCTCAAAGCAGCAGAACATTCTCATTCCTGTGGGTCTGTGGAGTCCGTGTTGGTGCCCAGGAGAACTGGGTCAGACTGGGCTTTGTGCTCCGAGAGCTGCCCCCCTAAATGTGGCAGGCTGTGTGTGCTGGCAATGAAGTGCTGTCCCCGAGGCTGATGGTTTCTGTCTCCAGGTGTGCCCAGGACGCTGCCAATGCCCAGGGATCTGCTCTGGGTCCAGGCTGTCCGTGCTGGAGGGCCCTGGTGGCTGCAGTCCCTGAGCCCGCAGAGACAGAGAGAGCCCCGGCCCGAGGGGCCTTTGGCCCCTTGTCCTGAATTTGGGGTGAGCCTGGGAGCGTGTGGAGGGTGAGAATGAGGGCTGTGCTTCCAGTGCATCATCCCTGGGAAGATCCTGTCGTTCCAGAGCGCCGGGGACAGTTTGGGCTTGGCAGCTTCAGAGCTGGGTCGGAGCAGCCCCTGGAAAGAATCAGGAGAGTGGAGGTTTGTCCCAGTGGTGCTTTCACACCCCACTGGACAGGCTGGGCTTTGTGTTTGAGGCTGTCCTGTATTTGCTCTGCAGATAAGGGGCCCTTCCCAATTCAGCCCAGCAGATCCCAAGGGCTCTGACAGGAATATTTGTTCTTTCCTTCCCTTTGGGATAACTTCATCTCCTAAATGCCATGAGCAATTCCTTAATTTCTGCTGGAGAAAACCAAGTGTCAGAGGCAGTTTGCCAAGGAGCCCAGAAGTGTCTTTGGAGCAGAGAGTGCTGCCAGCTGCGTGTGCCTGTCCCCAGCCTGGCACTGCCCACAGGGACACACTGGGCACTGACCAGGAGAGGGAACAAACCCACTGCCTGCCAGAGGGTTTGTCCTGGGCCATCAGGCCTTGGGCAGGAATTGGACTGGGCAACTCCATCAGCTGCTCTTCCCTCCCCCACCAAGCCCCATCCCCTGGGCATTAATGACGTGCCCTGTGCCCAGCGCTCCCTGTTCACCCAACTGAAACCAGAGCAAGGCTTGCTTTGCTTGGAACAACTTAAAGTAACTTTAAACCAAAATAAATCACTTTTTTTGTTCTTTTTTTTCCTTTTAGATGCTGGAATTGCCTCTCTGGCTGTGTGCTGAGCTCTGGCTGCAGGGGACTGTCAGGCCTTGGTGGCTGTGAGTTCCTGTTCTTCTCCCTGGGAAACTGGAAAGAGTTCTTCATTAGATTGCAGAAATGTTTTCTGAAGCCTGTCCCCTTCTTTGTGCCTTTTGCTGACAGACCTTCTCTTTCTGCCTTTGCATGTACAGCTGTTCCCTGCTGTCCATTCCCTGGCCTGAATTCCTTGCAGCTCCCAGCTGGGGAAACCTGGGAGAACATGGCAGGGACAGAGGTGACATTTGTAGCTGCCAACTTGGGGTAATTTCGAGGGGCCCCAGCAACTGTTTGTGTAGGAAAAGGTGAGGTGCTGCAGAGGGGAGGGAGGTGGCATTTTGGAGGGGTCCCACTGAGGGGGAGTGGAGAGCCTGGGGCTGGAGTGTGAGTTCTTAAACAGGGAAGAAGGGCAGGATGCTTGGGAGGGAAACACTCAGGGAATGTGTAGGGATGGAAGGGAAATTTGGGGCGTCAGGAAGAGAAAATGGGTGATGTAGAGGAAGGGAAATGTTGGAGGTAAGAGTTGATGTCATCTGTAGAGGACAGAATGACCATTTAGAGATAAAGTGAGGCAGTGAGTGGTGGGCAGGTAGGGAAAATTTGTGTGTGTAAAATTTCAGGTCACCTGTAGCAGAGAGGATGTACCTCCTGCTGGACACTGAGGCAGTCAGGGGTGGGCAGGAGGGGAAACCTTTGGGGGTAAAACTTGAGGGAACGTCCAGGGCAGAGAGTGAATATTTTGAAGGATAAATGAGGTGCTCAGTGGTGGACAGTTGGGGAGTGTTTTAGGGTAAACTTGGGGTAGCCCACAGGGTAGAGAATGAACATGTATTTGTAGAGAGGAGCTGATTACATGTGGGTAGGTAAGGAGAATTTTGGGAGTAGAATCTGTAGCAGAGAGAAGGAATACCTTGGGGTAAAGTGAGGCAGTCAGTGTTGGGCAGGGAGGGAAAATTTGTGTTTGTAAACTTTGAGGTCACGTGGAGCAGAGAGAATGTACACCATGAGGTAAACTGGGGTAATCAGTTGTGGACATATGGGGAAAATTACAGGGGTAAACCTTGAGGGAACGTCCAGGGCAGAGAATGAATATTTTGAGTTCAAACTTTGGGGGTTTTGAACGAGGTTATCTCCAGGGGAGAGAAAGGACATCAGGAGGTCAACTGAGGTAATCAGTGGTGGCCAGGTGGGGACATTTAGGGCAGAAATCTCTGAGGTAATCTCCAGGGTCCAGAATGAATCCTGAGAGGTGCAGAGGAGGCAATCAGGAGTGGACACCACAGCAGGCCAAGGGAAGGTTCTGGGGGTAAAATGTGTGGCAGTGTCTGGCAGAGAGAATGAACATTTTGGGATAAACTAAGGCAGTCATCAGTGGACAGGGAAAACTTGAGAAACCCTCCAGGGTGGAGAATGAATATTTGGAGGTGAAAAGGACGTAGTCAGTGGTGAGCAGGTAGGGAAAGTTTGGAGAGTAAATTTGAGGTGGTCTGTAGGGTAGAGCAGGAACATATTTAGGTATACATGAGGGGATCAGCTGTGGAGAGGTAGGGAAAATTTCGGGTGTCAAACTTAAGCAAATATGCAGGGCAGAGAATGAATATTTGGAAGTCCAAAAGAGATAATCAGGAGTGTGCAGGTAAGGAAGACTTAGGGGGTTAAAAAGGAGATGATCTCTAGGGGAGAGAATGACTCTTTTGTGTTCAAGAAAAGGTAATCAGGAGTGGGCTGGAAGGGGAAATTTTGGGGATTTAAAAGGAGGTTCATTCTCTGCAGGGCAGGGAATGAACACATTGAGGTAAGCTGAGGTGATGAGTGGTGAGAGACACAGACAGTTGTGGGTGTTAAAGTTCAGGTAACCTGCTGGGAAGAGAAGGAAGGTGTTGAGGTGACCTGAGGGTCTCTGCAGTGGCCAAGCAGGGAAATGTTGGGCTGAGCCCTGAGTTGCTCCCGTGTGGGGCGGCTGCAGCGAGGCCGAGCCCTGGCCCTGATTTGCCAGCCATGGGCAGGGGGCTCTGTGCCAGCCGGGGGAGCAGCGGGGCCCCCGTGGCAGAGAGGGCAGGGGGGCTGTGGAGCTGCCCCGGGGGGAGCGGGGGGGCCTTTCCTGGGCCGCCTCCAGCCCCCCTCGATCCCCCCCCTTGGGGGGGCTGCGCTGCCCCCCAAGGCTGTTTGGGGCAGAGAGTGCTGCCAGCTGCGTGTGCCTGTCCCCAGCCTGGCACTGCCCACAGGGACACACTGGGCACAGACCATTGGCCCAAGTTGTGTTTGCACCAGCTGGGGCCAGAGGTGCCAGGCAATCCAAAGCAAACCCTGCTCAGCCTCCAAATCCCAGGGGAAGTTCTCCAAGCTGCTCATTGAGGGACTAAAGATACATTGAAATGGAACCGAGACACTACTAAGTTTCCTGGGAATCCCAGTATTGCTGTCCTAGAACTTTTAACAGCTTTTTAAGCTTTTTATGACAAGAATGGCTTTCTTCCTTTGATTGAGTCCCTCGGTAGGATTTGGGGTTTCTTTGGATTCTGAATCCCTCCCAGGGGCCCTGACACTGGTCAGGAGCTGGCAGGACAAACAGAGTCAGAGCTCCTGGCAGGCACAGGGGCTTTCCCCCAGAGTGGATCCAACTGCTGCCCCCCAGCCTGGCCAGGCGGGATCTGCTTTGGCTCCCGGCTTCTGCCAGAGACAGAACGTGTTCCCTTGATTGGAATGAGGATCCCGTAGCTTCATCTCCTGGAGGTTCCCTGAGCAGCTGATCCACTCTGCCCCGTGTCCTGCTCTCAGTTCCTGCCCAGCCAGAGCCAACTGTGCCAAGGGCACGAGCACTTCCAGCCTGGATAGGGAATGGGGGACTGGCTTGTGCACAATTCACCTAGAAAGTCAAACGAGGGGATTGTTGGAGTATCTGGCTCCTTAGGGAACCTGCTGGGAGTAGAGAAGCACAGCCCCAAACCTCCAGCTGTGGGTGGAGTCGTGGAACGTAAACCAGCACAAACCAATCCCCCAAAATGAACCGTGGGAGAGCAGGACCAAATAAGGGTCAGAGTCCCTGTGGAAAGGCCAAAGGAATCTTTTGGGACTTGGATTGTCCCCTTGGGAGATGCTGGTTTCTGGGACATAGAGAATGCCCTCCCTCAGGCTGCCAAGATCTCTCAGTGCAGCAGCTTTGGCCAACACAGCAGCACAAAGATTGTTCTCTGCAGGGGGCCCAGGTTTGGGTTCCGGTCTCAGCTTTGCAGGTTTAGATGACTTCTACCTACAGCCCGCAATTCCATGCTGAATTCCTGCTGGAATAACCTCCCAGTGTCTCCTGGAGCTCAGATACTCCCCTGCAGAGCTGCCGCTTTAACACCAGGTTTGCCAGGAAGCAGCCACGGTTCCAGGTTTGCTCAGCGGGATCGGGACAAGGACAGGTTGATGTTGCACAGACTTTGCTGTTTGTAACCCTCCTCCCCCAACCCCGCCGGTGTCCCTGGGGGGACTTGAGCGAGTTCCCTGGAATTCGGCCGGTTTTCCGCCCCGGGCCGGGCTCCAGGGGATGGGTTGGCCCAGGAGAAGGCGGGGGCCGGACGCGCTCCCGGCCCGGGGCGAGGCAGCCCCTGAGCACGGGCGAGGACGTCTCTCCGGGCGGGAAGCCGCTGTCCCTTCGGAGCCTCGGGAGCGGCCCCGGGGAGTTCTTTTCCCCGAGCAAAGGGATGCACATCTGGCTGAGGAGCCGCGGGCAGCCCTTTCCCCGTGCCCACCCCACGGGGGCTGTAGGGCACAGCTCCAGGGCACAGCTCCTCCATCCCCCGGCAATAGGAAGCCCAAGCAGGGCTGGGTCCCTCTCTGTCGCTCCGGCCTCCTCCCGGCCCGCGTTCCCTGCCCAGCTGGTTCTGCCCAGGGAGCCCCGAGAACATTCCTGGCGGGAAGCAGCAGCCGCCGAAGGCTCCGTCCAACTCCGGGCCCGAAAAGCGGCCCCGACCTGAGCCCCCCCCCCGCATTTTGGGTTCCCAAGGCTCACCTGGAGGAGACGCCCCCTCGCAGGCGGGACCAGGCGGCGACACTCGACCAACGCCTTTGCCTCGGAGCAAAGGATTCCTCTGGGTTTATTAGGCTCATTTATCCCTGGAAAAAGACGTTGTACGAGCACCTTTGCAACCATTGGATGAATCCTGAACGGGGCCGGCAAACCTCCCTGAGCAGGGCAGTGATGAATTGGTGCCCGTCCCCAGCCGGGCACAGCCCAGCCGGCCGCGCTCCCTCCGGCCCGTGGCTGGGAAGGGGGGATTTAATGCTGCAGAGATTTAATAAAAGCGGATTTCCTGACTGTATTTACCTGCGGTCCTTCCCTCCTTTGACTCGCGCAGCAGCGTCCGGTTGAGCGTTTCTTGGTTTCCTCTCCTGTAGCCGTTTCCCTCCCAGGCAGGACCTTCCCCGTCTGCAAATAAAGATGGGGGATGTTTAAAAAGCAGAGGGTTTGCCCCGGGAGGGTGCGAGTTGCCGAGGAAGCGGGGGAGAGGAAGGAGAGCCTCAGGTCTCACCTGGCAGGTGTCAGAGGAGCCGCACCTTCTGGATGGCAGGGCAAAGAACTGTTGGGGGCAATTGCCGAAATTCCGCAGGCAGAGCTGGGAGCAGCCTGTGCCCGACCCGCGGCACGGTCAGCGCCAGCTCCTGGGGCCGCCTGTGGACAGACACAGAGACAGGGGACAGACAGACAGAGCTCTGCTCGGGGTCCCGGAGCACGGGAGGAACGAGGGAGCGGCTGCCCCCGTTCTTCCCTGCCCCGGCAGGGCCCCGGCTCCCCGCGGCCGGAGCGGGTCCGTGGCCGGAGCCCCGGCGGGCCCCAGACCCCTCGTTCCCGGGGGGCCCTGCGGGCGGGAACCTCCTGGGGCCGCGGGGAAGAGGGAGGCGGGCGATGTTCTTCGGGGGGGGGTGCGATGTCCTCGGGGGTGCCCGAGAGGGAGGAGCTCCGATCCCGCGGGAGGTGCGGGCGGCGCTGCGGGCCCGGCGGGATCGGGGGGTCCCGGGGCCGGCCCGGCGTGTCCCCGCGCCCCGGCCGGTCCCGGCCCGGGTTCCGCGTCTGTACGAGGAAAGCGCCGCCGTTCTCCCCCAACCGGGCCGCGGCAGATCCCCGGCCCGAGCGGCCCTGCCGAGCTCGGCCCCAGCGCCCACCCCGGAGCGACTCCGGCGATGCCGATCCCCGTACCGCTGCCGAACCCCATCGCAGCTCCAAGCCAGCCTCGGTCCTCCGGTGCCGGTGCCGTCCCCGCTCAGCGCCCCGAGCTCGGCGCAGCGCCGGGAGCAGCCGCCGGGCCGGGACTCCGGCCCCGAGCGCCGATCGCTCCCGCAGCATCCCGGGATGAGCTTCCTCCACAAACGCGGGGCGACCGCGGCTCTGCCGGCTTTAAACCCCGCGGGCGGGGCGGGGCCGGGGCGGGGCCGGGGCGGAGCGGGGCCCGCACAGGTGTGCGAGGCGGGGCCCGTCCAGGTGCGCGGGGCGGGGACGGGCAGGGGGTGGGTCGGGGCGGGGGTATTTAAGCGCCGGAACTCGCCCCCACAGCCATTTGCTCGGGCAGTGCGCGGGGAGGCAGCAGCGCCGCGGGAGCCTCTCGCTGCCGCGGCTCTTTTTCTTTGCTTTTGCTTTTGCTTTTCCCTTTTCTTTTACTTTGTTCCCGTTCCTTCGTCCCCTCCCTTCCTCCCCCCCCCTACCCCCCACACCCTCCCCCCCCCAAACCCCCCCCCTCCCTCTCCCCCCTAGCCCCCCCCTCCCTC